>NC_090448.1:1062412049-1063155799 GCF_031143425.1 Pleurodeles waltl | reverse complement strand
AACCTAAATGTGTACCACAGTTCTGGCATTTTTCAAAAAGGTAGCACATTTTTCCTATTTTTGTGCTCTCAACCTACTACCAGTTTGTGGTGGAAACCAGTGTGAAACCTATGGGTGATTCAGAAAAGCTTTGTAGTTATAAAAAGTAAAAGAAAATCCAAATTCATGTGTGTAGGTCCTTCAAGGTTTTCTTAAGGAAAATAAGTGTTAAAATAAAGAAATATTGAAAATGAGTTGGAAAAATTACCATTTGTGACAACATTTATACCTGTTATTTTTTGTCATGATGGCTGATTTAAAAAATCAGTATACCATTATGTCTACTAGCCCCTTCTGGTTGTGGGGCTATATAGGTTTTTTTGGTTCTCCAAGAAACCAAGGTACCCAGAGGAAACAACTGAGTTGTAGCATACAATGTTGTTAATTAAATACAAAGTATAGACCAATTTGTATAGTGAATAGTCAGAATGAAAACAGGGTATCAAGGAAACATATGTACTTCTAAAATTAGCACCAAATATGGAGTTTGAGAGCAATGGTTATTTGTACACCTCTGAAATTGTGGGTACCCGTACTAGTGTATAAATAGAGGATATTTTTCAAAATATCTTCTTTTTTATATATTGGCTAATAATTAAAAGGCACCAATGCAGCAAAATTAAATTGGTAATAACAAGTGTTCTACTATTCTATACTTCCACAAGTCATCTGTTAAAAATGATACCTCAATTGTGTAAGTAGGCTTGGTGCCTACAACAGGAAATGGGCTGTAACTCAACATGAACACATCACATTTTTTCCCTGCAGACAGACCATTTTTTCTAATATGTGTGGCTCTAGATTTTAGACTCTAACTTAGCCGGCACCTAGGGAAATCTAGCAAACCTGTAAATTTCGGAAAACTATACACTTAGAGGTATCCAAGGAGAAGCAGCTTGTGTGACTTTCAACATGTTTTTACACCCAGAATCCTTTGCCAACCTCAAACTTTGACATAAATAACACATTTTACTCACATTTCCCATGATAAAAGGTTCTTGAATCTTGGGGAAGCTACAAACTTCCTGTGTCAGGCACACTCCCAAGTCTTCCAATAAAAATGGTACCTCACTTGTGTGGGTTGGCCTCAGGCCAGCGAAAGGAAAGGTCCCAAAACATAACATGAATGCAATACATTTTTCCACTGAAAACTAACTCTTTTTTCAAATGTGGGTAGCTCTAAACTTTGGACCCTAGTTCAGTCAGCACTTAGGGAAAACTAGACCCCTAAGGGTACCGGAGTGGGCTGACTTGCATGGGTCTCACCAGGTTTGGGTCCCTTGCAAACCTCAAACTTTGAATCTCATTTCTGTGAAGAAAAGTTTTGGAATTTGTGCAGAGCCACAGACTTCCATCCACTCAGCGTTGCCTCAAGTCTTGTGATAAAAATGGCAACTCACTTGTGTGGGTAGGCCCAGCGGCCGTGACAGAAAACACCTCAACACTCAACATGAAGGCATCACATTTTTCCACCAAAAAGTGACACTCTTTTTCCAGTGTGGGTAGCTTTAGGTTTTGGACACTAGCCCAGCTGACACTTAGGGAAACCAAGCCAACCTGTACATTCTTTTAAACTAATCTCTTATGGGTACCCAGGATGGGCTGACCTGCCTGGGTCTCGCCAGGTTTGTTGACTTAGCATCTCTTGCAAACATCAAACTTTGACTAAAAAAAATGCTTTTCCCCACATTTCTGTAATGAAAAATTACTGAATTTGAGGGAGCCACAAACTTACTTTTACCCAGCATTCCAAGTCTCCTGATTAAAATAATATTTGTGAATTTGGGAAATCCGGAAGTTTCAGTCACAGAATTGAAAGGAACATGTGTGATTTAGGTCAGAGTTTGAGGTTTGTAGAGCACTGTGGGTAAGAAAACCTCTTGGGATGCACACAAGGCACACCACTTCGGACTCCCTTGTGTGTTTATCTTTCAAAAATGCTCTTGGGGTCTGTAGGTTTGCATAGGTGGCATAACAGCATGGCCCCAAATACCACACTAAACCCTATGGCTTATCTCTCAACATAGCAATTTAGGACCTCTTGTGTCATTTTCTCTTAGCCACCCACACAAGTGGGGTACAGTTCTTATCGAGAGATGTGTGGGAACTCAGGTTGGTAGGAAAGCTGTGGCTCCACACAGATTTCATGTCTTTCCATCACAGAAATGAAATGACAATGTGTGTTTCTTACCGGAGTTTGACGTTTGCAAGGACTTCTGGGCAAAATTACCTGGTGAGAGCCATGCAAGCTATGCACCCCTGCACCCCCTTGGTTGTCTAGTTTTAAAAAATGTGCAGGTTTGCCTAGGTGCCGGCTGAGCTAGGGCCCAAAATCCACAGCTACCTATAATGAGAAATAAAAACAAGGAGTTCTTAGTCAGGGCCATTTTACCGCCACAGATCAAAATCTAGAACTATTTTTTTCAAGCTAATCCACCCCTTACACTGGTTGGTTTTCGTACTTCCAGAAATGCTGGCTTCAAAGCACAAGTAATTACCTAAATTTCTGAATATTTATACCAAGACTTTTGAAGGTGAGTCATAAAGCCAAGTCAATGCACCAACCACATTATGGCCAATTCGCATGCCATTTACGCACCACACCCAATACTTTCATACCACCAGCACAGCCCCAATCCAAAAGATCAGGGCACTCGCATCAAAATACCACCACCATTCAAGAAAGGGCTCATCACATTCATATGCCACAAGACAGAATCAGTTTGACTATTATTTACCACCGGTCAAGTAACCGCCTCCTTTTTTCTGAATATTACTGAACACACACCTAGTGAACTTTTACTAAAGGCTCCCATGACAACTACATGAGGCTCAGACATGTCTTACATGCATCTTTAGCACATTCACTGTGGTAAATTCAACTTTTCCTGTTTGTGGATGTTAGTTTGGGATGTCCGGGTATACCTTGAAGGTGTCATACATCGAACTGAATGATCACATCTACCTTTAGAACGAAGGCAAAGAAGCTGGGGAAAACTGCTGAAGTTCCTTCAAGAGAATGTCATAAACTATGAAGAATGGGAGTAATCAGTGAGAAAGTAGCATTTGTTCCATCCACCATTATGTGACTGTAAGACATGTATCATCCATCAAACTGAATATCTATTAAGTTCTGAAGGAGGATGTACATGGCAAGCAGGTCAAGCAATACACCCATAATTGTAGCATTGTGTAATGGTAAAACCCACTATCACCAAGAGGTTATCCTGTCACAGAGGGAAGAGCAGTCAGGAGTGAACCATGAGGTAACTTAATTGAAGAACCAAGTTTTCAGTTTTGTGGAGAATGCATTAATTTTAGAGATGGGCGCATATGTGTAGAGGCAGTTCATTTGGCCCTTTTGGAGCCAATTAGTGGAAGTCTGTTCTTGCTCTGGTGCTGCCTATGCTGAGCAAAGATGTCTGGAAGGTGTCCGAAATCTAAAGCGGTATTGACATATGCTATTGAGATATGCTGGACCAGTGCTGTGTAAGACTTTGAATGGGTGTTTCAAGAGTTTGAAAAGCACTGTGATTGGGAGTCAGTTAAGCTGTTTCAGGTGCCATGTGTGTATGTACTGGAATGTTGTACCTGTAATACCATTTCTATCTGCCTTCTACCTATGATTTATCCCTGTGAAAGCACACTTACCTTAAGCTTTACTTACCCATCCATGTCTCTGTTCTCATCAGAGTCCTGACTAATGGTCTGATTTAGAGTTTGGGGGATGGGGTTTCTCTGTCACAAACGTGACGGATATCTGTTCATTCACCATATTGCAATGCCATTATATTCTATAGACATTGCAATATGGCAGACAGGATATCCATCACATTTGTGACAGAGTAACCATCCACCAAACTCTAAATCAGGCACTAATCCTGTATATGTATACATGCCAAGTGAACCTATACTAATGCCTTCCACCTCTAGCTACTTGAAGCTCAAGAAAACATGTTTTTATGTGCATTCCGTGCACCTATTGTGCTAAATCCAACTCCCTCCAGTTTGTGGATGCACTTTGAGGGTGTCCAAGTATGCCTTCTGAGGACTCATTCTTCGAACTGAGCCAGCATATCTACAGGTGAAATTAAGGCAAATATGCTGGAGAAGACTGCCTAATTTCCCTTCAGTAGTAGGCCAAACAAATGTTGTGTTGGACTCATTCACCAACACTTCTACTTTTGCTTTGAAACCAACCAACTTGTATTAGGAAATTGGAATGTGGGGGGCTTCATTGAAGACAATGAAGTGCTCTGGGCTTCCAACGGCTGGTAAGAGCCCAGAGCTCCAACATTCCAATGTTTGTCACACAGCAACAGCTGTGAACAGAGGCCCCATGGAGCTGAGAAAATTTCAATCCCCTCAGGCTTTGTAGGGCCTTTGTTTTATTTATTAGAACATTCTAAGCTGTAGTGGTAAAATGTTCTAATAACTTTATAGCCTGCCGTACCTGGGCTTTACCGGCCATTAAAGTCCCCCTCCCTTGTTAACCCCTTCGCTGCCAGGCCTTTCCCCCCTCCTGTGCCAGGCCTTTTTTTGCCTATTTGGGGCAGTTCGTGTTTAGGCCCTCATAACTTTTTGTCCACATAAGCTAACCAAGCCAAATTTGCGTCCTTTTTTCCCAACATCCTAGGGATTCTAGAGGTACCCAGACTTTATGAGTTCCCCTGAAGGAGGCCAAGAAATTAGCCAAAATACAGTGAAAATTTCGTTTTTTTCAAACAAAATGGGAAAAAGTGGCTGCAGAAGAAGGCTTGTGGTTTTCCCCCTGAAAATGGCATCAACAAAGGGTTTGCAGTGCTAAACTCAACAGCTTCCCAGTTTTCAGGAACAGGCAGACTTGAATCAGAAAACCCAATTTTTCAACACAATTTTGGCATTTTACAGGGACATACCCCATTTTTGCAATTTTTTGTGCTTTCAGCCTCCTTCCAGTCAGTGACAGAAATGGGCATGAAACCAATGCTGAATCCCAGGAACCTAAACATTTCTGAAAAGTAGACAACATTCTGAATTCAGCAAGGGGTCATTTGTGTAGATCCTACAAGGGTTTCCTACAGAAAATAACAACTGAAAAAGAAAATTTTGAAATTGAGGTGAAAAAAACATCAATTTGTCTCTACGTTTTACTCTGTAACTTTTCCCTGCAATGTCAGATTATCGAAAGCAATATACCGTTACGTCTGCTGGACTCCTCTGGTTGCGGGGATATATAAGGCTTGTAGGTTCATCAAGAACCCTAGGTACCCAGAGCCAATAAATGAGCTGCACCCTGCAGTGCGTTTTCATTCTATACCGGGTACACAGCAATTCATTTGCTGAAATATAAAGAGTAAAAAATAGCTATCAAGAAAACCTCTGTATTTCCAAAAAGGACACAAGGTAAGGTGTTGAGGAGCAGTGGTTATTTGCACATCCCTGAATTCCGGGGTGACCATACTAGCATGTGAATTACAGGACATTTCTCAAATAGATGTCTTTTTTACACACTCTCCTATATTTGGAAGGAAAAAATGTAGAGAAAGACAAGGGGCAATAACACTTGTTTTGCTAATCTATGTTCCCCCAAGTCTCCCGATAAAAATGATACCTCACTTGTGTGGGTAGGCCTAGCGCCCGCGACAGGAAATGCCCCAAAGCGCAATGTGGACACATCCAATTTTTTGAAAGAAAACAGAGGTGTTTTTTGAAAAGTGCCTACCTGTAGATTTTGGCCTCTAGCTCAGCCGGCACCTAGGGAAACCTACCAAACCTGTGCATTTATGAAAGCTAGAAACCTAGGGTGACTTGTGGGGCTCTGACCAGGCTCTGTTACCCAGAATCCTTTGTAAACCTCAAAATTTGGCCAAAAAAACACATGTTCCTCACATTTCTGTGGCAGAAAGTTCTGGAATCTGAGAGGAGCCACAAATTTCCTTCCACCCAGCGTTCCCCCCAGTCTCCCGATAAAAATGATATCTCACTTGTGTGGGTAGGCCTAGCGCCCGTGACAGGAAATGCCCCAAAGCGCAATGTGGACACATCCAATTTTTTGAAAGAAAACAGAGGTGTTTTTTGCAAAGTGCCTACCTGTAGATTTTGGCCTCTAGCTCAGCCGGCACCTAGGGAAACCTACCAAACCTGTCCCTTTTTGAAAACTAGAGACCTAGGGAAATCCAAGATGGGGTGACTTATGGGGCTCTGGCCAGGTTCTGTTACCCAGAATCCTTTGCAAACCTCAAACTTTGGCTAAAAAAACACATGTTCCTCCCATTTCTGTGGCAGAAAGTTCTGGAATCTGAGAGGAGCCACAAATTTCCTTCCACCCAGCGTTACCCCAAGTCTCCCGATAAAAATGATACCTCACTTGTGTGGGTAGGCCTAGCGCCCGCGACAGGAAATGCCCCAAAGCGCAACGTGGACACATCCCATTTTTTGAAAGAAACCAGTGCCTACCTGTGGATTTTGGCCTCTAGCTCAGCCGGCACCTAGGGAAACCTACCAAACCTGTCCCTTTTTGAAAACTAGAGACCTAGGGAAATCCAAGATGGGGTGACTTATGGGGCTCTGGCCAGGTTCTGTTACCCAGAATCCTTTGCAAGCCTCAAACTTTGGCTAAAAAAACACATGTTCCTCACATTTCTGTGGCAGAAAGTTCTGGAATCTGAGAGGAGCCACAAATTTCCTTCCACCCAGCGTTCCCCCAAGTCTCCCAATAAAAATGATACCTCACTTGTGTGGGTGGGCCAGGTGCCTGCAACAGAATAAGGCCCAAAACTTGTAGAGATAGAGGGGATAGCACAGCGAGTTTATAAGGACATATACTTTTATACATCTTTAGACGGACTCTGCTTTGGGGGCCCACATAAGCGAGGTGTCATTTTACTTGGGAGACTGAGGGGAAAACTGGGGAGTAGGAATTTTGTGCTGAAGCGGTGATCCTACTAAGAAAAGTCTGGAAAATATGCTTTTTTATGTCTGAGTAAGAAAATGTTGGGGGAGCCACGCAAGCCAGACCTCCCTGGACTCCTCGGGGTGTCTAGTTTTAAAAAATGTCTGGGTTTTGTAGGTTTCCCTAGATGAAGGCCGCACCCAGGACCAAAAACATAGGTGGGCCCTCCCCCCAAACACAGGTATTTTTGTAATATATCATTTTGATGTGTGCACATACGTCTGTGATGTGCCAAACACTAAAATTGTGAAAAGAAACACACTTAGGTTATGTGAAAAAGACCCCTCACCCACCAACCAAGTTGGTGGCATGCTTCATCATCGGGGTCCCACCGAGGCACCTAGCGTGTCACAGGTGTGCTGCGACACCTGATTACAGCGGAGCAGGTTTTGTCATTTTTACCACACATACTGGTTGGATTTGGCACGAGGGTGAGTGATGGTTCAGTGGATCAAATTTTATTAACAAGAGATTTCATAAAAATGAAATGCACTGTTAATAACTGAAAGGCAAAAAACTGAAACAATGACTCACAGCTCGTGAGCTGTAAAGCCGCAACAAGGCACCAACCGCTTTACAGTCCATTCACACACCATTTTATACATGACACGCACAAGACCATTCACACCGCCAGCCACGGGCCCAGCACATTACAACACTCACATCGACAGACCGCACCACTCAAGGGCCCATCACTTACATACCCCCACATGCCTGATACAAGAATCACACCAGCTGATGGGAGTGTGGACTGGCGTTTGGCTGGCACCACCAGCCAAGCGCCACCCCAAGCACACCGCCAGCCAAGCGCCACCCCAAGCACACCGCCAGCCAAGCACCATCCCAAGCACACCGCCAGCCAAGCGCCACCCCACGCACACCGCCTTCCAAGCGCCACCCCACGCACACCGCTAGCCAAGCGCCACCCCACGCACACCGCCAGCCAAGCGCCACCCCAAGCACAACGCCAGTCAAACGCCACCCCAAGCACACCGCCAGCCAAGTGCCACTCCAAGCACACCGCCAGCCAAGCGTCACCCCAAGCACACCGCCAGCCAAGCGCCACCCCAAGCACACGGCCAGCCAAGCGCCACCCCACGCACACCGCCAGCCAAGCGCCACCCCACGCAACCACTAATGATAAAATAAGCACAAAACTACAAACACAAAAGCTCTAACTAAATACATGACAGAGATGCCAACCGTGAAACATATGAAAATATAAAACAGACAGCTTACGCGCAGGGTATTTCCCAGAAGTTTTTTTGGTATGGTAACTTCTATAACAGCTGGGCACACACAGCTCAGGCTTTGAAGGGCATTCGGGGCAGTACATCCGGCTCTCCCTCCGGATTAATCTCCGGGCACATACTCTACATTTCTTTGTGGGCAAGTCTTTATTGGGAATGGGAGGAATGTGATCAGGAAAGTGCCGATCTTTCAATCTAGCCACATCCTCCACCACTTCTACTCTAGGAACTCTTGCCGGTTCCACCACAATAAGGCTTTCTATCACTGACTCCTGAAATTTAACAAATGTCATCCTTGACTCAGGTGAACAATCCTTGTATACAATAAAGGCATTAAAAGTTGCCAAATGAAATAAATGTAGGGCCAACTTTTTATACCACACATAAGACTTACGAAGAGCAGTGTAAGGTTCCAACCTCTGATCTACTCTATCAACACCACCCATGTGCCTATTGTAGTCCAAAATGCATGCAGGTTTGCACACTTCCGCAACCTGACCCCAAACAGCCACTGGGGAAGTAATCTCATCATGGATGGTCGATAGCATGTACACATCCCTCCTGTCTGAAAATTTCAGAGCTAGCAGCTCATTGTTCCGCAAGGCACTGCACTGTCCCCTCTCAAGTTTTTTACAGACAAGCTCCCTTGGATAGCCTTTCCGTTAGAACGGATTGTGCCACAAGCAACAGTGTCCACTCTAAAAAACTCCTTGAACAACTGCACTCCAGTGTAGAAATTATCTACGTACAAATGGTGACCTTTGTTAAACAGCCGTCTAGCAAGTTCCCACACAATTTTTTTCCCTAACTCCAAAAGTGGCCGGACAACCAGGAGGGTCAATACTGGAATCCCTACCAGTGTAGACCCGGAAATTATACACATATCCTGTTCTGCTTTCTGACAGAAGATACAATTTAATCCCATACTGTGCCCTCTTACTAGGAATGTACTGCTTAAAAACTAAACATCCCTTGAAAAGGACCAAAGACTCGTCCACACTTATCTCTTTGCCTGGAACATAGACCTCTGAAAACCGATCCACAAAATGATCAAGGACAGGCCTAATCTTAAAAAGACGGTCAGAATCAGGGTGATCTCGTTGCAAGGCTAAAGCATTGTCTACAAAATGCAGCATACGAAGAAGAAGAAAATACTGATTACGTGTCATAGTTGCAGGAAATATAGCGGTTGCCATCAAGGGACTAGTAGACCAATAAGAAGCCAGTGACGGCTTCCTGATCAACCCCATCAAAAAAGACAAACCTAAAAACCTTTTCATCTCTTCCAGATATGTGGGAACCCACTGAGTAGCTCTAGAATGAGTCTGGCAGCGTTGTCCCGCAAATATTGCTCTGCATACACATTTGTCTGCTCCACAATCTCTTCCAAAAATACATCGTCCATAAACAAGTGAAAGAAATGGACAGGCAAAAAGTTTTCCGTATTAACTCTACACCCTGGGAGACCAGTAAATGCTGGTAACTGTGGCTGCTCCATGTTTGAGGCAATCCAGGTGTCAGGTCTTCTAATGGGAAACCCTTCAGCCCCAGGCTGCTGCAGTCTTGGCACATCAATGTCCTCCTCTAACAGAGGCCCTTCATCTGCACTGAGAGTAGCTTCCTCATCAGAGGAATACTCTCGGACAGAAAACTCACTTCCAGAATCTCCTGCTTCCTCCTCTGCCTCAGATGCAGAGTCAGTGTCGTAATCATGGTCTGAAGACGACTCAAAGAGCATGCGAACAACCTGCTGAGCGGTCACTTTGCGGCTAGCCATGATCCTCACTAACAACAAATGGATTGCCAACAACAACTAGCACTAAAATAAGTAATAAACAAAGTGTAGCTTTATCACAAAGAGTTATGTACTACAAAAAACTATACCACTCACTTGCCTGAAAAAGCTACGCACCAAGCAACTACTCTGCACAGACACAGCAATCACCAATGATATCCCACTAAAAAGAAAAAAGAAAATTAGACATATGACAACACAAACATCACTGTGCTCAAATCTAAGGACAATGTCAAACACACAATACTGCATTTAGTACACCACCTACAAACATGTCATTCATGCATGTCAACAATACTCCTTTGGAGTAAATTGCTTTCACTTACCTAAAACATGCAACTATGCAAACCGCAGGAAAACTACTGCCAAAACCGCAAGGATCCACAGCAAAGGAAGCAGAACCGTTGAACTAGAAGAAAAAGAAGAAATAAATTGTTATGATCACAAATACAAATACTTCGCCAGTTGACAAACACCCCACCACCAAGAACTTAGAAGTTGTCCCTGGTACCTAAGTGGATCCTTCCCCCCTTGGGGGTAGATGGGCATAAAACAATTGCCCAATCTGCCCCCAAAGGGGGCAGAAATGGGCAACACCTCTGTGCCCCCTTTAGGGGGCGACCCTTCCCAAAGGGGGCACCCCAGCACAAAACAAAACAAAACAAAAAATCCCTGGCGTATTGGTGGTTTCTGCCCTCCTTGGGGGCAGATGGGCCTACAAAAATAGGCCTATCTGCCCCCAAAGGGGGCAGAGATGGCCAATACAAACTTTCCCCACTTTAGGGGGGCGACATTTGCCCAAGGGGTGTCCCCAAACACACACCACACACACACACACCACACAATCCCTGGCACCTAGTGTGCTTCCACCCCCCGGGGGCCAGATCGTCCCAAAAAATGGCTGGTCTGCCATCGGGGGGGCCGAAACAGAAAAAAAAAATAGCCCCCCAGGGGAGCGACCCTTGCCCAAGGGGTTGCCCCCAAAATAAACAATAAAAACAAAATCCCTGGTGTCTAGTGGATTTCGCCCCCCCCCCCCCCCTTGGGGGCAGATCAGCCCAAAAATTGGTGATCTGCCCCCAGGGGGGGCGAAATAGTAAAAAAAATAGCCCCCCAGGGGGACGACCCTTGCCTAAGGGGTCGCCCCCAAAAGAAACTTTTCTTTACACATAAATCCCTAGTGTCTAGTGGATTTTGCTCCCCCCCCTGGGGGCAGATCGGCCGAAAAATAGGCGATCTGCCCCCAGGGGGGGGGCGAAACACTAAAAACATTGACCCCTGGGGGGGCGACCCTTGCCCAAGGGGTCGCCCCCAAAATAGAAAACCAAAACAAAATCCCTGGTGTCTAGTGGTTTTCGCCCCCCTCCGGGTGCAGATCCGCCGAAAAATCGGCGATCTGCCCCCAGGGGGGGTGAAATACTAAAAAAAAATTGAGCCCGGGGGGGGCGACCCTTTCCCAAGGGGTCGCCCCCAAAATAGCAAACCAAAACAAAATCCCTGGTGTCTAGTGGTTTTTGCCCCCCCCGGGGGCAGATCCGCCGAAAAATCGGCAGATCTGCCCCCGGGGGGGGCGAAATACAAAATAAAATTGCCCCCCAAAAGAAACATAGGCAAAAAAATCCCTGGTGTCTAGTGGAGCAGGAATCTTGTGAAAACAGGCACCAGGGGAAAGGAAAAACCCTTTCCTTTCCCCCGTGTCTGTTTCCCCCCCCCCAAAACCCAAAAACGGAAAGGACTCACCTGTTGGGTCCTTTCCCCACGACGCGCTGGAAGCTGTGCGCGCGCTGACGTCATCGGATTGACGTGGGGGGGTCGGGGGTGGAAGGGGAAGGTCTTCCCCTTCCATTCCCGCCTTGGGGGGGAGGGGGGTTCAGAGGGGGGGCGTGCTAGCGCTCCCCCAAGTTCCTGTGTGCCTTGGACGAAGTGACCTCGTCCAAGGCACACGGGAACTGTAGCCTTGGACGAGGTCACCTCGTCCAAGGCACAGAACAGGTTAAAGGCCCTCACTTTCGGCTCAGGCCTTTCATGCTGGAGCGGGATTTTAATGGGCGGTAGAGCCCGCTATGATGCGCTATAAGGCTCTGTGATAACAAATGTGAAAAAGGGTACAGGACATATTATCTTGAATAATGATTGTTTTCACATTTTTATCATAAGGACAATATACATTTCCTTGTATATACAAATTAGTCAGACCACACGGTGCTCAGACAGTGAACAGGTATTTATACAACATACAACAAGACTCTGAACAGATACCAACATTGGTCTCAAACCCCCAATGCTCAGTGTGAAAGTCTGCACAAAACACTTTTCCTATGGAAACTAGGAGGCATATTTATAGGCCCCTAGTGCCACAGGAATGTCACTTTTCGTGACGCTCCTGTGGGGCTAAGCACTGCGCCGTATTAACAAGGTGGCATTAAGCCACTTTTTGTGGCTTAACGCCACCTTGTAAATACGGCTCTTTCCCACGCAGCACTGTTCGTTGAAGGGGCGTGCAATGGGTGTTGCTGTGGGCGTGCCACAGCAACACCCATTGCATTTTTACGCTGCCTCAGATTTATGAAATTTCATAAACCTGAGGCAACGCCAAATTCTAACGCCACCTCCGGGTGTGGCGTTAGCAGGGTGTAACGAGGAGGAATACTTTCAGTCCTCTTTGCTTTTTATTTTTCAATGCGTGCTGCATTCTGCAGCATGCATAGAAAGAGCAAAATAATAGAAATGATTGTTTATGTCCATGAAGGTGTCCCTTCCTGCACATAAACAATCAGATGAAATTTACTCTTTGACACTTCTGTGTGTGCTGCATTGTGCAGCACACACAGAAGTGTCAAATTCTGTGTGTGCTGCATTGTGCAGTACACACAGAAGTGCCAAAGCATCATTAGTGATTGTTTATGTGCAGGAAGGGACACCTTCACCCACATAAACAATCACACCCCTCAATGCAGACATCCTTGCACTATGGCATTGGCACCTGCAGATGAATTTAGCACCAGCGCAGGGGACGACACTGGGGTGCACCGTATTCACTTAAATACGGCGCATCCCTGCGTTTCTAAAGTGACGCCAATGTTTCCATAAATCTGTCCCTTGGTCCTAACTGTAACTACCTAGTGGCGACCACCACTGTGTAATATATACCTACATATATACACCATATATATATATATATATAGATAGATAGATAGATAGATAGATAGATAGATAGATAGATAGATAGATAGATAGATAGATAGATAGATAGATAGATATATTCACTAAAGACAAAACAAATATTGCAGGGACATTATAGTTAGGATCTGAATTTACACGCACAAAACCATAAAAATTAAATTCAGCTATTAAGAGTTATTTCAAGTAACTATACTTGTGCCCTAAGGTAACTATAACTCACACCACCAATCTACAGTTTTCAGATCACTACTTTTACTACAAATGTTGCAATCATATTATCAATGATGTCATAGGAAATCAAATTACTGATGTAATGTAAGTAGCAGTGGAAGGGAAAAACACCTTTTTTTTAAAAAATTGTCCCCCATGGGTGACCCACTTATACGAGGACAAACACCCCACCCCCCAAAACATTTGCCTGGTGTCTAGTGGCGTTTTCTGGCAGTCAGTACTGGCGCAGCCATAATCCACATCCACAAAACCATTTCAGGAAGGCCTCATTTGAAAGGGGAGTCTTTCCCCTTTCAGATGAGGCTTTCCTTAAACATAGGGAGGCTTTTTTGGCCATGTTTCCCCCACCTGAGTAGGAGAGAAGCTTTCCTGATCCTCCTGTCCACTCTGGTAGGGAAAATGTGACATCAGCATGCCTCGTAATGCACTGACATAACAAATGAGTGGAGGAGAGCAGGGAGAGATGCGGAAGTGATTCCACATCCCTCCCAACATTTACAAATAACAAGAATCCTCTGGTGCTTGCAGCCTAGGATCCTTTTGAGCCCTTCCCGATGTTGGCCAATGGGTTAATAGGGGACCTAGGGCCAGATGTAGGTACATTCCGAATTGCGACCCGCAAATTGCGAGTCAGAGCGACTCGCAATTTGTGAGTCGCAATTTGGAATGTTGGATGGTGTCCCTGACACCAACTGCGACTCACGAGGGGGGTCACAAAGGCCCACTTCATGGATAATCATGAGGTGGGTCGCAATTTGTGACCCCCTTACGAGTGGCGGCACTCACAGGGATGGTGGCCTGCTGCGGACAGCAGACCACCATGTCTGTGGCTGCTTTTTAATAAGCAGTTTTTTTTTTGTAATGCAGCCCGTTTTCCTTAAAGGAAAATGAGATGCATTACAAAACCGAAAAATGAAACGTTTTTGTTTCATTTTTTCAGAGCAGGCAGTGGTCTGCCTGCTCTGAAAAAATGTTTGCAGTGCCATTCACAACGGGGAAGGGGTCCCATGGGGCCACTGATGTAGACTAAATTTTTTACCCAAAATTACAAACTCAAGAATTTTTGCAGTATGAACTAGAATACCCAGTTCCAGCAAACACACTACCGATCGAACAATATCATAGTTATGTACACCGATGGCTCTGCACAACCGGCAATTGGCACAAAGTACCAATATTCTGCTACTTGCGCAGTCGTGAACGGCTATATGGAGGACAATAAATTTAGTCCCCTACATACATTTACACAAACCCTAGGGGATTGCACAGCACAATTGGCAGAGCTAAAAGCACTGTTGATGGCACTGGAATATACGGATCCTGCACAGCCAACGCTGATTGTTTGTGATTCGTACTATTGTGTCCAGTCCTTCAATGAATACCTGCACTACTGCCGCCAGAATGGGTTCAGAGATTCTAAAGGCAACACCATTAAACACAGAGTTCTGTGGGGGAAAGTAGCAGATCTAAAAGAAATGCTACCTAATGTCCATGTTGTACACACACTTGGACACCAGCGCATTGTAATACACATTGCGGTGAATACACTGGCTGATGAAGCCGCAAAGTCAGCACTGCTGTTGCTGCAGTAACTCGTTTGGGTTCAAAACCGGACGCAGACATAAGGGCTTCCATGAAAGCTACGGCTGAGGGTACACCCTTTCCAAAAGCATTTCCTGACAAATATTCCTACCGAATGGGAGGTATCCTGAACACTGAAGTTAAGATACCAGGCATAGGTGTACGAGATATTCCCAACAGATATAATATAAGACCACAATTGATTAAAGCAGCGTATGAAGGGGGAGCATCTGGCCATGCTGGTGTGGCGGCTACATTCTCGATCTTATAAGCCCGCTATTGGTGTCCTGGCCTCTATAAAGAGACCAAGCAGTATGTCCTTTGTTGTGACATCTGCCAACAAATTAAAGTTTCAACTGCCAAACGCCTGCCGCAGACACCCCTCCTGATTTCAAATAAACCCTTACAATGTGTGTACTTGGACCATTGCGGTCCCTTAACACCAGACAGTGCATACAAGTATATTTTGGTCGCTGTTGACTCTTGCGCCAGAGTTTTATGGGTGTGGCACAACGCTTGGCTGACGCTCGGACTGTTATTAAAGATTTACAAGTCTTTATCGGTACATATGCAGTTGCAGCTTTCCACTCAGACCAGGGCCCTGCTTTCACCTGAAGGGAATTCAGGGACGCCATGGCTTTGTTGGGGATCCAACTCCAGTACTCGTCTCTATTTCATCCTGAGGGAAATAGTGTCATAGGGTGACTAAACCATGATTTAAAGCAATCCTTCACAGCCAGAGTCTTAGGTAAGGGTCGTAGTTGGCTTAATCATCTGTATGGAGTTCTGAGAGCACTTAACAATCTGCCAAGAAGATCCCTGGGGGGGTCGTACTTCATATGAGTGCCTTTTCGGAACTTGAATGTATGTTCCAGATCTTGATGGTCCTTGCGTGGAGGCGGCAGAAACACCTTTTGACATAAATGAACGTGTCACTGTCTTACAGGAATTAAAACAATTGATGACAATTCTTCTATTGGTGCGGCCTCCACAAGAATCAAGGATGTACCTGTAACGCCTACCTGCTGGAATCCTAGTATCGGGGATCTAGTACGTGAAAAAGTTGCTGTGAAAAAGGAATTTGGTCCATTTTATCGAGCACCAGTCCCAGTTTCGGGGATACATGGTACCAGAAATGTAATTCTACCGCCGTTGGCAGGTGCCAAAGAAAATCGTTTTGTCTCCATCGACAATGTAAAACTACAGCATGTGGCCGATCCTGCACAGCAGACCAAGAGGAACAGCCAGTAGTTCCCGAATCCCTCTCACTACTGGTCAAGAAGTTCCTCTACAAGTTGTAAGCAGCAACACTGACACCTCTCCGAGCTTGGGGAGGGTGGAAAATGATCTTGCATTGGTTCCACTAACATCGAATAATACAGAGATAATTGATCGATTAAATACAGTTTCAACACAAACGGATGGTGCTATTTATTCTGTGCCACCACAAGAAACACCAGCTCCACCAACCAACACAGCTCCAGCTTTTGCACAAACTGCTTCTGGATATTTTGCTGACATCAAGGATGACGTCTCAGACTCATTCGCCTCTCCAACACTGGGAACTGTCAAAAACTAGTAAGCTAATGAACTGGCTTAAAATAACATACTTTATTTTTCCATGGAACTATCTATGGTGTTCCTTGACTGTACTAACTTTCCTACTTTGGATTGGTTTTGTTATCACTTTCTTTTTATTAATACATGGTCATTTTATTCCTGAAAAATCAACAGTTGAATTGGTAGATGAGGTCCTAAAACCGCATTTTTCATCACACAAGGTCCGGAGAGACTTATCTTTTGTCAACATTTCCGCGATACCAATTCCTGATGGGATTGTTTGGGATAAAGTAATATTTTATATATATACGGTCCCACGGAGGTTCTTTAAATACCATAGGTGTTCAAACTTTCCATGAACGATGTAATAATACCAGGCATTGTTTTCGATGATTGGGATGTGAAAACAGTTCATTCTATGATGACTGAATTGCAGTATTATACTGTATTTGAAAACGAAGATGTTTATCAATCTAAAAAAATGATGGTGATATGTTTTGCTATAATTATTATGGGCATCATTTCATACGCAGAGCAAGCAGCCCTAAAACTGTTTTTAATTATACACAATGGGAACATTGTCTGACTCCACCACAAGGGAGTTCCAAAACATATTCTGAAAAGTTTACATATTTTTCTGGGCATGATTTAAAAAATGCTGAGTCGTATTATTATTTTAAATTACCATCTAATTAAGATATACATATATTCAAGTATCAATAGTTTATTCGGTCTAAGATTAGACCATTTCAAAAGATATAAGTAACCGTACATACAGAAAAATAGAGATCATAACCATCACAAAAAGAAGGGAGCATTAGCAGTTGGCACACTGCTTGTCCAGCAGGCCAGAGGTTAAATAAAAACTTCTCAGTTTGTACTTCCTAGCTAAAGAAGTACCATTTACCAAGACAGATACAAAGAAAAACAGATAGTATACCAAATCATTTCAAAAAGTGCCTATGAAAGCTATTCTAAAGCAAATTATACCTGAGAAATGGTTCATAGTACTTCGTAGAGGATTTCATAAACGATTAAAAACCAATCAATTAAAATGGTACCATAGAATTAGCCTCATATCTTAAATGAACTGATCAAGAGGATTAAATCTTACCATTTGCAAAGTACTATGGGGGTCATTCTGACTCCTGCCGGCGGCGGTAACCGCACGCCTGGCGGGAGCCGCCGAATGACCGCACCGCGGTCAAATGACCGCAGCGGTCATTCTGAGTTTCCCGCTGGGCTGGCGGGCGACCGCCAGAAGGCCGCCCGCCTGCCCAGCGGGAAACCCCCTTCCACGAGGATGCCGGCTCCGAATGGAGCCGGCGGAGTGGAAAGGGTGCGACGGGTGCAGTTGCACCCGTCGCGATTTTCAGTGTCTGCTATGCAGACATTGAAAATCTTTGTGGGGCCCTGTTAGGGGGCCCCTGCAGTGCCCATGCCATTGGCATGGGCACTGCAGGGGCCCCCAGGGGCCCCATGACACCCGTTCCCGCCAGCAAGGTTCTGGCGGTCAAAACCGCCAGAACCAGGCTGGCGGGAAGGGGGTCGGAATCCCCATGGCGGCGCTGCCTGCAGCGCCGCCATGGAGGATTCCTCAGGCCAGGGGAAAACCGGCGGGAAACCGCCGGTTTCCCTTTTCTGACCGCAGCTTTACCGCCACGGTCAGAATTGGCCTGGATGCACCGCCAGCCTGTTGGCGGTGCATCCGCGGTCCCCGGCCCTGGCGGTCTATGACCGCCAGGGTCAGAATGACCCCCTATGTGCTAAGATAATATAAATCAATTTAAAACAAATAGTATACCAAATTTTTTCTAATGAAGCCTATAAAAACTATTCTAAAACAGGTTTATACATGAAAATAGATCATAAAACTTCATATAATGGTTCCTGTTTGCGGGAGTTAAAATCCAAACAATAAAAATAGATCATAAAACTTCATAAAATGGTTCCTGCTTACAAAAGTTGAAAAACCAAGCAATGAAAAAGGGTACCCTGAAATTAGCCTCATCTCTTAATAAATTGATCAGGGGAATTAGTTCTTGCAGTTTGCGAAGTGCTATATGCTAAGATACTGTAAACCGATTTAAATGGAGAAACCCACTAGAAAACATACACAGGGGTGCAATCTAATATTGTAAATAGATCAGCACTGGTAGTTATACTTGAGATCCCTCTCTATTAAGACAGTCCTCGTCCGCTAACTGCTAGACCATTCTTCAGCCAGTGGATTAAGATCTAAAATAGTCCTACTGCGGATTGTCCATGCTGCTGACAGGTATTTAGAAACAGAGCTTACTATCAGCGTGGAAGTATCATATTTACATAATCTATAGGCACTGGTTCGGTTTTGTAATAGCAGTGCTTTGCACAAGCGAATAATCCACTTTCCTCTGGGGCATTTATACAAGGGTCAAAAAAATAGGACATGCTCAGGAGTTTCCTTACGTAAATGGCCGTTTATACATTTGTCAGACATAGGACTATTGGACGGCCAACGAGCCGTGAAGCTGTTGACCGCCAATGTTCCGTATCTGAACTGAAGGAGTAAAGTTCGGGCACGTGCTGGTATGGGGAGATCCAGGAAACTTTCAGGCCAGGGTTCGTGCTTGACTAGCAGAAACTCTGCTGTCAGCCGACCTAGCCCATTTGAGTGGGAAATCTCCTCATAGATTTTCCCCCAATATCGTTCTTTGATCAGTAATCTGGCATTAGCAGGAATCATCTCAGGATTCTCCCAATAGTGGGAGAAGCCCAACTTGACCCAAGCTGATTTCATCTCTCTCAACCAGCTGACATTTTCCCATCCTTGGAAAGGTGGTATTAAATCTTTGACTGCTGTCCTAAAGGGTTCGAGTTCTTCCGTTTTCCATAGTCGAACCCAGTATAGAAGTGGCCTTAAGTATGCTGTATCTTTGATGCTATTTATACCCAGGTCTAATCTTAGCGAGCATCGGCGTGCCCTTCCCTAGTCTAGATATGTGTCTAAGGAAATTGTTTTCTTTGGTTTGGAGGGTGTCCAGTTGTCTGTATGAACCCCAGACTTCCGCTCCACACAGGGCAGTGGCACGGATTTGGACTTTATCAATTTCAGAAATAAGAGTTAAAGGGGGGCTTACCGCTGTACTGGCCTTCCGTTCTAGCACTCCGCTTCTTTGGCTAATGGTAAGCGCCCCTTTCCTTATGGCTGCGTCCCAGCTGCCCTTATCAGATAATCTAATACCCAAGTAATCGTATTCCATTACCCTCTCCAAGAGGACTGAATCCATCGTTATATTTGCTTTGAGCTTCTTGTTCGGGGCACTATATATCATAAGTTTTGTTTTCTTAGCATTGATATCCAGCCCGTAATCTCTACAAAATACACAAAACTGGTTAACCAGATTTTGGATTCCCATGATATACATATATTATTGACAAATATGAAATGTATATATTCGGAATCCTTTCTTTCCCAGTTGAATATAGAAGGCTACGAATATTTCCTAAAGTCGATTGACTTAAAAAGTGTATGAGGAACTAGACATTGGCAAATAAGGGGGAAGGAAGCTTTATTCAGAGCATGCCTGACACCTATACAAATGATATTCTTAAATGAAACAGTACAACAAACAAGTTGTCTAGGCTTAGCAAAGATTAAAGAATTAAACACGCCCAGTATACCTGCCCCTGCAAAATTTTATAAATGGCAAAAATATACAAATGCAACTGAAGATCAGCTCGATGAATGAGTCCAGAATGGTACATTTAATGTTTCACTGCCACTTCCTGCCACTTGGTTATTGTGACCAAAGGGTGTCACCAACGTTTTATCAACTCCCCGGGGTTTTTTAGAACTAATAGGCTGGACCCTCGCTATATATCATCCGAACATGCGGTTATAGTTGCAATATACAGTATAGGCAAACTATGCCAGCAATGGTTAAGAACTTCCTCACTAGATGTGGTTAGAGAACACCTCAGTCCCCTGTCGAATAATACTGATTTGCAGGATTTCCTGTTAGGCCCCAGAAAACACAGCAGAAATTGTTTCCTATATGAAATATATAATTAAATTTGGAAGCTTTCCCAACAAGAAGCAGCTGCCCGATTAAGGCAAATAGACCAGGAAAATCTAAAAAAAGCATTAGCTGTTGTGGATAATGGAATTAATACCCTGTCTGACCGAATATACACCTTAAATAACATCGTCTCTTCTGCTACAGACATTATACAAACAGATATGTCTTCTTTATACCATGGACAGAGTCACCTAAGGTCCATTATGCAGTTGGGTTGGACACTTCAAACATTGAAGGTCGCATTCCCTGGCAGCATGTCAGCGCAAGAGAAATATTTTCTTCCTTCAATTTAACGCGTCCACAACAACTAATGGCTAAGAAAGAAGCGACTTATGTCATGCTAAACATCGAGAAATTAGAAAAGTTGCCTTTTACTGTGGCTGAAATACCATCTGCTGAGTGGCTAATACACGGGGTCATCAATCTGCCTATTTCTACACTTCAATTCACCTCCTGTTTAAAACACATTCCGGTATGCAGATATGAAAGGCTGGGAGAAAGTTACATCCACGAGGTATGGGTGCTTCCCTTCTCATTCAAATGTCTCAGTGGCATGAAAGAAGTCTTTCTTAGCGTTAGTGAATGTGAGACTTCAATCAGCCATTCAATGGTTTGTAAACAGCTGTCCTTGCATGGGGTGTGGAACACTTTTGCAGAGAACTTGGCTTGTTATCTGAAGGGAGTTTCAGTCCCCTTGTTTAGACCTACGTTCCAGGTGCTTTCAAACGGCAGCTATGTCCTCATCAACAGTGAAGACTGTTGTGGGATGCGAGCCGGAATAGTTAATGTTGTTTCAGTCTCTAAGATAGTTACATGCTGCGGGAACGCACTTGTTCCCCTCACTAAGATAAAAGAGGTAGCTGACATTTGGCCTCACATTGCTACTTCAAATGTAAATTTTGACAAGTTGACTCAAGGCTTTATTGTTTCGAAAGCATGTGGCCCTTACATCTGCTCGCAACACCTACGCACTTCAGGTGGCAAGGTCGTCAGCAGAAATACAGTCCCTTTTAAGTACAAACTTTCTGAGACACTTTGGTGAACTCATGGGACGGATATTTAATGCGCCCAGTACAACTGGAATCGCACATTTTTTTAAGGCTGTTGGTTCTGGTTTTATTCACACCTTCTCCATATTCGGTTTAATACTATCAGCCATCCACTCAATTTTTTCTAGTATTTTTGGGGGATTTCCAATAACTTTGGCTTTATTAGCTGGCATTTTTCCTGTTGCTATTTTTTATGCACAATGGCTGTCCCGCCGCAACAAGGAGGAATGAATGCGCTCCCATCAGCGCAACTGTGTCGTGAACCCATGATGCAGTATTTTGGAGCAACACTCCTGGAGCAATTGGAGTGTGGCTGGTCTCTGTCATTCAGTGCGGTTTTACATTGTGTGCAGCCTGTGTTTCGGTGCCTCTGGTGCTCTTTCGAACGCGCACTGGAAGTCTGTCTTTCTACACAGTGCTTGCTTTCATTGGACACTTATCTGTTGATGTTCTCGCTGTGGACTCATTACCAGACATGCGCGTTGAGGTTATGTTTGCTATGGGAAGCTACTTATGAGTTGCCCTACCTGGAGGATGTGGCTCGTGACTCACCATTGGGCACACGACGGATTGAGGCCGTCTTGGCTGAGGCTGAGGCTATGGAACACGACTACTCTTGATCCTTCTTGGCGATGCCTTTCCAACTTTAACATCTGCCAAAGTGGAAGATTTCCTGTCCTCTATGGTCCCGGAATCGATTGGAAAGTTTCAAAAGTAACTTTGCCTTTTGTAATTCGGTCTTTTATGCCACATGTTCACGTTTTAAATTGTCCTTCTATATGCTCACGTCTCCCTTCGACTTGCCCTAATTGACATTGAATTTTACATATATATCTTAGGTTGAGCTTTTAGTAACAATTGTGTATGTTTTTAAGCTTTGAACCTCCTTCAACCGACAAGGGGAGGGTGTTGTGTAGCCATTTTAGCTATGGCTCCATGCACATTATTTTAACACACTAGGGCAAGCCGCTGTGCATTCTAACCTAGATATATTTTATTCTGCTTTACTTTATTATTGTTACAATAGCCACTTTTATGGTTTTGTTTTATTTTCTGTTTATCTATCTGTTTTTGCTCACTCTGTGCTTCTTCCAAGGCTACACAGCATGGTATATTGCGGGTGAACGTGGTAGAAGTTTAGTCTCCAACATTCGTAGAAAACACATATCCTTAAGTAGAGAAATTTTCTCAGAACATCAGTTGTGTTGTTATAAAAACACTTCCCTGTCCCTTACATGTTAGAGGGAAATTCCAGCCAGAGAACCATGACTGTATGCTGATTGCCGAATGCTTTGCTACCGATGCTAACGCAGACCGCAGGCCTTTGCTCAGGTATGGGGTTGAGGTCTTCCCAGGGGAACCTGAAGGGCAGAATTAGAGCTTAACATGTGGTGCTCTATTATAGCCTAGGTAGGAATTAGTCTATTGACCATAGTGACAATATGATAGTGTTATTTCTATGCTTCACTCTCCTTGTCACAGTTTAATACTGTCTTGCTGTGTTGTCCTGGTTATTGCAGCTCATGCTTTGCTATCTAAGATGCAGTCGTTTTATTAACATCATTATTGAAACATATACTGCCTCTGTTTGTCATTTATATATGAGACTAAGGTAAGTGAGAGAAACGGATGAGACCTGAGTGACCACGCTTCCCTGAGAAACCAATTATGTCATGTGCTTGGCTGCCCAGTCATCCCTGCCCTCGGGTAGAGATGAGGCACTGCTAGTTACCCGGAGCAAAACCCGAATTGGAGCGACAGGTGTCACCCACAGTGGGTCAGACTTAGACTCCCACAACGCGAGCGATTCCGCCGCTCAAAATCCAGTAGTCTCATTAGAATAATGAGAGCCTACGCGACACAGGTACTGTCCTGCAATGGATATAAAAAATGCAGAGGAAACCCCTGAAGGAGGGTTGCCTATAGGCATCACGGACTCCCCCACAACGAGCCACCAATATTGCTGTTGGATGCCAACAAGTTCCTGGGTGGAGTTGTCCCTTTCAATGTGGATGGTTGCTCGAAATCCTTCCCAAGTTCAATCCAAAATGGCCCCTCATGCAAAAGTATTGTCTGCCTCACCTCTCCTAGGGCCATCTCCGAAGGCTCAGCATCTGTTCACACTGCTTTCTGGGGGGGGGCTCATTCTGTGTTGTCATCCCCAGTAATGAATTTTATGTGGCTCTATAACTACAGAGTGTGATCCTGTGTCTCAGCTGGCTGCCACGTGATGTAGGTTGGCACCAGTGCAGACTTTTGTGGGTAGTCACAGCGCACAACGCCCCCCCCCACCCCTGGGAAATCCAGCGCAGCATCGAGCTCCCTGGCACAGATCCGAGTATAACCTCTTGAACCCACTGTTTGATGTCAGCCACAGATGCACAGGTCTGGATTCACCACATGAGTCTCAGCCCGATGCTACCATGTTCTTTGGTGGCCGTCCACTCCCCCTATATTATCATTATTGATAAAAGATAAATGCATTTAAATTTGTTTTAGCACATTGATACGTATTTCTGTGTCATTGGTATTCACCAGTTCTTGTTTATCAGTGTGTAGAAATCCTATTAAAGGGCTTCCCGTAGCTCCTTTTTAAAGTACAAACATGAATTTCCATT
Organism: Pleurodeles waltl; assembly: GCF_031143425.1. NCBI lineage: Eukaryota > Metazoa > Chordata > Amphibia > Caudata > Salamandridae > Pleurodeles > Pleurodeles waltl. The sequence continues at coordinate 1,063,131,498 of NC_090448.1, read as the reverse complement.
GATTTGATAGTATTTTGTTCAGGAAACATAAATGAGTTGAAAACGTTCTTTAGCTCTAGCTGTACATTCTACACAGACTGCAGTGTAGCAACAAGTGTTATTATTCTGAGCAGTGTGCTGAAGATCCACTTGACTCAAGGCTAGGTCACAGCATGAAGGGCATTAAGAAATATGAGCACATTTGCTACCAATTAATCTTTAATAATGTACAAATGCATCTTTTCATGTTAATTTCAATAAATAATTCAAGCACACGTTTGTCTATGTACAACAATTCAGGGTGCACCTGTTTCTCTATGTCTTAACAATATGACCTCTTTAATGACAATTTACTTTACTGCACAAACCCTTTGCATCCTGTTTTAATCAAACACATTTCTTAAAAACATATTCACATGAAAAATGTAATTGAAGAAACTAAAGATAGTGATTCTCAGAGTAGAATGTGCTGTATATTATCATTGTTGAATATGGGGAGACCCCACGAGAGCCAAGCCTCTGACACACACTCTTAAACTCATCAACAAATCTATGACAGTTCTAGAAAAAGTTATCAACTTTCACCTTCTCTTCTCAACGTCAATACACTCCAGGACTCAACTCAAGATCTCCTGGGGTAATAAAAAGGACCCCGGCTCTTGTATAGATCCACAATCACTATCTGAAAACGACATAATCAATCTGATTTTATGGAACGTCACAGAGGGTCCTATTATGCCTTCCTATCATGCTCTATTTTTAACTTTAGCAGTCAAGAAAACAAGAAATAAACAGTTCCAAGAGGCTTACTAACAACAAACGATAGGCACAAAACTTTAGTTCAACATGATAACCAACCAGGATACCATATGGCCTATAACACCTATCTTGACTGGGAACTGTACTCTTTTCTTGCTGCTGGTAGTCAATTTAAGTATCTCCATATCGTATTTCTCTATTTTGCTCATGCATTCTGAGTTAATTGATGCTATAAGGTTGTCAATATACCAATAAGTATTGTTCTCGCCTTTATTGCTTCTGTTTCTTTTAGGGTGCGTTGTCCCAGTAGACTCACCCGCTCACAAGCATTGGTTTCACACAAATGCTGCGTTTGGTGACGCAGTTGTGCTCAAGTCACTCTGTCACTGTGTCAATGTTTACAAGCCTTGGCCAAGGGTGGTTTTTGGCTTTTCTACCTTTATCCTTGTTTTTGTCTCTGGTGCTGAGTACCCCGCAACCCTCCCACTTCACCGGTCTCACTCTGCGGGTATACCCTTCAAAACTCTGGGCTGGGGGCTATCTTGGGACACTCCCATTTTCCCTTGCCCCTCACAGACACATCCTTCCCAGTGGGAGGGCTTACTTCTGAGTGTTTTTCCTGGCATTATTAACCCTGTAATTGCCCTTTTGGTCATTTTTTTCCTCTTTCTTCCCTCTCGTTCTCATTAACAATGATACAAGAGGATTCAGTTTTTTACAACCAAGATGACGGCGAAGCAGAGGTTTTTTACCAAAATGTAACTGTTTTTATCCAGTTATCTGTACAGCAAGTGGTGTATTCCTCTCTGTCAAAAATTACAAAAAACATGGAAAGCAAAAGAATTAACCTAATGTAAAAAAATGTGGTGGCCCAATCTTCAGGGGAAAGCAGAAATCGTACAGTAATTTCAGCTACATTTCTACAGTGCTCAAAGATTCTCTTTCCAAGGGGAAAGTAAGATCATGCACTAATCCCAGTAGTGCTAATGTGACTAGAGATGCTTCCTCACACATGATTGAGGAAAACATTCCTCCAAGGCCTCCGACTCAGGTGGGGTTACATAATGCTAAAGAGGCTAACACCATATCAAAAACCTTTATCTCAAGTATTCCTTTAATCCTGATACAGATGATGATGATGATAAAGTTGATAACTCTGAGTTCTGGTTGGGACCTGAAAAAAGAAAAAGGTTTCTTCTGCTAATTCTGACCCTTATGTGTCTAAATCGATTCAACATTCCGAGGGAAATCCCATGTTTGACCCAAAAATTATTCACCATCCAAATTCCACTGAATGGTTTCCAGCAGAACATGAGGGAGAGTACACTTCCAGCAGATTACGTCTGGCTCTGGATAAACAAACCAGAGCAAACCTTAAATCTGAAAGCCCTAGACCATCTCTACCTCTGAATATCACAGCTATTCCAGTTATAGACTCAAATATGTTGATTTTTTTCACTAAACTCAGAAAGGATCCCAGGACGGGTACTGATAAAGCTTGGTCATCGTGCCATGATAAATTAGTGGATTAGTGGATATCATTGGTCCATTATCCCGCCTTTTTGACCTAGCAGACATGGCTTGACTGGACGACGTTAACTCTTCTATCACACATGAACAAAGGAAAGGTCTCCTTTTTAAACTGGCCTCAGTTTAGCTAATCCAGCATTGTTGGATCCTTGGGTCAAAGCTGATGGATTGCTGTTTGGCAATTCTTTCATTAAAGAGTTGAGTAAATACGTAACCATGTTTGCCTCCATAGACAAGGCTCAACAATCCTTGAAGAATGTTTTCACTCAGTGTTTTTTTTGCCATGGCCAACAGAGGAAGAAGCTGCTTTGCAAGCCGTAGCTTCAGAGGTCAATATTCGAGAGGCTTCAGTAACTTCAACTCCCAAGAGTTCAGATCCCAATTGCATCCCCAGAGGAATAGGAGATTCTGAAACAGATGTCAAAGAGCATTATTGCTGCAACCACTACAGTCCTTCACATCAGATTCCAGGGTGTTAGATGCAGTTCAGGGCTATTCAACAGAACTGTTTTCCTATCCTTTTTAGTTAAAGGCTCCAGAACCTCTTCACTTTTCACAAGACATGTCTGCATTAGTAACACAATAATTTTTTTCTGTCCTTCAAAAAAGGGCTATCTAAGAGTCGTTCATTCATCCCAAGGGTTTTCTCAATGGTCTCCTTCTGGTCCAAAAGAAGAACAAAAAAATGAGACCGGTCATCAACATAAAACAGTTCAACCAATTTGTAGTCTATCAACATTTCAAGATGGAAATTATCATTGATCTAAGAGATTCTTTGTTGCAGAATGACTGGATAGTCCATCTAGATTTACAAGATGCATATTTGACCATTCCTATTCATCCTTCTTCTGGAGAATATCTCCGGTTTTCCAGAAGAGGACTTACCAGTTTCACTCCGGCCCCTTCGGTCTTTCTTCAGCACCTTGGTGCTTTACGAAGATCATGAAACATGTTGTAGCTCCTCTCAGTTTGCTAGGGATCCGGCTTTTAATCTATCTGGGCGATATACTTTTGATGAGTCAGTGTCCATGAACACTTCAATCCCAATTTCAAATCACTTGTTCTCTGTTACAAGAACTAGTGGGCAGATTTCAGAAAAGTGATGCTGCACCAAGTGCAACGCTCCTTTTATTGTGCCCCTTAGCCCCTGTACCCCCTACTGCCACCATGTGTTCACCATATTTCAAATACGATGCACCATGGCGCAGTTTAGGGGGCAGTAGCATAATTTGTATTTATGTTATTGATGTTCTCTGCAGGAATAGTGCCAATATTTTGGTGATACTCCTGCAGAGTACATATGGGCCCATTATAATTAATGGAAGCTCCCTTTTAATGCCTGCTCTGTGCATGCATTGCGCCACTTTGTAAATATGGTACAGGGAAAATGCAACTTTAGACCCACCTTAGTGTCAAAAAAATGAGGCTATGGCGGCGCAAAGGTAGTGCTAGGGACTCTTAAATCTGCCCCTAGGTTTCTTAATCAATACAGAGAAATACATGTTTACTCCATCCAGGCAGGTGGAGTTCTTGGATTCTTAGTAAATTCTGAATCAGCCACTCTTCATGCAAGTCAAAGCCAAAAATCCAACACTTTACTCCTTTCATATTACTCAGGACGCTTGCCAGGATTGTAGGTCGTCTAGCCTCAGCGTTTTAGCCCATTTTTCTGGGGCCTCCTCATTGTTGTGCTCTCCAAAGAATCAAAATCCGTCATCTTTGGCAAGGTCTTTATTATTCCAGTCTGGTGCATTTAGATCCCAAGTCTCACATCAAACTTCAATGGTGTATACACTATTTAGAGGCATGGTATGACAGGACGATCTTTGCCTTGACCCCAGATCTTCTATTAGACACTGATGCAAGCCTGACAGGTTGGAGAGCCAGTGTGAACAGACCAAGCCTGAAGGTACATGGTCAGTGACTGAGTCAAAACTGCACAGAAATTGTTTAGAGCTGCTTGCAGGCTCCTTTGCAATCCAAAGTTTAATAGAAAAAAGTCAAGTGTGTGGTCCTTCTTCGATTGAACAACCTTACTGCAGTGAGGTATATCAATCATTTTGGCGGCATTCAATCCAAACCTTTGGCAGAACTAGCTAAATGTTTTTGTGAGTTTTGTCTCCATTGCAATATATCTGTTTAAGCAGAATATTTCTCAGGCACTCCCAACACCGTTGTAGACTGGCACTCATGTTTCCTTCATGATTTTAGCGATTGGCAATTACATCCTTCTATATTTCGGTCTCTTTACCACATATGGGGTCCTCTTCATACAGTCCTCTTTGTGTTCAGACTGAAGTCACACCTTCCTCTATATTTCAGCTGGTGACTGGATCCGTTATTGCTAGTGGCAGATGCCTTCCTCCAGGTTTGGTCCCGGAAACCCGATTACGCTCTTCCTCCTTTAATCATTATCAGCAGAGTTCTGGCTCAGGTCAGACGTCTAGCAGCTATTCTAGTTTTGGTGGTCCCTTTTTGGCAATCTCAAGTTTGGTTCCCGACCCTCCTAGAGTTGTCAATAGACTATCCCAAGCTACTCTCAGTCTTTATCGATCTATTAGGCTTCAGTGGATCCAGGCACACTTTTATTCTCAATAAGAGCCTTTTCCTGTCCGCATGGAAGGTATCGGGACAATCCAATCTCATCCAGGCATTTCGGCAGAGGTTGCCCAGTATATCAGTAACCCTCCAGGCATCACAAAGGCTTATAAATCAGTTTGGTCTGTTTTGCCAAGCTGGAGTATGGGAAAATGTGCTGATCCCTTTTCAGCGGATCTCATCTAGGCAGTAAATCTTTGGGCCTCCCTGGCTAGCCGGGGAAAAACGTATTGGACAGTAAATATGTAAAGATCCAAAATTTCTGCTAAACATCCTCAAATTGATGGAAAACCTGTCGGAGAACATCCTAATGGCATGTCGTCTGTTAAAGGGAGCAAAAGTTTGTAATCCCTCTCTTCATAAATACAGTCAGTTATGGGATGTTAATTTGGTTTTGCACTTCTTTATCAGTTGGCCAGACAACGGCCCTCATTATAACCCTTTCAGTTGGTGATAAAGTGGTGGTAATACAGCTGGTGGTAAATACTGCAAAATTATGACCATGGCGGAAACAGCTCAGGCAGACAGCCACTTTAACACACCGACCGACAGGGCAGAATCGACCGGCACCACGGGGGTAGCCGCCTACAGCCAGACATAAGTACATTTTATGTCCACCGTATTATGAGACAGGAAATCGCCACCTTTTCTGGGGCGGTACCAACGACATCAAAAGCCTGGTGGAAACTGAACTCAGAAGTCAAAGGACTCACCATTGGGGACTCAGGGAAGAAACACAATGCCATGGAGCCTGAGCTGCACATATTCCCAATGTTGATTTACGTCCTGGTCCACTACGAACACCAATGACGCAAGACAACCACGGTGAGTACAGCTGCCTAGCACACGAGGAGGAAAAAGAGAGTGATACACACACACACACACACACACACACAACACACACCCCCATCACCATACACTCAGCTGATGTAGTAACATAACATATGTACCCTGTACCCCTCAGGAATAATGCAAGGACAATTCCAATAGAGAAAAGTGAGTGTAATAAGATAAATATAGTAGAAATACATGCATCCAAATAAAAAAATACATACATATTTACAAATGAAGGGACGCTACCCACTCTTCAATGGTCGTGGGCCACAGGGCCACATTACAAAGTCCAAGGCCACACTTCACTCCTACAACAACATGGAGAGAACACTGCAGGGGCATAATGTTCAAAATAGGCAGGCACCTCAGGGGGACAGAGAACGGGGGGGCACCTCAGCTGGCAGATCAAACAACACCAATGGTCCTGGAGGGGGAAACATGCCCTGTGCTTTGTCCTGAGGAGTGCAAGGCCACAGTCTCTGAAGTGGGTGACTTGCCCACTGGCTCTGGAAGGGTCATCGTGCCCTGTGCTTTGCCCTGGGGAGTGCAAGGCCACAGTCTCTGAAGTGGATGGCTTCTCCACTGGTTCTGGAGGGGGCATCGTGCCCAGTGAGCTTCATCCAGGGGAGGATGGGTTGAGTGGATGGCTTCTCCACTGGTTCTGAAGGGGGCATCGTGCCAAGTGAGCTTCATCCAGGGGAGGATGGGGTGAGTGGATGGCTTCTCCACTGGTTCTGGAGGGGGCATTGTGCCCTGTGATTCAGATCATGAGGAGTACAAGGTCAAAGTCTCTCAGCTGGGTGTCATACCCACAGGATTTGCAAGGGGTAGGCCGCACAACAGCCCATGGAGGCAGGTTTACAGAATGTCCGCCGGTGGTGACGGCTGTTCAGTGGTGGCAGTGGTGCTGCTGCTGCTGGTAGTGGCGGGGGGAGGCTCCAGCCCATCCCCGTCAGCCTCGGACAGCTACCCACTGGTGCTGCTGGCGGAGCTGGTGGTGCTGTTGCTGGGGGGAGGCTACAGCCCATCCCCTGCAGCCTCGGTTGGCTGCCCACTGGTTCTGCTGACGGAGCTGGTGGTGGTGCTGGTGGCAGTGCTGCTGGCGGAGCTGGTGGTGGTGGGGGGAGGCTCCAACCCATCCCCTGCAGCCTCAGACGGCTGCACCACCATGGTTGGTGGTGGTGGGTCCGACTGAGTCCCAGCACCAGGCCCCTTGTCCTTACTGCCTGCTGGTGCAGGCCCCTTTCCCTTCCTGCTAGCTGCAGGGGATGGCTCCTTGCTCCTTTTGGCAGCAGCTGGGGTGGCCCCTTGCTCCTTTTGGCAGCAGCTGGGGTTGGCTCCTTGCCCTTCCTTGCTTCAGCTGGGGGTGGCTCCTTGCGCTTCCTTCTTGCAGCTGGAGCTGGCTCCTTGCCCTTCCTTCCTGCAGATGGGTCTGGCTCCTTGTCCTTTCTTGAAGCACTTGGGGCAGGCACCCTTTCCATCTGGCCTGCTGGTGGCCGGGATCCTTTCCCACCTGGAGTAGCTGGGGACACTACTGTGCCTGTGGACTGGGTGGCTGAGGTGCTTGCCTGGGTTCTGACCACCCTGCCCTGACGTGCAGGACTGGGGGAGGAGTGGTAGGGAAGAGGTCAACGGTGGAGAGGAAAAGCTTCTTAGGGACATTGGGGTGGGAAGAGGGAGAAGGTCTGGGAGTGGAGGAAGAGGGAGTGGTTGTAGGAGGTGTCTGTCTGCTGTGTTTGGGTGCAGGTGCATGGGCTGGATGCTGTTGTGAGGTGGATGGCTGTTGGGTGTCTGAGTGCTTGCGTTTGTGTACTCTGGAAGGAGGGGTCACAAACACAGTGGGAGAGAACAGAGGGGACAAGTGCATGGATGTGGGGGTTATGTTATGTTTTTTTTATTTGTACCGCGCACAGCTGCCCCAGCAAAGGGGCGTCCCGGCGCTTTGAGAAGGAAAACACAACACAGCACTAAAAGCGGGCAAAAGAAGACAAAACACAACAAATAAACTTAGACAAATAAAAAGGTCTTAATAGCCCGCCTAAACTGAAGAAGCTCATCAATGGCCCGGATTTGTGGAGGAAGAGAATTCCACCAACACGCTGCCAGGACTCGAAAGGAGCGACCCCCAATTCTGCTCAGCTTAAAGCGCGGAACCACTGCTAAGTTCTGGCCTAACGATCTAAGAGTGCGAGAGGGAACATAAGGAATCAGCAATTTCTCCATGATTTGCGGGGAAGTACCCTTTAAGATTTTAAATGCAAAATAGAGAACCTTAAATCTAATCCTCTGTTGCACAGGGAGCCAGTGGAGAGAGCGCAGAGTATTGGACACCGAACATCGCCTGGGGAGACCAGTCACCAGTCGGGCCGCAGCGTTTTGAACCTGCTGGAGCCGCCGAAATTCTGACTGGTTTATCCCCGCCAATAGGGAGTTGGCATAGTCCAACCTAGACAGCACTGATGCTTGAACCACCAGCTGTCTTGTAGGTGCATCAAAGAATTTGAGGATAGGTCGAAGTCCTCTGATGATGCCATAGCAGGAAGCCGCCACCTTCTTGGTATGACAGATGAAACTCAGAGAAGAATCAAACCATACCCCCAAGTTTTTTATCTCTACCGCTGGGAGGGGAGTCACACCCAACTCCGAAGGCCACCATTTATCATCCCACAAAACCACCTGTTTACCAACCACCATAATCTCAGTTTTTTTGGTGTTTAACTGGAGACAGTTGGATTTCATCCAGTTAGCCACTTCCCGCAGACCCTCACAAAACCTGGGAGCCTCCAGGTCTGAGTCCCCACTCAGTGTGACCGCCAGCTGCGTATCATCTGCGTAGGACACCATAGTTAGGCCCCACCGCTTGACGACCGCAGCCAACGGTCTCACATACAGATTGAAAAGGGTGGGACTCAGTGAAGACCCCTGTGGGACTCCCTGGTCTAACGGGTAGAATGACGACTTACCGGGCGGGATCGCCACCTGGAATGACCTATCCGTAAGGAAGGAACGTAACCAGTGCAAGGCGGAGCCAGAAACGCCCACCTCCTCAAGACGCCGAACCAGAATTCCGTGCGAGACCGTGTCGAAGGCGGCACTAAGATCTAATAACAACAGTGCCGCCGTCCGACCGGAATCCATCACGGAGCGCAGATGCTCGACCATCGAGAGGAGGGCCGTCTCCGTACTATGACCCGCGCGGAACCCGTTGTGGGTAGGATCAAGAATGTTAAACCTACCAAGGTGGTCTGTAAGAGTGGCATTCACATGGGCCTCTGCTATTTTCGTGGCCCAAGGAAGAAGGGAGATAGGGCGGTAGCTTTCAGGTTTAAGGGGGTCAAGGGTCGCCTTCTTCAGAATTGGCGTAACTACTGCCTGCTTCCATCTAGCGGGAACCACTCCAGAAGAAAGAGACAGGTTGATCAAGGACAGTACCGGGGAGCGGCAAACCGGTGCCAGAGTCTTAAGTTGGGCCGGTATCAACGGGTCAGCCGGAGAGCCAGACTTAATTTTGGCGCTGAGATAGTCAAACATCTCCAGAGATAAAGGGGGTAAGATGGAAAGACATTCCCCCTCACCTAAGGTGCGACCAACCTGCTCTAGCATCAGGGAACCCGTTGGGAAAGTGCAATAGATGGCTTGCACTTTTTCATAAAAGAAAGAGGCCAAACCCTCACAATGTGAATCCGAGCATAATTCCCCTGCAATTACTCTCTTCGCCATCAGGTCCTTTAATACTTTAAAAATAAGTTTCGATGGATTGGTAGAATTCTGAAACTGTTGAGCATAAAAGGAGGCACGAGTTTGAGACACTGCCCTGTGATAAATCTTGATTTTAGCAAGATAACATATTTTCAGATCAGAGTCATATGACTTCCTCCATAATCTTTCGGCCTGTCTACAGACCCTCTTAAGAGATGCCAAGGAAGTGTCATACCAAGGGCTCGGCTCCTTCCGGTGACACTTGGACCAACACATAGGAATCAGAGAATCGAGGGCACCAGAAATCCACTCACAGAAGGAGTGACTGCCAGTGAAGTGTGTGCTCTGATAGGTGTGCTGGTGATGGTGGTAGTGGATGAGGATGTAGTGCATGCAGGTGTGAGTGTAGACGGAACTGGGAAGGAGTTGGAGGACGAGGAGGAGGGGGACAGAGTATAGGCAGTGGATGTTGGTATGTCTGCATCTGGATGGTGTTTGTGTGAGTGCCTGTGGGATACTTGTGTTTGCCATGTACACTCTTGTGTGTTGTCCTGTGTGCATGATCGTCTTCCTGTGTCCTTCGGATAGGTTGGAGTTGAGGGGAATGGGACTGGGAATAGGAAGTTGGAGGGGGGAGGGTGGAAACAGGGACAATGGCTGCCATCAGAGAGGAGGCCAGAGCCTGGATTGATCTCTGTTGAGCCGCCAAGTCACTGTGAATACCCTCCAGAAATTAATTGGACTGTTGCATTTGGACTGCCAGCCCCTGGATGGCATTCACCATGGTTGACTGCCCAACAGAGATGGATCTCAGGAGGTCAATAGCCTCCTCACTCTGGGCAGCAAGGCTAACTGGGGCAGGGCCTGAGGTGCATGGGGTGAAGGAGATGCCCACCCTCCCGTGTGAGCGGGCACGAGCAACTCGCTGAGGGGCTGCTGGGAGGGCGGTGCTGGTACTGGAGGGTGGCAGCTGTACCTGTAGCTGGGGTGGTCACAGAGGTGTCCACCACCACCAGGGACTTTCCATCGGAGGAGGTATCCATGTCTGAACTGTCCCCTCCTGTTTCCACCATGGTGCTCCCCCCACCCTCAGTCCCACTGGTGGACTCTGCCTCCTGGGTCCTGTGGGATGCAGCTCCCTTCGTTGTCGGTGCCTCTGCTCCTCCACCAGATTATTCTAATTCACATAAGGACAGGATGACAAAACAAAAAGGGGCGGAGGAGAGACAAAGGATGCACTTGGTCAGTGGCGGCACCAACGCCACAGTTGGCGTACACAACACACTCACACACAGGGAACAGCCCTATGTACTAGGCAATGCACTACCAGTTACATTGCTAGTCACCAGACCATGGGTAGGGACAGATACCGCCAACTGCAGCATACCTGGGTCCCACACACCCTTGCCCAGTAGTGGATGCCTACTAGCTAGGTTGGAGGATTTTCACATCAGAACCCTGCCCAACATGGGACCTACTCTGCATTGTCAGGCCTGGCCTAGGGGCACCCACAGGCCCACATCCCCCACCCGGATACCACCCCACCAGGTGTAAGTAGTAGTGAAGGGCACTGTACTCACCCCCTTGTTGCTGCTGTTATGCCCGCAAATGCCCATCCAGCTCCGAATAGGCTAACGCCAGTATGCAGGCCATCAGGGGGGGTCAGGGTTCGACGGGCACCCCTTCCTCATTGGGAGGCCATCCCAAGCAGGGCCTCAGCCGTCTTCCATTCCCAGCGTCTCAGGTACTCCCACCGTTTCCAACAATGGGTGCTCCGCCCGCTGTAGAACCCCAGGGTCTGCATGTCCTTGGCAATGGCACACCATATACCCTTCTATTGATAGGCGCTGACCTGCAGAGAAAATACACACAGGGAAAGGTATTAGTCAGACCGTCCTGCCTGTTACACTCATGGCCCACCATGCCCCTTACCATCCCCATTAGCACAGACATGCCCCAGCATACATGCTGCACGCTGCCCAGGGCCCATCCACTAACCCCCCCAAACATGTCATTCATGCATGTCAACAATACTCCTTTGGAGTAAATTGCTTTCACTTACCTAAAACATGCAACTATGCAAACCGCAGGAAAACTACTGCCAAAACCGCAAGGATCCACAACAAAGGAAGCAGAACCATTGAACTAGAAGAAAAAGAAGAAATAAATTGTTATGATCACAAATACAAATACTTCGCCAGTTGACAAACACTCCACCACCAAGAACTTAGAAGTTGTCCCTGGTACCTAAGTGGATCCTTCCCCCCTTGGGGGTAGATGGGCATAAAACAATTGCCCAATCTGCCCCCAAAGGGGGCGACCCTTCCCAAAGGGGGCACCCCAGCACAAAACAAAACAAAAAAAAAATCCCTGGCGTATTGGTGGTTTCTGCCCTCCTTGGGGGCAGATGGGCCTACAAAAATAGGCCCATCTGCCCCCAAAGGGGGCAGAGATGGCCAATACAAACTTTCCCCACTTTAGGGGGGCGACATTTGCCCAAGGGGTGCCCCCAAACACACACCACACACACACACACCACACAATCCCTGGCGCCTAGTGTGCTTCCACCCCCCGGGGGCCAGATCGTCCCAAAAAATGGCTGGTCTGCCATCGGGGGGGCCGAAACAGAAAAAAAAAATAGCCCCCCAGGGGAGCGACTCTTGCCCAAGGGGTTGCCCCCAAAATAAACAATAAAAACAAAATCCCTGGTGTCTAGTGGATTTCGCCCCCCCCCCCCCCTTGGGGGCAGATCAGCCCAAAAATTGGTGATCTGCCCCCAGGGGGGGCGAAATAGAAAAAAAAAAGCCCCCCAGGGGGGCGACCCTTGCCTAAGGGGACGCCCCCAAAAGAAACTTTTCTTTACACAGAAATCCCTGGTGTCTAGTGGATTTTGCTCCCCCCCGGGGGCAGGTCGGCCGAAAAAAAGGCGATCTGCCCCCGGGGGGGGGGGGGGGGAACGAAACACTAAAAAAATTGACCCCTGGGGGGGCGACCCTTGCCGAAGGGGTCGCCCCCAAAATAGAAAACCAAATCCCTGGTGTCTAGTGGTTTTCGCCCCCCCCCCCCCCGGGTGCAGATCCGCCGAAAAATCGGCGATCTGCCCCCAGGGGGGGCGAAATACTAAAAAAAAATTGAGCCCGGGGGGGGCAACCCTTTCCCAAGGGGTCGCCCCCAAAATAGCAAACCAAAACAAAATCCCTGGTGTCTAGTGGTTTTCGCCCCCCCCCCGGTGCAGATCCGCCGAAAAATCGGCGATCTGCCCCCAGGGGGGGCGAAATACTAAAAAAAAAATTGAGCCCGGGGGGGGGCAACCCTTTCCCAAGGGGTCGCCCCCAAAATAGCAAACCAAAACAAAATCCCTGGTGTCTATTGGTTTTTGCCCCCCCCCCGGGGGCAGATCCGCCGAAAAATCGGCAGATCTGCCCCCGGGGGGGGGGCGAAATACAAAAAAAAATTGCCCCCCAGGGGGTCGCCCCCAAAAGAAACATAGGCAAAAAAATCCCTGGTGTCTAGTGGAGCAGGAATCTTGTGAAAACAGGCACAGGGGGAAAGGAAAAACCCTTTTCTTTCCCCTCGTGTCTGTTTCCCCCCCCCAAAACCCAAAAACGGAAAGGACTCACCTGTTGGGTCCTTTCCCCACGACGCGCTGGAAGCTGTGCGCGCGCTGACGTCATCGGATTGACGTGGGGGGGTCGGGGGTGGAAGGGGAAGGTCTTCCCCTTCCATTCCCACCTTGGGGGGGAGGGGTTTCAGAGGGGGGGCGTGCTAGCGCTCCCCCAAGTTCCTGTGTGCTTTGGACGAGGTGACCTCGTCCAAGGCACACGGGAACTGTAGCCTTGGACGAGGTCACCTCGTCCAAGGCACAGAACAGGTTAAAGGCCCTCAATTTCGGCTCAGGCCTTTCATGCTGGAGCGGGATTTTAATGGGCGGTAGAGCCCGCTATGATGCGCTATAAGGCTCTGTGATAACAAATGTTAGTGAAAAAGGGTACAGGACATATTATCTTGACTAATGATTGTTTTCCCATTTTTATCATAAGGACAATATACATTTCCTTGTATATACAAATTAGTCAGACCACACGGTGCTCAGACAGTGAACAGGTATTTATACAACATACAACAAGACTCTGAACAGATACCAACATTGGTCTCAAACCCCCAATGCTCAGTGTGAAAGTCTGCACAAAACACTTTTCCTATGGAAACTAGGAGGCATATTTATAGGCCCCTACTGCCACAGGAATGTTACTTTTCGTGACGCTCCTGTGGGGCTAAGCACTGCGCCGTATTAACAAGGTGGCATGAAGCCACTTTTTGTGGCTTAACGTCACCTTGTAAATACGGCTCTTTCCCATGCAGCACTGTTCTTTGAAGGGGAGTGCAATGGGTGTTGCTGTGGGCGTGCCACAGCAACACCCATTGCATTTTGACGCTGCCTCAGATTTATGAAATTTCATAAACCTGAGGCAACGCCAAATTCTAACGCCACCTCCGGGGGTGGCGTTAGCAGGGTGTAACGAGGAGGAATATTTTCAGTCCTCTTTGCTTTATATTTTTCAATGCGGGCTGCATTCTGCAGCATGCATAGAAAGAGCAAAATAATAGAAATGATTGTTTATGTCCATGAAGGTGTCCCTTCCTGCACATAAACAATCAGATGAAAATTACTCTTTGACACTTCTGTGTGTGCTGCATTGTGCAGCACACACAGAAGTGTCAAATTCTGTGTGTGCTGCATTGTGCAGTACACACAGAAGTGCCAAAGCGTCATTAGTGATTGTTTATGTGCAGGAAGGGACACCTTCACCCACATAAACAATCACACCCCTCAATGCAGACATCCTTGCACAATGGTGCAAGGATGCCTGCATTGGCACCTGCAGATGAATTTAGCACCAGCGCAGGGGACGACACTGGGGTGCACCGTATTCACTTAAATACGGCGCATCCCTGCGTTTCAAAAGTGACGCCAATATTTCCATAAATCTGTCCCTTGGTCTTAACTGTAACTACCTAGTGGCGACCACCACTGTGTAATATATACCTACATATATACACCATATATATATATATATATATAGATAGATAGATATATTCACTAAAGACAAAACAAATATTGCAGGGACATTATAGTTAGGATCTGAATTTACACGCACAAAACCATAAAAATTAAATTCAGCTATTAAGAGTTATTTCAAGTAACTATACTTGTGCCCTAAGGTAACTATAACTCACACCACCAATCTACAGTTTTCAGATCACTACTTTTACTACAAATGTTGCAATCATATTATCAATGATGTCATAGGAAATCAAATTACTGATGTAATGTAAGTAGCAGTGGAAGGGAAAAACACATTTTTTTTAAAAAATTGTCCCCCATGGGTGACCCACTTATACGAGGACAAACACCCCACCCCCCAAAACATTTGCCTGGTGTCTAGTGGCTTTTTCTGGCAGTCAGTGCTGGCGCAGCCATAATCCACATCAACAAAACCATTTCAGGAAGGCCTCATTTGGAAGGGGAGTCTTTCCCCTTTCAGAAGAGGCTTTCCTTAAACATAGGGAGGCTTTTTTGGCCATGTTTCCCCCACCTGAGTAGGAGAGAAGCTTTCCTGATCCTCCTGTCCACTCTGGTAGGGAAAATGTGACATCAGCATGCCTCGTAATGCACTGACATCACAAATGAGTGGAGGAGAGCAGGGAGAGATGCGGAAGTGATTCCACATCCCTCCCAACATTTACAAATAACAAGAATCCTCTGGTGCTTGCAGCCTAGGATCCTTTTGAGCCCTTCCCGATGTTGGCCAATGGGTTAATAGGGGACCTAGGGCCAGATGTAGGTACATTCCGAATTGCGACCCGCAAATTGCGAGTCAGAGCGACTCGCAATTTGTGAGTCGCAATTTGGAATGTTGGATGGTGTCCCTGACACCAACTGCGACACGCGAGGGGGGTCACAAAGGCCCACTTCATGGATAATCATGAGGTGGGTCGCAATTTGTGACCCCCTTACGAGTGGCGGCACTCACAGGGATGGTGGCCTGCTGTGGACAGCAGACCACCATGTCTGTGGCTGCTTTTTAATAAGCAGTTTTTTTTTTGTAATGCAGCCCGTTTTCCTTAAAGGAAAATGAGATGCATTACAAAACCGAAAAATGAAACGTTTTTGTTTCATTTTTTCAGAGCAGACAGTGGTCTGCCTGCTCTGAAAAAATGTTTGCAGTGCCATTCACAACGGGGAAGGGGTCCCATGGGGCCACTGATGTAGACTACATTTTTTACCCAAAATTACAAACTCAAGAATTTTTGCAGTATGAACTAGAATACCCAGTTCCAGCAAACACATTACCGATCGAACAATATCATAGTTATGTACACCGATGGCTCTGCACAACCGGCAATTGGCACAAAGTACCAATATTCTGCTACTTGCGCAGTCGTGAACGGCTATATGGAGGACAATAAATTTAGTCCCCTACATCCATTTACACAAACCCTAGGGGATTGCACAGCACAATTGGCAGAGCTAAAAGCACTGTTGATGGCACTGGAATATACGGATCCTGCACAGCCAACGCTGATTGTTTGTGATTCGTACTATTGTGTCCAGTCCTTCAATGAATACCTGCACTACTGCCGCCAGAATGGGTTCAGAGATTCTAAAGGCAACACCATTAAACACAGAGTTCTGTGGGGGAAAGTAGCAGATCTAAAAGAAATGCTACCTAATGTCCATGTTGTACACACACTTGGACACCAGCGCATTGGAATACACATTGCTGAGAATACATTGGCTGATGAAGCCGCAAAGTCAGCACTGCTGTTGCTGCAGTAACTCGTTTGGGTTCAAAACCGGACGCAGACATAAGGGCTTCCATGAAAGCTACGGCTGAGGGTACACCCTTTCCAAAAGCATTTCCTGACAAATATTCCTACCGAATGGGAGGTATCCTGAACACTGAAGTTAAGATACCAGGCATAGGGGTACGAGATATTCCCAACAGATATAATATAAGACCACAATTGATTAAAGCAGCGCATGAAGGGGGAGCATCTGCCCATGCTGGTGTGGCGGCTACATTCTCGATCTTATAAGCCCGCTATTGGTGTCCTGGCCTCTATAAAGAGACCAAGCAGTATGTCCTTTGCTGAGACATCTGCCAACAAATTAAAGTTTCAACTGCCAAACGCCTGCCGCAGACACCCCTCCTAATTTCAAATAAACCCTTACAATGTGTGTACTTGGACCATTGCGGTCCCTTAACACCAGACAGTGCATACAAGTATATTTTGGTCGCTGTTGACTCTTGCGCCAGAGTTTTATGGGTGTGGCACAACGCTTGGCTGACGCTCGGACTGTTATTAAAGATTTACAAGTCTTTATCGGTACATATGCAGTTGCAGCTTTCCACTCAGACCAGGGCCCTGCTTTCACCTGAAGGGAATTCAGGGACGCCATGGCTTTGTTGGGGATCCAACTCCAGTACTCGTCTCTATTTAAAGCAATCCTTCACAGCCAGAGTCTTAGGTAAGGGTCGTAGTTAGCTTAATCATCTGTATGGAGTTCTGAGAGCACTTAACAATCTGCCGAGAAGATCCCTGGGGGGGTCGTACTTCATATGAGTGCCTTTTCGGAACTTGAATGTATGTTCCAGATCTTGATGGTCCTTGCGTGGAGGCGGCAGAAACACCTTTTGACATAAATGAACGTGTCACTGTCTTACAGGAATTACAACAATTGATGACAATTCTTCTATTGGTGCGGCCTCCACAAGAATCAAGGATGTACCTGTAACGCCTACCTGCTGGAATCCTAGTATCGGGGATCTAGTACGTGAAAAAGTTGCTGTGAAAAAGGAATTTGGTCCATTTTATCGAGCACCAGTCCCAGTTTTCGGGGATACATGGTACCAGAACTGTAATTCTACCGCCGTTGGCAGGTGCCAAAGAAAATCACATTGCTGAGAATACACTGGCTGATGAAGCCGCAAAGTCAGCACTGCTGTTGCTGCAGTAACTCGTTTGGGTTCAAAACCGGACGCAGACATAAGGGCTTCCATGAAAGCTACGGCTGAGGGTACACCCTTTCCAAAAGCATTTCCTGACAAATATTCCTACCGAATGGGAGGTATCCTGAACACTGAAGTTAAGATACCAGGCATAGGGGTACAAGATATTCCCAACAGATATAATATAAGACCACAATTGATTAAAGCAGCGCATGAAGGGGGAGCATCTGCCCATGCTGGAGTGGCGGCTACATTCTCGATCTTATAAGCCCGCTATTGGTGTCCTGGCCTCTATAAAGAGACCATCAGTATGTCCTTTGTTGTGACATCTGCCAACAAATTAAAGTTTCAACTGCCAAACGCCTGCCGCAGACACCCCTCCTGATTTCAAATAAACCCTTACAATGTGTGTACTTGGACCATTGCGGTCCCTTAACACCAGACAGTGCATACAAGTATATTTTGGTCGCTGTTGACTCTTGTGCCAGAGTTTTATGGGTGTGGCACAACGCTTGGCTGACGCTCGGACTGTTATTAAAGATTTACAAGTCTTTATCGGTACATATGCAGTTGCAGCTTTCCACTCAGACCAGGGCCCTGCTTTCACCTGAAGGGAATTCAGGGACGCCATGGCTTTGTTGGGGATCCAACTCCAGTACTCGTCTCTATTTCATCCTGAGGGAAATAGTGTCATAGGGTGACTAAACCATGATTTAAAGCAATCCTTCACAGCCAGAGTCTTAGGTAAGGGTCGTAGTTGGCTTAATCATCTGTATGGAGTTCTGAGAGCACTTAACAATCTGCCGAGAAGATCCCTGGGGGGGTCGTACTTCATATGAGTGCCTTTTTGGAACTTGAATGTATGTTCCAGATCTTGATGGTCCTTGCGTGGAGGCGGCAGAAACACCTTTTGACATAAATGAAAGTGTCACTGTCTTACAGGAATTACAACAATTGATGACAATTCTTCTATTGGTGCAGCCTCCACTAGAATCAAGGATGTACCTGTAATGCCTACCTGCTGGAATCCTAGTATCGGGGATCTAGTACGTGAAAAAGTTGCTGTGAAAAAGGAATTTGGTCTATTTTATCGAGCACCAGTCCCAGTTTCGGGGATACATGGTACCAGAACTGTAATTCTACCGCCGTTGGCAGGTGCCAAAGAAAATCGTTTTGTCTCCATCGACAATGTAAAACTACAGCATGTGGCCGATCCTGCACAGCAGACCAAGAGGAACAGCCAGTAGTTCCCGAATCCCTCTCACTACTGGTCAAGAAGTTCCTCTACAAGTTGTAATCAGCAACACTGACACCTCTCCGAGCTTGGGGAGGGTGGAAAATGATCTTGCATTGGTTCCACTAACATCGAATAATACAGAGATAATTGATCGATTAAATACAGTTTCAACACAAACGGATGGTGCTATTTATTCTGTGCCACCACAAGAAACACCAGCTCCACCAACCAACACAGCTCCAGCTTTTGCACAAACTGCTTCTGGATATTTTGCTGACATCAAGGATGACGTCTCAGACTCATTCGCCTCTCCAACACTGGGAACTGTAAAAAACTAGTAAGCTAATGAACTGGCTTAAAATAACATACTTTATTTTTCCATGGAACTATCTATGGTGTTCCTTGACTGTACTAACTTTCCTACTTTGGATTGGTTTTGTTATCACTTTCTTTTTATTAATACATGGTCATTTTATTCCTGAAAAATCAACAGTTGAATTGGTAGATGAGGTCCTAAAACCGCATTTTTCATCACACAAGGTCCGGAGAGACTTATCTTTTGTCAACATTTCCGCGATACCAATTCCTGATGGGATTGTTTGGGATAAAGTAATATTTTATATATATACGGTCCCACGGAGGTTCTTTAAATACCATAGGTGTTCAAACTTTCCATGAACGATGTAATAATACCAGGCATTGTTTTCGATGATTGGGATGTGAAAACAGTTCATTCTATGATGACTGAATTGCAGTATTATACTGTATTTGAAAACGAAGATGTTTATCAATCTAAAAAAATGATGGTGATATGTTTTGCTATAATTATTATGGGCATCATTTCATACGCAGAGCAAGCAGCCCTAAAACTGTTTTTAATTATACACAATGGGAACATTGTCTGACTCCACCACAAGGGAGTTCCAAAACATATTCTGAAAAGTTTACATATTTTTCTTGGCATGATTTAAAAAATGCTGAGTCGTATTATTATTTTAAATTACCATCTAATTAAGATATACATATATTCAAGTATCAATAGTTTATTCGGTCTAAGATTAGACCATTTCAAAAGATATAAGTAACCGTACATACAGAAAAATAGAGATCATAACCATCACAAAAAGAAGGGAGCATTAGCAGTTGGCACACTGCTTGTCCAGCATGCCAGAGGTTAAATAAAAACTTCTCAGTTTGTACTTCCTAGCTAAAGAAGTACCATTTACCAAGACAGATACAAAGAAAAACAGATAGTATACCAAATCCTTTCAAAAAGTGCCTATGAAAGCTATTCTAAAGCAAATTATACTTGAGAAATGGTTCATAGTACTTCGTAGAGGATTTCATAAACGATTAAAAACCAATCAATTAAAATGGTACCATAGAATTAGCCTCATATCTTAAATGAACTGATCAAGGGGATTAAATCTTACCATTTGCAAAGTACTATGGGGGTCATTCTGACTCCCGCCGGCGGCGGTAACCGCACGCCTGGCGGGAGCCGCCGAATGACCGCACCGCGGTCAAATGACCGCGGCGGTCATTCTGAGTTTCCCGCTGGGCTGGCGGGCGACCGCCAGAAGGCCGCCCGCCCGCCCAGCGGGAAACCCCCTTCCACGAGGATGCCGGCTCCGAATGGAGCCGGCGGAGTGGAAAGGGTGCGACCGGTGCAGTTGCACCCGTCGCGATTTTCAGTGTCTGCTATGCAGACACTGAAAATCTTTGTGGGGCCCCCAGCGGCCCCACGACACCCGGTCCCGCCAGCAAGGTTCTGGCGGTCAAAACCGCCAGAACCAGGCTGGCGGGAAGGGGGTCGGAATCCCCATGGCGGCGCTGCCTGCAGCGCCGCCATGGAGGATTCCTCAGGCCAGGGGAAAACCGGCGGGAAACCACTGGTTTCCCTTTTCTGACCGCAGCTTTACCGCCACGGTCAGAATTGGCCTGGATGCACCGCCAGCCTGTTGGCGGTGCATCCGCGGTCCCCGGCCCTGGCGGTCTATGACCGCCAGGGTCAGAATGACCCCCTATGTGCTAAGATAATATAAATCAATTTAAAACAAATAGTATACCAAATTTTTTCTAATGAAGCCTATAAAAACTATTCTAAAACAGGTTTATACATGAAAATAGATCATAAAACTTCATATAATGGTTCCTGTTTGCGGGAGTTAAAAACCAAACAATAAAAATAGATCATAAAACTTCATAAAATGGTTCCTGCTTACAAAAGTTGAAAAACCAAGCAATGAAAAAGGGTACCCTGAAATTAGCCTCATCTCTTAATAAATTGATCAGGGGAATTAGTTCTTGCAGTTTGCTAAGATACTGTAAACCGATTTAAATGGAGAAACCCACTAGAAAACATACACAGGGGTGCAATCTAATATTGTAAATAGATCAGCACTGGTAGTTATACTTGAGATCCCTCTCTATTAAGACAGTCCTCGTCCGCTAACTGCTAGACCATTCTTCAGCCAGTGGATTAAGATCTAAAATAGTCCTACTGCGGATTGTCCATGCTGCTGACAGGTATTTAGAAACAGAGCTTACTATCAGCGTGGAAGTATCATATTTACATAATCTATAGGCACTGGTTCGGTTTTGTAATAGCAGTGCTTTGCACAAGCGAATAATCCACTTTCCTCTGGGGCATTTATACAAGGGGCAAAAAAATAGGACATGCTCAGGAGTTTCCTTACGTGAATGGCCGTTTATACATGTGTCAGACATAGGACTATTGGACGGCCAACGAGCCGTGAAGCTGTTGACCGCCAATGTTCCGTATCTGAACTGAAGGAGTAAAGTTCGGGCACGTGCTGGTATAGGGAGATCCAGGAAACTTTCAGGCCAGGGTTCGTGCTTGACTAGCAGAAACTCTGCTGTCAGCCGACCTAGCCCATTTGAGCGGGAAAACTCCTCGTAGATTTTCCCCCAATATCGTTCTTTGATCAGTAATCTGGCATTAGCAGGAATCATCTCAGGATTCTCCCAATAGTGGGAGAAGCCCAACTTGACCCAAGTTGATTTCATCTCTCTCAACCAGCGGACATTTTCCCATCCTTGGAAAGGTGGTATTAAATCTTTGACTGCTGTCCTAAAGGGTTCGAGTTCTTCCGTTTTCCATAGTCGAACCCAGTATAGAAGTGGCCTTAAGTATGCTGTATCTTTGATGCTATTTATACCCAGGTCTAATCTTAGGGGGAGCATCGGCGTGCCCTTCCGTAGTCTAGATATGTGTCTAAGGAAATTGTTTTCTTTGGTTTGGAGGGTGTCCAGTTGTCTGTATGAACCCCAGAGTTCCGCTCCATACAGGGCAGTGGCACGGATTTGGACTTTATGAATTTCAGAAATAAGAGTTAAAGGGGGGCTTACCGCTGTACTGGCCTTCCGTTCTAGCACTCCGCTTCTTTGGCTAATGGTAAGCGCCCCTTTCCTTATGGCTGCGTCCCAGCTGCCCTTATCAGATAATCTAATACCCAAGTAATCGTATTCCATTACCCTCTCCAAGAGGACTGAATCCATCGTTATATTTGCTTTGAGCTTCTTGTTCGGGGCACTATATATCATAAGTTTTGTTTTCTTTGCATTGATATCCAGCCCATAATCTCTACAAAATACACAAAACTGGTTAACCAGATTTTGGATTCCCATGATATACATATATTATTGACAAATATGAAATGTATATATTCGGAATCCTTTCTTTCCCAGTTGACTATAGAAGGCTACGAATATTTCCTAAAGTCGATTGACTTAAAAAGTGTATGAGGAACTAGACATTGGCAAATAAGGGGGAAGGAAGCTTTATTCAGAGCATGCCTGACACCTATACAAATGATATTCTTAAATGAAACAGTACAACAAACAAGTTGTCTAGGCTTAGCAAAGATTAAAGAATTAAACACGCCCAGTATACCTTTATAAAGGCAAAAATATACAAATGCAACTGAAGATCAGCTCGATGAATAAGTCCAGAATGGTACATTTAATGTTTCACTGCCACTTCCTGCCACTTGGTTATTGTGACCAAAGGGTGTCACCAACGTTTTATCAACTCCCCGGGGTTTTTTAGAACTAATAGGCTGGACCCTCGCTATATATCATCCGAACATGCGGTTATAGTTACAATATACAGTATAGGCAAACTATGCCAGCAATGGTTAAGAACTTCCTCACTAGATGTGGTTAGAGAACACCTCAGTCCCCTGTCGAATAATACTGATTTGCAGGATTTCCTGTTAGGCCCCAGAAAACACAGCAGAAATTGTTTCCTATATGAAATATATAATTAAATTTGGAAGCTTTCCCAACAAGAAGCAGCTGCCCGATTAAGGCAAATAGACCAGGAAAATCTAAAAAAAGCATTAGCTGTTGTGGATAATGGAATTAATACCCTGTCCGACCGAATATACACCTTAAATAACATCGTCTCTTCTGCTACAGACATTATACAAACAGATATGTCTTCTTTACACCATGGACAGAGTCACCTAAGGTCCATTATGCAGTTGGGTTGGACACTTCAAACATTGAAGGTCGCATTCCCTGGCAGCATGTCAGCGCAAGAGAAATATTTTCTTCCTTCAATTTAACGCGTCCACAACAACTAATGGCTAAGAAAGAAGCGACTTATGTCATGCTAAACATCGAGAAATTAGAAAAGTTGCCTTTTACTGTGGCTGAAATACCATCTGCTGAGTGGCTAATACACGGGGTCATCAATCTGCCTATTTCTACACTTCAATTCACCTCCTGTTTAAAACACATTCCGGTATGCAGATATGAAAGGCTGGGAGAAAGTTACATCCACGAGGTATGGGTGCTTCCCTTCTCATTCAAATGTCTCAGTGGCATGAAAGAAGTCTTTCTTAGCGTTAGTGAATCTGAGACTTCAATCAGCCATTCAATGGTTTGTAAACAGCTGTCCTTGCATGGGGTGTGGAACTCTTCTGCAGAGAACTTGGCTTGTTATCTGAAGGGAGTTTCAGTCCCCTTGTTTAGACCTACGTTCCAGGTGCTTTCAAACGGCAGCTATGTCCTCATCAACAGTGAAGGCTGTTGTGGGATGCGAGCCGGAATAGTTAATGTTGTTTCAGTCTCTAAGATAGTTACATGCTGCGGGAACGTACTTGTTCCCCTCACTAAGATAAAAGAGGTAGCTGACATTTGGCCTCACATTGCTACTTTAAATGTAAATTTTGACAAGTTGACTCAAGGCTTTATTGTTTCGAAAGCATGTGGCCCTTACATCTGCACGCAACACCTACGCACTTCAGGTGGCAAGGTCGTCAGCAGAAATACAGTCCCTTTTAAGTACAAACTTTCTGAGACACTTTGGTGAACTCATGGGACGGATATTTAATGCGCCCAGTACAACTGGAATCGCACATTTTTTTAAGGCTGTTGGTTCTGGTTTCATTCACACCTTCTCCATATTCGGTTTAATACTATCAGCCATCCACTCAATTTTTTCTAGTATTTTTTGGGGATTTCCAATAACTTTGGCTTTATTAGCTGGCATTTTTCCTGTTGCTATTTTTTATGCACAATGGCTGTCCCGCCGCAACAAGGAGGAATGAATGCGCTCCCATCAGCGCAACTGTGTCGTGAACCCATGATGCAGTATTTTGGAGCAACACTCCTGGAGCAATTGGAGTGTGGCTGGTCTCTGTCATTCAGTGCGGTTTTACATTGTGTGCAGCCTGTGTTTCGGTGCCTCTGGTGCTCTTTCGAACACGCACTGGAAGTCTGTCTTTCTACACAGTGCTTGCTTTCATTGGACACTTATCTGTTGATGTTCTCGCTGTGGACTCATTACCAGACATGCGCGTTGAGGTTATGTTTGCTATGGGAAGCTACTTATGAGTTGCCCTACCTGGAGGATGTGGCTCGTGACTCACCATTGGGCACACGACGGATTGAGGCCGTCTTGGCTGAGGCTGAGGCTATGGAACACGACTACTCTTGATCCTTCTTGGCGATGCCTTTCCAACTTTAACATCTGCCAAAGTGGAAGATTTCCTGTCCTCTATGGTCCCGGAATCGATTGGAAAGTTTCAAAAGTAACTTTGCCTTTTGTAATTCGGTCTTTTATGCCACATGTTCACGTTTTAAATTGTCCTTCTATATGCTCACGTCTCCCTTCGACTTGCCCTAATTGACATTGAATTTTACATATATATCTTAGGTTGAGCTTTTAGTAACAATTTTGTATGTTTTTAAGCTTTGAACCTCCTTCAACCGACAAGGGGAGGGTGTTGTGTAGCCATTTTAGCTATGGCTCCATGCACATTATTTTAACACACTAGGGCAAGCCGCTGTGCATTCTAACCTAGATATATTTTATTCTGCTTTACTTTATTATTGTTACAATAGCCACTTTTATGGTTTTGTTTTATTTTCTGTTTATCTATCTGTTTTTGCTCACTCTGTGCTTCTTCCAAGGCTACACAGCATGGTATATTGCGGGTGAACGTGGTAGAAGTTTAGTCTCCAACATTCGTAGAAAACACATATCCTTAAGTAGAGAAATTTTCTCAGAACATCAGTTGTGTTGTTATAAAAACACTTCCCTGTCCCTTACATGTTAGAGGGAAATTCCAGCCAGAGAACCATGACTGTATGCTGATTGCCGAATGCTTTGCTACCGATGCTAACGCAGACCGCAGGCCTTTGCTCAGGTATGGGGTTGAGGTCTTCCCAGGGGAACCTGAAGGGCAGAATTAGAGCTTAACATGTGGTGCTCTATTGTAGCCTAGGTAGGAATTAGTCTATTGACCATAGTGACAATATGATAGTGTTATTTCTATGCTTCACTCTCCTTGTCACAGTTTAATACTGTCTTGCTGTGTTGTCCTGGTTATTGCAGCTCATGCTTTGCTATCTAAGATGCAGTCGTTTTATTAACATCATTATTGAAACATATACTGCCTCTGTTTGTCATTTATATATGAGACTAAGGTAAGTGAGAGAAACGGATGAGACCTGAGTGACCACGCTTCCCTGAGAAACCAATTATGTCATGTGCTTGGCTGCCCAGTCATCCCTGCCCTCGGGTAGAGATGAGGCACTGCTAGTTACCCGGAGCAAAACCCGAATTGGAGCGACAGGTGTCACCCACAGTGGGTCAGACTTAGACTCCCACAACGCGAGTGATTCCGCCGCTCAAAATCCAGTAGTCTCATTAGAATAATGAGAGCCTACGCGACACAGGTACTGTCCTGCAATGGATATAAAAAATGCAGAGGAAACCCCTGAAGGAGGGTTGCCTATAGGCATCACGGACTCCCCCACAACGAGCCACCAATATTGCTGTTGGATGCCAACAAGTTCCTGGGTGGAGTGGTCCCTTTCAATGTGGATGGTTGCTCGAAATCATTCCCAAGTTCAATCCAAAATGGCCCCTCATGCAAAAGTATTGTCTGCCTCACCTCTCCTAGGGCCATCTCCGAAGGCTCAGCATCTGTTCACACTGTTTTCTGGGGGGGGCCTCATTCTGTGTTGTCATCCCCAGTAATGAATTTTATGTGGCTCTATAACTACAGAGTGTGATCCTGTGTCTCAGCTGGCTGCCACGTGATGTAGGTTGGTACCAGTGCAGACTTTTGTGGGTAGTCACAGCGCACAACGCCCCCCCCCCCCCACCCCTGGGAAATCCAGCGCAGCATCGAGCTCCCTGGCACAGATCCGAGTATAACCTCTTGAACCCACTGTTTGATGTCAGCCACAGATGCACAGGTCTGGATTCACCACATGAGTCTCAGCCCGATGCTACCATGTTCTTTGGTGGCCGTCCACTCCCCCTATATTATCATTATTGATAAAAGATAAATACATTTAAATTTGTTTTAGCACATTGATACGTATTTCTGTGTCATTGGTATTCACCAGTTCTTGTTTATCAGTGTGTAGAGATCATATTAAAGGGCTTCCCGTAGCTCCTTTTTAAAGTACAAACATGAATTTCCATTGATTTGATAGTATTTTGTTCAGGAAACATAAATGAGTTGAAAACGTTCTTTAGCTCTAGCTGTACATTCTACACAGACTGCAGTGTAGCAACAAATGTTATTATTCTGAGCAGTGTGCTGAAGATCCACTTGACTCAAGGCTAGGTCACAGCATGAAGGGCATTAAGAAATATGAGCGCATTTGCTACCAATTAATCTTTAATAATGTACAAATGCATCTTTTCATGTTAATTTCAATAAATAATTCAAGCACACGTTTGTCTATGTACAACAATTCAGGGTGCATCTGTTTCTCTATGTCTTAACAATATGACCTCTTTAATGACAATTTACTTTACTGCACAAACCCTTTGCATCCTGTTTTAATCAAACACATTTCTTAAAAACATATTCACATGAAAAATGTAATTGAAGAAACTAAAGATAGCGATTCTCAGAGTAGAATGTGCTATATATTATCATTGTTGAATATGGGGAGACCCCACGAGAGCCAAGCCTCTGACACACACTCTTAAACTCAT
Source organism: Pleurodeles waltl (assembly GCF_031143425.1). Classification (NCBI taxonomy): domain Eukaryota; kingdom Metazoa; phylum Chordata; class Amphibia; order Caudata; family Salamandridae; genus Pleurodeles; species Pleurodeles waltl. The sequence goes on along the minus strand of NC_090448.1, from coordinate 1,063,104,356 downwards.
CAACAAATCTATGACAGTTCTAAAAAAAGTTATCAACTTTCACCTTCTCTTCTCAACGTCAATACACTCCAGGACTCAACTCAAGATCTCCTGGGGTAATAAAAAGGACCCCGGCTCTTGTATAGATCCACAATCACTATCTGAAAACGACATAATCAATCTGATTTTATGGAACGTCACAGAGGGTCCTATTATGCCTTCCTATCATGCTCTATTTTTAACTTTAGCAGTCAAGAAAACAAGAAATAAACAGTTCCAAGAGGCTTACTAACAACAAACGATAGTCACAAAACATTAGTTCAACATGATAACCAACCAGGATACAACATGGCCTATAACACCTATCTTGACTGGGAACTGTACTCTTTTCTTGCTGCTGGTAGTCAATTTAAGTATCTCCATATCGTATTTCTCTATTTTGCTCATGCATTCTGAGTTAATTGATGCTATAATGTTGTCAATATACCAATAAGTATTGTTCTCGCCTTTATTGCTTCTGTTTCTTTTAGGGTGCGTTGTCCCAGTAGACTCACCCGCTCACAAGCATTGGTTTCACACAAATGCTGTGTTTGGTGACGCAGTTGTGCTCAAGTCACTCTGTCACTGTGTCAATGTTTACAAGCCTTGGCCAAGGGTGGTTTTTGGCTTTTCTACCTTTATCCTTGTTTTTGTCTCTGGTGCTGAGTACCCCGCAACCCTCCTACTTCACCGGTCTCACTCTGCGGGTATACCCGTCAAAACTCTGGGCTGGGGGCTATCTTGGGACACTCCCATTTTCCCTTGCCCCTCACAGACACATCCTTCCCAGTGGGAGGGCTTACTTCTGAGTGTTTTTCCTGGCATTATTAACCCTGTAATTGCCCTTTTGGTCATTTTTTTCCTCTTTCTTCCCTCTCGTTCTCATTAACAATGATACAAGAGGATTCAGTTTTTTACAACCAAGATGACGGCGAAGCAGAGGTTTTTTACCAAAATGTAACTGTTTTTATCCAGTTATCTGTACAGCAAGTTGTGTATTCCTCTCTGTCAAAAATTACAAAAAACATGGAAAGCAAAAGAATTAACCTAATGTAAAAAAATTTGGTGGCCCAATCTTCAGGGGAAAGCAGAAATCGTACAGTAATTTCAGCTACATTTCTACAGTGCTCAAAGATTCTCTTTCCAAGGGGAAAGTAAGATCATGCACTAATCCCAGTAGTGCTAATGTGACTAGAGATGCTTCCTCACACATGATTGAGGAAAACATTCCTCCAAGGCCTCCGACTCAGGTGGGGTTACATAATGCTAAAGAGGCTAACACCATATCAAAAACCTTTATCTCAAGTATTCCTTTAATCCTGATACAGATGATGATGATGATAAAGTTGATAACTCTGAGATCTGGTTGGGACCTGAAAAAAGAAAAAGGTTTCTTCTGCTAATTCTGACCCTTATGTGTCTAAATCGATTCAACATTCCGAGGGAAATCCCATGTTTGACCCAAAAATTATTCACCATCCAAATTCCACTGAATGGTTTCCAGCAGAACATGAGGGAGAGTACACTTCCAGCAGGTTACGTCTGGCTCTGGATAAACAAACCAGAGCAAACCTTAAATCTGTAAGCCCTAGACCATCTCTACCTCTGAATATCACAGCTATTCCAGTTATAGACTCAAATATGTTGATTTTTTTCACTAAACTCAGAAAGGATCCCAGGACGGGTACTGATAAAGCTTGGTCATCGTGCCATGATAAATTAGTGGATTAGTGGATATCATTGGTCCATTATCCTGCCTTTTTGACCTAGCAGACATGGCTTGACTGGACGATGTTAACTCTTCTATCACACATGAACAAAGGAAAGGTCTCCTTTTTAAACTGGCCTCAATTTAGCTAATCCAGCATTGTTGGATCCTTGGGTCAAAGCTGATGGATTGCTGTTTGGCAATTCTTTCATTAAAGAGTTGAGTAAATACGTAACCATGTTTGCCTCCATAGACAAGGCTCAACAATCCTTGAAGAATGTTTTCACTCAGTGTTTTTTTTGCCATGGCCGACAGAGGAAGAAGCTGCTTTGCAAGCCGTAGCTTCAGAGGTCAATATTCGAGAGGCTTCAGTAACTTCAACTCCCAAGAGTTCAGATCCCAATTGCATCCCCAGAGGAATAGGAGATTCTGAAACAGATGTCAAAGAGCATTATTGCTGCAACCACTACAGTCCTTCACAGCAGATTCCAGGGTGTTAGATGCAGTTCAGGGCTATTCAACAGAACTGTTTTCCTATCCTTTTTAGTTAAAGGCTCCAGAACCTCTTCACTTTTCACAAGACATGTCTGCATTAGTAACACAATAATTTTTTTCTGTCCTTCAAAAAAGGGCTATCTAAGAGTCGTTCATTCATCCCAAGGGTTTTCTCAATGGTCTCCTTCTGGTCCAAAAGAAGAACAAAAAAATGAGACCGGTCATCAACATAAAACAGTTCAACCAATTTGTAGTCTATCAACATTTCAAGATGGAAACTATCATTGATCTAAGAGATTCTTTGTTGCAGAATGACTGGATAGTCCATCTAGATTTACAAGATGCATATTTGACCATTCCTATTCATCCTTCTTCTGGAGAATATCTCCGGTTTTCCAGAAGAGGACTTACCAGTTTCACTCCGGCCCCTTCGGTCTTTCTTCAGCACCTTGGTGCTTTACGAAGATCATGAAACATGTTGTAGCTCCTCTCAGTTTGCTAGGGATCCGGCTTTTAATCTATCTGGGCGATATACTTTTGATGAGTCAGTGTCCATCAACACTTCAATCCCAATTTCAAATCACTTGTTCTCTGTTACAAGAACTATTGGGCAGATTTCAGAAAAGTGGTGCTGCACCAAGTGCAACGCTCCTTTTATTGTGCCCCTTAGCCCCTCTACTCCCTACTGCCACCATGTGTTCACCATATTTCAAATACGATGCACCATGGCGCAGTTTAGGGGGCAGTAGATTTCTTTCTCTTAGATTTCCTTGCAACATTAGTTCGGCCCGAACAGGAAACAACCCCCTTGCATACATTATGCCTGGCGCAGGCATAATGTGGTGCAAAGGTTTACAAAGAGGCACAATGCATGCATTGCGCCACTTTGTAAATATGGCACAGGGAAAATGCAAATTTAGACCCACCTTAGTGTCAAAAAAATGAGGCTATGGCGGCGCAAAGGTAGTGCTAGGGACTCTTAAATCTGCCCCTAGGTTTCTTAATCAATACAGAGAAATACATGTTTACTCCATCCAGGCAGGTGGAGTTCTTGGATTCTTAGTAAATTCTGAATCAGCCACTCTTCATGCAAGTCAAAGCCAAAAATCCAACACTTTACTCCTTTCATATTACCCAGGACGCTTGCCAGGATTGTAGGTCGTCTAGCCTCAGCGTTTTGGCCCATTTTTCTGGGGCCTCCTCATTGTTGTGCTCTCCAAAGAATCAAAATCCGTCATCTTTGGCAAGGTCTTTACTATTCCAGTATGGTGCATTTAGATCCCAAGTCTCACATCGAACTTCAATGGTGTATACACTATTTAGAGGCATGGTATGACAGGACGGTCTTTGCCTTGACCCCAGATCTTCTATTAGACACTGATGCAAGCCTGACAGGTTGGAGAGCCAGTGTGAACAGACCAAGCCTGAAGGTACATGGTCAGTGACTGAGTCAAAACTGCACAGAAATTGTTTAGAGCTGCTTGCAGGCTCCTTTGCAATCCAAAGTTTAATAGAAAAAAGTCAAGTGTGTGGTCCTTCTTCGATTGAACAACCTTACTGCAGTGAGGTATATCAATCATTTTGGCGGCATTCAATCCAAACCTTTGGCAGAACTAGCTAAATGTTTTTGTGAGTTTTGTCTCCATTGCAATATATCTGTTTAAGCAGAATATTTCTCAGGCACTCCCAACACCGTTGTAGACTGGCACTCATGTTTCCTTCATGATTTTAGCGATTGGCAATTACATCCTTCTATATTTCGGTCTCTTTACCACATATGGGGTCCTCTTCATACAGTCCTCTTTGTGTTCAGACTGAAGTCACACCTTCCTCTATATTTCAGCTGGTGACTGGATCCGTTATTGCTAGTGGCAGATGCCTTCCTCCAGGTTTGGTCCCGGAAACCCGATTACGCTCTTCCTCCTTTAATCATTATCAGCAGAGTTCTGGCTCAGGTCAGACGTCTAGCAGCCATTCTAGTTTTGGTGATCCCTGTTTGGCAATCTCAAGTTTGGTTCCCGACCCTCCTAGAGTTGTCAATAGACTATCCCATGCTACTCTCAGTCTTTATCGATCTATTAGGCTTCAGTGGATCCAGGCACACTTTTATTCTCAATAAGAGCCTTTTCCTGTCCGCATGGAAGGTATCGGGACAATCCAATCTCATCCAGGCATTTCGGCAGAGGTTGCCCAGTATATCAGTAACCCTCCAGGCATCACAAAGGCTTATAAATCAGTTTGGTCTGTTTTGCCAAGCTGGAGTATGGGAAAATGTGCTGATCCCTTTTCAGCGGATCTCATCTAGGCAGTAAATCTTTGGGCCTCCCTGGCTAGCCGGGGAAAAACGTATTGTACAGTAAATATGTAAAGATCCAAAATTTCTGCTAAACATCCTCAAATTGATGGAAAACCTGTCGGAGAACATCCTAATGGCATGTCGTCTGTTAAAGGGAGCAAAAGTTTGTAATCCCTCTCTTCATAAATACAGTCAGTTATGGGATGTTAATTTGGTTTTGCACTTCTTTATCAGTTGGCCAGACAACGGCCCTCATTATAACCCTTTCAGTTGGTGATAAAGTGGTGGTAATACAGCTGGTGGTAAATACTGCAAAATTATGACCATGGCGGTAACAGCTCAGGCAGACAGCCACTTTAACACACCGACCGACAGGGCAGAATCGACCGGCACCACGGGGGTAGCCGCCTACAGCCAGACATAAGTACATTTTATGTCCACCGTATTATGAGACAGGAAATCGCCACCTTTTCTGGGGCGGTACCAACGACATCAAAAGCCTGGTGGAAACTGAACTCAGAAGTCAAAGGACTCACCATTGGGGACTCAGGGAAGAAACACAATGCCATGGAGCCCGAGCTGCACATATTCCCAATGTTGATTTACGTCCTGGTCCACTACGAACACCAATGACGCAAGACAACCACAGTGAGTACAGCTGCCTAGCACACGAGGAGGAAAAAGAGAGTGATACACCCACACACACACACACACACACACACACACACAACACACACCCCCATCACCATACACTCAGCTGATGTAGTAACATAACATATGTACCCTGTACCCCTCAGGAATAATGCAAGGACAATTCCAATAGAGAAAAGTGAGTGTAATAAGATTAATATAGTAGAAATACATGCATCCAAATAAAAAAATACATACATATTTACAAATGAAGGGACGCTACCCACTCTTCAATGGTCGTGGGCCACAGGGCCACATTACAAAGTCCAAGGCCACACTTCACTCCTACAACAACATGGAGAGAACACTGCAGGGGAATAATGTTCAAAATAGGCAGGCACCTCAGGGGGACAGAGAACGGGGGGGGGGCACCTCAGCTGGCAGATCAAACAACACCAATGGTCCTGGAGGGGGAAACATGCCCTGTGCTTTGTCCTGAGGAGTGCAAGGCCACAGTCTCTGAAGTGGGTGACTTGCCCACTGGCTCTGGAAGGGTCATCGTGCCCTGTGCTTTGCCCTGGGGAGTGCAAGGCCACAGTCTCTGAAGTGGATGGCTTCTCCACTGGTTCTGGAGGGGGCATCGTGCCCAGTGAGCTTCATCCAGGGGAGGATGGGTTGAGTGGATGGCTTCTCCACTGGTTCTGAAGGGGGCATCGTGCCAAGTGAGCTTCATCCAGGGGAGGATGGGGTGAGTGGATGGCTTCTCCACTGGTTCTGGAGGGGGCATTGTGCCCTGTGATTCAGATCATGAGGAGTACAAGGTCAAAGTCTCTCAGCTGGGTGTCATACCCACAGGATTTGCAAGGGGTAGGCCGCACAACAGCCCATGGAGGCAGGTTTACAGAATGTCCGCCGGTGGTGACGGCTGTTCAGTGGTGGCAGTGGTGTTGCTGCTGCTGGTAGTGGCGGGGGGAGGCTCCAGCCCATCCCCGTCAGCCTCGGACAGCTACCCACTGGTGCTGCTGGCGGAGCTGGTGGTGCTGCTGCTGGGGCGAGGCTCCAGCCCATCGCCTGCAGCCTCGGTTGGCTGCCCACTGGTTCTGCTGACGGAGCTGGTGGTGGTGCTGGTGGCAGTGCTGCTGGCGGAGCTGGTGGTGGTTGGGGGAGGCTCCAACCCATCCCCTGCAGCCTCAGACGGCTGCACCACCATGGTTGGTGGTGGTGGGTCCGACTGAGTCCCAGCACCAGGCCCCTGTCCTTACTGCCTGCTGGTGCAGGCCCCTTTCCCTTCCTGCTAGCAGCAGGGGATGGCTCCTTGCTCCTTTTGGCAGCAGCTGGGGTGGCCCCTTGCTCCTTTTGGCAGCAGCTGGGGTTGGCTCCTTGCCCTTCCTTGCTGCAGCTGGGGGTGGCTCCTTGCGCTTCCTTCCTGCAGCTGGAGCTGGCTCCTTGCCCTTCCTTCCTGCAGATGGGTCTGGCTCCTTGTCCTTTCTTGAGGCACTTGGGGCAGGCACCCTTTCCATCTGGCCTGCTGGTGGCCGGGATCCTTTCCCACCTGGAGTAGCTGGGGACACTACTGTGCCTGTGGACTGGGTGGCTGAGGTGCTTGCCTGGGTTCTGACCACCCTGCCCTGACGTGCAGGACTGGGGGAGGAGTGGTAGGGAAGAGGTCAACGGTGGAGAGGAAAAGCTTCTTAGGGACATTGGGGTGGGAAGAGGGAGAAGGTCTGGGAGTGGAGGAAGAGGGAGTGGTTGTAGGAGGTGTCTGTCTGCTGTGTTTGGGTGCAGGTGCATGGGCTGGATGGTGTTGTGAGATGGATGGCTGTTGGGTGTCTGAGTGCTTGCGTTTGTGTACTCTGGAAGGAGGGGTCACAAACACAGTGGGAGAGAACAGAGGGGACAAGTGCATGGATGTGGGGGTTATGTTATGTTATTTTTATTTGTACCGCGCACAGCTGCCCCAGCAAAGGGGCGTCCCGGCGCTTTGAGAAGGAAAACACAACACAGCACTAAAAGCGGGCAAAAGAAGACAAAACACAACAAATAAACTTAGACAAATAAAAAGGTCTTAATAGCCCGCCTAAACTGAAGAAGCTCATCAATGGCCCGGATTTGTGGAGGAAGAGAATTCCACCAACACGCTGCCAGGACTAGAAAGGAGCGACCCCCAATTCTGCTCAGCTTAAAGCGCGGAACCACTGCTAAGTTCTGGCCTAACGATCTAAGAGTGCGAGAGGGAACATAAGGAATCAGCAATTTCTCCATGATTTGCGGGGAAGTACCCTTTAAGATTTTAAATGCAAAACAGAGAACCTTAAATCTAATCCTCTATTGCACAGGGAGCCAGTGGAGAGAGCGCAGAGTATTGGACACCGAACATCGCCTGGGGAGACCAGTCACCAGTCGGGCCGCAGCGTTTTGAACCCGCTGGAGCCGCCGAAATTCTGACTGGTTTATCCCCGCCAATAGGGAGTTGGCATAGTCCAACCTAGACAGCACTGATGCTTGAACCACCAGCTGTCTTGTAGGTGCATCAAAGAATTTGAGGATAGGTCGAAGTCCTCTGATGATGCCATAGCAGGAAGCCGCCACCTTCTTGGTATGACAGATGAAACTCAGAGAAGAATCAAACCATACCCCCAAGTTTTTTATCTCTACCGCTGGGAGGGGAGTCACACCCAACTCCGAAGGCCACCATTTATCATCCCACAAAACCACCTGTTTACCAACCACCATAATCTCCGTTTTTTTGGTGTTTAACTGGAGACAGTTGGATTCCATCCAGTTAGCCACTTCCCGCAGACCCTCACAAAACCTGGGAGCCTCCAGGTCTGAGTCCCCACTCAGTGTGACCGCCAGCTGCGTATCATCTGCGTAGGACACCATAGTTAGGCCCCACCGCTTGACGACCGCAGCCAACGGTCTCACATACAGATTGAAAAGGGTGGGACTCAGTGAAGACCCCTGTGGGACTCCCTGGTCTAACGGGTAGAATGACGACTTACCGGGCGGGATCGCCACCTGGAATGACCTATCCGTAAGGAAGGAACGTAACCAGTGCAAGGCGGAGCCAGAAACGCCCACCTCCTCAAGACGCCGAACCAGAATTCCGTGCGAGACCGTGTCGAAGGCGGCACTAAGATCTAATAACAACAGTGCCGCCGTCCGACCGGAATCCATCACGGAGCGCAGATGCTCGACCATCGAGAGGAGGGCCGTCTCCGTACTATGACCCGCGCGGAACCCGTTCTGGGTAGGATCAAGAATGTTAAACCTACCAAGGTGGTCTGTAAGAGTGGCATTCACATGGGCCTCTGCTATTTTCGTGGCCCAAGGAAGAAGGGAGATAGGGCGGTAGCTTTCAGGTTTAAGGGGGTCAAGGGTCGCCTTCTTCAGAATTGGCGTAACTACTGCCTGCTTCCATCTAGCGGGAACCACTCCAGAAGAAAGAGACAGGTTGATCAAGGACAGTACCGGGGAGCGGCAAACCGGTGCCAGAGTCTTAAGTTGGGCCGGTATCAACGGGTCAGCCGGAGAGCCAGACTTAATTTTGGCGCTGAGATAGTCAAACATCTCCAGAGATAAAGGGGGTAAGATGGAAAGACATTCCCCCTCACCTAAGGTGCGACCAACCTGCTCTAGCATCAGGGAACCCGTTGGGAAAGTGCAATAGATGGCTTGCACTTTTTCATAAAAGAAAGAGGCCAAACCCTCACAATGTGAATCCGAGCATAATTCCCCTGCAATTACTCTCTTCGCCATCAGGTCCTTTAATACTTTAAAAATAAGTTTCGATGGATTGGTAGAATTCTGAAACTGTTGAGCATAAAAGGAGGCACGAGTTTGAGACACTGCCCTGTGATAAATCTTGATTTTAGCAAGATAACATATTTTCAGATCAGAGTCATATGACTTCCTCCATAATCTTTCGGCCTGTCTACAGACCCTCTTAAGAGATGCCAAGGAAGTGTCATACCAAGGGCTCGGCTCCTTCCGGTGACACTTGGACCAACACATAGGAATCAGAGAATCGAGGGCACCAGAAATCCACTCACAGAAGGAGTGACTGCCAGTGAAGTGTGTGCTCTGATAGGTGTGCTGGTGATGGTGGTAGTGGATGAGGATGTAGTGCATGCAGGTGTGAGTGTAGACGGAACTGGGAAGGAGTTGGAGGACGAGGAGGAGGGGGACAGAGTATAGGCAGTGGATGTTGGTATGTCTGCATCTGGATGGTGTTTGTGTGAGTGCCTGTGGGATACTTGTGTTTGCCATGTACACTCTTGTGTGTTGTCCTGTGTGCATGATCGTCTTCCTGTGTCCTTCGGATAGCTTGGAGTTGAGGGGAATGGGACTGGGAATAGGAAGTTGGAGGGGGGAGGGTGGAAACAGGGACAATGGCTGCCATCAGAGAGGAGGCCAGAGCCTGGATTGATCTCTGTTGAGCCGCCAAGTCATTGTGAATACCCTCCAGAAATTAATTGGACTGTTGCATTTGGACTGCCAGCCCCTGGATGGCATTCCCCATGGTTGACTGCCCAACAGAGATGGATCTCAGGAGGTCAATAGCCTCCTCACTCTGGGCAGCAAGGCTAACTGGGGCAGGGCCTGAGGTGCATGGGGTGAAGGAGATGCCCACCCTCCTGTGTGAGCGGGCACGAGCAACTCGCTGAGGGGCTGCTGGGAGGGCGGTGCTGGTACTGGAGGGTGGCAGCTGTACCTGTAGCTGGGGTGGTCACAGAGGTGTCCACCACCACCAGGGACCTTCCATCGGAGGAGGTATCCATGTCTGAATTGTCCCCTCCTGTCTCCACCATGGTGCTCCCCCCACCCTCAGTCCCACTGGTGGACTCTGCCTCCTGGGTCCTGTGGGATGCAGCTCCCTTCGTTGTCGGTGCCTCTGCTCCTCCACCAGATTATTCTAATTCACATAAGGACAGGATGACAAAACAAAAAGGGGCGGAGGAGAGACAAAGGATGCACTTGGTCAGTGGCGGCACCAACGCCACAGTTGGCGTACACAACACACTCACACACAGGGAACAGCCCTATGTACTAGGCAATGCACTACCAGTTACATTGCTAGTCACCAGGCCATGGGTAGGGACAGATACCGCCAACTGCAGCATACCTGGGTCCCACACACCCCTGCCCAGTAGTGGATGCCTACTAGCTAGGTTGGAGGATTTTCACATCAGAACCCTGCCCAACATGGGACCTACTCTGCATTGTCAGGCCTGGCCTAGGGGCACCCACAGGCCCACATCCCCCACCCGGATACCACCCCACCATGTGTAAGTAGTAGTGAAGGGCACTGTACTCACCCCCTTGTTGCTGCTGTGATGCCCGCAAATGCCCATCCAGCTCCGGATAGGCTAACGCCAGTATGCAGGCCATCAGGGGGGGGTCAGGGTTCGACAGGCACCCCTTCCTCATTGGGAGGCCATCCCAAGCTGGGCCTCAGCCGTCTTCCATTCCCAGTGTCTCAGGTACTCCCACCGTTTCCAACAATGGGTGCTCCGCCCGCTGAAGAACCCCAGGGTCTGCATGTCCTTGGCAATGGCACACCATATACCCTTCTATTGATAGGCGCTGACCTGCAGAGAAAATACACACAGGGAAAGGTATTAGTCAGACCGTCCTGCTTGTTACACTCATGGCCCACCATGCCCCTTACCATCCCCATTAGCACAGACATGCCCCAGCATACATGCTGCACGCTGCCCAGGGCCCATCCACTAACCCCCCCACACGAGGCCTTCACACAAAGCACTCCTTGCATTCATGACCCATGCATCGTACTCACAGTGTACTCACCTGTTGGTCTGGAGGCCCATATAGCAGTCGATACTGGGGTGGGACCCCATCCACCAGTCTCTCCAACTCCACTGAGGTGAAGGCAGGGGCCCTTTCCCCAGTCACATGAGCCATGGTAGGATCCAGACACAGGTCACAGCAGCACATGGAGTGTAGGTCCTCTCCTGTTGAAGGTCAGGTAGCAAGTGAGTGAACAGATAGAAAATAGCAATGATGTTCACGGCAGTGCATACCGTCACAGCCAGCGTACATCACCATTAGCCACTGTACCCTGTAGGGCCCAATGATAATCAATGAGGAGTTGCACGGCGGTTCCCAACCGCATTCTGCAACGGCGTGCAACAGCAGCAGAATTACCTCATTTCCACCTGTCCCTCCATACATGACAGGCAGACACCATTTCAGGGGGGGGGCAGGCCATCGATCCTAACTGCGTCACAATTCACAATTTCAAATTCTGCACATATGCCACTAAAATATTGTAACAGTCACAATATGCATTGTACTGCAGTGGTTACAATGTACAGATAATGACCAGCCGCTCACTCTTTTGCCCCAGATATTGCAACCGCTGTGGATGAATAGGAGATGGAGATATCCCCCTGTGTACAGACCCCTTGTGGACTTGGCAACAATGGAGGACAGGCACATTATCCTCACCTACAGACTTGACAGGGCCACAATCACAGAGCTGTGTGCCCAATTGGAGCCTGACCTGATATCTGCTATCCTTCATCTCACTGGGATCCCCCCTCTTGTGCTAGTGCTATCAGTGCTCCATTTTTTGGCAACAGGTTCTTTCCAAGTGACAGTGGGGTTGGCAGCAGAACTGTCACAGCCAATGTTCTCAATAGTGCTGACCCGAGTGTTGGGTGCCCTGATTAAACACATGTGCAGCTACATTGTTTTCCCCCAGGTGGAGGATTTGGCCACAGTGAAGGCTGACGTCTATGCAATGGGACATATCCCCAACATCATTGGTGCAATTGAAGGATTGAAGGGACACATATTGCATTTGTCCCCCCCCCCCTGGCGAAATGAACAGGTCTTCAGACATCGAAAAAGATATAGGCCCTCATTCTAACCGCGGCGGGCGGTGGTAGCCGCCCGCCATGCGGTAACCGCCATATGGCCGCTCCGCGGTCAAAAGACCGCTGGGGCCATTTCAACTTTCCCGCTGGGCCGGCGGGCGCTAGCCAAGTTAGCGCCCGCCGGCCCAGCAGGAAAGGGGCCTGCAACACTGAAGCCGGCTCCGAATGGAGCCGGCGGTGTTGCAGGTGTGCGACGGGTGCAGTAGCACCCGTCGCGCTTTTTACTGTCTGCTAGGCAGACAGTGAAAAGCAGGTTGGGGCCCTGTTAGGGGGCCCCTGCACTGCCCATGCCATTGGCATGGGCAGTGCAGGGGCCCCCAGGGGCCCCAGGACACCCGTTCCCGCCATCCTGTTCCTGGTGGTAAAAACCGCCAGAAACAGGGTGGCGTGAAGGGGGTCAGAATCCCCATGGCGGCGCTGCTTGCAGCGCCGCCATGGCGGATTTGGGCAACCGGGGGAAATCCGGCGGGAAACCGCCGGACCCGGTTTTCTGACCGCAGCTTTACCGCCGCGGTCGGAATGGCCCAGGAAGCACCGCCAGCCGGTTGGCGGTGCTTCCGTCATCCGCGACCCTGGCGGTTTTTACCGCCAGGGTCGGAATGACCCCCGTAATTCTATGACTGTGCAGATGGTGTGCTTGGTGAACCAGTATTATCTCCCATGCCAATGCTAAGTATGCAGGCTCGGTGCATGATGCTTTTATCTTGAGGAATAGCAGCATCCCAAATGTGATGGCCCAACTCCAGAGGCACAGGGTGTGGCTAATAGGTGAGCCCTGGTTCCCACCCAGTGGATGTTGGTATATGGGTGGTGTGGGCCATAAGGGACAGTGCGTGGCTAACAGTTGTCCCTCGATATTTGCAGGTGACTCAGGCTACCCAAACCTATCATGGCCACTGATCCCTGTGAGGAATCCCAGGACAAGGGCTGAGGAATGTTACAATGAGGCACATGGGCAAACAAGAAGGATTATTGAACGTACTTTCGGCCTTCTGAAGGCCATGTTTCGGTGCCTCCATCTACCAGGTGGATCCCTGTGCTACTCACCCAAGAAGGTCTGCCAGATAATCCTGGCATGCTGCATGTTGCACAACCTTGCCTTGTGACGCTATGTGCCTTTTCTGCAGGAGGAGGAGGCTGGAGATGGCTGTGTGGCAGCAGTGGACCCTGTGGACCCTGTGGACAGTGAAGATGAGGAGGCAGAGGATGTGGATGAGGACAACCTAATTGAAGTCATTCATAAATAATTCCAATGACACACAGGTAAGAAAGTGTTATTTCACATTTCATTGACAGTTTGATGTGTGACATTGTCACTGGCAGGCTGTTAATTCCTACTTCTATGCCCACTCACTGTACCCATTGGCATCTCTTTTTGGAGATGTTAGTGCCCCACTGTTGCTCCTGGTATGTTCACTGCAGCCAACTACAGGTATTTACAATGTGTACATTACTGGACAGTTAACTTGCAATGCTTAAAGCAAGTTAAACGAATACACACTTAAATCATTTGACATACTCCATACTTATATTTTTCAAAGGGTATTTATTTAAGTGCTGAGGAGTATGGGGGCAAGTGCATTGGGCTAGGGTGATGATGGAGTAAAAGTCCAGGGTATAGTTCCAGTCTATTCATAGCACAGGTGCATTGACCAAGGGGGCATGGGAAGGGGAGCAATGGCAGTTCAAGGAGGACAGGGTGACAGAGTGGGACACAAGGGTGACAATCAGGAGAGTCTCATCTCCTGACGGGGGTCTTGGCAATAGTCTCTGGCTCCTGCCTGGATCGCATGGAACGTTTGCGAGGTTGTGCTGGTGGCCTGTTGGTCCTGTGGAGGGGCCTCCTGTCCGCTAGCGGCAGCGGAGGTGGAGGGTTGTTCAGTAGTCTGGCTAGTGTCAGGGGCCCGCTGGTGTGCCACTGCCTTCCTCATACTGTTGGCCATCTCTGCCAGCGCCCCTGCAATGGAGATCAGGGTGGTATTAATAGACTTCAAGTCCTCCCTGATCCCAGGTACTGTTCCTCCTGCAGCCACATGTTCTCCTGCATCTTGTCCAGGATCTGGCCCAGCGTATCCTGGGAATGTCGGTATGCTCCCAGGATTGCTGTGAGTGCCTCCTGGAGAGTCCGTTCCCTGGGCCTGTACTCCCCCTGTCGCACGGCAGTCCTCCCAGCTTCCCTGTTGTCCTGTGCCTCTGTCCCCTGAACCATGTGCCCACTGACCCCAGGTCCCTGATTGTCCTGGGTTGTGGGGTGCCCTGGGGTTCCTGTAGTGGTGGACACACTGCTGATTGACGTGTCCTGGGGACAGAGGTATGGGCCCGCTGGGTGGGTGCTGTGGTGTTGTTTCCTGAGGGGGAGGCTCTGTGGTAGTGAGAAACTGTGCCTGGGTAACCGACTGTCCGGAGGTCCCAGATGGGCCAGGTTGGTTATCCAGATCTAGGTGACTACAGCTGCTGCCATCACTGTGGGCCTCTTCTGTGGGGGACTGGATGTTGCACCTCTTCTTCAGCGACATTGGCTGGGATACCTGTGGGGATGTAAATGCAGTGTTATTGTTTCTGCATGTGACATATTGTGCATGTGTGTGTTGTCCTCTATGGTTGTTATTGCCCTGCCAGCTTTTAGGGATTAACCCAGAAACACATGTGTCCAGAGATGCACAGTAAAGGCTGTACCTACTTAGAGGTGAAATATTTAAAAATTAATGGAGTTCGTTTTTTGAAGAAACTACATCTACCATGATGCAATGGGGGAGATTAATTGCTGGGATGTTAGGCAGGTGCGCTCCTAACTGTTTGTGCCCTGCCAGCTTTGCCTTGTGTGAGTTGTTATTTGGTGGGCTAGCTGATTGTCTCTAGTGTGCATGCTTTAGTGATTGGTGTCCATGCAGGGCTGTAAGTGGTGTCCATGCATTGGTGGTGCCTGCAGGGCTTGGCATTGGGATGAGCGGGTTGTGATGGTGGGGTATGTGGGAAGTGGTGGAGTGATGGGAGTGATGGGAGTGAGAGTGAGGGCATGTGATAGCATGCACGTAGGGGGGTTATAATAGTATAGAGTTGACTTACCAGAGTCCAGTCCACCTGCTACTCCTGCCAGGCCCTCAGGATGCATGATTGCCAAGACTTGCTCCTCCCATGTTGTTAGCTGTGGGGGTGGAGGTGGGGGTCCACCGCCAGACCACTGTACTGAGAGCTGGTGTCTTGCTGCAATGGAATGCACCTTCCCCCGTAGGTTGTTCCACCTCTTCCTGATGTCATCCCTTGTTCTGGGGTGCTGTCCCATGGTGTTGACCCTCTCTACGATTCTCCGCCAAAGCTCCATCTTCCTAGCAATGGGTATCTGCTGCACCTGTGATCCAAACAGCTGTGGCTCCACCCGGATGATTTCCTCCACCATGACCCTTAGCTCCACCTCAGAGAATCTGGGGTGTTGTTGTGGTGCCATGGCTGTTGTGTGAGTGGTGTGGTTGAGGATGTGTAGGGTGATGTGTTGGGTGTGTGATGTAAGGTGCGTTGGTGGTGTATAGGTGATGGTGGTATGTGGCTCTGGTTCTGTGAGTGCTGTTGCTGTCTCTCTCTGGTGGCAATGATTAGTATTCGCAAAGGGTTGTGAGTAACGTGGGTGTGTGTTTTATAGTGGTGTGTCAGTGTGGGTGTGGTATGTGTATAAGTGTCAGGTGTGTGTAGTTTGAATTGTCCAATGTGGTGCTGTTTTGTTAGTGTGTGTGTATTTTGAGCGCGGCAGAATGTACCACCAATGGTTTACAGCCATTGAATGTCCACCATGGTGATTCATGGGTCATAATGTTGTGGCCGTTGTTCTGTTGGCGTAACGGTGTGGGTTTTGTTACTGCCTCTTTATCACTGACCTTTGGGCTTGCAGATTTGTGTGTGTGGCTGAAAAGTGATGGATTGGTGTGTGCGTGTCATAATATGGTTAGCGGATATCCGCCGTGGCGGCGGTATGTTGGCGGCAGTCAGCATGGCGGTAAGTGGGATTTGCCGCCAATGTCATAATGAGGGTCAATGTCTCTCTCTCACTCAAAATTTTGTCTGCTAAATTAACTATGTTAGTATGGCCCTCATTATGAACACGCCGGTAAACATTGCACCGCCAGCGGTAAAAACCACCAACAGAGGAGCGGTCCAGACCGCCAAATAATGAACCAACTGAAGCACAGGCATCCTGAAAACCACCCACCGCCAGCAGAGGAGTGCCGACAACGACGGCAGAGGCCGCCCACAGGCCGACAGAAAGGCCCAACCCGCCCATCAAATAATGAACCACTAGACCGCCGTCTGTTCTGGGGCGGGAACCACTGCCACGCAAAGCCAGGCGAAAACAAACCAAATATAGGAAACACTCACCGGAGGCTCACACAACACACCGAAGCAGACATGGGCAGAGAGCTGCAGATCATGCCAGCCCTTCACCTTGCCATATACTTCCACGACCGAGACCGCCGACTAAGACGATGACGGTAAGTACTGCAACCTACGAAACAAGGGAAGAAAGGGCACAGTTACATACCCACCCACTCCACCCACCCCGCAACGCACCCACAACCCTTCACAGCAGCACAAGCCATACACCCCACAGCAAGAGGGACTTACCTGACACAAGGCAAATCCAACCTGTCCAAAGTACATACATGTGGCCCACACCCACAAACAATGAAACAAGAGACCAGGGATCCAGAGTGTGCCGCCAAAACACAGGCTACACATTAACTTTTAATTTAGCTCTCTGAGCCAACGAATTGTAAATAAGGCAAATGGCCAGTCCATAGTGCTATGAGTCCCATGGGCCACAATGGCCCCTACCTGACTCCCACAAGTGCTACAGTACTCCACCTTATAGGGGCAACAATGGGGCATCCAGGCACCTCAGGGAACAGGGGCAGGGAGTGGTTGGGGTGGGGATTCATGACGGGGATTGGGGCTTGGATTTGCCTTCAGAAGGTGGAGGGGGTTTGGGTCTGGCCTTGGAAGGTGGGGGGGTGTGCTTGGACCGGTTGGAGCCAGATGGAATTGGCTCAGCACAGGGCCTCTTCCTCTCTGGGGAAGGGGCGTGGGAATGTGAAGGACAGACAGGGGCGGGCTGTGACGTGGAAGGAGTGGAAAGGGCAAGGAGGTGTGCATGTTTATGGACAGGACGGGGTGGGCCAGTGGGTTGGAATAGGTCAGCACGGGAGACGAAAAGTTTCTTTGGTGCAATTGGGGTGGGCCTGGAGGAAGGCATGGGAGTGGTAGTAAGTGGTGTAGGTGTGCGTGTTGTGGGTGCAGGGGACTGGACAGTATGCTGTGGTGTTGTGGATGTGTGATGGGTGGGTGTTTTGGTGCGTTTGTGTGTTTTTGGAGAGGGGGTGGACACAGTGGGACAAAACAGACTGCCAGTGTGAATGTATGTTGTTTGGGTGTCTGCAAGTCTGGTGAGTGTGCTGCATGTGTCAACTAAAGTAGTTGTGGTGAGTGCAGGTGTGGTGTCTGGGGTGCATGTATGGATGTGTGCTATTGATGTGACTGCAGGAATAGTGTCAGCATCAGTGAATGAAGGTGCAGTGCCTAGGGGTGTGTATGTAGAGGGGACAGACAGGGAGGCGGAAGAGGTGAGCACACTGGTGGAACTGGATGTTGCTGTGTGTACATGTGTATGTTGGCTGTGTTAATGCTTGTGGTGGGAGGTGTGTTGTGTTTGTGTTTTGAAGTGTGCTTCTTGTGTGTTGAGGTGTGTGCCTGCGTGTCAGAATGTGTGCTTTGCACGGGTGAAGGGAGTGGAGTGCTGGAAGGGGTTGAGGAGGTTGGAGAGGGGACAGAATGACCAGGGACACTGGCTGCCGCCAAAGAGGAGGCCAGAGCCTAGAAAGATCTCAGTAGGCCAGACAAGGCACCGTGAATGCCATCCAGATAGGCATTTGTCTTCTGCATCTCTGGTGCTAGCCCCTGGATGGCATTAATGATTGTTGTCTGCCCTACAGAGATGGTTCTCAGGAGGTCAATAGCCTCCTCTGTGAGGGCAGCAGGGTTGACTGGGGCAGGGGAAGAGGTGCCTGGGGCGAAGGAGATGCCCACTCTTCTGGGTGAGCGGGCATGGGCAACACAGTGGAGAGCAAATAGGAGGGCGGTGATAGTATGGGGGTGGCAGAAGATGACACCGTAGGTGTGGGCCCACTAGGGTCCGCCCCATCAGGGAGCCCCCATCGGAGGAGGTATCGGAGTCACTAACTCCAGTAGTAGTTGCCTCCCCCGTGGTGCTCCCTTCGCCCTCCAACCCACTGGTCCCCTTGGCGTCGGACAACTGTGCCTCTGAGGATCTGTGGGCCGCTGCATCCCCACTCGCCTGTGCCTCAGCTCCCTCGCCAGATGATGCTGATGTACACAGGCAACACAAGAGAACAGGGATGGGAAGACAAAAAAGTAGAGGCATTTGTAAATAGCTGAATGGAGTGAACATAGTGGTCCATATATACACCCACCCAGAAGACCCTCCAACTGGCAGCACCTACAGCTATACCCATGGCTATGCCCCTGACTAGTGCCCAGAACTCTGCTCCACTGCCATTCCCTAAACAACTTAAGGACCCGACGTGTAGGAGACCTGACCAAAACACCCCTACTCCCCGCAGGGGCCATAATGTAGATGGACATCAGTCAGAGTCCCTGCAACTAAGCAGTATAAACCTGAATACACACACAGACATCCATCAAGGGTCAAATATATGGTATGTGTCCTCACCCCCTTGTGACTGCTGTGCAGCCTTCAAGCGCCCATCCAGGTCTGGGTACACCTCCGCCAGGAAGCTTAGCATAAGGGAGGTCAGTGCCGGACGGGCACCCCTTCCCCGTTGGGAGGACTTCCCCAGCTGGGCCTCGCAGATTTTTCCCAGGGTCCGAACCTCCTTGGCGATGGCATGCCAAAGTGCCCTCTTCTGGTGGGCGCTTACCTAAAAGGGACTCACATAAATGTAACACAGAGATCAGGCACTGGCCAAACATATACAGCTGGCTGTCTCTCCACTATGGGACAGACAGTACAAACGGACTAACAGCACATACACACTCAGCATGTCAGGAACCCTGGCCCATCCAACACTGCTGCCAACACCAACCATTACACACTTCCATGGCCCACAATCCTCCTACTCACCTGCACCTCTGGCCGTCCGTAGAGCTTGGCGTACAGGGGCAGGACTCCGTCCACGAGCCTCTCCAATTCCTCTTGGGTGAAGGCCGGGGTCCTTTCCCCTGCAACATGTGCCACTTCCATGACCAGAGGCAGGACACAGCAGTACACTCAGTGGAGTACCTGCTTGCACGAGATCAGGGAGTCAAGTGAAGTAGGGGTGACGATTTCACGCATGTACCGCGGCGGTGTACACCGTCACTGCCGGCGACGATCATGATATGCTAGAATTCCCCGTTGACGTCCATGTTAATGAATGATTTTGCGCACAGCGGTAAACACCGCCTTACGCTGTTACCTCAACTGATAGTGGTATGAGGTCACTTTCACAACGACAGTTCTGGATTACAGGGGGCAGACATTTTGGCAAAAACTACACATTTATAAAACTCCCAACTGCACAATGCAGGCCCTACTGTTCCCCAAACCCACATAGGCATGTGACAATTAACATTACCTCACCTGACAATCCCTGATCTATCATTGTTGTCAAGTTGATGTTATGTCATACACATTATGCATTTGTGTCGCGACAATCAAGCCAGCAGTGCTCAATGACTGACAATGTGTGCCCATGTATGTGTGTTCCTCACACGTGATTCCAACTCCTCCTAGGTACCGACCCTTGTGGCGAGGAAGGGCCCTATCGTTGTACAGACCAGTTGTGGATTTGCGGACCATGGTGGAGCGTAACATCATTATCAATTACAGACTCATCCGTGCAACTATTCTTGAACTTTGTGCATTACTGGATCCTGCACTGACTCCGGCAAATCGTATTCAGCATGCCATCCCTACTGAAGTGCAGGTGCTTTCTGCACTCCATTTCCTGGCCACGGGCTCATTTCAAGTGACAGTGGGCATGGGTGCTGGTTTTTCACAGCCAATGTTTAGAATTATACTGACAAGATTCCTGAATGCATTTGTACGACACCCGCAGTCCTATGTGAGGTTCCCCAAAGTACTGACCTCCCTGCCATCAAGTCGGACTTCTATACCTTTGCCAACATACCCCATGTGATAGGTGCCATCGATGGCACCCACATACCTATAATCCCCCCAAAAGTAAGTGAACAGGTGTACAGAAACCGGAAAAACGTTCACTCCATGAACATTCAATTTGTGTGTACTGCAGACCAGTACATCACACATGTGAATACCATGTTCCCAGGTTCAGTCCATGATTCATTTGTCCTGAGGAACAGTAGTGTGCCACAGAAGATGGAACAACTACAAGAGGACAGAGGGTGGATCATAGGTAGGTGTTTCTGTCACTTATTGCCATCCTGCAGACAGATAGCCTGTCTGCCTCTGAGGCTTCTCATTTTAAGTTGTGTTGTTAACCTTTTTCTAGGTGATTCTGGTTATCCCAACTTGCGTTGGCTCCTGACACCAGTGAGGATTCCTGGAACAGATGCAGAAAGGAATTACAATAAGGCCCATGGATGTACTAGGAGGGTGATAGAGCGCACAATAGGTCTTCTGAAGGCCTGAAAAGGTGTGTTGAATAGTGGTGGCCTGCTGCATGCTGCACAATGTGGCTGTGAGAAATTCTATTCCCCTCTTGGAGGAGGATGGTGCTGTATATCCAGTCCACCTTCCTCAGAGAGGGGATGAGAGTGATGTTGATGATGAGGAAGGGGAAGATGTAAATTCCAGGGCCCAACTGATACAACTCTACTTCCAGTAACTATGTAGGACAATTGGATGAGATTGCTGTCTGTACATCATACTGTCAGTGTGCCTTGTCATCTGGGGGGGGGGGGGTTTGGAATATACTAATTGCCACTGTGTCCAGGTCTGCATAGGACAGAATACAATTTAGTGTTTTTTTCTAAACATATTTAGGCACAACAACATGTAAGGCGAGTGGTGCATTTCATGCTACACAGGTACAAATAAAGGAGTTATCAACCAGTTGCATCCATGCTTCACTTTGTTCAAACATAATGACAGGGGACATTGTTACAAGTGCTATATGTGTTTTATTTGGTGCAGGGATACAATAGTGCAAATTACAGTGATGGCAGTGGGTCAATGGTGGTCATCCTAAATGGCAACATGGTGGCAGCATTGTTGTCAGTATTGGTAGGTCCATCAATGCTTACATGAGTTTTTAATTATTGTTAGCACAGTTTGGTGGTTGATTGAGTGGGATAGTTGGTGGACAGTTTTTTGCAGAGTCACTTCTTTGAGGGGGCCTTGTTCTTGGCAGGTGTTCCTGTCCCATATCTTGGCTGCAGGGTCTGTTTGGGTGCCTGTTGTTGGGCTGTAGGGGATGAGATGGAGGTCCCCTGTGTTTCCTCAGAGGGTAGTTTGTGTGAAGTTGCTGCTGATGTTTATTGTTCGGTCTGTCTCCTGTGCTGTAGTGGGGGCTTCCTGATCTGTGTGGGCTTCAGGCTGTATTTGGACAAGCTGCTGCAGCGCACCTTCTATGCTGGCTATTGTGGCGTTATGCAGTTTCCACTGCTCCATAGCCTCTTGTTGGTGTGCTTGCTGCATCCTCTGACTCTGCAGGGTGGATGCTATCTGAGCCAATCTGTCCTGGGTATGGTGGTAGGCTCCCAGGACCTCTGAGAGAACGTCCTGGGCTGCAGCATCCATCCTGTGGCCTCTCCCCTGGGCCAGTGAGGCCCTCCCACTGGGCCTAGCCCCCTGTTCCTGTGTCCCCTGCACAGGTCTGGTGGTAGCACTTGTACTGGGGCCATCGTCTTCCTGCCTGTTGGTAGGGGGTGACTGTGGCCTCTGTACCTGTGTTCCACCAGTCTGTGTCCTGGATACACAGGTGTGGGGACGGTTGCCCTGGGTTGACATTATTGGATAGGTGGTAGGGGTGTCAGTGGTAGCCTGGGTGGGGCTGCTGGATGGTGACAGTCCAGGACTGTGTGAGGGGCCAGCCTGCTCATCAGTGTCCTGGGTTCCATACCCAGTGTCCTGTGAGGTGCCTCTGTCTCCTCGGGGGGCACTGCCACTCCTTGTCCTGTCCATCATGGTGGAATGGGTGGTGGTGCCTGTTGGGGGAAATGGACATGTCTGTTACATTTGCATGGTTGGATGGGGTGCAGAGACCTGGGCAGGTTTGTGCAGCTTACACACTTTGGGGCCATGCAGGATGCGTTAGTGGTGTTAGCATTGCTTTCAGCTTAGGATGAGGAGGTGCATTGTGGGTGTTATAGGCCATTGTTTTTCCTTGCAGGGGTGGGTGGCTGTGCACAGAGGAGGGGTGTGGGCCTGTTAGTAGGTTTGTAGGCATGCAGGGGTAGTGGATTCAGTGACTGTGGGCTGAGTGGAGTAGTGGTCCTGGTGGGTGTTGGAGGGGTGGGGTGGTGCATGCATTACAGGTGTGATGGATATGGGGTGAATGTAGATGACTTACCCGAGTCCATTCCTCCAGTGAGTTCAGTGAGGCCCTCAGGGTGCAGGATGGTCAGTACCTTTTCCTCCCAGTCAGTGTAGTCGGTGGTGTTGGTGGAGGTCCTCCCCCAGTCTTCTGGACTGCAATGTGGTACCTGGATGCCATGGCCCTGACCTTCCCCCGCAGGTCATTCCATCTCTTGAGGATGTCATCCCTGGCGCATGGATAATGTCCCACTGCATTGACCCTGTTGACAATGGTATGCCATAGCTCCATCTTCCTGGCGGTGGGTGTGTGCTGCACCTGAGCCCCGAACAGTTGTGGCTCGACCTTCAGGATCACATCCACCATGGTCCTTAGCTCCCTTTCTGTGAAGCATGGGTGTTTGGGGGGTGCCATGGTGAGTGTCAGGAATGGTGTCTCGTGTGGATCTCGGTGAGGGTGCTCTTCTGTGGTTGGGTGTAAGTCTCGTGGATTGTGGCGTTCGGTGTCTGCTTCTGGTGATCTCTTTCTTCAGTGGCCTACTTTTGTTGCAAAGGATTGTGGGGTGTGTCTGTGAGTGTTTCATGGTGTTGTGAATGTGTGTCAGGTGTGTGGGTTTCTAACTAATCCAACGTGTGCACTTCGTACTGTTGGGTCCACTTGCCGCTTGTGGCGGTCTGCACCGCCAATGGTCGTTCAGCTTCCACTGACCGCCAAGGTTATTTGTACATCATTATTTGGAGGGCGGGTTGTGGGTGTGCTCTGCAGTGGCAGGGTGGGAGGTCCAGCATTTCCACGACAAGGTCCTGGCGGAGACTGGTGGAATGGTGATTTTTGTCAAAATCAGATTTGTGGTTCATTATATGGTGGGTTTCTGTTCACCGCCAATGGCGGTCTTCTGGTCACCGTCGCCACGGCAGTCAGCTGGGTTTACCGCCGTGTGCATAATGACCGCCTATGTCTTATTTCCATCAAATGTATTTCTGATGTATTTCTGATGTTAAATCACTGGATAGTTTATGTCGTCACTTTACTCCTCCAGGGGTTCTTTTCAATATTCAAAAAGGCACAAAGACCAATCTAACTTCTGTGTTTTAGCCTTTCTTTCCTGACTATCCTCAACCCTTTTGAGGGTGTTTGAACAACAAAACAATCATCTCAGAACGATCCTCCGATACCCAACTCCTCATTTCTTTAGAAAAACCCCATAGACCGGTTTCTTCCCCCACCCTGGCTTGTTGGGTTATGTGGGTGATGTCCTTAGCTGGGACCAATACTTCCATTTTTAGAGCCTATTTCTCCAGGGGAACCATGTCTTACAAAGTCTTTTGGGCCAGGCCAGGACATTCTGAGATCGGCTGATTGGTAGAATGATAATACCTTTAATTCTTTCTTTATACAAAGCCTAATAGGATCCTCCATAACTTGCCATAAAATCTAGATTTTTCATTTCTAACAAATGAAAGTCTACAGAGGTGAGTATTATCCCCTTGCAACATTTTGTTACAATGTTTTTCTCCCACCTTACAGTTATCAATGCTACAACTACAACTACATACATTTCCTTCTTCAACTTCCCATTCCACGTTGTTCCTGGCTGGATCTTATTCCTTCAGATGAGAATCCCCCTAGATCAAGATTCTTGGACTTTACTCTGAAAATGTGTTCCTCTGTGTTGGCAGTTTTGCAGATTTTTCAAATGTTACCACTTTTCCATTACTCCGTTTAACTTCTCGCACAAGAAAAGAGGGCTATTCCCATTCAAGATAGGTGATATAGGCTATATTGTATTCTGATTGATTATCATGTTGAACTACAGTTTTGTCCCTGTTGGCTGTTGTTACTAAGCCTCTTGAGACTGACAGTTTGCTTTTTGTTTCCTTGACTGATGCTACTAAAAATGAAGCAAGAGAAGAAGCCAGAATATTCACCTCCGTGTCTTTAATAAAATTAAATTAATCTAGATTTTATCAGCATGTGTGGCTCTGTTAAAACACTCAAGATCATCTCTGTGATCTCAGTCATCATGAACAACCGATGTATTCTTCCATATTGAAAAAGATCCAATTACAACCTAATTCAGATTCCAGTTTCGACAGGTCCCATCACCAAAAATGAGCACTTCTCTCTCCAATATTCACTTCACCACTGTAAGCTAGCATCTAAACATTTCAGACTTGTTAAATTTCAGACAACCTACACATTATTTCTATTGGAAATGTTGCGAATGGGCTCCTCAAAGCCAGTACCAGATTCCCTTTCACAAGGCTACTCAAAGATGCACCTATATTGAGAAGGAGAATGTAGTGTGTAAGAAATTGGGTAATCAGTTGAGCAGGCTGTGAGGCCTGCACAAGTAATAGTTCCAAAATGTACCCTTACGGGGAACCAACCATTATCTTGTAGCAACTGACTCTCTCAGGGTAGTGAGGCAGGGCAGTCAAAGGCCCACTCAGGGGAAGTGGCATAGTCTGGAAATTACCATTGACCAGCACACACTTATAGCATTCAATTAATGATTGTCCAGCTAAGGCTCTCTCTTTGAAAAGGGAAAAGTACATTTATTACCCACACAATGAAACACTATGCATGAATTTACAAATATATATATAAGGCAGATAAAAATAGCATGCGTGACCTTTGAACTCACATTTGACCCCCCATACCACATAGAGCATCACCATATATGGGGATATCACTTTAAATAATGAAATAAATCATTTTTTCCAAGCAGTCACTGCATTCCAATTTAAGGCAAGCATATTGGTTTTGTCAAGGAGTCACCAAATTAAAAGACAAATAACCACATGTTAAATATCACCATTAAGTCACTGAAATCAATAACCTGTATTTAAATGCAACCATTATTGTCAAGAAACATTGCAATGTTTTTCAAAAGTTAGTGTCATTTCTGTGTATTTTTGATCACATTCAAGCCACATCAAATAAGGCCATAAATCCAATCAAAAGAACTTGCCACACTGCCAGGTTGTAGAACAAAAGTTACAGTCTTAGAAATGCTTGAAACAATTATGAAAAGCTTGTTTAAATGTAGATGTCATCTCCCTGGAATCTTAGGGTTAGTTTTTAAAAATCATTCCTTGGGGGGCTGCTGCAACTCCTGCAGCCCTCAGCAGTACCCCTTAAGTTTGTTGGTGGTACTCCGGCCATTCTGGGGCCATCACAAGCCGTAAAATAAAAACATTCAAATCAAGCCCTGCAGGTCATTACGGGATGGTCTTTCTGTAGAGTTTCTATTTTAGCAGTGGTTCTCCTATTGTTCAGGAGAGCCATGGACCTTCTTTTTTTTAAAGGGTTTGCCCAGTCCCACCTGTGGTACCAGGAAGGCAGGATTTTGTGGTGGAGTTTGTTGGGGTAGCCCCAAGCCTCTGCAACCCCAGCTAGTTCCCCACGTACAGCTGTATGCTGCGCTGGAGCTGGAATATCTCTATGCTGCTCCTTCCTTGAGGGAGCACTTCCCTTGTGTTCCTACGGCAAAGAGCAGCCTTTTTGTCTAGGTCCCAGGGATTGGATCCCATGACCTAGCATTGTCTTTGGTCCCAGGAATGTGTTCTGAGGACTCCTTTAAGTAATGGTGACCTGGGAGATGGGGTCCAAGGCTGAGAGAGAATCTGGGGAGTGAGACCTATGTACTCCTCCTCCGTAGTAAAAAATAATTAAATAACTGTTGTGCCAACCCCAGGCACTGGCTCACCCTGGGGGTAACTTAAGAAAATGTAGTTTAGCTCCACATGTTCCGTTTCTCACAAGGGCTCACAGGTCAAATCCTTTCAAGATGAACATCTCCAGCCCTGTTCAACCAATTTCAATACCCTTGTGCTCATTTGTGTCCTGGTGGCAAGATCTAGTCAACAGGGGCATCCTCAGCAGGGATCTTGACCTCTGAAAGGGTCTACTCTGCAGGCAGCTGATTTCACTGGTTGCCTGCGCCAGCCTTCTCCTCTGTGACACAAATGGCTAGTGTCAGGTATCTTTGTGTACAATGGAAAAAAACCATTGAAGTAAAATCAGGACAGGTTCCAACTCCTTTCCAGTCAGGATGGCCCATCCTGTCCGCTGATAAGTCCTTTTGTGCACTGTGCTTCAATACTCATTTCCCAGGCGGTGAGCTATTTATCAGACCAGGCAGGTAGAAACTCAGGAACATGCCAATTTTCTAAAAGTGGCATTTCTTAAATACTAAATCAAAATCCAACCTCACAGTTAAAGAGGAATTTTAAATACTAATCAAAACAGTGTGAGAATTATTTTCTTTAGCTGCTATCAATCTTAATTTAGCATTAAATAACTGTAACAAAGTAGCTAAATGATCTCCTATGGTAATAACCTGTCATGCAACATTGAAAATCGCTTTTGGGTATACTGCCATGTCAGAACATGTTTAACATTGTTTCCCACATGCCCTACTTTTAAATATGTGCATCATGTCTTTATGAAGAATAAGGCCTACATAAGAGTGAAATATTAACACTTTAAAGGAAGATTTAGGCCTGTTAAAGGGGTATCTTGACAGGTCAAATGAGCAGTATAAAACTGCCACAGGTGGGCTACCTGTGTTCAGCCACCAGGCTGTGCATGACTGTAGACTCTCACATGCAGCCTGTACCCATGCTTATATGCATGTGCATATGTGTTCAAATATAACCATCTCACTGCCCCTCATCCTATCTGCATCGCATTGGCCTTATCTTAAATAGCTGACACAGACATTTATCATGAACTTACTGGGAGGGAGACTTAGGCAGTGAGACTCACTGACCTTAAAGATTCCAAACTAGTTTAATCCAAAAGAAAAATATACTGTCATATGAAAACCATATGCAACAGAGTGATATATAGAGCATCCATTCAGTTATTGTTTCAGAAATAAGGGTACTATTCCATTTTCTATAACTTGATTATTAAGGTACTAATTTCAGAAAGGAAACCAATTTTAAGCATCTAACAGAACACTTAACTGATGGAACTAATTCTACTGTAAATAATTTCCTTTGAATTGATTTCAGCCTGCACTGGAGAGATTCCACAAACTCTGATGTATCCCAATGAAGCCTGGTTTGTAACCAACAATGACCTTGAACAACTATGCCTTTAAAAAAGGCATGTTTCTAATCCTTCTTATCTCCAAAAAGCAACATTGAGATTGAACATCTTATTTATGTGAACTGGTTAGATCACTTATTGATCCCTTTCACCCTTCACTGCACCAACATATATAGTATAGACCTAGTAAAAAGAACAAAATCTTGGGTCAGAAACTTCAAAGACATCAATATGTCTGTAAATAAAAACAAGAACACTGAAAATGATATTAACTCCAAAATTGAGCCTATAACTCCTAGAATGATAAGCCAATATAATATAGTCATTACTGAAATGGCAGAGGAAGTTGCTCTACCTAAATCAAAAATACTTACTTGAAGAAAGAAAACTTCTAACAGTGGCAGCGAGACTAAGGCAGGAAGAATCTATCTCCTCCAAAACCTACAAATCTGCAACTCAAGCATATCACCTACAAAAACACAAAGGGCCAAGACATTCTTCTTCAAATCTGTGATCTATTTTGAAAAAATAGAACAAAGAAACTTTAAGAAATTTTTAAAAACATTCCATGTCCCCATATCGCTTTAGATCACTCATTCCAGGCAAATGTAAAGAAATGCTAAATTTTCTTTGTTTTTTAAACTAACCTATCAAATGATACACGTGATATGAGATAATATGGTACCTACATATCTATACCAAGATATGCTTACTCTGCTATATTAAATAGGTTATGATAGTAGTTTTCAAAAAACAAAAAATGTTGAAGCAGAACCTATAAACCCACATAGGTTTGTTTTGCTCTCTGAGAGATCACAATCAGAACCCCCACTGAAGATGCAAAATCATCTTTTCATTTCACAGGCTCTCTTCCATACAAAATGGTGAAAGATATTAGGGAGGTTATCATTTTATACTGAAATACAAAAAAAAAAAAAAAATTGCCAACGTCCCTGACTGGGCTCAAAAAGGAAGAGTAGACAAAGAAGATCTGAAAAAAACATTAATTCTGTATCAAATCTTGATTTTGTACCCAATGCTTTGGAGAACTATTTAATCAAAGAAAATATCTCCTTTAAATATTTTTCACATCCAGCTGCAGCATAGAGACTGCTATGCTACAAATAGTAAAGTGTGTATCACGAATCCTAGGCAAAGACAAATCTTGCCTCCAAATTCTTCTCAACCTGTCAGCACAGCAGACCTTTGCTCCCAGCACAATTTTTAACTTGTTTAGTGCAGGCATCGGCAACTGGCAGACGCCCACACTACCTCCCTGGTGCAGGTCACAACCAGTGGCCAACACCACAGAGGGGGTTAAAAAATCCTCTGGTTTTCTGTCTGGGAGATGCGGAACAACTTCTGTGTATCCCCCCCAACCCCCTCCTGCCCCTCTGTGACTTCAGTGCACCGCGAGGCGCGCTGAAATCAAATTTTTCCCCACCGGAGCAGCAGAGGAGCAGGTAAGCGTCCTCTCCCTACTGCGGAGGGGTAAAAAAGGCCAAAACGGCCTCTCCAGATCCCAGGGAGGCATTGATGGAAAGGGGAGACTCTCCACTTTCCATCAATGCTTCCCTGGCACCATTGCCTGGCCATGGACCGCAGCCCAAAAAATAAAAACAAAAAAATGGCGGGTATATATATGACAAATCTTTATAGATATGTGTGTATATATATATATATATATTTTTTTTTATTAGTTGTTTTCCGGGAACCACAATTGGCCCCCCAGGGAAACCCCACATATATATATATATATATATATATATATATATATATATATATATATATATGTCTTTTGTCTAGTGGCAGTTTTGATGCCATAAAGTAGCGCAGATTGTTTATTGTCCTATTGCAAAGGATATACATTTATATGTATTTAGTTGAGTGCATTAGTAAAGGCAAGCGTTACCTGCACTTTAAAACAAATGATGTGCGAGGGGGACTATGGAGATATGAGGGGCACTTTTGCTGGGTGGTACTGAGGAAATTAGAAGAGGAGGTAATGGGAGGCGGAGCACCAAAAATGACTGTCGCACTGGGTGCCACCAGCGCTAAAGGTTGTGATGATGGGTATGTGGTAATGTGAATTAATAATGTCTATTTAGTTTTTTTCAGTTTCTTCAGAGACTCTGCGGAATCGGGGAAGAAGCGAAGGTATGGTGAGGACATTTCCTATTGGACACATCAAACATACCTATGAGCAATTTTGTGACTAGCTGCCTTCTACATAGGTTAGTAATTTAGAGGGACAGTTTAGCCAGTATCAGAGCTGGCGTCTCGTTGGATGACTGCTGCTCAAGCCCTAACTTGGGTTATGGAGGACAGTTCTGATGTGGGATGAGAGACTGAGACAGCAGATACTGAGACAGCATCTGAGGGAGAGGACAATGGGGCACAATCTGGGAGTGATTCTTCTTTCATCAGCGGAGTCCCATTCGACGAAACCTCTTCCAGTGATTCTGAAGGAGACGATGACAACCGGTGTGCCGTCTCTTCGCACGTACAATCTGTGCAGCTGGACAACATTGGGTTCGCCGAACCCAGAGAGCAGGTGCATGCTGCCACAAGCACAGAAAGAGTGCTCTCTTGGCAGCCGCCCTGTTTAGTTCAGCCCCAAATTCCACCTTTTAATAGTGACGCTGGATGTAAAGTAGATACAGGTAACTTTTTGCCAGCCTACTTCATCCATCTATTTTTGGATGTTGACTTCCTTCAGGAAATTGAGCAGCAAACAAATTTGCATGCAGACCAATTTCTGAGGGAGCATGGAGGCACTCTAGGGCCCCGTTCTAGGGCACACCAGTGGACTTTCACTTCGCTGGAAGAGTTGAAGATATTTTTGGGCCTTACGCGCGAAATGGGGTTAGTGCAGAAACACACCTTGCAGTTCTATTGGACGACTCGCACGGTTTGGGTAACCCCCATCTTCGCACCATATATGAGCAGAGATCGTTTTTTGATACTGCAGCTCATGCTGCATTTCAATGACAATTCTGCTGCTTTGCCCCGGGACCATCCGGACCATGACAGGTTGTTCAATATTTGGCCTGTTGTGGAACATTTGTCTGCCAGGTTTCCAGAGATCTATACTCCTGGAAAGAATATAGCAGTCAATGAGACCTTGATCCTGTACAAAGGACGGCTGCTTTTCAGACAGTACATTGCGAGCAAAAGAGCTCGCTATGGCATAAAGCTGTACATGCTGTGTGAGAGCTCTTCTGACTATGTGTACAGCTTGAGAGTGTATACAGGGAAGGATTCTACCCTAAACCCTGTAGGTTGCCCTCCCGGGTTAGGGGTTAAAGGTAAGATTGTATGGGAACTTGTCCAGCCACTTCTTCAGAGATTATAACCGTTATGTGGACAATTTCTATACAGGACTAGAACTGTTCAGTGAGCTCTACAAAGCTGGCAAAAGTGCCCCTCACATCTCCATAGTCCCCCTTGCACACCATTTGTTTCTATCACTAACTGGAAGGAGGCTGAAAGCACAAAAAATAGTAAAAATGGTGTATGTCTCAGTAAAATGCCAAAATTGTGTTGAAAAATTTGGTTTCCTGATTCAAGTCTGCCTGTTCCTGAAAGCTGGGAAGCTGGTGATGTTAGCACCGCAAACCCTTTGTTGATGCCATTTTCAGGGGACAAACCACAAGCCTTCTTCAGCAGCCCTTTTTTCCAATTATTTTGAAAAAATTGACATTTTTGCTGTATTTTGGCTAATTTCTTGGTCTCCTCCAGGAGAAACCACAAACTCTGGGTACCTTTAGAATCCCTAGGATGTTGGAAAAAAAGATGCAAATTTGGCATGGATAGCTTATGTGGACAAATCGTTATGAAGGCCTAAGCATGAACTACCATAAATTGCCAAAAAAGGGCTCAGCACTGTGGGGGAAAAGGCCCAGCAGCTAAGAGGTTAAGCTCCTTCTTGAGCCCCTGCCTCTTTATGCAAGGAGTTCCTCCAGGACCTATATTATTACATTTGCTGAACCTCAGTCTGTTTATAGAGCCCCTAAGCTCTCTCTTGATGCATTCTAGCATCTCCTTTTCCCTTTATGAAGATACAACTCACCTTTAACTGGAACATACCTTACCAGATGAAATTGACAACCTCGATAATTCCTTAAGCATTCTTCAATTGTTATTTGTTACTTTTAATGGAGAGCTCTCAAGACTGAGATCCTCCATCTCAGTCCACTTAACTGATCCACTTTGGTTCAACAAATACACAAAAGATGATGAGAGGAATGCTTGAAATTTCACTATCCCCTGGCAAACACTTGGGGTAACATTCCAAGTCATCATTGTTGTGCCAGCTATGCCACCTCACCTTAGACCCAGAAATATACAAAAGAGGCTTGACCCTGCTCCAGTAGGAACAGACCAGTCCAAACTGCCAGTTCAGCCCCTCCCTGAACCAAAACACAAGAATCAAGATAGGTTTCATCATGCATACGCCTTCAGTTTGGTGTAGCATGGTTCCAATGATAGAGTGAGCATGGGACAGATGTCGGGCATAGTCTTGCCACTTGGGGTGGTACATCAACCAAACAAACGGGGATGGGAGGAATGCTTGCAATTGGCCTAACCATTGGTAATCGCTCAGATAACATTCTAAGACATTGTTATTTGTTCAACTTGGGTCAAGGATGGGTGTATGCTACAATCATGTTGAGATACAAGTTCTTAACTCAGGAAAGTGCTAAATCCTTAGTTTCCACTCTCAGCAAAAACATAAATCTATATAACCATATCAGCTGTCTAACTAAAGGAGAACATTACCAAATCAAACTGATCTGAAGAATTAAGTATTTTATCACAGCAGATGACTTCAAAACAGTTGTGCACCCAACAGGCTTCTTCAGACTTTGCTACACTGACCCTATTCTGATGGGCATCTCTAAAACTCTCCTTACTACTTTAAAAACATCCATCAATGCTGCTGCTCATCTGGTGTCTGGCTTCAGAAGATATAACTAAATAGCT
The DNA here is from genome assembly GCF_031143425.1 of Pleurodeles waltl. Classification (NCBI taxonomy): domain Eukaryota; kingdom Metazoa; phylum Chordata; class Amphibia; order Caudata; family Salamandridae; genus Pleurodeles; species Pleurodeles waltl. The sequence goes on along the minus strand of NC_090448.1, from coordinate 1,063,071,737 downwards.
CTAATTTTATTCACTCTTTATTGGTTTCCGAAAGAGAAAAAATATTTATTCAAGCTGGCATAGTCCTCAAGGCTAGGAGGGCTTTCAGAAATAGCTAGTTAATAAACAAATCACCTGTGTAAGTTCACAATCACTTCAAAGTTCAGGAGTGCAGAATCTCTCCTACTTGAGACGACAACCTCCAAAAAGCCATTCTCTGGGAGTAGACCCAATGCCTAGAACTTCTCCCTTCTCTTTCAGAATAAATTCCTAGAGTACTTTTGAGAGAGAACTTAAAGTACTACTATTCCTATGCGCATTCAAATGGAAATACTTGCTGGCTAATCATTTTGGAACTGAAATAATTGGTATTTGGATGAAGGATACCATGGAAAAGACTTAGGTGGTCATTCTGACTTCGGCTGTCTTTACCGAAGACAGCCAGATAAGCGGGCCCCAAAACACTGCCAGTGATGGTGGTCTGAAGACCGCCATATTACGAGTCACCAACACAACACCGTCCAAAAAATACCCAAAAAACAACACCATCAGCCTGAACGACTGCATGAAAGAGGCATCTGCACCACCAGCACCACCACACCGAGAACATCCTGCCTGCCAAATCACGAATTTCAAATCAGCAATGCAGTCTTAGTATGGCGACAAGCCATTGGCAGTCCGAACTGCCGTCAGAAAAAAAGTACCTCCACCAGAACACTGCACCACACTGGACAATACCAATACTCCACATCTGATACACAAACACACACCACACCTAACCACAGCATAACAAAACACACCCCCACACATACCGAGATCACTTTGCACCCAGAAGTTTGACATAGCGAGGCAAGAGCACACTGACAGAAGGGACTACATCTAGATATCACAGGCACCATCACAATGAACACGCATCACACAACACACAAAACCAAGGTAAACACAACACGTACATCGCCACTGCACACAAACACCACAGCCCACACGCACATCCTATCTCCAAAACTCACACCAACAAACAGCACACCTAGCAACCCTGCACAACACACACCCCACCACCCACAACACAACAACCATGGCACCACAAACAAACCCACGATTCACAGACGAGGAGCTGAGGGTCATGGTCAATTAAATCGTCAGAGTGGAGCCACCGCCGTTTGGTGCACAGGTCCAGCAGACATTCATAGCCCGAAAAACTGACTTATGGCAGAGTATCATTGTCAGGGTGAACGCTGTGCGAAACTATCCATGCACAAGGGAGGACATTAGGAAGCGGTGGAATGAACTACAGGAGAAGGTACGGGCCATAGTGTCCAGACACCAAATCGCCGTCATGAGGACTGGTGGTGGGCCCCTACTACCTCCCCCAGAAGGAGAAGGTCTTGCCCATTCTACACCCAGAGGGGCTGACAGGAATACCTAGTGGACTCGACACTGGTAAGTCAACTACACTCTCTGGCCAAGATGTACCCCTGCATGTACCCCTGCAAAGCATGTACCCCCACCACCCTCTCACACCCACACTAACATGCACAAACTCACCATGGACCTAATACCCACCCTTGCATGCAAAGGCTCACTATTAACACCAATCCCTCACAGGCCCACCTAGCGCATGGATACCCCACACAGCAGCAAGTACTATAACTACCACAATGCAACACTCCCTACTCTTGCACGAATGCTAAATCCACTTCACATCTGTGCACCTGCACAAAAAAACATGTCACCCCCCCTCACCAACAAGTAATTGGAATGCACATCTGTACATGGCAATGACAGAAGCAAGACTAATACCAACTATTGATCAAAATCGGACCGTTGCAACATTCCATTGATGCAAACACAAGCAGAAGTCTAGTAACTGTCAATGCCATTACTGCCCTGCAAAACCAGACAATGATGGCATACAACCATGTGTAACACTTGTACAATACCATCATGTGACACAATACATCTCATTCCACAGGTCTCTCAAGTACTGACACACAGCAGAGGATGCCAGTGACAGAAAGCCCAGCCCTTGAAGATGGTCTAATAGAGGAGGAATCCCCTGGATGTCCGGATAGGGATGACATACCTGGCCCATCAGGCATGAGTGATCAGTCCACCACTAACACCCTAACCCTGCCCCCTTGTGAAACCAACTCTCCTATGGCATCCATTGCACAGCAGAGCCCACCTTCCCAAACCTGTGTCCAAAGGTCACATCAAACATCAGTTTGCCCCACAGGACAGGGGCATGAGTCAAAATTGCAATCCCAATACAATGACAGTCCAGGTATCAGTGGGAGGGGGCACACACTGCACCAGGGACACAGGCACAGAGGCACAGGGGGCAAGGGCCAGTGGGAGGGCAATCATGGGCCAAAGAACAAGACAGCAACAGGACACTACTGGCCAGGAGGCAGCCTCCAGAGTCCTAGAAGCCTACCAGCAATCCCAGTTCAAGATGAGCCAGATACTCACCACCTTGCAGGAGACCCAAAGCTGCAGGGGGTAGACCACCAGGAGGCCATGGAGCAGTGACAGGTACTCAATGCCACCATGGTCTCCATGTTAGAGAAGTTCAAGGAACTCAACACTACCCTGCGTACATCCACCACCCAACAGCAGGCCCCATCCAGTAGACACACAACACTACTGCCCTCTACATCAGCACCTGCTACTGGAATGGAGGCCCAGCAGGAGGACCCACAGGCCACCAGCACCCCTACCCCTACAGCTGAGGGACCCCCCGTAAAAGAGGTCAGCCATCCAGACATCCTATAGGACCTGAGGCAAAGACCAATCCACCACCAGGAAGTGATCCCTCTCCTGAGCTGTCACCCTTGAGTGCCACTGTTACACCCTGTTGGCTGTCCGATGCCAAGTTCCCATCATCCCAAAGCTAATGGATACAGGAACTGTGAAACATACAACTGGAACACCCACTCTGATCTTCACCTAAACCAAGTCCCCTCTTCTCTGGACTGTGATGTAAAAGACTCAATAAACACCAATTAGCACATGCCGTGGTACATTTGTCTTCATTGTTTAAAGTGTAATTTCTGTTTACAAGCAACAATCAAATACAGATCACCTCCTTGAGTAGTCAGGAACAGGTAGTTGCCACACAGCAGCTGACAATGCAGTTAGAGAGGCCTACAAAGCAGGACAAGACTGATAAATCCTGCTTACATTTACATTAACAGTCAGACAGAGGATCCAAAATCTTTGGTACAGGCATAAGGATGTTTTGTTATGGCACCAACATTTCACACGTCATTGACAGCAATGCATTTCCACTACTCTTCATGGTAAGTCAGCTACCTTTCAGGGTCGGAAGCCAAGATGGGAGGCAGTAGTTTCTGCGCACACCTTGATGTATGCAAAAGTACAGACTAGCTTTACCAATACATAATCCATGTGCACATGACATACAAATCACACATACCTGTTTATCATTGAAAGTAGTGATGAATCAGGTCAGTCCTGTTGTCATGTGCCTCATCCTCATCTGCCTCCTCCTCAATATCAGAGTCACCGGCCTCAACAAATGCTTCAGCATCAATGCCCCCCTCCTACAACAATGGGATGCGCTTCTGAGGGCCAGATTATGGAGCATGCAGCAGGAAACTACCTTCTTGCAGACTTTTCCAGGTCGGTATTGTAGAGCACCACCGGACACATGGAGGCAAGAAATCTAGCTTTCAAGAGGCCGAAAGTCCTCTCTATCACCTGCCTCGTCCGGCCATGGGCCTCATTGTACCAGTTCGCCCCTCCTGTAGATGGTTATCTAACAGGTGTCAGGTGCCAGGGCAGGTTGGGGTATCCAGAGTCACCTGTGTGGAAATGAAGATATGATGATAGGTACATTGCTAGTAGAGCGCAGACTGTGTAGAGAGGGATATCAAAAGTCAGACATGGAAAGCAATACACATACCTGTTAGCCAGGCCCTTTCTCCATGTAACTGTAAAATCAATGCAGGGACACTACTGTTCTTCAGGATGTAGGTATCACAGAATTTCATTGTTACATGTGTTATGTACTGGTCGTCAAGACACACCACTTGTACATTGAGCGGATATATACTCTTCCGGTTTCTGTAGACGTGTTCATTGGCCCTCGGAGATACCAAGGCGATTCATGTTGAGTCCCATCAATGGCCCCTATTACATGTGGGACTTGTGATATATTGTAGTATTGTATTGTAGGCTGCTTTAACAGTGGGCAATTCAGCACGTTCTGGGAATCTTATGTACCTGTTCACATGCTTGAGTAAGGCATCCAGCACATCCTGTAACACCTTACTGAACTTGGGCTGTGACATCCCTGCATCCAGTCCCACAGTCGTCTGAAACAAGACACTGGCCAGAAAATCCAGGACTGCCAACCCCTGGACTGTTGGAAGTATGGCATGGGGATTTCTCAAAGCCAGCAGGAGGTCTGGCTCCAACTGGGTGACCAGTTCCCTGATGGACACACAGTTCAGTCGATAGGTCATGATGATGTTGCGCTCTTCCATGGTTTCAAGATCTACTAGGGGCCGGTGAACTGGTGCATTCCTCATCACTCCATTTTGGTGGTATCTAGGCAGGGAGACAAACAACAATCTGAGCACCTCTCACAATGGTGTGAACCAAGTATGACATACGGCAATCATGAAGTATTAGTCATGTAAGTTGGCTGTCGTGTTGTGGAAAGACTCATTACTCCACACTCCATTCCTAGCCAGATAATGCCACATAATCCCTGTGACAAGGGTTATGTACAGGACATGTAAACATAGACTTTCCATGTGTTCCACCATACAGATTGTCATTACAAACATATATAGTGACAAGTGAGGTGATGTCACCTGACACCTACTACATATGTGATTGCTCACAAAATGCAACCTACATGAATCATTTTGTGACGATATGCAGGTAATGATGCAGTGTAAACCCAGGAGAGTCATGTAACATACTAATATGGCATCCACCTGTCCTGCATGCATTGGACAGATGGAAGTTACCTAATTCCGCTGGCGGCAGCCATCATGGCGTAAGGCAGTCTGAAATGCTGAGCAACTCCTCATTGGTTAACACTGACGTCTTCGTGTGCTGCTGTGTTCTGGATCATGGAGCAACGTTGGCACGCACTGCAGGGGATAGGGCCCCTGCCCTCACAAGTGAGGAGCTGGATAAACTGGTGGAAGAGGTCCTATTCCTGTGTGGGCAGTTGTATGGGGCTTCAGGGCAACAGGCCAGTACAATGTCCTTTGTCCCACATTTCGGGTGGTGTTTGATGGCGAATGTGTGTGCACATTAACATGTGATGACTGGTTTGGGGTTTTACATGCACATTATGGTGTTGGCAACGTGCATGGGCCGTGTATGTTGTGTGTCCCCAAATGTTGCATCTGTATTGGTATCATTTACATCATGTCCTCCATTTTTGGAATGTTTCCCATGCAGGTCAGCGCCCACGAGAAAAAAGTGTTGTGGAGGGCCATAGCCAAGGAAGTGCAGACCCTGCGGGTCCATAGCCAGTGAAGCAGTCACTGCAGGAAGCGGTAGGAGGACCTGAGATGCTGGGACCAGAAGACCACAGAGGCCCAGCTGGGGACAGCCTACCAACGTAGAAAGGTGTCTGTCTGACCCTGACCCCCCTAATGGCCATATACTGGGAGTGGCCTACCCAGAGTTGGATAAGCGCTAGAGGAGTAGCACAGCAGCCACAAAGGGGTAAGTGTAGACTGTTAGGTGACTTCTGCATGGTTGTCTACTGAGACCCTCACTAGACTTGGAATTTATGTGGTCAGATAAAATTTGGGAAGTGTACAGTCCTGGTTGTCACACCAATCATGTTGGAGTGTGACACAGTAGCTACGTAGAGCCATGCAGGAACAGAAGTGTTGGTACTGTAACACACATTCTACTGTACATATGGGTTACTTAAATGTTCAGGCATTTTACTGGCTTCATACTCCATCTCTGCGTATACTGTAGTAGTCCAAAGTGATCTTGTTGGCACTGTATTTGGGTACTGACAGGTATTTCCTGTGCTCCCACCCTCCTTCTCTGTCCACCTCTGTCTATGTGTGCATTAGCATAATCTGGTGAAGGAGGAAGGGCACCGGTGATTGGGGATGCAGCAGCCCATGGCACCCAGGAGGCTAGCACCAGTTTAGACGAGGGAACCAGTGGGACAGGGGGGCGAGTGGAGCACCATGGGGGAGACTACAGCTACCACCACATCAGATTTCCCCTCTGATGGTGGCTCCCTGGCAGTGGCGGACCCATTTGGGACCACCCCTGCACGATCCTTGTCTGCCACCCCCCTTACCAGCACCACTCACCTTATGGCTCCTCAACCAGTTGCCCACTCACCGAGGACGGTGAGCGTCTCCTTTGCCGCAGGCATCTCTTCTCCTGCCCCAGTCGGCCCTGCTGCCCTCAATGAGGAGGCTATTGACCTCCTGAGGTCCATCTCTTTGGGGCAGACAACCATAGTGAATGCCATCCAGGGACTCCCATTTTCAGCAGTCTAATGTCTGCTTGGAAAGCATTCACTGTTCCTTGTCTTGATCATTTCAGGCTCTGACCTCCCAGGTGACAGCAGCAAGTGTCCCTTCATCTTCTGTCCCCCTTCCAGCTACCTGTTCCCAATCCACAACCCCTCTCCCATCACCCATCCAGAGCACACCTCCAGACCAGCATACACCCACAACAACAGACAAGGTGTGCAAAGATAAACATAAGCACCACAAACAAATCCACAGGCATGCACACACTGCATACACAACAACAGACACTTCCCACACTGTCTTGCTTATAGTCACATCACCACTCACACCTGCCAGCACTGCATAATCACACATGGGTCCTGCTAGCATTCCTGTCATACCCTCAATCACCACAACAGCAGACTCACAGATACCCACCCCACACACCACATCTGCACTCACCACAGCCAGCTTCTCTGCCACCTACAGCACATCCACCCAACATACACCCACCACACACATGCACACATTGAACACACCAGCATCCACGTGCAGCATACCAATATGTCACATGAGCACTCCCTCTACCTCCTCTCCCATCCACATTCATGAGACCACCCCGTGTACCTAAAAAAAAGTCTTCATTGCCGCCCTTGACCTCCTCCCTACTCATGTTCCCCCCGTGTTGCCCATTAACGTCATGTTCCCCTGCCCCTCCCAGGCCCTTCCATCTCCCATTCCTCTAGTGCCCCCTCTGAGGTTTCCCCTGCTCCTCAAAGTAACCCCCACCACCACCACCCCTAAACCCCTGAGGTGCCTGCATGTCCAATTGATGCCCCTCGGACGTGGAGGCCAATTCGCCATCAGGAGTCAAGGTGGGGCCATGATATGTGGACTATGGTAGTCATTATGAACACAGCGGTTCGGCCACCCATGCCGGCAGTGGCGGCTGAAGCCGCCAGCCGGCATGGCGGGCTGCACCGCCACATAATGATATGGATGACGCCCGCCAGCGGCAGCCATCACCCACCGCCATGCTCCCGCTGCCAGGCGGCCTGGCGGTGGGATGTAACACCATCAGCCAGGGTAGCTGCGCTACCCTGCGGATAATGTTTCAAATGCCGCCAGCCTTTTCCTGGTGGGATATCTTGCCAGGAATAGGCTGGCGGAGGGGGTGCCCCTGCACTGCCCATGCACTTTACATGCCCCCGTGCAGGCCCCCGTCACGCATGTCACTGCCCGACATGTGTGACGGGTGCTGCTGCACCCGCCTCACACCAACATTGGTGGCGGCTCCTCATGGAGCCGCCCTCAATGTTGCGGCCGTGTTCCCTGCCAGGCCGGCGGGGAAACATTATACAGCCGGCGGGTTTTCCAGGACGCTGGCAGTCGATGGAAAGACCGCCAGCCTGAACACGGTGAGAAATCCCGCCGTGTTCAAAATGACTGCCTATAGGTCGTGCAGTTCTGCAAGTTGGGCTTGACATTTGGCACCCTCTGCATATAGTTAATATTTTGATATTACATCGGCCCACATTGCTGTGGTTGGCAAGATGAGATGTTTGTCTTGGTTTCCTTCTACATGGTGGTGTGACAACTATGTGTGAGGTCTGTGTATGGCGTGTGTCTGTGTTGTTGCATGCGCTAGGTAGATGTGGTGTGCCATGTGCATGTTGTTATGTGCCTGACTGCTTGCTTGTGGGATTTTATGTGGTGTTGTGTGCATCTGTGTGTATGGTGCTGCATTATGAGGATTCTTTTGTATGTTGGTGGTACGTGATGTGTCACCTGTGTCATTGTTTGGATGCTTGTTCACTGCTATTGATTGTGTGTTGTTGCTAAATACAGGTTTTTGTGTGTGTTGATGTGTGGTGTTTCGCAACGTGCCTGTCTATGACTGTGTTGGTGGTGTTTGTGTGCGTTGTGCTGTGTTTTTGGCATGTATTTGCTTGGCTTTGTGCATGTATTGGGTACTTGGCTTTTACGTATTTTGTGTGCATGTGTATATGTGTGTGTTGGTACGGTACGTTTGTATGTGTATGTGTGTGTGTGGCCTTCGCTGTCCGTGCTGGGAGTGTGTATTATGTGTGGATGTGTATCACTGCCATTTCCTCCACTATGTGCTGGGCATACTTACGGTTGTCATCTTCATCGTTGTTGCTGACCCTGAAGATGTATGGCGAGATACACCACTCACAGGACTTGCAGTTCTTTTGCAGCTGGCATGGCAGCCAGGGACGTGTCTGTGTACCTAGAGGTGAGTGTCTCCTTTTGTACTTTCTGTTTCCACCAAGATTTCCATTGTGGTCAGCCCGCCCTGGATATCCTTGCGGTCTGGCGACTCGTAATATGGTGGGTGGGACATTGGTTACCGCCAGCCTAAAGTTGGCTACCACCACCGGCTGCTGGTCCTCAGCGGTGGCGGTACTGGCAGTAAGTTGTCTGTGCTGCTTTGGATTCACCGCCTTACTCGTTATACCGCCACCCTGGCAGCAGTCTCACCTCCGGCATGGCAGTCCGGTTACAGCCAAACTCAGAATGACCACGTTAGTTGTTACTTCATGCTGCTACACTGGTATGTTAACTCAGATTTGTTGCATGGCTATCGTTGAATCAACCCTCTCAGAACTCACTGACTAATCCTCATAACAGATAGACCATGCTGGGTAGTAATTACCTTTTGAATGCTACAACTTACACATTCGATTTTATTTGCTACCTACCCCTGTTACCTTTGTTTTATGTATTTGTATTTGCATCTGATTTCATTAAAAGTTTTCTATTCTTATTGGTCTGATTTGCACTACAGAAAACTACAAACATAAAAGTCAATAACATCGGTAAAGGCCTCTCTGCATTGTATGTTTGGAAGTCGACAGGACCACTGTCATCAAAGATATCACTAATGACTAACCTTCTAAGCATATTGTTCGATTATGTAAGTTTCTTACACTTGTCAAATAGTTATCCTTTGTCTGGAAATCTTTTTCCTTCTCCTTCACCTGCTCTCTTTTGGTACCTAAGTGCTGATGGTTGACATCATGGCATACAAGGCTAACACTATAAAGGTGCATAGATATTGTCTTCACAATTCACACATAGCTTCCACTTGGTCTGGAGCGAATCCTTCAACATAACACCCTCTAAGATTGATTCACTACGGAACTTTGAACCACTACATTATTTTTGCACACTTATGATTTGCATGCTTTTAAGGCTATCCAACAGCCCATTTCTGCTAATACAGAAGTGCTGATCACTCGTCTGTGAAACACAAATGCTTTGTACATCTGCCTGTTAGTTCAACATTGTGGATCATTTGAGCAATAGAGCATACCATGTGCTAGGTATTCATGCTGCATGTGTGCTCAAACATTAAAAGTGAGGTACCTCTATTTAAATTAGGAATCAGGCATATACCAAGGTTAACCTAAAGCCTCAATGGCTCATTAAGATCAAATAGGAAGATGCATTGGACATTTTCGGTGTTGTATTTCACATATAGGTGATAGTTTAAGCTACAAAATGGGTTCATCTGGTGGTGCCTGTTCTTTTTCTTATGTAGGGGGTTTGTTTAAAAAAGTAGATATGCCTGTGCAAACTAGAAGGCTCTTGGGGCAGGAGGGCAATGGCAAGAAAAGTAACTATGTCAATTATTTGATTCAATATTTTCAACATTCTTTAAAAACAAATCATTTTACAGTGTCCCTTGTGAAGATTATGACTGTATTGATGTTAATAATCAACTATTACTGTGAACAGAAAAGATCAAAAATAGGAGTCATCTTTGCATTTGACAATGTTTTCTTCCCAGTGTTAGTTTTTCGGAAACTCTAACAGCTACAAACATTTATAATGAATTAGACAAGTGCTTTAGGCATACAAACAGTGTATTCACAAGAGCTGCCAAAATCATGAGGGTACAGCGGAACTTGGGGTGAGGGGGTCCTCTTTTCCTCTATACCATGGCACATATACCAAGGCACACATACCTTGATATAGAGCGGCAAAACCCTCTCAACAGTTTATAAAATATTATCTCATGGTCCTATGACCCAGGAGCATATTTACACATAAGCCTAGAAGAAGAGAAGATAAGCAATAGGGCACTCTTCTTAAAATCTTGCCACAGGCCCTGTGGGAGCACCACACAATGCAGTGAGAGGATCACCTAGAACAACACACGAAAATTGCTACGTAACCCAGCGAAAAAATGTTCTCTTGTAGAATACTTCATAGTGGTAAAGAAACAAAAAACAAACAAAAAAAACAAAGAAAATGCTCACCATATAGACTGAGTGGCCATCAGCTACAAATAAGAAACTGACTGACAGAGAAGTGTAAGAAAGACAGCTTTAAACTAGCGCCTTAAATGAGATCACATATTGGTTCTACATCGTCTTGTATAATGCCCAAAAACCTCTTTCATTTTGCCCATTTAATTGGTGGTTCTCTGGGCAATGTAAAAGGACAATAGTGCAGTTAGATTCTGCCTGTCTACAATGCCTCATCTTGTGGGAGCTTCCAAGTCCTGTGCGTACAAATCCTCTGTTGGTTTAGCTGAGATAAGATCAAATTAATACCTACAATTTATTTTTTAATTATTTGCAACACAGAAGGTTGGTGCCTGACTAATTGACTTGGGTTTGAGGTGATAGAAATGAAGTGTATTACTTCTCTTTACCAGCAGAACAAATATGGTTTGAACCAGGTGGGTTAGCAACATAAATTTACAGGAAAAGCTCATCCATCTGCAGACTCCCGGGCAGAACAGTATTCATGTAACTACAGCTTGCATGGAACCATTATAAATCATAAAAGTGGGATGGATACATGGAAAAAACACCGACATTCATAGCCAAACTTTAAAAATAAGGCGAAGTGAAAAGCAGAGAGAGTACAATTTGCAGTGGGATTCCTCAAAATTATAGATTGAGAAAAACACCACCTAAAAAGTCACTCAGGACTCATACTTTTCTACAATCTGCATGTAAAAAAGCTTTCAATAGGAACAACGAGGAAGAAAAACTGTGAATCAACATGGTTAAGCTATCTATTCTATGCAGGTCACCAAAAAAGACACAGCACATAAAACGTGGCCTTTAGAGTAGCCCAGAAACTGAAATAATGGTGGCAGTAATAGTTAATATAGATATTGCTCCTCATTATGCCTTGGTCAGGGTGGTGTAGCATTTTGGAGCAATCAGCGATATACTGACCTTAGTAAATCTGGAATTGTGTAAATACCATAGGTGGATGTGTGGGAATTCCCACACTCCACTCATGAAACACCTCCCTTCCACAAGGTAACACAGGGCAATGAAATACATCTGCAAGGTAACACAAGGCGGTGAAATATGCTGCTTTGTGGTACCTTGGATTTACTAATCCATGCAGAGCCATGCAAGGGGGGTTGCAAAGTGTTGTAAATACCAGTTAAGGGCATACTTTACCTTGCATCTTCTTGCATGATGCAAGGACAACAGAAACCCTTAGTAAATCTGGTCCCTTATGTTGATCAATAAGTGATGTTGATTAACTCTGGGGCATCTGGGAGAGGTAAACTTGAAATTAAGAATATGTGCTGTTCACTGAAAGCAGTGGGAGCCCATCCTCCAGCTTAAAATCCTAGTAGGTATAGAAAACTTGCAGTATATTCTTTGATTTTTTGGATTCTGCTCCTTGGCTCTAACACCTTCAAACATCTGAGACAAACCCTGATTCAAGCCTATGGAGGCCTACACATTTGCTTTAGTAATGGCTTCATAACCCCGGAGAGTAATTCCTCATCATTTGGAAACTGGGGGATGCCAATTACTTACACAAACATACACTAACTTTATGAGTGACATCGGACACCTTCATTCTAGGACCCGAACACACATCTCTCATTTGAAGATAACTATTTCTTGATTGGGCATGTTGTGTTGGTTCTCATTATCCTAATGAGACTGCTGGATTTGGGTGGCAGAACCTCCAGGCTGTGGGGAACTGAGTCGAATTCTACACCCTATGACAGCTGTCAGCCTAACCCTTCTGGCCAGCTAGCAGTACCTCACCAGCACCCGAAAGTGGTGGTGATTTGTGTCAGCCGTGAGCATGACATTCTGATTTCTTAGGGAAATTGTGGTATGACAGATCTCCTTCTTTTCTGTCAGTTAATTCATCTCACACATGTAAAGACAAAGAGAAGCAAGAATTGGTTCAATACATTTTATTAAATCAGCTGCGTTGTAGATAAAATAGCATGTACTGCAATGATTAGGATGACAAAATATAACAATAACTGTGCTGTGACAAGGAAAGTGAAACACAAGAAATGTCCTACCATAGTCCAAAATGCTATGGGTTGGAATTCTTACCTACCTCACTAAGATACTACTAAAGCACAGCAGTGTTACTCCTTACACACTCTTCAGGATCCCTAAGAAGACACCAGCCCCCCAACCTGAATATGGTAGTAGCGGTGAGGGATCTGAGGAGGTCAATGACCTCCTCACTGAGGGCAGCAGGGCTGACTGGGGCAGGGCCTGAGGTGCCTGGGGCGAAGGAGATGCCCACCCTCCTGGGTGAGAGCCACGGGGCACACGCTGAGGGGCTGCTGGGAGGGCGGTGCTGGAAGGGGGGGTGGCGGCTGTAGATGCGGTGGGCACAGAGGGGCCCGCCACCGCAAGGGAGCTCCCATCAGAGGAGGAGTCGGTGTCAGTGGTCTCAGCTCCTCTCCCCGCCGTGGAGCTCCCCTCGCCCTCGCCCTCCGTCCCACTGGTGAATTCTGTGAATTCTGAGTCAGTAGTCTCGCCCTCCAGGGCCATGTGGGATGCAGCACCCTCCTGCTCCAGTGGCAAGTTCCTCCGCCTGATGATGCTAATGCACACAAGAACAGGGAGACCACAAAGAGGGGGGGGAAAGAAAGTAGAAAGACATGTTCAGTGCATGCAATACCGCTACCATTGGTGGACACTACAGACACAGCAGCCCTCTGAACTATGCCATGCACTTTGAGTTCCCCAATTGATCACAGGGACATGGGGTACAAGGCCTATGCCCGATTGCTGCACACATGCAAGTCACAGGAGCCTGACTAGGTGTAAATGGCTCTTACCACTGGTGGGGATGGGGTGCCACTGAGCTTGCCTCACAAAGGGTCCTTGCCTACAAGGCTCACCCTAGCCTAGGGAAACCCACAGCCCACCTCCCCCACCCAGACACCTCCAATGCGCGCTGAATCAGATGGATGTGAGTGTACTCACCCCCTTGTGGCTGCTGTGATGCCCTCAAGCGCCCATCCAACTCCGGATACGCCACCGCCAGGATCCGGAACATCAGGTGGGTCATGGTGCGACGGGCACCCGTCCCACGTTGTGAGGCCAGCCCCAGCTGGGCCTCCACCGTCTTCTTGCTCCAGCGGCGAATGTCCTCCCATCTTTTCCGGCAGTGGGTCCTCCGTCTGTGGTGGACCCCCAGGGCCCGGACGTCCTTGGCGATGGCACACCAAATATCCTTCTTCTGGTGGGCGCTGACCTACAGGAATAGTACAGGGGAAAAGGAAAAACTATAACCGTCCGGACTGTCCCAGTCATTGGCCCATGTTCCCACCCTTGCCCTCACACACATCCACTCACCGCCGTTTCATGCACGCCTCATTTCGCCCCCCATCTCCCATCCACACCACTCCAAACAGGCATTGCCCATACAGCATGCTTACAGTGTACTCACCTGTTTGTCTGGAGGACCGTAGAGTAGCGTGTACTGGGGGAGGACCCCATCCACTAGTTTCTCCAACTCCTCTGATGTGAATGCAGGGGTCCTTTCCCCAGACACTTGAGCCATTGTCGCTTCCAGACTGAGGTCACAGCAGCATTTGCAGTGTAGGTCCTCTCCTGTCCAAGATTAGGTATCAAGTGAGTGAACAGAGAGAAAATGGCGGTCACGTCCGCGGCGGTGCATACCTCACTGCCGGCGTACATCGTCATTGGCTCCTGGGACCCATAGGGTCCAATGTTAACCAATGCAGGATTGTGCTGCGGTCTTCGACTGCCCACCGCGATGGTGTACAACGCCAGCGCAGCTACCTCACATCCCCTTGTCCCACATTACAGGTCAGGCAGCCACCATTTCAGGGGGCCACATGGCATTAAATTTAAATGCGTCACACATATATAGGCCTTGCATACACACTAATACAGGCACATAGCGAATTGAAAAAATGTGTGCAATAAAGTTGTTTATTTCGTACCTCAGTGTTGGCTGACCCTCTGATCGCTGTTCTCATCCATAGAGCACGTCTGCTGGGGCAGGTGAGGAGATGGTCCATCCTCCGGGGTACGGACCGCTGGTGGACCTGTCGACAATGGAAGAGCAACATGTAATAGTCACCTACAGACTTGATCGTGCCACAATCCAGGAACTGTGTGCCCAGTTGGAGCCAGACCTGATGTCAGCTATCTGCCATCCCACAAGAATCCCCCCTCAAGTGCAGGTCCTGTCAGTAATTCATTTCCTGGCAAGTGGGTCCTTTCAAACAGTGGCCATTGCATCCGGCATGACCCAGCCAATATTCTCTAACGTGTTGTCCAGAGTGTTGTCTGCCCTGCTGAAACACATGCGCAGCTACATTGTTTTCCCTCAGGTGGAGGATTTGTCTACAGTGAAAGGTGACTTCTATGCCCTGGGACATATCCCCAACTTCATAAGTGCTATTGATGGGACACTTGTGGCCTTGGTCCCCCCCGCAGGAGTGAACAGGTGTACAGAAACCGGAAGAGTTACCATTCAATGAGTGTGCAGATAGTGTGTTTGGCCGACCAGTACATCTCCCATGTGAACGGCAAGTTTCCTGGCTCAGTGCATGACGCTTACATTCTGAGGAATAGCAGCATCCCTTATGTGATGGGGCAACTCCAGAGGCACCGTGTGTGGCTATTAGGTGAGGACATGGACCCTATACAGTGTGATTAGGTGTCTGGTTCTGGGGTTGTCCCTAAGGGTTAGTGTGTGTCTAACAGTTGTCCCTCGACATTTGCAGGTGACTCTGGCTACCCCAACCTGTCATGGCTACTGACCCCAGTGAGGAATCCCAGGACAAGGGCAGAGGAATGCTACAATGAGGCACATGGGCAAACTAGGAGGGTTATAGAGAAGACCTTTGGCCTCCTGAAGGCCAGGTTCAGGTGCCTCCATATGACAAGTGGTTCCCTCTACTACTCACCAAAGAAGGTGTGCCAGTTCATCGTGGCCTGCTGTTTGCTGCACAACTTGGCTTTGCGACGACAGGTGCCTTTTCTGCAGGAGGGTGGTCCAGAAGGAGGTCTTGTGGCAGCTGTGGAGCCTGTGGACAGTGAAGAAGAGGAGGCAGAAGAAGAGGACATCGACAACAGAAACACTGTGATCCATCAATACTTCCAGTGAGACACAGGTAAGAAGACATCACTGCCTCCTACATCTGATAAAAGTGTTCGACCTCTCATCTGTCTGTCACTTTCACCCAGTGTATGGACCCTGATTTGTCATTTTCCCTTTCGATTTCACAGATGTGGGTCCCACTGTGTGACCTCTGCTATGTTACCTCATGGACTAGAGCTGTGTGACATAGGTATGTTGACAATACAATGGACATTGCTATTTCCCTCAGTTATTGCAAATACACAATAGTGAAAGCACAGACTGGCTCCAGATTGTTTTGTGATTTAAGGGTGTTTATTTAAGTGCTAAATAGTGGAGGGGTTTGTAAAATGGTCAGGGGTGATGGTGGAGGAATGTCCATGGCAGAGTCCAGTCTATTAGTCTCACAGGTGCATTGTCCAAAGGGGCATAGGAAGTGGAGCTCGGGCAGTTTAAGGATGGACAGGGTGACAAAGTGGGACAGAAGGATGACATTCAGGGTGGTCTCATTTATTGGGGGAGGTCTTGGCATTGTTCTCTGTCTTTGTCCTGGACCTCAGGGACCGCTTGCGGGTGGTTCTTCATCTGCAGGGGGTGGGGTGCTGGTGTCTTGGTTCAGTGGCGGTGCCTCCTGTCCACTAGCACCGGCGGAGGTGGTGGACAGTTCATCGTCCAGGCTAGTGTCAGGGGCCCCTTGTTCTGCCACAGTGTCCCTCCTGGTGTTCACGAGGTCCTTCAGCACCCCTACAATGGTGCCCAGGGTGGTATTGATGGATTTGAGTTCCTCCCTGAACCCCAAATACTGTTCCTCCTGCAGCCGCTGGGTCTCCTGAAACTTGGCCAGTACCGTTGACATTTTCTCCTGGGAATGATGGTAGGCTCCCATGATGTTGGAGAGGGCCTCGTGGAGTGTGGGTTCCCTGGCCCTGTCCTCCCCCTGTCGCACAGCAGCCCTCCCAGTTCCCCGGTTTTCATGGGCCTCTGTCCCCTGAACCATGTGCCCACTGACCCCAGGTCCCTGCTGTTCTTGGGGTGGTGGGTTATCCTGGGTTCCCTGTAGTGGTGGACACACTGCTGCTTGACGTGTCCTGGGGACAGAGGTATGGGCCTGCTGGGTGGGTGCTGTGCTGGTGTTTCCTGAGGGAAGAGGCTCTGTTGTGGCCTGTGACTGAGTCAGGGGAACCGACTGTCCCGAGGTCTCAGATGGGCCGGGCTGGTCATCTAGATCCAGTTGGACAGAGCTGCTGTCATCACTGTGGGCCTCTTCTGTGGGTGGAGTGGACATGTCTGGAACCTCCTGTCCAGTGACGTTGGGTAGGGGTCCTGCAGGGGTGTAAAGGCATGATTATTGCATCTGTGTGTGCCATGGTGTACAATGGGTGGGTGACCCTGTACCCCAGTGCTTCCATTTCTGTGTAGGACCTTGTGTGATAATTGTTTAGGGGTCTGTGTGGTTATGTGTAGTGGACATGCATTGGTGATGGGTGTCCATGCTTTGTTGTTGCATGCAGGACTTGGTGTTGGGATGTGTGGTTTGTGATAGTGGGACATATGTGAGGAGTTGGAGTGATGGGGGTGAGGGCGAGGGTGGGGGTATGTGATACCATGCAGGTAGGGTGGGGGATGAAGTAGTTAAAGATTCAACTTACCAGAGTCCATTCCTCCAGCTACTCCTGCGAGGCCCTAAGGATGCAGTATAGCCAAGACCTGCTCCTCCCATATTGTTAGTTGTGGGGGAGAAGGTGGGGGTCTGCCGCCATTCCTCTGAACTGCAATGTGGTGGCTGGATACCTCGGAACGCACCTTCCCACCTCTTCCTGATGTCATGCCGTGTTCTGGGGTGCTGTCCCACTGCGTTGACCCTGTCCACAATTCTGTGCCATAGCTCCATCTTCCTAGCTATGGTGGTGTACTACACCTGTGATCCGAATAGCTGTGGCTCTTCCCTGATGATTTCCTCCACCATGACCCTGAGCTCCTCCTTAGAAAACCTGGGGTCTTTGCGGTGCCATGGGGTGGTGTGGGTGATGTGTGAGATGGTGTGTGTTGTGATGTGTGGGGTGATGTTTAGGGGTGTGTGGTGTTTTGTGCGTGGATGTGTATGTGTGATGGTGTTGTGTGCCTCTGTATGCTGGTGTTGTCTTTGCTTTGCTGTCTCTCTGGCCTTCTTCAAAATTTTTGGTAGTAAGGGTTTTTGGGTAACGTGGGTGTGTGTTTTATATTGTATTTGGTGAATGGGAGTGGTGTGTGTATGTGTATCAGGTGTGTGTATTTCGATTTGTCCAATGTGGTAGTGTTTTGTAAATGTGTGTGTATTTTGAGCGCAGTGGTGTGTACCGCCAATGGAATACCGCGGTTGAAAGACCGCTGCGTGGATCCATGGGTCGTGATAGTGTGGGTGTAATCCTGTTGGCGTGACGTGGAGGTTTTGTTATCGCCAGTTTATCACTGACCTTTGGGGTGGCGGACTTGTGTGGGTGTCTAGATTTTGGCGGATTCTGAGCTATGGGTCGTAATAGCTGTGGCGGAATTCCGCGGCCGCGGCGGTGTGTTGGCGGTCTTCTGCACGGCGGTAAGCAGCATTTACCGCAAATGTTGTAACAAGGGCCATTGTCATTTAGAAAAGTGTCAATTATATCCAAGACAAGAGAATCATGGAATGATCCCACTTTGGCAGATGTTAATGTAACCGACCCGGTGCCAAAGAAAACCAAAGAGTACTCATGTTCCAAGACCTCAGCTCCAGCTGAGGTGCCAGAATTCAGTGTAGTGCCAGATGTTAAAGTGCCCAGAGACACTTGATCTACAAACGGAAGTTCATAGGAGGCTTCCTGTAGCAAATGCACCCTCAACGCGCATGTCTGGTAATGTGCCCTCATCGAGAACATCAACAGATCAGCATCTAGTGAAAGTAAGCGCCACGTAGAAAGACATAGGGGCTCATTCTGAGCCCGGCGGGCGGTGGGAGCCGCCCGCCTGGAGGGAGCCGCCAAATGACCGCACCACGGTCAAAAGACCGCGGCGGCCATTCAGACATTTCCTCTGGGCCGGCGGGCGCTCTCCAAAAGAGCGCCCGCCGGCCCAGAGGAAATGCCCCTGCAACGAGGACGCCGGCTCAGAATTGAGCCGGCGTAGTTGCAGGGGTGCGACGTGTGCAGTTTGCACCCGTCGCGTATTTCAGTGTCTGCATTGCAGACACTGAAATACACAGTGGGGCCCTCTTACGGGGGCCCCTGCAGTGCCCATGCCATTGGCATGGGCACTGCAGGGGCCCCCAGGGGCCCCGCAGCACCCCCTACCGCCATCCTGTTCCTGGCGGGAGACCCGCCAGGAACAGGATGGCGGTAGGGGGTGTCAGAATCCCCATGACGGCGGAGCGCGCTCCGCCGCCATGGAGGATTCCCCCGAGCAGCGGGAAGTCGGCGGGAGACCGCCTACTTTCCGCTTCTGACCGCGGCTTAACCGCCGCGGTCAGAATGCTCGTGGGAGCACCGCCAGCCTGTTGGCGGTGCTCCCGTGGTCGCTGGCCCTGGCGGCCACCGGCCGCCAGCGTCAGAATGACCCCCATAGTTGTATTGCACATTCAAAGAGGCACTAAAGGCCACAAAACACGGGCTGCACACAGGCCAGTACCAGTCAAATTGATAGAGACCAGTTGCACTCCAGTTCCTCAAGGAGTGGTGCTCCGAAATACTGCATCATGTGTTCACAACACAGTTGAGCTGATAGAAGTGCCATCAGTCCTTCTTGTTGAGATGGGACAGCCATTGCAAATGAAAAATAGTAATAGCAAACTGCCACCAATTAAGGCCAAAATAGCTGCGAATCCCCCAAAAAGCCTGAAAATATTGAGCATAGGGCTGAAGGTATAATGCCAGATATAGATGAAAAGGTGCTGACTAACCCAGTGCCAACATCCTCAAAGAAGTATACAATCCCAGCAGTATTGGACGCAGTAAATATTCATCCAAGGATTTCACCAAAGTTTCTTGGAAAGCTAATACTTAAAAGGGACTGTACTTTCGTAGATGACCTTGCCACTTGAAGCGTATAGGTCTTGCATGCAGATGTCAACGCTACATGTTTCTGGAACAAAAAATCTTTTACTCTGCTCAGCTTGTCAAAATTTACATTAGAAGTATCTGTTGGAAAATGGTCCTCTCTGAAGGGTCACCCCAAACTTTTTGCCTTCCTCCTCCTCTTTTTCTGACCTCATATTTTGTTGGCATTAGGACTCTGAATACTTTGCCACTGTTAACCAGTGCTAAAGCGCATGTGCTCTCTCCCCTAAACATGGTAAAATTAGTCCCTACCTAATTGGCATATTTATTTTACTTGTAAGTCCCTAGTAAAGTGCACTAGAAGTGCCCATGGCCTGTAAATTAAATTCTACTAGTGGGCCTGCAGCACTGATTGTGCTACCCATATAAGCAACCCCTAAAACATGTCTCATGCCTGCCATGCCTGAGTGCGCAGTTTCACTGCCACTTTGACGTGGCATTCAAACCTACTTGCCAAGCCTTAAACTCCCCTTTTTCTATATATAAGTCACCCCTAAGGTAGGCCCTAGGTAACCCATAGGGCAGGGTGCAATGTAAGTAAAAGTAAGGATATGTATTTTACATGTCCTGGTAGGGAAAAACTCACAAATTCATTTCCCACTACTGTGAGGCCTGCTCCCCTCATAGACTAGCATTGGAACTGCTATCATATACTTTTAAGTGGCAGATTCTGATCTGGAAAGAGTAGCCCTGTCAGGTTTAGTATTGCCAGAATAGTAATAGAAAATCCTGCTTGCTGGTGAATTTGGATTTAATATTACTATTTTAGAAATGGCACTTTTAGAAAGTGGGCATTTCTCTGCACTTACTGCCCTGTCTCCAATCCATGTATGGTCTGAGGCCACAGCTCCCCTAGTGCATTCCACCCAGGCAGCTGTAAACACAGGACACTCAGTCGCATGTGCATTCTTTTTCATACTGAATGGGTCTCCCTAGGCAGGAAGGGTAGAGAGGCTCTCTCTTACATTTCAAAGGCCAGTGGCCTGCCCTCGCACTGATAACTGATAACACCCTTCAGGGATCCTGTCAGACAGGACTGGGCTGAAAGGGGAACATGTGCACTTCAAAACCACTCTTTGAAGTTTTCCCATTTCAAAGGCATTTTTGTGTATTTAAACTGGGTTTCTGACCCCACCAAATCAGACACTTCTGGACCTACATCTGGACTCTGTCAGAGAGACTGCTTGGCTGCCCAAAGTACTCATCTGGAGTGCTTTGCTGAAGGACTGCTTTCCTGCTTGTTTCCCTGCTGCCTAGTGTTCCTGGCTCTGCTGGAAGGACTCTGCCTTCCTCCTAAAGTGTTCTCAAAGGGCTTGGATTAAGCTTGCCTCCTGTTTCTGAAGTTTCAGGGCCAACAATGACTTCATCCTTTCAGGAAATTCTTGTGCATTGGAAAGTAGATGCAACGCCTGCAGAAATCAATGAAACGCCTGCCTCGCGGCTTGAAAATTGACGCACCGCAGACCGGAACAATGCAGCGCTAGACCCGCCACTGGAAACTGACACAGCGCCCATCTTGTGGCTTAAATTTAGCTGCATCGCCTACTGCATAGAAGCAACACCTTCTCCTTCCTTCAGCGCTTCAAGGATTTTCAACGCATCGTCCCTGGGCATCAAAATATCACCACATGGCAGTAAGGAACCACGGTTGTGCTCCTTAAATTCGATGCATGACCTTGCAGTGTGGAATAAATGACTCATCACAAATCATATCTCATAAATGACAATGAAAATGACAATGAAAATGAATGAATGAATTTTCAATGACAATGAAAATGAATCATAACTCATAAATGACAAATCTGATGCAACACCTTATTTTTCCACGCATCTCTTCCTCTACGGCCCGCGTGTGTCATTATTTTTACGCATTCCGGGTACTGTGTGATACAAAGATACAACAATTGATTCCTAAGGATTGAGGCTCGCTTAAACCTCTTAAAAGTGATATTTCAACTTGTGCTTATTGGATTATTGTTGTTTTTACCTTATTTTATTCAGATAAATATTATCTATTTTTCTAAACCTGTATGGTGGAGTTTCATGGTGTTTTCACTGTATTATTATGTGAGTTATTGCACAAATACTTTACACATTGCCTTCTATGTTAAGCCCGCCTGTTCTGCGCCAAGCTGCCAGAGGGTGAGCACAGGATAATTTGGGTGGTGTTGTGACTTACCCTGACTAGGATTGTGGTCCCTACTTGAACAGGGTGCATACCTTTGACAAATTAAGATCCAATTTCTAACAGGATCAATATGAGGCCAGATGTCTGCAACTTCCGTCCATTCAGTAGGGGGAAAAAGGAGGTTACTGCAACAAGTTACACTTTGGGAGACCGAAACCACGTAGGCAATTCTGGCATTCCAAGCAGATCTCACTGTTTAAAAGCACATAATTTCCATTTGAGAGCTCCTGGAACGCTGGTCAAATCAAGGGGACAGAAACTACCTTCAGATAACAGGCAAAACTAGCTGCAGAAGCATTACAACCTCTGCGCAAGAAAAGCTGTTTACAAACTATTGAATGGCTCACAGGAGTCTTGCATTCACTGCCATTAAGAAAGACCGCCTTCATGCCATTTGTATGAAAAGGCTTCTCTCCCAGGCTTTCATACCTGCCTACAGAAATGTGTTTCAAGCAGGGTGTGAACTGCAGTGTTGGAATAGGCAGATTGATAACCCCATGAATTACCTAGACAGCTGATGGTATTTCCAAAGTAAAAGGCAACTTTTGTAATTTTTCGATGTTCAGCATAATATAAGTAGCTTCTACTTAGCTGTTATATGTTGTTGTTGCATCAAGTTGAATACGGCAAACAGGTCCTTAGCCCTGACATAATACCATGAAGCGCAACAATTTTTCAATGTTTGTAGTATCCAACCTAACTGCATAATAAACCCAAGTTCACCCTATCCTTGTTGTAAAGATGACATGTCAGTTTGCAAAATGTCAATTGAAGAATAAATAATGTTTTCAAGAGTGTCTATGCAGTCGGACAAGGTGTTAAACCAATTCTCTACAATGGCTTATACTTTCTGTAAGTTTTCTTGATCTATTTGCTTCACCAGGCTGCAGCTTCTTGCTGTGAAAGTTTTTTAATGTAATTATAAATTGGATATAAAAAGCACTTTTTTACATTGTCTCCTGGGGCCTAACAGAAGGTCTTGTAAGTTATTAGACAGGAGACAGAGGTCTTTTTTTACAACATCTAGTGAGGTCCTCTTTAACCACTGCTGGCATAATTTTCCATTACTGTATGTTGTCACAATACCCAAATGTTCTGATGACACGTAGCAAAGGCCTGGTCTGTTCACTCTAAAACCCCCTGTGGAGTTTACAAATGTGCATAACAACCATTAGTGTCCGCTGGCCACAATAACCACCACCCAGGAATTGAAAGTGCTGTGTTAAATGTTCAATTTTGGACCCATCTATCGAGCTGTTCTTCAGTTGCATTAATGTACTTTTGCCAGTTGTAACATTTTGGAGGAGTGGGAATACTGGGAGCATTTAACTCTTTAATTTTTTCCAATCAACCTGTCTGCTGCACTGTGTCATTTAAAACTATAATTTGCAATGGTATCTGGTATGCTTTATGTAAAACTTCCCTTCCCTGTATTTGCCAGTGTTTAGTTCCCCAAACACTTTTCAAGTCAATTGACTTCATCCAATATTCATAGCCTTCTCTGGACCACCGGTACAAAGGAATAAGAATAAATCAATTTTGTATCAATCAACAATACATTGTACATTTCCATTCCAGGCAATTTGAAATATTAGGACTCAGAATCTTGAACATTAGGTCCAGCCAAATATGTAAACATATTCATATATGTTTTAGAACTCCCCACTGGTGGGTAGGACAATGTTCCTATTGTGTATAATTAAAAATAGTCTTTCAAGTACTTGCTCTGTGAATGAAATGATGTCCATAATAATTCAAACAGAACATATCATCATAATTTTCTTTTGTTTTGTTTGGTAAATGTCTTCACTTTCAAATACAGTAAAGTACTCAAAAGCAGACAACATAGAATCAACAGTTTTCACATCCCAGTCATGAGAAACAACCCCATGTGCTATTACATCACTAAAAGAAAGTTTAAAAACATATGGTAGTTGCAGAACTTCCAATGGACCGCATATATATAAAAATACTTTATCCCAAACAATCCCATCTGGAACTGGTATAGCTGAAATGTTCACTAGGGACAAGTCTCAAACGACCTTATGTGAAGAAAAGTGTGGTTTTAGGACCGTATCCACTAGATCGACTGCAGAGCGTTCAGGAAGGTTATCACCATGTATCAATAAGAAAAAGATGATGACAAACCCAATCCAAAGAAGAGAGGCAACCACAGTTAAGAAAAGGCACAGATAGTTCTATGAATAATGGAGATTGTTTTCTTTAAGTCAATATATCAGCTTGTGTGCTCTTGACGATGGTGTCACAGAAGTGGATGAGTCAAAAGAGGAATCATCATTTTTATTGGCAAAATATCCAGAAGTAGTTACTGCAAAAGCTGGAACCATATTAGGAAGTGGAGAACTAACAGAAGTCTCCCTCGGTGGTTCATAGTAAACAATGCTTTTAGTTTGAGTTGCATTTGAGTAGTAGTGCTCATTAGCTTGGTCGTTTCTTGTCAGAGATGAAGATAGTGGTACTAATAAAAGATCATTTTCTACCCTTCCCAAGCTTGGAGAAGTGTCAGCCTTGCTGCTCAAAACCTGTAGAGGAACATCCTGGTCTGTAATGAGAGGGATTCGGGAACTACCCAGAAGTCTACTAGGTCAGCCATATGGTGTAGCTTGACATTGTCAAAGGAGACTTAGCAATTTTCTTTTGATCCAGGTAGCGGTAGTAGGATAACAGTTCTGATACTGTGTATTTTCAGCACTGGAACTGGGGCACAATACGATAGGCCAAACTCTTTTTTCACGACAATCTTTTCATGTGCCGGATCTCCAATTTTCAGAATCTAGTAGTAGATATTATTGGTGCATCCCTTAGTCCCAAAGAGGTGGCACAGGCAGACGCGGTTTCATCACAGAACTATTGTATTTCTTGCAAGACAGTGACCGTTCATTTATGTCAAAGGGTGTGTCTGCTGCCTACGCGCCTGAGCCATCAAGATTAGGAACATACATTTGTGTCCCAAAAAGCACTACATGGTGGGTGTGGCTTTCCAAGGACTTTCTGGGTAGATTATTCAGTGGTCTTTTGATTCCATACAGGTAACCGAGCCAAATACAACCTGTGCCTAATACTCTTGCTGTCAAGGATTACTTTAAGTCTTGATTCTTCCGGTCTACTACACTGTTACCCTCGTGATGGTAGGGTGAAGAGGAATGTAGTTGGACCCCTAATTAAGCCATGGTGTCCCTCAATGCTCTTGAGGTGAAAGCAGGGCCCTGATCCGAGTGGAAAGCTGCAACTGCATATGTACCAATAAAGATTTGCAATACTTTAATAGCAGTTCAAGTGTCAGCTGATCATTGTGGCCATACCCATAGAAAGATGGAGCATGAGTCAACAGCAAATATAATGTATTTGTATGGACCATCAGGTGTCAGGGGACCACAATGGTCCAGGTAAACACATTGTAGTGGTTTGTTTGAAATTAAAAGGAGTGCCTACACTTGGTGTTTAACAGTGGACCCTTTTATTTGCTGACATATGTCACAGCAAAGGACATATTGTTTTGTCTGTTTGTATAGACCTGGCCACCAATAATGTTTTTGAAGTAAATAAATAGTCTCCACCACTCCTGTATGTGCAGAAGCAACTCCCTTATGTGCCGCTTTTATCACCTCATATCGTTGAGTTGCCAAGGCAGTATTAAGGCTAGTTACGTGTTAGGAATATTTGGCATGATATGCCTTTGGCAATTGCTTGCTGTCAGCAAAAGCTTTCATAAGAGCCAGTGTTTCATCATCCAACTTTGTTCATGAATCAGTTATTGCAGCAAAAGGAGCCATAGCTACTGCTGACTTGGCCGCTTCATCAGCCAAGGTATTGCCTGCAACATGTGCTCCTACACGTTGATGTCCCAATTTATGAACTACATGGACATTAGGTAGCATTTCCTTGAGATCTGCTACTTTT
The DNA here is from genome assembly GCF_031143425.1 of Pleurodeles waltl. Lineage (NCBI taxonomy): Eukaryota > Metazoa > Chordata > Amphibia > Caudata > Salamandridae > Pleurodeles > Pleurodeles waltl. The sequence continues at coordinate 1,063,045,731 of NC_090448.1, read as the reverse complement.
CCCCACAGTAACCTGTGTTTGATGGTGTTGCCCTTTGAATCTCTGAATCCATTCTAATGACAGTAATGTAGATATTCATTGAAGGGCTTGACAGAGTAGTATGATACACAGACTATCCGCGTTAGCTGTTCTGGGTCAATGTGTTCCAGTGCCATGACTAGAGCCTTAAGCTCTGCTAGTTGTGTAGTCTCCTAAGGGCTGCCTGTAAATGTTTTGTGGATTAAATTCACCATCTTTCATCTAGCCACTCACAGCCGTGCAAGGGGAGGAGTATTGATGTTTTGTGCCTATGGCTGGATGGGCTGATCCATCAGTGAAATCATTGTTTGATATTAATCAATTGGCAATGTGTTTGCCGTTTATGGATATTCCATTTCGTATTGAAGGAATTCCTGAGTTTGTAATTTTGGGTGAAAAATATATTCAACATCCGGTGTTGTCAGAGACATTGTCCATTGGACCCAATGTGGATGTAATGCCTTAGAGTTCGGGACACTGGCCTTTGTGACAGCCTTGAGGGCCGGGATCAAATACATGACAATGGTGCGTTTTCCCAGAGCCAGAGGTCTCTGAACAGCAATCTCTTTTGTGGGAGCTAAATATTGATCAGCTTTGGAGTATAAGTGTGATTTATATGCAATAGGAACGGTATCATCCAACTTAAATGTTACATAGGTGAAACCGATGGCACTAGCAACTACTGTGATGACCAAATGTGTTTTGTTGTCCTTTGTGTGTAAATGCTTGCTGAAAGCATGCCTTGTGGTAATGTTCTGATAATGTGTGTGTGTTGGACTATTCAATATTTGCTTGAAAAGTCAGTGCATATTAATTCATATAATGTTTTAATGCGTTGTGCATAACCTGGAATGCAAGTTCTTCCAAAGTTTAAAAAACGCAATAAAGACTAGAGATTTTTTATGGAATTTGGTGGTTGCAATTTGTGTGCACTTTTCTAGAAAATGGTGCTAGTCTCTTGTCTTCACCTGGTAACTCTTATCCCAAACATATTGCACTGAGGAAGGCAATTTTTGTCTTCCTGAAATTGAATTTGTAGCTGAATCAGAAAATCCCACAACAATGTGGGCCATCCGCTTCAGGTGGTGAATGAGATCATCATCCACTAGGTAGATGTCATCAACATAGGACAACACCTCAGGGTCCATGTCATTTAAAATGAATGTTACACATGCTGAAAATAGCCCAGGACTGTTTATACACCCATGTGAGAGTCTACAATTTTTTTTCTGCAAGCCTAAAGTGATAAATGCTGTTAAATCTCTGCTTTCAGGTGCTATATTTTGGCAGAAGGAGCCATTTGAAATTACCAACATTGTTTTATATTTTTTGCTCACTATGTTGTTAATAAGTGCTTTGTTATGTGCATTTTGAAAAGCATATGTATGTGTATGACTGGTTAAATGTCTGTAATCTAAGTCTATTCTAAGATTATTCTATATGAATGGTCCCTTTTAACAATGGGAAATAGAGGGTTGTTCACTGGTGAGACACTGAGCTCAATTACACACTGGTATTCTAACTGTGTGAGAATTTCTCTCACAGGTGTTTTAGCCTCAAAGTTAATATGATGTTGAAGTTGAGGCTATGGTTGGGAACTAGTTGGTATTACATGGTAGGGGGAATCTTACCCCATCCTACGAGAATGAGATACAGCGTGGGGTCCTGTGTCAATGCCCAATCAAATGAGTATGACTCTATTAATTCTATAGGAACCAGGGGCAAGAAAGCAGGCTTAATGATCTCTTACCCCTGCAGAACTTCACAGACAAATTCTGGCAGCCAATATTTTTCAAGCCAACAATATTTCATAAATGCCAGTTAATCATTTACAAAATATAAAATCAATTGTGTGCTCAATGTCTCTAATCGTATTTTCATTTTATACAGCCAGTGCACATTTCCTGTTTTTTAATAAAATTCTCTTCTTGCATGGCATTTCGTCTAGAAATAGCTGCCACCTCCTTCTTTTTGAGCTGGGGTTTTTGTTGTGGAGGTTCCTCTTATTTTTTAACTGAAACCTCTGTTGAGCGTTGTGTATCTTTTTTGGGTTTCACATTCTCTATTTATTGTTCTGATTGTCCACTTCTCTAACTAAGTTTATCTGGTTAGTCCTGAAAATAACGTGATTGGCATGTATCAATATATAGATATCTATCAGGAGTTTTTATATTATCCCTATTTCTTAATTTATAATGTTTCTCAGGGGTCTCCGAAAGTGGAGATTCTCCCCTGTCTTTTTAAATGTTTGTTTTGGTTTATCCCACCATTTTTTAGAACCCTCAGCTGCTTGCTTGGTAGAATCCTTATTAGATTTACCTTGTAATTGTTCTTTATTAGGTCTGGCTCCTAAGCTATCCCGACCTATACTCGAAAAGGGTTTGGCAATAATTTTAGGTAGCTTGCGTTCTTGATCCCAGAGCCGCATGCTTCCCCTTTAAGGTTAGTCAACATTATTAAGGTCACTGTAGCAAAATTGCCCATTAATAGCATCCCCAAATCCAGGGTGGGGGCAGCACCGTATTCATCTTGAATTTGTTTTAACACTTCTGGAGGATTGGCAAGTGTGAGTGTACAGTGTTTGGTAGAGTGGAGCGTTGCACATACCGTGCCCTAAGTTTTGCAGGTATCCACTGCGGGTACCATTCCAAATGGCAAGCACATAGTGAGAATTCTGTGCTTATCTTGTGGTCCCACAGCTTCCAGGACCCCCCACAGGAAATGGAACAAAATCACGAACAAACAACTCACTTCAGTGCTCGCCAAATTCCTCTTTTCCCCTCTGACGATGCCAACACAACAGTGCGTAATCTCAACACATAGATCACCGAATGCGCCAACACTATAGCCTCTCTCTGGCTGACATTGGCCAATGCGTACCTAAGAAAGCCAGCTGGTTCACCACCGAACTCCAAGAATCAAAGTGTACCTGCAGACGTTTAGAGAAAAAACTGAGGAACAGCCAATCCAGCAAAGACTTTGCCTCATTCAAAGCTGCAACCACCACCAACCGATGAAAAATCAAGAATGCAAGGAAGGACACAAATAAAAGGGCGCATCAAATCATCCGCATACAACTCTAAGGAACTCTTCTCAATCATCAACGAGTTCACAGATCCCCCCTCTGAAGCCACCAGCATTCCCCCGTCACAGGACCTCTGTGAAAAGCTTGCCTCCTTTTTACACCACAAGATCCATGACATATACAACAGCATCCTGGCACCGGAACCTCTGACCGTCCCACCCCCCCAAGAACCCACTCCAGACCATCCACGGCTGGTCCATGCTCACCACAGAGGAAACAGTCAACATCATGACCAGCACCCACTCCGGAACCCCCTGCGGCCCCTGCCTGCACCACATACATCAGAGCCAGTGCATCCATCACCCCCGAGCTCTGCAACACAATCAACTGCTCCATCAGCACGTGCACCTTCCCAGAGGACTGGAAACACACCGAAATACTCCCTCTCCTGAAATAACCTTCAGCCAACCCATCAGAACTAAAGAATTTCTGGCCCATCTCGCGGCTACCCTACCCCGCCAAATTACTAGAGAAAGCAATCAAAGCACAACTATGGACTTTCATCGAGGCCAACAACTCCCTGGACAGCTCCCAGTCTGGCTTCCACAACAATCACAGCACGGAACAGCACTCCTGGAAGCCACCAACGACATCGGATTACTCCTAAACCTCAGCCACACTATAGCACTCATACTCCCAGACCTCTCAGCAGCATTCGACACAGTCTCCCACATCACTCTGCACACTGGACTCCACAACATAGAAATCCGCGGAAGAGCCCTGGAATGGATCCACTCCTTCCTCTCCAGGAGGACGCACAGGGTCAGACTCCCGCCCTACAATTCCAGACCCACAGGAGTCAACTGCGGAGTCCCCCAAGGATCCTCACTGAGTCCCACACTCTTCAACATATACATGGCCCCTCTTGCTGCCATCATCAGAAGCCACTGTATGAACATTGTGTCATATGCCGATGACACACAACTCACCATTTCCCTCACTGAAGACCCGGACACTTGCAAAAGGAACTTTCACTCAGTAATGGAAGCCATCTCCACCTGGATGAGAGAAACACCACCTCAGCTTGGGATGACTCCTTGTGGCCCACATCCCTCAGCGCCCCCCCTGCACTGACCGAGCACACCCACAACTTAGGAATCATCCTCGACTCCTCCCTATCCATGACCCATCAGGTAAACTCTGTCACCTTCTCCTGCTGGCACACACTCCGCAAACTTCTGAAGATTTTCAGATGGATCCCAGCAGACTGGACCAGGACAGTCACCCACGTCTTAGTCACTAGCAAGCTCAACTATGGCAATGCCCTCTACGCCGGCACCTGAACTAGGAACATCAAAAAACTTTAACTCATCCAGAACACCATCGCCAGACTCATTCTGGACCTCCCTCAAAGAGAACACACCTCCCAACACCTGAGGGCCCTCCACTGGCTACCAGTCGAGAAACGAATCGCCTTCAAGATTTTCACCCACACATTCAAGGCCATACACAACGCAGGACCAGCCTACCTGAACCACTGTGTCTCCTTCCACACACCTGCCAGATCCCTCTGATCTTCCCAGATGGTCCTGGCCACCGTCCCTCGCATCTGCAAAACCACCGCTGGAGAATGATCATTCACCTACACTGCAGCATAGAGCTGGAACAACCTCTCCCTGCACCTCAGACAAAGCCCGTCCCTCACCATCTTCAGGAAGAACCTAAAGACGTGGCCCTTCAGATGAGGCCCCACCCCCCCAGTACCTCGAGACCCTCACAGGCAAGTAGCTGTGCTTTACAAATAATTTTTTGGGATTGATTGATTGATTTTCTGAGCTAGCCAAAACTGAATTTCTTCAAGCTTTGCTGGTACTGTACCCATGATTGAATGCACCGTCGCAGGGTTAATCCCTGGTATGACTGCGTGTGGTTGTGCTGGAGCAGCGCATGCTGGGTTTGCATTTAAAATTTGCATTACAAATTGTACTAAGAGTCTATATATTGCTACAAGCTCAATGTATAAGTGGCAAACCTCAGCTACTGCCAAGGCACCTGCATCAGGATGCGGTATATATGTGGCCAATTGAGCTCAGGTAGGACCATCATTTCTCAGAGGACCTTGCCTAACATAATGTGTATGAGGTAGGGCTCCATCAAGCTAGTTCTGTTGGTCTTGAAAAGAAAGAGGTATCTCTATACAGATGCTCTGTATTATGCAGGTGCATTAGCATGTGTATAATGATAAAATGTATTAGTTTTCCCAACAACTGCTGGAAAATTCACCTGAGTAGAAAGCTACTGTTCCATAAGCTGGATGAGCCTCAACCACAAATGTAACAGCACCCCCTGGGATGCAAAGCCATTATTTAATAAATGATTAATGAGGGGGTCCTCATATTTACTGCAATTACCACCCACTGTGGGTTTGCCGTAGCAAATGTAGTGAGAGGCGGGCACCAAATGGGGATTAATCTTTTTAAAGTTCAAGTTTGAACAACCTTCAGTCTTAAATAGGTGCTATCTATCTAGCTGAGGAGGAAGTCCTCAATACCTCAGACGTCTCCGTATATAGTACTGGGGTGCCTATAGCACCTAGTGAGACAGAGCTACTCAGGGAGACCCGTAATTCATGTGCCTGCCAAACATTGTTGTGTTGGCTCCCATTATACTAATGAGACTGCTGGATTCAGGTGGCAGCACCACTGGGGTGTGGAAAAATGAGTCCAATACCACACTGTGTGACAACTGTCGGCCTAACCCTTCAGGCCAGCTGGTAGTACCTCACCAGCACCTGAAAGTGGTGGTTACAGATGTTGGAGTGTGGTTTTTATAATCGAAATTAACATGAAATGTTTATGAACTAATGCATAATTATGCCGCATAGAAAATGTATTAATGTGTTTTTTACTAAACGTGCGTTTGAAATGTGTCCATCGGGAGTGGCCACCATTATATACAATGATTAATGAAATTGACTAATAATGAAATAATGAAATAATAATGTGTTAATGAATGATTTTATACTAATATTAAGAGGTATATGTTAAGGTTTTGCTAATTAATCACTAGGCCTTAGTTAGCATGAGTCGGGCCTATCTACCTGGTTTCTTATTAAATGTATTTTTCTAACATACAGTGTGCTGACTTGCTGAAGGACATGTAGTTGTACTTTTCCAGAAGCTGGAACATGAGTGCAACCGTAGTAGATTCATCCTCATGAAATTCGACTTGCTCAAGGAGACATTCTTGCCGAATGCAACAGTGTAAACTTGCAACAGGTACAAGGTCGCCTAAACTGGTATAGAAAATAGAACTACTGACTGGGTCTGTGAGAGGACCACAAGAACATGAAATCATACGGACACTTCACCCGCTGGAGACGTCAATCACAGGAGCCAATAAACTACGTGAGAACTGTTATGAGGTGACAATTTTAATGGGACGATCAGTAAACTATTGGATGGAGATGATGGTGCGCTAAAACTTGCCCAATTGGAAATTAGGGGACTGTACCACAAGATTGATATAAAATTCATGGACACGAGGAGAAATTAACCATTCTAGCCATTAGATGCCATTCCATGATGCCACTTTGATACTCTGCCCGAAGACTTTGTTGTCTTGATTCCCAAACCATCCTTACTTTGCCTTGCCCGATTCTATACTTTTCCTCCTTATGAGGGAAGTATTTCCTTTTGCCCGGTCTTGCTGAACCTTGCTGTGTTTCCCGGCTGATGGCGAATCAACTGCTGTCCTGAGGACGAAGACTAACTCTGTATGCTGACCCATTACGGAGGGTAACTATATGATGATGAAATTGTAATTGTCTAATTACTTTTCTCTCTAGGTACCAACTGCTTCGTTTGACAGAGACCATAGCTCGATGTTTTCTAAATCTGTGTTGCTAAATTGTTTTGCATGAAGCCCAACATGCCAATGCTAATTTGAAGTTAGTTAAGGAGTTCACTAAACGGACGCAAATAGACAAATGACTTAATCCATGCTTTGTTGAAATAATGCGCTAATGATACTTTGCTAAGGTTAACCCATGTTGACGTTGTGCTATGTTCTAATGTCCATGATCTTTGCTTTGATGAAATCTTATTCGAGTTGCCATATTATGACAATGCTTATGTGTTTCATGGTTTTGAGACTAATAAACTTATTAGTAGAATTATAATCAATATGGAATAAATATCATAAAATCGTACTAAACTGGGGTGGTTATTCATGACTGGAAGGTCATGTTGGTTTCCGGGACTTATTAAGGTCATTGATTAATCTGATTGATTCGTTATTGTGAATATTGGTTGAGGTATTGATCTATTGATTGCCATGTTAATTAGTAACCTCGCCCTAAGGTGTCTTCAATCAGGGTCAAAAGATTCATCGGCCTAAAACGAGTCCCAGAGTGAATAAATTATTTATATTGGGGCGTGTTAACTGTTCTGGTAGCAAAGGATGGTTCTGGCCCTTTGGGGGCCATAGGACAAGGGACCATTGTTTCATTTTTTTTTTAGATAATGCAAATTGGAGGTGTGATGTCCCCCTAAGTCCCAAATGACTTTCCCGGCATCTCGGAGCTTGCCTAAGTGAGTTGGGTATGTTTTCAGCGTTCTAGAGATAGTATGTGTGGTGTAGAAATTGTGCTTGCCCAGCTTATGCATATTGCAGGTGAACTGTGAGGTTGGTGAGAAATTAGGCCAGGTAATGTTTTAGTAGGAGTGTGCGTACTCCGCAGTATGAGAGCAGGGAAGTTGACGAATTTCATGTGAGTGTGGCGCTTTGTGCTCAAAAATTGTCCACGTGGTTGTTGGTGATGTACGGACCCGTCGTGGTCTAAAACTCCAGAGTATATTGACAAGTGTATGAGACACTTGGTTTATGTTGTAATTTGTGCGGTTTAATAGGTCAATTGGGCGTGGTTGATGAGTTGAGTTTGAGTCAAATGTGCGAGTGAAACCTTCGATGGAGATTTGACAAGTTCTAAAGTGCACTAGAACAAACCATTGACAAGTTGAGAGTAGGATTTGCGGGTCCAATTTTGCCTGCGAGTGTGGGATCTGAGAAGGAGGGAGTAGCGGACGAGGCTTCAAGTGAAATCTCTGTAAAGTTCTGAAGAGATTTTGTTACCCTTCCTGTAGTAAACCGGCAAATTTGGGTTTTTGTTGTTAAAGTGCTTGCAATATATTGCATTAGTTTTTGTGTGAGGAAGACAAGCCGCAAGACTTTGTCAGCTGCAGTGTGTGTGTGTGTGACATCATTGGAGCCGTGCTGGGATAGGTCAGTTGCAGAGAGGGGTCGCGCACAGATTGGCGGCCGTCCGTGAGAGGCAATTGGTTGGTAAGGTAGGCGAAGAGTGTTCTGGGAATTAAAGTCACTTCCTGATTAGATTCTAAACAAAATAAGAGACACAAAAATGAAGTTTTTCAAGGCTTTAAAGAGTGCTTTGGGGGGAGATGCATACATTACAGCGAGTGTGGGGGAGCCTACACTGCCAGAGGATACTCCGGCTTATGTCGTCATGGAGGAGAAGGGAGTGGAGCCTTGTCTTTGGCTAAAGCAATGGTGCAATCTGACAGAAAAGGAGGAATGTTTGGCGTTTCCGGAGCACGGACCGTTAAATTTAAGGATTCTAGAAAATTTGCGGAGGGTGTTAAGTGAGCAGAAGCCGCCTCCGAGACCAGCTCAGTTTGAGGCGTTAGCAATGTGGGAACTAGGGGCAATTCAGAAAGAACGACAAAAATTTGAGAGGAGAATGAAGAAAGCAGAGAAGACTCTAGCGGAGGCTAGATGGGATAGTGAGACCAGGATGTGGAGAAGGGAGATAATAGACGGTGTTAGGATGTTTCCGGCAATAACTCAAGAAGCAGAAACACAAGGGAGAAAGGCAACTTGTAAAACAGACAAGGGGTCTAGTAAGCAGAAGGAGACTCAGAAGTCTTGGGCAGATGCAGATGACTCAGATGACGATGAGTTTCTAAATCAGTTGTTGCATGATCGACCGCCACCATATGCTATAAATGACAATAGACAGAATACTAGTACAGGTCCTGTGAATACAACGCAAACACAGGGAACCGCAAGTGCGGCACAGGCAAATAATGTTACCACATCAGCTCTGACACAGAATGGTGTTAGTGTATCCACTGCACCAGAGACACAGATACAGTTGCAACTACCGCCAATTTAGAGGCTCTCTCCTGATGTTCCAGTATTAGAGACGACTACGAGCTTGATGGTGCCGCCTGATCCAATATATATGAGATCAAAATTAATGCAGATTGAGCCAACTCCACAAATGCCGCCTCAGCTGCAGCAACAGACTGTCTCGAATTACACTTCGGTCAAAGGACCGCAGTCAGTTATAGCACCTGTAATGAATCAAGCTATGGGAGTTAATGCTCCCCGGGATTGGGAAACGGACAGGCACCAGCTGCTATATCATTGCTGATTACTGTTGGTCCGCCAGTACTGCTATATGCACAGGCAAAGCCTAGAGTATGCGATCAGGGAGTAATGACTCAAGGTGTGATAAGAGGAGGGTCTACGGGAAGTCCTCAAGGGATGACACAAGGAGAACAGATAGCCGAAGGATCTAGGTCCTTGTTGGACTTCAGTCCGATAGGGGTTCCTTTAGAGACCATGAGACAAGCAGGTTTGGGTATGCTGACTCCACAGGTTGTGAGTGCAAATACTTCACAGACACCAACGATGCAGTCTGGAAATATCTTGTTGCAAGGATTAACAGCACAACAGTTGACTGAGTGGTTACACAAGCTTAACACTCCACAGATTACTCCTGCGACAGTAGAGCGGTCAGAGAGAGAGGAATACCTGAATTTTATAAGGTTGGGTGTGGAAGCAGCGGAGCTAGTTGAAGGGACCATGGGGGTGAACAAATTAGAATCATACACTGAAGCGGAATTGAGGTTTCTGTGCCCAAAAATAACAAAGGAAGTGAGTAGGGTGCACCAGAGATTAGCGAACGCAGCGCACAAATACAGCATAGACTTGGATATCACTAAGCATCTGAAGAGGAGTTATAGGTTAGACTTTGAACCTAAAGATTTTTACCATATGAGGACTACTGGGTTGAAGGCACACCTCAAAGAGTTACTGCAGAGTGCTCAAGTTTGGGGAGCATTGGCGAAGTGGGAAGGCAGATGGGCATGGGAGAGAGATAAAGAGAAGGGTGATTGCCCGGAACCGAAGCAGGCGAAAGCTGCACCAGACAAGGGAACAATAAAGATGTTACCAATGAGAGAAACAGCTGGAGGGGTTTTAGTTCATGTACCGTGGTCTAGAGGTGACATTCTGTCATTCACCAACGATTATCCCAGGTTGAGGGAGAAACCGATAGAGTGGTGCCAGCAGACGGACAGGTTTGTGAAGCTGGCAAAATGTCTCTGGGAAGACCTGAATACACTGTTTGAGATTATAGTTCCAGCTGATTTGTGGCTTGAGTGCAAGAGCGGTGTGGATTGGCTGACAGAGGAACCAACAAGGGATAAGATTACTGGAGCACCGTCTCCTGATGTGATGAGGTATTATCATAAGGTGATTGAGTTTTTAAAACAAAAGGTGTCGCTGAAAGTCACTGATTGGCAGAAAATTGATCAAATGGCACAGGAAGGCAAAGAGTCGATACATGCATACTATGAGAGGTTGTTGAAGGCATTCAAACATTACAGTGGTACGGAGGTCATAGAACCGAAAGACATGGATCATCTTGTGTTCAGGTTTGTCGAGGGACTGAGACCACAGATTAGCCAGATGATTAAACAATCATTTGATCTGTTGGCAAGTGAAGCCGATTGATGAGTTATTGCAGTATGCGAAATTCTGCAGTGATGAGATTGAATTAGAACAGAAAAAGCTGAAGGAGAAGGTGATGGTGTTGCAAATCAAGGCAGCTCAGGCAGAGATGCAGGGAAATGGAGTACAGCAGATGATAGAGCAGCAACCTCAAGGAACCGGAATGTTTCAGTCGCAACCAAGAGGTAGAGGTTGGGGAGGTTTTGTGAACCGTGGTCCAGATGTGAATACTGTTGTGGTTCAAAATGATGTGCAAGGGATGAAAAAGATGTTACCATGCCATGCGTGCAGGGGCGTGGGACACTGAAAGCGGGAGTACCCAATGATGGTGCAGGATGGTGTTGTTCAACAAAGCAATGATGTCAGTACATTTCAAAATGTGAGGGGTCCATGAGTGAGGGGTCAAAATCCAAACTTCCAGAATAATATGGTGCATATGCAGGATCTCCAGCCTATGCAACAAATACAATTGCCACGTGTGCAACCAGCACAGATGCAACAGCAGGTTCCAGTGGTACCTAGACAGCAAATGCAGTTACCTCTAGCTACGATGGGACAGCAACAGGTGATGCTTCCTCAACAGGTCACAGGTCAAACAATGAGTCAAAATAATACAGTACAACAGTTCCCATTTCGTGTTGAGGATGGAATGAACGATGAATGGTCGAATGATTGTTCAGATAGTGAGGAGTGCAGGCTTGCAGCGTCCCTGGAAGTAGATCAGAGGGGTCCTTATGTGCAAGGGAAGGTGATGGGTCACAAGGTTTTGTTCCTAGTTGATACAGGAGCTACACGCTCTACAGTCAGAAGTGAGGAGGTTCCGAAATTGCCACTTTCGGGGCGTACCATAAGGGTAGTAGGAGTAGCACATCAGCTCCTGACAAATCTGATTACAGATCAGGTCCAAGTTGAGATTGGTACCTTCCAGGGATTACATAGGTTTGTAGTCTGTGATTCAAGTCCCGTATCTCTACTGGGAAGAGTCTTACTGTGTAAGACGAGGTGTTCAATCACCTGTTCCAATGAAGGAATTGAGGTGCAGACAAACAGTGATGATGAAGGGGACCAAGGTCAGATCTCAGAGCCAGACACGGAGACCGTAGATGAGAAGTACTCTTTGATAAGCTTCTTCCCGATCTTCACAATGACCGAATTGCCAATCGAATTACAGGGAACGCTGACAGAGAAAGTGTGGGACTTGACAAGAAAGGAAGTGGGATTGATAAAAGGAGTAGAACGAGTCAAAGTAGAAGTGAACCCCAATACTGTGTTTCCCCAGGTACCCCAGTACCACATGGCACAAGATGTCCTTATACAGGTGACACAGATAATTGCAGTCTTTGTGACGCAAGGGGTCTTAAGAGAAGTTTTGAGCAGCCCATGTAATTCGTGAATAATGGGACTGAGAAAGCCTTGTGGGAAAGTTCGAATTGTCCAAGACCTGAGAAAAATTAATGAGATAGTGGTAAAGTGTTGCCCCATAGTGCCAAATCCAGCCGTGATAATGTTTCAGGTTCCATGCGATGCAGAATGGTTCGCGGTTGTGGACCTGTCACAAGCATTCTTTTTGGTGCCTCTTCATGAGGACAGCCAATTTCTCTTCAGTTTCAAATTCCTGGACAAGGTTTACAGTTGGTGTTGAATTCCTCAAGGGTTTTCTGAATCACCTTCCATCTTCAATCAGATATTGAAGAAGGACTTGGAATCATTAGAACTGCCTTTTAATTCGACTCTAGTGCAGTACATTGATGACTTGTTGATTGCTTCTAAAACGAAAGATGACTGCAGGTATGACACTATTGCTTTACTGAATCATTTGGGAAAGAACGGATATAAAGTATCCCCAAAGAAGCTACAGTACTGTCAGAAAGAGGTGAAGTACTTAGGCCATCTAATTGAGAAAGGGTCGAGGAAAATATCTAAAGAAAGAGTGACAGCCATATTGCAGATGAATCCCCGACATCCAAGAGAGATGTAAGGATATTTTTGGGAATGGTGGGTTACTGTCATCAGTGGATTCCTAACTTCTCGATTATCTCTAAACCTTTGGTAAGGTTGACTGTCAAGGAGTTTATGGTTGGCCCGTGTACCCTGACTATGTCCGAGAAGGAAATTAAGGCATTCATTGAACTGAGGGAGAGCATGTGCAGGGTTCCAGCTTTAGGTATGCCTGACTACACAAAGCCATTTGTACTGTTTTGTCATGAACGTGATGCTTGTTCTTTGTCTGCCCTGACACAGGTCCATGGATTCCTTGACTAGTTTTACATTTTGTATATTGTCACGTATCCCTCTTCCACCTTGCAGCCTCAAACTTAGCCAGCCTTTAAAAAAGAGAGCCATAGATGTCTAACAGAACCTTCAACTTACCTCGTTTTGTAACTCTATTCTACTACTATGACGTCAATGGCTTCCTCACAATAATTTAACAGGTGAATGCGAATGACAGATTATGCAGAGGTCTTTCTATGTCCGATCAATGAGAGCAGAGACCATGTTTTCAAATGAGGAATTCGTTTAGGCAGTCCAGGTTTTTTGAACAACTAACAATCAGGAAGAAGATGAAATCCTGGAACATCTTGAATACTCTACAGGTCTTGATAATCTGATAGTTTTCAATGCACTGGTGTACGCTAGGGACAGTATTGTTCTTCGAAGAAAAGAAGCCCACATGTCCCTTTGCCCTTTACTTAATGCAGATGTCTAGGGAGAAGAGCTGCCTTCTTAGTACTCTATGGGTAGACCCCGGAAAAGTATCAATGCTCTAACAGGATGGTGCCCCTTTATTAGAATCAAGTGGTTCCTTGTGTAAATGAGAAATATCTATATTATCCCTATGTCAGTCACTGATGGATATTTGAGCGTTCGCAGTCATGGGATGGTGAATACTTTACGCACCGCAGACTGGCCCTTAAAAGTGAAGAATTACCATTCCCAGGATTAATTCAAAATTTGTTTGAGGTGCACACAAGCCATGCTGACAAGGGGGCAGATGCAGGATCTCAGGGAACAGTGATTCATGATTGTGAACTGCAGGCTCTTGTATGCACACATGAGGTATTTTTACAGTGCGATCGTAGCCGATAAGCTTACATTCTTCACAAGCAACTGCTCAGGCTTTTTTAAGTCTGAGGTTAGACAACGCCTTTTGAAAGTACCGAAACTATATGCATAAATTATCTATTTATTGGGACTTTCAGATGTCTCTGATTCAACTTTTGACTAACTTCACTATGAGTGACAGCATTCGGCCCCCTTCACAAGAAACCCCATAATCAAAGTAGCTTCCTTAAGTATCAGGAACTACTTGGTAATGTGTGCTTTTTGAGACAAAAAAACATTTTTGCCATTTTTTTTTTCTTGATTCCTAAAAGCCTGACAGATTCCCCAACAATAATGTTTTGCAAAAACCAGAACAACACAAAACAAACACTGATAAAGCCAAAAGGCTGCCATACCGATGGGCTTTACAAATGCTTGTTTTCAAAATGGCTGTGGGAGAGACATTCGCTCATGGCATTTGTTCATGGCACTCTCTATTGTGAACTAATTTTATGCAACATGAGATCAGATAAGATCTGTAAGAAAAAAGTACACACTGTGTTTAAATAACATACCACTTGTGTGAATAAAATTAAGAATTCGTACAGCACCAAGGAAGATGAGTGTACTGAATAAAAGCCTCTTTCTGCTGCGCATTACCTTGAGGAACACTGCATCCCTCTGAAAACACAAGGCCTGCCTCCCACACACTATAAGTGGGTTAATGTAACACAAAAGAAAGTACACGTCCATCAAAGGTTGTGCTTCAAGGCAAACTAGTCAGCAATCTTGAAAGACTATGAGTTCAAATTAACCACATCAGCATGAAATGTTAAAATAGAGATGTGCATTGTGTTTAATTTATAAGATCTATTTATGATGCATTTTTTCATAACTGTAATTGAAAAATGTAATATTTGTTTTCCACATAATTGTAAAAGTTGGAAACGTCTCGTCTCGTTCTAGCAGAAGACAGTGGTAGAATTGCCAGCCAAGGCCTCTCCAAAAGGGATATTTTAGAATCATAAGCAGTGCTTCATTTACAATGAAGCCATTTGAGCATCTCCAAATACATGTGCTAATCATTATCAGTCATGAGTGTGGTTGTAGGGATTTATCATCTAAATTTGGTACACAGGTTTTAGATTCTGTAAAGATCTAAAGATTTAATTTGTGTTAATTTATTACATTTTTACATAGTAATTCCTATTACTAATAATTGAATGATGTGTGCATTTTTCCATTCTACCTTCATCTTTCTTGTAGGATGAATTCAGCTTATTTGTCTTCTCATACTCTAAATATTTGGACAAGGAAAACGGAAGAGGAGTTAATGACTGATACTTATATGTAATCCTCATTACTCAGAGTCCTGATCTTCCTTATCGCAGGTCTGAGCTTTTATAGGGATTTTCTTGTGAATTTGGCATGCGAAAAAGAAGTGAGCTTGATAATAAAAGGAAGTGTGTTGATAGGCACTATGGCTCTCATTGTGACATTGGCGGTAAATGGTGCTTACCACCATGCTAACGGACGCCAACTTACTGCCGCGCTGGCGAGTATCCGTTCACCATATTATGACACACACACCCCAATCTGACAGAATACAGCCACATACACAAATCCCCCAGACCAAAGGTCAGTGATAAAGTGCCGGTCCCAAAACCCACACCGTTGCGCCAACAGAACAATGTCCATTACATTATGATCCACGAATCACCACGGTGGATATTCAACGTCGGTAAACCATTGGCAGTACATACCACCGCGCTCAGAATGCACATCTACAGACAAAACACCACATTGGCCAATTCAAACAACACACACCTGACACCCATACACACAACACACCCATACCACTATAAAACACACACCCACATTACCCACAAACCTTTACCAACAACTATTGCTACCACAAGACTGAGAAGAAGAGCACAGAGACAACTAGACACACACACCACTCACACCCATACACCCCTCATGCACTCCACATCACACACCCCAACACATTACCCAACACACCCTCACCAACACACAACACACAACACCCAGGGCACCACAAAGGCACCCCGCTTCACTGAGGAGGAGTTAAGGGTCATGGTGGAGGAAATTGTCAGGGTAGAGCCACAGTTCTTTGGGGCACAGGTGCAGCATATATCAATAGCAAGGAAGATGGAGCTATGGCGGAGAATGTGGACTGGGTCAACGCCGTGGGACAGCACCCAAGAACAAGGGACGACATCAGGAAGAGGTGGAACGACCTACGGGGGGAAGGTGCGTTCCAGTGCAGTAAGACCCCTTTTCCCTATACACAGGACTGGCAGTGGATCCTCACGTCCTCCCCCACAACTCACAGCATGAGAGGAGCAAGTCTTGGCAATACTGCATCCTGAGGGACTGGCAGGAGTTGGAGGAGGATTGGATACTGGTAAGTTAACTTTTAATAATTAGCATCCCCATACCTGCATGCCATCACACACCCTCACCCTCACTCCAATCACTCCACCACATCCCACACACTCCACCATCACATCACACTAATCCCAATGCTAAGCCCTGCATGCTGTACCAATGCATAGACACCCCTCCCAGCCCTGCATGGGCACTCATCACTAAAGCATGCAGAGCATAGGGAAACTATCATCACCACTATACACCAACATACACAAGGAAAAGCTGGCAGGGGAACAACAACCATGGAGGGGAAGCTACAAAAGTACAAATGCCAGACACCTGAAGCATAATACATCATTTATATTCCCACAGGTACCCCAACCAATGTCACTGGAGAGGAGGTGCCACCCCTATCCAGTCCCCCAACAGAAGAGGCCCACTGTGATGACAGTAACTCTGGCCTTCTGGAACTGGATGAGCTATCTGGCCCATCAGGGCCACTGGACAGTTGTTCACCTAAGCCCAGTCACAGACCACCACAGGGGCTCCCCCATCAGGATCCAACACCACAGCACCCACCCAGCATACCCACACCTCTCTCCCCAGGACACGTCAATCAGCAGTGTGCCCACCTGTACAGGGACCCCATGCCAAACCTCGCACATAGGACAATCAGGGACCTGGGGGTCAGTGGCAGTGGGCACCCCGTTCAGGGGACAGAGGCACAGGACAACAGGGGCACTGGGAGGACTACTGTGTGCTAGGAGGAGGACAGGACCATGGAACTGACTCCCCAGGAGGCACTCTCTGAGATCCTGGGAGCCTACCAACATTCACAGGCACGATGGGCCAGATCCTAGACAACATGGGGGAGAACAGGTGGCTGCAGGAGGGACACTATCAGGGGATCAGGGAGGAATTGCAGGCCGTTAACAAAACCCTGATCTCCATAGCAGGGGTGCTGGCAGACATGACCAACATCATGAGGGAGGCAACAGCACACCAGCGGGCCCCTGCCACTAGCCAGTCATCTGAACAGCCCTCCACTTCCGGTGCCGCTTGTGGCCGGAAGGACCCACCACAGGACCAACAGGCCACCATCACCCCTCCCCCTGCAGAAGGTGAACCACCCCGCAAACGTTCCCTGCGAACCAGATAGAAGCCAGAGACACTTGCCAAGGCCACTGCTAGGAAATGAAACTCTCCTGATTGTCCCCCTTGTGTCCCACTCAGTCACCTTTCCCACCTTGAACTGCCATTGCTTCCCTTCCTATCTCCCCAAGGGCAATGCACCTGTGCTACAAACAGACTGGAGCAATACCCTGGACTTTCCTCCATTATTCCCCCATTCCATTGCACTTTCCTTTCTATATTTTAGCACAACAATAAACACCCTTGGATAAAACTCGACTACTAGTATTTCATGTATTGCAAATTTGTATTGATTGAAACAGCTACAACCATTGCAAATTAACTGTACATAGAATGAGCATAGAATTAATGACCTGTAGCTGGCTGTTGCGATCACACCAGGAGAATGTTGTCATATCACCAACATCTGCAAAAATAATATCCATAGGTAACAGTAAGTAGGGCAAAGAAGTAGGTAATGCCAGCATGCCAAGGCCACACATAATACACCAATACTCATAGAAATGTGAAGTTGCACTGTCTCACCTGTGTATCATTGGATGTACTAACGTATCACTGATGTTCAATTGTCCACATCCTCATCCTCTGCCTCCTCATCCTCACTGTCCTCAGGGTCCATTGCTGCCATAGGGGCATCTCCAGTCTCATCCTCCAGCAGAAAAGGTACATGGCGTCTGAGGGCCAGGTTGTGCAACATGCAGCATGCCACTACTATCTGGTAGACCTTCTTGGGTGAGTAGCACAGGGATGCATCTGCCGGATGGTGGCTCCTGAACCTGGCATTCAGGAGGCCAAAGGTCCTTTTAATGATCCTTCTTGTTCACCCATGTGCCTCATTATAACATTCTTCTGGCCTTGCCCTGGCAGTTCTCACAGGGGTCAGCAGCCAAGGTAGGTTTGGGTAACCAAAGTCACCTACAAATATTGAGGGACAACATTTAGCCACACACTATCCTTTATGGCCAACTCAATAGACATACACCAACATATACTGGGTGGGAACCAGGGCTCACATATTAGCCACACCCTGTGCCTCTGTAGTTGGGACATCACATTTGGGATGCTGCTATTCCTCGGGACAAAGGCATCATGCACTGACATAGCATACTTAACATGGACTTGGAAGATGTACTTGTCCGCCAAGCACACCATGTGCACATTTATGGACTGGAAACTCTTATGATTCCTGAACACCTCTTCATTCTGGTGGGGGGGGGGTACAAATGCAATATGTGTTCCATCAATCTCCCCAATTATATTGGGGGATATGTCCCATTGCATAAAAAACGGCCTTCACAGTGGCCTAATCCTCAACCTGGGGGAAAGCAATGTATCTGCATATGTGTTTTATCAGGGCAGAAAACACTCTTGTTAGCATGATTGAGAACATTGCCTGTGACATTCCTGCTGCCAAGCCCACTGTCACTTGCAAAGAACCAGTTGCCAGGAAATGGGGCACTGACGGCACTTGCACAAAGGGGGATCCCAGTGGGATGACGGATAGCTGAGATCAGGTCAGGTTCCAATTGGGCACACAGCTCTGTGATTGTGGCCCTGTCCAGTCTATAGATGAGTATTATGTGCCTGTCCTCCAGTGTAGCCAAGTCCATCAGGGGTCTGTACACGGGGGTATATCTCCATCTCCTATTCATCCGCAGCGGTAGGTATCTATGGGACACAAGAGTGAGTATGCTGTCACACACTGAACTATGGAGCCACAACAGCAGTCCACAATGTGCAAATATGTTAAAGGACAATGTAATTAGTGAAGTATGTGCCTATTTAGCCTGTGACGCAGCAATTATCGATGGGCCTGTTCACCCCCCCCTGAAATGGCATCCGCCTGACCTGTGTGTAGGGACAGGTGGAAGTGAGGTAATGCCGCTGACATTGTGCACTGTGGCGGTAGGCAGTCGTGAACCGCCGTGCCATTCCTCATTGGTTAATATTGGGCCCTATGGGGGTACAGTGGCCAATGATGATCTACGCCGGCGGTGACGGTATGCACAGCCGCGGATTTGACTGCTATTTCCTATCTGATTCCTCACTTGTTTCCTGACCTTCCATAGGAGAGGACCTACACTGCATGTGCTCCTCTGACCTGTGTCTGGAACCTACCATGGCCTGTGTGACCGGGGAAAGGGCCCCAGCCTTCAATTCAGAGGAGTTGGAGCGACGGATTGATGGGGTCCTACCCTAGTAGAGACTGCTGTATGGGCCACCAGACCAACAGGAGTGTACAGTGTCCACACAATGCATGTGGCATGAATACACGGAGTTGTGTGTGAAGGCCTCTTGTAAGGTGGTGGGTGCCTGTCCTCTTGGCAGTGTACATGTTGTGGGCTGGGCTATGCGTGTGCCAATGGTGATGCAAATGGGTAAGGTGGGCCATTTGTGTGACAGGCCGGACTGTTTGCCTAATGGTGTTCTGCTGTGTGTATTGCCTCTGCAGGCCAGCGCCAATCAAAATAAGGGAATATGGTGGGCATCGCCAAGGATGTGCGGATCCGGGGGGTCTATGGCAGGTGGAGCACCCACTGTCACAAACGGTGGGAGGTCCTGAGATGCTGGGCACGGAAGACCGCAGAGGCCCAGCTGGGTATGGCCTCCCAACAAGGAAAGGGTGCCTGTCGGACCTTGACCCCCCTGATGGCCTGCATACTGATGGTGGCCTACCCTGAGCTGGATGGGTGATTGAGGGCATCACAGCAGCCACAAGGGAGAGAGTACAGTGGCTATCATTACAACGTACAGCTGGTGGGGTGGTATCCAGGTGGATGGTTGTGTGTCCTTGGGTGCCCCTAGGCCAGGCCAGACATAGTAGCATAGGTGCTCTGGTGGCTAAGGGTTTGAATGTGAAATACAGCTTACCTAGCTTGTTAGTATTCACTTCTGGGCAGGGTTGCGTGGGTCCCAGGTGTGCTGCAGTTGGCGGTGTGTACCCCTCCTCATTCCTTGGTGACTAGCCATTTCACTGGTAGTGCCATGCATAGTGCATTGGCCTATTCCCTGTGTGTGAGTGCACTGTGTACGCCAGCGGTGGTGTTGGTGCAGTCATTGACCCTTTGTCTCTCTCTCGCCCCCTTTCTTGTTTTGTCATACTGTCCTTATGTGCATTAGCATAATCTGGCGAAGGAGCAGAGGCACCGGCGACAGAGGGAGCTGCTTCCCACAGGACCCGGGAGCAGAGTCCACTGATGCTGAGGGCACCAGTGGAACGGAGGGCGACGGGAGCACCATGGCAGATACTGGAGGGGACAACACAGAGGCGGTGATTCTGACCCTGGCGGTCATAGACCGCCAGGGCCGGGGACCGCGGATGCACCGCCAACAGGCTGGCGGTGCATCCAGGCCAATTCTGACCGCGGCGGTAAAGCCGCGGTCAGAAAAGGGAAGCCGGCGGTTTCCCGCCAGTTTTCCCCTGGCCTGAGGAATCCTCCATGGCGGCGCTCCAGGCAGCGCCGCCATGGGGATTCCGACCCCCTTCCCGCCAGCCTGGTTCTGGCGGTTTTGACCGCCAGAACCTGGCTGGCGGGAACGGGTGTCGTGGGGCCCCTGGGGGCCCCTGCAGTGCCCATGCCAATGACATGGGCACTGCAGGGGCCCCCTAACAGGGCCCCACAAAGATTTTCAGTGTCTGCATAGCAGACACTGAAAATCGCGACGGGTGCAACTGCACCCGTCGCACCCTTTCCACTCCGCCGGCTCCATTCAGAGCCGGCATCCTCGTGGAAGGGGGTTTCCCGCTGGGCTGGCGGGCGGCCTTCTGGCGGTCGCCCGCCAGCCCAGCGGGAAACTCAGAATGACCGCCGCGGTACGGTCTTTTACCGCGGTACGGTCTTCTGGCGGTTCCCGCTTGGCGGGCGGCGGACCTCCTCCTATGGGATTGCCCTGGTGGTGGCAGACACCTCTGTGACCACCCCAGTTGCAGGTACAGCCGCCACCCCCATACCAGCACCGCCCTCCCAGTATCCCCTTAGCGAGTTTCCCATGCCCACTCACCCAGGAGGGTGAGCATCTCCTTTGCCCCAGGCACCTCAGGCCCTGCCCCAGTGAGCCCTGCTGCCCTGAGTGAGGAGGCTATTGAACTCCTGAGAGCCATCTCTGTAGGGCAATCAACCATTGTGAATGACATCCAGGAGCTGGCAGCCCAGAGGCACCAATCAAGTGCATTCCTGGAGGGCATTCACAGTGGATTGGCGTCACAACAGAGATCAATTCAGGCTCTGGCCTCCTCTCTGATGGCAGCCATTGTCCCTGTTTCTACTGTCCCCCCTCTAACTTCCAATTCCCAGTCCCATTCTCCTCAACCCCAACCCATCCCAATCACACAGCCAGATGAGCATGCACACAAGACATCACCCAAGAGTGGCACAGGCAAACACAAGCACCATACTTCATCCCACAGGCACTCACACAAACACCAATCAGTTGCAGACACGACAACATCCACTGTCTCCACTGTCTCCCCCCCTCCTCCACCTCCCACCTAGTTACATCTACACTCTCACCTGCATGCACTACATCAATATCCACTACCAGCATTATCACCACACCAAGCAGAACACACACCTCACTGGCAGACACCTCCACAACATCCCCTGTGTCCTTTCCCACTGTGTCTGTCCCCCTTCCTAAAGGAAACACAAGGCACTCAGACACCCAACAGCCATCCACCTTACAACAGCATCCAGCCCATGCACCTGCACCCAAATCCAGCAGACATACACCTCCAATAACCACTTCCTCATCATCCACTCCCATTACTCCTCCCTCTTCCCGCCCCAATGTCCCTAAAAGCTTTTCCTTTCCATGATTGACCTCTTCCCTACCCCCTGTCCTGCACTTATAGGCAGGGTAGCAAGGACCCAGACCAGCACCTCAGCCACACAGTCCACGGGCCCAGTGGTAACACCACCTACTCGTGGTAGTAGGGATTCCAGACCAACAATACTGAATGGGAAGGAGCCTGCACCAGCTGCAAAGAAGGAGAAGGAGCGTGCACCAGCTGCGAAGAAGGGGAGGTAGCCTGCACCAGCTAGAAAGAAGGGGAAGGAGCATTCACCAGCTGGAAAGAAGAGGAAGGAGCCTGCTGCAGCAGGCAGAGGGGTAAAATCCTATCCACCCCTGCCAGGAGGTGTAAGGAATCTACAACCCATGATCAAGAGCAGAAGAGGCACTCTATGTCAGTGGAAGCTGTCAGCCAAACACCACCACCACCAGCTGTCACAGGGCCCCCAACGCCAGTCGTGGTTGTGCAGCCATCAGATAATGCAGGAGCTGAGCAGGAGCCTCCCCCAACCACCACCACAGTGCAGCCATCAGAGGGTGCAGGGGCTGAGCGTAAGCCTCATGAGCAGGAGTCTCCCCCAACCACCACCACTGTGCAGCCATCAGAGAGTGCAGGGGCTGAGCAGGAGCCTCCCCCAACCACCACCACAGTGCAGCCATCAGAGAGTGCAGGGGCTGACCAGGAGCCTCCCTCAACCACCACAGTGCAGCCATCAGAGAGTGCAGGGGATGAGCGGGAGCTTCCCCCAACCACCACCACAGTGCAGCCATCACCACAGGCGGATGCCATGTAGTCCATCCTCCAGGTGCAACTGTGCAGCCACTTGAAAGACTGTGGCCTTGCACTCCCCAGGACAAAGCAATGGGCATGTTGCCCCCTCCAGAACCATTGGGCAAGACACCCACTCGAGAGGCTGTGGCCTTGCACTCCCCAGGACAAAGAGCACAGGCCATGTTGCCCCCTCACCCCAGGACAAAGAGCACAGGGCATGTTGCCCCCTTCAGAACCAGTGGGCTTGTTCCCGCATCTAGCTGAGGTGCCCCCCTCTCCCTGAGGTGCCTGCCTATTTGACAACCGATGCCCCTGCTGTGTTCTATCTGGATGGGTGCAGTATTCAAGTGGGGCCTTGGACTGTGCCCTGTGGCCATGTGGCCCTTTGAACTATGGACTGGGCAGTGTCCCATATGTGTACATATCTGTTTTATGGCTAAATCGGGTTGTTGGACTGATTACATTCACTTTCGTAATTCCTGTTGTTCTTGCATTATTCTGCAGATTTTTGGGGTCACGTTGTTTTTGTAATGCAGCTGGGTGTGTGTATGGTGTGTGTGTGTTGGTGTGTGTTGGTGTGTGTTGTAAGTGTGTGTGTCACCCTTGTTTCCTCCTCCCTCCCTCGTGTGCTAGGCGGCTGTACTCACCATCATTGTCATCGCCGGCGTTGGTGTTCCAGGTGGAGCATAACGTAGAAGATCATTGGGAAGACTTGCAGTTCAGGTTCCATGGCTGCGTGGTTCATCCCTGTGTCACCAATAGTGAGTCCTTTGACTTTTGTACTCTGTTTCCGCAAGGCTTTTGATGCCATTGGTACTGCCCTGTAGAAGGGGGTGGATTTGTGTGTCTTAATATGGTGGGCAGTGCTTTATCTTCTGCCTTGCTTTAGGCGGCAACCTCTGTGGTGACTGTTGTTTCCGCCATGGCGGCCGGTGTGGTACATTGGCTGTCTATTGGAGATATCACCACCATGGTCATAATTTGGCAGTACTTACCACCAGCCTGTTGGTGGTATTCCCTCCACTTTATCACCCACCGCCAGGGTCGTTATGAGGGCCTATGTGGTAATCTCAAGGGGGTGAAACTTACTTTAAATCACACAAGAAGAATGCTTTCATTTTGAATTCATTATTTTGGTTTGGTTTTACAGGTTGAAAAACTAGCTCTCTGCAGGGGCAGTTCCTTCTTAGCAGTGGAGTAGTGTCCCCACGCCTGCTGGGAGTCCAGCATGCAAACAAATAAATGAAATGGCAAGATGATGACATTTTATTTTGCCCTCACGCTCGTGCTGCATACAGCTTGAGCATGAGGGCAAGGGGCGGGCTCCATTCTGCAATTGCGGGAGAAGCAAAAGATATGGTGAGATTGGCTCCATTGCACCTGATCATATTTAAGACATGCAGGCCACTGCTGGATCTCTGTCAGGCAGATGCTTCATATTGCATGGAATGGGATGAAAAGAGATGATGAGGTAAGTATATTGATAACAATATTGTTCATGCAGAGATCAACGCCCTCCTCAAAAAATCTAAGGTAGACCCAAAGGACCTCAAGAACTTCCTGCCTATCTCCCTGCTCCCCTTCCCGGCAAAAGTCATAGAAAAGGCTGTTAACAGACAACTAACCCACTTCCTCTAGGAGAACTTCCCCCTGGACCCTTCCCAATCCAGATTCTGCAACAACCGAAACCACCCTCATCGCCACCACCGATGACATCAGAACCATACTGGACAACGACAAAACCGCGGACCTCATCCTCCTAGAACTCTCGGCTACGTTCGACACTGTCTGCCACCACACCCTACGCTCATGCCTCAGCAATGCAGGAATCCACAACAGAGCCCTGGACTGGGTCACCTCCTATCTCACTGGCAGAACCCAGAGAGTCCACCTCCCCCATTCCACTCAGAGGCCACTGAAATCATCTGCGGCATACCCCAGGGTTCGTCCCTCAGCCTGACTCTCTTCAATATCTACATGGCTCCGCTCGCTAACATCGCCCGATCCCACAACATCATCTCACACGCCAACGACACCCAGCTGATCCTCTCCCTCACCAAGGACTCTGCCAAGACCTACCTCCAAGAAGGAATGAAGGCCATCGCCGAATGGATGAAGAGCAGCTGCCTCAAACTCAATTCCAACAAGACGGAAGTCCTCATTTTTGGCTCCACACTCTCTGCATGGGATGACTCCTGGTGGCCTGCCACTCTCGGAGCTGCTCCGAACACGCAAGCATCCTAGGATTCATCTTGGACTCCTCATTATCCATGACCCAGCAAGTCAACGCCATCTCCTCCTCCTGCTTCAACACCCTCTGCATGCTCTGAAAGATCTACAAATGGATACCCACCAAAACCAGAAAACAGTCACCCAAGCCCTCGTAAGCAGCAAACTGGACTACTGCAATGCCCTCTACGCAGGAACCTCGGCCAAACTCCAGAAGAGGCTTCAACGCTCCAGGACGCCTCTGCATGCCTCATCCTGGACATCACCCACCACTGCCACATCACAGACCATCTGAGAAACCTGCACTGGCTCCCAGTCAACAAGAGAATCACCTTCAAACTTCACAACCACGCTCACAAACACTGCACAGCACCGGACCAGAATACCTCAACAGACGGCTCTCCTTCTCCACCCCGACCTGGCATCTCCGCTGACCTTGACGTCGCAAGCGTCCCACACATCCGCAGAACTACAACTGGCGGTAGATCATTCTTGCACCTGGCCGCCAAAACATGGAACACTCTTCCCACCCACCTGCGCCAGACCAAAGACCTCCTTACCTTCAGTAAACTTCTCGAGACCTGGCTGTACGAGCAGTAGCATCACCTTACCTCCATTCTTCCATTCTTTCCGGGTGAGTAGTATGCTTTACAAATTCCTGATTGACTGACTTGCTATGCATAGTGTTAGACCTGTCATCCTTGGTCTGGTGTTCCCCCAGACATTTTCCCTTCATCTCCCCTGTTTTCTGAATTTCTTTTTTGTTGGCATTAGGACTCTGTGCATGTTAGCACTGCTGACCAGTGCTAAAGTGCTTGTGCTCACTCCTTAAAACATGGTACTATTGAGTTACTCCCTGATTGGCATATTTAAGTTACTTATAGTATAGTAGTATATGCACCCAGGATCTGCAAATTAAATGCTACCAGTGGGCCTGCAGCACTCACAGGGCCACACAATTAAGTAGCACTTTAAAACATGTCTCAGGCCTGCCACTGCAGCCTGTGCTGTGGTTTAAAATGCCAATTTGACCTGGCAAAATAAACCTTTTGCCAGGGTTAAACCTTCTGTATTAATACAGATATGTTACCCCTACAGTAGACCCGGAACAGCCCATAGGACGGGTGCTTTGTATTTAAAAGGTAGAATACCTGTGTGTAAGTTTTACTTGTCCTGGAGGTGAAACACTCAATAAGGTTTTACTTATTTACCTATGTTTTACTTACCTTAATTAGTTTTTCACTACTATATGGCTTATCTCTCCCATTGGATAACATTGAGTTACCTTATTACATTTAATATGTGCTAACCTTTGATTGGGAACAGATAGGAATGTCAAGTTTGGACTCGAATGTACTGTTATTTAAAATCCACTTTAATGGAAAATTTGGATATTAAGTCACAGTTCTAAAAAAGGCACTTTCACAAAGTTGGCATTTTCTTGTTCTAACCATGTGATGTCTGCTTCCTAAGTCACATGACTATGAATAGTTTGGCAGTTGGCCTTTGAGTATTCCTTCCAGATAATGATATAAAGGAAGACTAGGTGTTGGCAGGATGTCACGGTTTTCACTGGGCTTACCGTTGAAGTTGATGAGGGTTGGGGAACGACCCCGATTCCGGCAGGTTCTGCTCTGGCCGAGGTAGGGGCAACCCCTTCAGGTAGCCACGGTGCTGTTTGACAATAGCAAGCCACTAGAGTCCGTGCCCTCCAGAAGGAGTCCCAGATGAAAAACCCCAAAAGGGTAAAAAACCTCCAACAGGAACTCCCTGAAACAGAAGGAGGACAGCAGGACGTTAGAACTGAAGATCCGAGAGTACAAGAAAACTGGAGACTAAGACAGGTCAGGAATAACTGGATCCACAAAGGAAACCAGCCGGAGCGTGACTACCACCAAAGGAGTGTTGCAATGCAATGAGCAAGAAGCTGAATTCCCCTTATATACCCCTAGACACAGGAAGTAGAAACACCACCATCTTGGATTGAGGAAGAGAGTATGTGAGCAGCATGCTGGGAAAAGGAAAAAGCATGCATAAAAACACCACCATGTGCAGGTATCCGGCTTTTGCCTGTTGTGACCGGTAAGTGGTGAAGAAGAAGGTTTCCTACATGCCAGAATGTTAAGCGCACTAAATGCGCTATGCGCGGCAGGTTCGAGACCCAACTCGGGGTCTCATCTCCTGCTGCGTCTGCCCTTGCGGCAGAAACTAAAGAAGGGGGCGCAGCGAGTGCCGTGACCCCTGGCCGGACTCGTGGCTTCCCCCGCGGCCCGTCTGCAAGCCGCGGCTTCTCCCGCGGCTTGCATGCAGGCCGCGGTGTTTACCAAATGCCGCGCTGCGCCGGCCAGTGCTTGCAGCCGCGCCTGGCGCGGCCGCGGCGGCATGACACATCCTGCCAGAATGGGGTAGCGGAGCTGTTACCTGCTCCACTTACATTTCAAAGGAGTACCTCAGCACACAATCAAAGGAACCTGGCACTTGTCTTTTGTCATGCCAGGCTTCTTGAAGCCTTGGCAGGGGGAAGGGAAGAACTTTCCAGAACCAGATGTGAGGGTAGCTAGGATGTCATCCCCGCTTCAGTGACTGGTTCTAGGTATATTGATTGGATCTCTGAACCACCACTTATTCTGAACACTCCTGGACTGCCTTGTACTCCAGAGGATTGCCCTTTTTTTTTAGATCTGCCTTGTTCTTCTGAGGACTGCCCTGCTGGTTAAGGCCTGTTCTGCAGTGTGAGTTTCAGGGACATAGCAAGCTCCAGAGTCACTGAAACCTGCACCTGGCCACTGCCAGAGTGGGCGCTAGCCCCAAGTGGTGTTGTCCAGGTCCTGGATACTTGGAAGTGTTGTTAGAGGTGCTCTTTCAGCCTAACCCTAAAAGTCTGGATTTAGAACATTTCTCACCAGAGAGTGACAGAAGAACTGACAGAAGACCGAGACCTACCTGCCAGCAGATCCTCCCTTGGTGCATCTCTGTCAGCCTGATATTGTGATAGGTCCTACTATGTTCTTCTCTGAAGATGCAGATCCTATTTAGCGAGACCTCTGAGTGACAATATCTGCCTTCTGGATCACTCTTCGGCTAAGGCTTGCAGCTTCGTCTTGTTCTACTGCAGTTGGCCATAACTTTTGACTCAGTCCCAGTCTCACACAACCGAGTGGTGCTTTTTTTCACTAATAATTATACTGAATGGATTGAATTCATTTATATGTCATTTAGTTACCATTTTGTCTACTTTTTCTAAAATGGTGTGGGGTTTTTCTGTGCTGTGTTTTCACTTTATTACTATTTGTGTCTGCATAAATACCTAACGCAATTCCTCTAACTTAAGCCTGACTGCTTTTGTGGCAGGCAACTAGAGGGTTAAGCACAGGTTAATTTAAGGGGTTTGCAGTTTAGTCTGACAAGGATTGTGGCTGATCCATGAGTAGAGTTTTCACCACTCCTAATCAAAAACTCAATTTATTACACACAGCCACTGCACAATCCATGCATTGCAACTAATCACTCATTAACCAACCTCCAACACCCAACATTCGATCAATTAGAATCATCGTGAGGAAGAAGAACTATTGCTGTTGGGACATTTTCAAAATGTGAATCACACTTTCCTCAAGAAGTGACTAAAGGGAACTGGACCAAACAAACCAATATCTGAAATAAGACTGAGTTCCCTTGGTAGAAAAAAAGCTGTGTGAGCTAATACACATTGGTGCATAAAATCTAGCTGATGACAATTCAACACACATAAATTCTGTGTGCATAAAATGTACACACTGGGGATCAAGAAGAAATCAACTACTGTCCGAGATGTCCTGAAATATTTGTGTGTTCCTTTGTGAATCTAGTTTTGGACAAAACATTTTAATATTGTTAAGATACTGTTTTTGCTATTGGCACTCAATATTTGTTTCAAATTGTTAATTTAAGCAATACATGTGTTAAGCAGTAGTTGTAGATAATTCATGTAAAAAATGTTATCTTTCTGGAACTAGAACAGATAGCCCAGAAATCATGTCTTTTAGAATGACATGTCTGGGTGCAGGGTAACCCTTATAAATCATCAGTCAAAAGACAACTCAACGGCACGTCCATGGGTGGGTGGATCAAGGTTGGTCTTAAACCTCAATTTCATGAGCCAATGTGTCCCAAGATAAGGTTTTAAATCAGCATATTAAATACAATCAATTTTGTGAGGACAGACTCAATAAGGGAGTTCTAGGGTGGATTTAGAAATTTTATAAATATTTCTTACAAAATTCAAAAGGTACAATAAGAAATTGTAAAGTGCAGATGCAAAAGGTCATTACCGTGAACGCTCTCAGTAACATGGCAATACAGAGAAGTAGTCCGGAATGAGCATCAAAACAGTAAGAAATTAAACAGCATTCCCATTAACATGGAAAAGTCTTCTGGCTCACCTCCAAATTTGAGTGTTTATAAAGGAAAACTTCTGATTGAGCATAATGAAATGGGCAAATTCAGCATGGTGTGAGCAAAAGAAATACAGTCTCAACAAATCATAACATTGCATTAAAGAGTGACATACAGCCTTACCACCTAAGCACTATCCACTAAATGAATGTTGATTCAACCCCTTCTATGCTAATGTCATCTGGAAATGTCAGAACAAACTAGTCACAAAATAACAGTGAAATGTTGTGAATGAATGCAATACTGTGGGTAGGTGGAAGAGACCCTAACAAATGTAACATTACCAAGCTCATGCTAGAGAGCCTTCTTTGAAAATAGCATGAATCAAAAGTAAACAAACATGAATTGTTTGAGTATGTGCAGCAGAAATAATAAATAGTAAGTGTGCAGGGTCAGAAATCTGTTTTGAACTTAATAGTCTAGTCAGTATAAGCCAAGCAAATGCAGTTTACAGATCATATCAAAGTGATTTCAAATGCAATAGTATAAAATCAGAGTACATATATACATTTTAGTGCAGATTACTATTCTGCACATTGTTAATTATGCACATATAATTTTAAACATACAAAAACCTCTACACTTATTACATGGTTAATCAAACCTATCATTATTATTAATTTTTATGTAACGCACAGCTACCCAAGGGGTTTTTCCAGCGCTGGAGGACAGGCATAGCAGCCTAGAAGTGAGGTAAAAAATTACCAGGTTTTAAGCTCTTTGTGGAAAGTTGACAAGGAAGTGCAGCCTCTGAGAGGCTCAGGGAGAACATTCCACAGCTTGGGACCCAGAAAAGAATAGGAATGCCCCAGCATACAGGCACATTTAACTTTGAGCACTGTGAAAAGGCAGCTGTTGCTGGAGCACAAAGTTCTTAGAGGGTAGTGGGGCTTGACTTATTTTTGTAAGAATTGAGGTCCTGAGTTTGACTTGACTTTGAACATAAAATAAAGTGCTTTAAAGTGTATGTGCTTATCCACAGTGAGACACTGTAGGCCATGAAGAAAATCAGATACCGAGGAGTGTTTGAAAAGTCAAAATAGGAGCTTTACAGCAGAATTTTGGACCAGCTGAAGATCCCTAATTACAGACTTGTCCACCCCCAGGCAATCAATCAATCAACCAATCAATACATTTGTAGGGGGCACTTATCACCTATCAGGGTATACAGGCACCGATACAGCTGCATTAAATCTGGTTGGAGGGTTCAGTTATAGAGCTCAGTAAAAGAGCTAAATCTTGTGACATTTTCTGAACTCCAGGATGGAGGGAAAGATCCTCAGGTGGAAGGGGAGATTGTTCCTCGCTTTTTTTGCCAGGTAGGAGAAGCCACATCCTCCATGGCTGTTCCTGCGTATGCGGGGTGTGCGGGCAAGGTAGAGGGAGGCAGATCAAAAGTGTCCAGTGGGATGGTGAAAGTTCAGGTGATGGTTGAGGCAGGCAGGTCCTTGACTGTGTAGGGCTTTGTAGGAGAGGGTCAACAGCTTTATTGGCATTGCTTGTGTACGGGAAGCCAGTGCAGGTTCATGAGGTGAGGGGATATGTGAGAGTGTCTTGGGTAGTCAAGTATGAACTTTGGTGCTGCATTCTGAATGATTTGGAGTTTTTCATGAGTTGTAAGGTGAGTCCGGCGTAAAGTGCACTACCCTTATACAGGTGACTGCTAATGGGGGCCTAAATGACAGTGTGCCTGGTGTTTGTGGGGAGCCACCTGAAGTTCTGATGTAGAAGGCAAAGGGTGTGGAAGCAGGCAGAGGAGTCTGAGTTGACCTGGTTCCTCGTGCTTAGTTTGTTGTGGATAATGACCCTTAGGTTGCAGTCATGTTCTGTCAGAGGGGGCTAGGTCTGATGGCCATCAGGAGTTGTCCCACAGTGAGGTGGAGGTTCCAAGTAGCAGCATTTTGGTTCTATTGGAGTTGGGTTTGAGGCAGCTCTCCTTCATCATAGCCAGCTATGCTGCTCATGCAGAGATGGAAGTTGGTCTTAGCCTTGGATTTGTTCTCGGTTAGCGCGAGGACTAGTTGTGTATCATCTTTGTAAGAGATGAAGTTCGTTTTTTTACGATGTTGGCCAGGGGGTTCATGTAGGGATTGAAAATGTTGGGACTGAGGGAAGATCCTTGGTGCACTCCGCAGATGATGGGCTTGAACTGGGAGGTGACTGGAGGGAGAAGGATAGTCTGTGTCCAGTCGGAGAGAAATTAAGCAATCTATTTGAGGGTGTCTCCTTGGATGCTGATCTGGTGGAGTCTTTGAGCAGGATTTGGTGGGAGACTGTGTCAAAAGCTGTAGAGAAGTAGAGGAGGATGAGGGTGGCAAATTTTCTTGGTCTAGGAGGATTCTCATACTGTTGGGAATGGGGTGGAATCCGGACTGTGATGAAGCCAGCAGGTTGTTGTCTTCTAAGTATTTTGCGAGTTGTTGGTTAATGGCTTTCTCTAGTACTTTGGTGGAAAAGGGAGCAGGGAGTTTGTACACTAGTTTTTGAGGCTGTTGGGGGAGGCGAAGGGCTTCTTAAGAAGGGACTTGATTCTGACGTACTTCCATTCGTGGAGGTAGGTGGCTGTGTTGATGGATAGGTTGAGGATGTCTGTTGTCAGTGCAGCTGCTGCCAAGGTTGAACATGTGATGAGGGCATGGGTTTGTAGGGGATCCTGAGTAGATGGATTTTATGGTTTTAGTGGTCTTCTGGGTGATGAGCTGATTCCACTTGTGGAGTACATGCTTCAGAGGGGTGGCTGGGAGGCTGAGGAAGTTGATGGTCTCTGCTGCGGTGGGCTGGTGTGCAAAGTTCCTATATGTGGTGCTGCATTTGTCGTGAACGTAGGTGGTGAGGGAGTCACACCATTCCTGGGTGGGCTGTATGGTGTTCTCTAGTGATGAGGGTTTGGTGAACTCTTTGACGATAGTGAAGAGTTCTTTGCAGTGGTTGCAACTGTCTTTAATGCAGGAGGTCAAGGCCGGCTTTTTAGGTGTTTTTATGAGTTTATGGAAGAGGTTGAGAGCTTCCTTTAGAGCGGTGCAGTCATGGGGGAGTTTGGAGTGGTACCATCTCTTTTCAAGTTGTTTGCATTTAGCGGTATGGAGATCCAGCATGTATCAGCTTGCTTATTTGGAAGCTTTGTCGGGTTTGGTGGGTTTCGATGTGGTGACTATATGTGCAATGTGTGATTTCCAGGTAGTTAAAAGTTTGACATCTCTATCGATGTCCAGGGTGTGATCAGGTGCCTAGAGAGTGGTGTCCAGTGGGTTGGAGTTGAGGGTGGTGGTCCGTTGGATCTCAGGTATCTTGCTCCAACTTCTATGTGAGGTGGAAGGACGTTTGGGTGCTCGATTTGGTGTGAAGAAGTATTTGAAATGGATGTTGGCATGGTTAGTCCAGGTGAGCTCTGTGGTGTGGCTGACTCTAAATCTGTTGCTCAAAGTGATGATGGGGTTGAGGGTATAGTCTGTGAATCTGTCAGAGGCCAATGATTCTCATGCTGTCTAGGAGGTTAGTGGTCTGGGTGTCACTGGAGTCCTCTAGGAGGAAGTTTAAGTCCATGAGGAGGATGTAGTGTTCAGTGCCAATGTTTTGAACGGCTGCGATCTCGGGAATTGCATTGCAGAAGCTGGGGTGGAGTCTCGGGTGTCTGTAAACGAGAGTGCTTTTAATGTTGGTATTATTATTGATTTTGAGCTGGAAGTTGAGGTGCTCCATGATTGCTGTGTTTTTGTTTTCCGTGGTTGTGCAAACTATTGATTCATTGTGGATTATGGTGATGCCTCCTCTGGGCTTGTTGGTGCGGTCGTGATGGACAATCTTGTAGCCTCTGGGTAAGGCTGCAGTAATGTCATTGAGTCAGGTTTCTGTGAGGAAGACTAGGGCGGATGCGAGGGTGGTGATGGTGTCCTATATCTCGGTGGTGTGTCTGGCTAGGGAGTGGACATTTAGTAGGATACAGTTTAGTTGGTGAGTGGACGAGGTGGTTGGAGGTGGTTGGAGGTGGTCATTGGGAAGGGTGTGCTGGTGAGCTGGAGGACCAGCAGTTCAGGCAGATTAAGAGTCCAGCTGTGGTGCACTGGTTGGCAAGGCAGCACATCTTGTTAGGTGGTTGGGCAATTGAGGTAGAGGAGTTCTGTTCCGGAGTAATGGTGGATGATGGGAAAGCCAGAATTTCTGGCGCTGGGCCTGTTCCAGGCACCGACAGGGCTTGCCTTTGGCGTGCCTTCGGTATGCCTGCTGTACACCTGCACAGCAGCCTCTATAAGTAGTCCTTGGAGGGGGAGGAGCTAGCAGGGAGGTGGGAGTGGGAAAAGGCAGGAAAGGCAGGAGTGGAAAACAAGCCACAATACAAAAAAAAAAAAAATATGGTGAACAAAAATATGAGGAAAACAAAGGGGGTCATTCCGACCCCGGCGGTCAAGGACCGCCGGGGCCGGGGTCGGCGGGAGCACCGCCAACAGGCTGGCGGTGCTCCGCCGGGCATTCTGACCGCGGCGGTACAGCCGCGGGCAGAAACGGAAAGTCGCGGTGTACCGCCGACTTTCCGCTGCCCATGGGAATACGCCATGGCGGCGCAGGGATTCCGACCCCCTCACCGCCATCCTGTTCCTGGCGGTTTCGACCGCCAGGAACAGGATGGCGGTGAGGGGTGTCGTGGGGCCCCTGGGGGCCGCTGCAGTGCCCATGCCAATGGCATGGGCACTGCAGGGGCCCCCATAAGAGGGCCCCACTTTGAATTTCAGTGTCTGCTCAGCAGACAGTGAAATTCGCGACGGGTGCCACTGCACCCGTCGCACACCTTCCACTCCGCCGGCTCCATTCGGAGCCGGCTTCATCGTGGAAGGGTGTTTCCCGCTGGGCTGGCGGGCGGCCTTTTGGCAGTCGCCCGCCAGCCCAGTGGGAAACCCAGAATGACCGCCGCGGTCTTTTGACCGCGGTACGGTCTTCTGGCGGTCCCAGCCAGGTCGGCGGCTACCGCCGCCGGCCGGGGTCAGAATGACCCCCAAAATGATGAATTAAGCAAGCCAAACTACAAGAGAATAATGAGGAACAAAATTCTCAAATACAGATTATACTAACGTAAAACAACAAGGGCAACACTGCAAGAGTCATGCAGTTGGAGTCAGGGCCAACAGTACGTGGGCAGTGGGACTGAACACAGGTTTGAAGGACAATGGCTGAAAAGCATAAGCCTCTGTCTGCTCTGTCAGCCGGCAGCTGGAGAGTGGCAGATTTGAGCGGGGGGTCAAGGGCTACTACTGGAGCCATGCAGCAGCCTCCATAAGTAGTCCTGGGAGAGGACAGGAGCTACCAGGGAGGCGGATGGGGAGAGCAGGAAAAGGCACTTTAGGTGGGAGCAGGAAACAAGCCACAATGCAAGTACCAAAAAAAAAATGGGAAACAAAAAAATTAGGAAAACATACCAGTGAGGAAAACAGCCAAAATACAAGAGCAAAATGAGGAATAGAATGCACAAATACAGATTATACTAAGGTAAAACAACACAGGCAAAACTGCAAAAGTCATGCAGTTGGAGACAGGGCCACAGAATGTGGGCAGCAGGATCGAACACGGGTTCTCAGGCTGAGACCTTGGCTAAAGGATATTCTCCCAATCCAACTGTGATAGTATCATGGCTTGGATAACGGTTTCCGAGCAGAGAAGGAAAGAGTCTGTAAGATCTTTTTCAGCCATTTCGTAATGGCAAAACAGGAGGATGCAACTATAGCTACCTGTGGCTTCATGGGCAAGGTGGAGTCCAGCCAGAAGCCCAGGTTCTTCTCCTTGTTGAGCTCAGGGAGTGCACCCTATGTCACAGGCTAATGTTGGGGGCCCTTAAGATGGGGGTTTCTGCCTAGTACCGTAACCTCGGTCTTGTCTCCATTTAATTTTAATTAGTTGGAATTCATCCACATGGAGACAGGGCTGAGGCGGCAGAAATTGAGATCTTCCACACTAACTTTATGCTTAGACGACAGAGAAAAGATGATCTGAGTTTCATCCACATATGAGAATGAAGTCAGGCCACAACTTTCCAATAGGTCCACCAAAGGGCAGACATAAATATTAAAAAGCATGGGGCTAAGGGCCGATACCTTCGGCACTCCCGTGGTAAGTGAATGAGAGCTGGACACTGTGTTCGATGAGAAGACCTGGAAATTGCAATCAAGAAGATTAGCCGGGAAAGAGCTGCACCATAAAGACCAAGGTGAGCTATGGGCAAGAATGTCATGAGATACTGTGTCAAAAAGTGTGCTAAGATCTAGTAAGATCAGCCCAGCTGTACCGCTTCTGTACAGGAGTCACCGTAGATGACTTGTCACTCTTAGAAGGCTGGATTCTGTGTTGTGCTCAGCTCTGAAACCTGACTGGGAAGGGTGAGGTCATTCTGGGCTTCTGCATATGGAGTGAGTCGGACGCTAACATGCTTCTCCAATATGTTGGCGAGGATAGGCAGCAAAGAAAAGGGTCTGTAGTTTGCCCAATTAGATATGCCCAAGTGGAGTTTTTTTGGCAAAGGAAGCCGCATAGCATGCTTCCAAGCTTTGTGTAAGTGACCCTCATGCACCTAACCCATGTACTCAAAGTTTCAACTATACAGCACATTTGCAAAAAGGTATCAAAGATAAACCCTTGCAAATAACTTCATTAATGTTGAAGGATCACCTTGTTTTCACTTACCCTGAGAGTTGACAGTATAAACATGAGCAATTTGAACCCTACAATGGCATGATTTGAAGAACAACCATGGCTCAGAGATTGCTGGGGTCCTTTTCACAGTACCAGCTCATCTGTGAAAATCTGCTCTTTGAAAAGATACTCTGGAAACCCCAGAGCAAGGTTACCAGCACAACCATGAATGTTCAAGCATGTTCAGAAACTCATGGACAACCGTTAATACGATATTGGCTGGCTTGGCACTGAAAAGAGGTCTCATTTGAGTCTCTGAAGCACCAACAAGCCCACCTGTTCGATAGTGTATACTCCCGACAAGCAGCCAGCTAACATACAACAAGACAGAGAAAAGTGAAGAATACACATGTTTCCCCCTTTGAACTGTGTTCCAAGTGCTTGGTCAAAATATGTCACTTGTAGCTATAGGCCTTATTTAGAGTTTAGTGGATAGGGTATTTCAGCTTCACATCGTCAGCACCCACCATCACCACCACCAATACAACCAACACCACTACACCCTGCTGCACCAACCTACATGAACACCTGGACCCCCACCAACCACGAATAAATCGGCAAAACCATGAGCTCCATCTACTCAGGCTCCCCAACTGACCCTTGCCCCCACCACATCTTCAACAAGGCCAGCCAAATCGTCGCTCCCCAGCTCCAGGCCGCCATCAACAGTTCCTTTAACACCGCAACCTTCCCAAATATTTGGAAGCACGCCAAAGTCAACGCTCTTCTCAAAAAACCCAAAGCAGACCCGGAAGACCTTGCAAACTACCAACCCATTTCTCTTCTCCCCTTCCCCGCAAAGGTCATGGAGAAGATAGTAAACGTACAACTGTCTTGCTTCCTAGAAGACAACAACATACTCAACGTCTCCCAGTCTGGATTCTGCAAGAGCCACAGCACCGAGACCGCCCTCATCGCCTGCACAGACGACATCAGGACCAGATTAGACAAGGGAGAGACCGTCACCCTCATCCTCCTAGACCTCTCTGCAGCTTTTGACACTGTATGCCACCAAACCCTTCGCTCACGCCTTCTCAACACCAGAATCCGCCACAAAGCCCTGGTCTGGCTCACCTCCTTCCTCTGCGATAGAACCCAAAGAGTTCGCCTCCCTCCTTTCTGGTCTACAGCCACCAAGATCATCTGTGGTGTCCCCCAAGGATCCTCCCTCAGCCCCACCCTCTTCAACATCTACATGACTCCTCTCGCCAATATCACCGCCCCGATGGCATCACCATCATCTCATACGCTGACGACACCAAACTCATCATCTCCCTCACAAGGAACCCAGCTACTGCCATGATTAACCTGCAAGCCGGACTCCTCAATGTCGCCAACTGGATGATAGTAAGCCACCTCAAATTGAACTCAGACAAAACAGAGATCATCATCTTCGGCCCCAAGAAGGCAGCATGGAACGACTCTTGGTGGCCCACCACCCTTGGCCCACCCCCAACACCCACCACCCCGCATGCAACCATGGCATCATACTGGACTCGTCTCTCTCCATGACCCAGCAAATCAATGCCATATCATCCTCCTGCTTCAACACCCTTCACATGCTATGCAAGACTTTCAAATAGATTCCTTTAGAAACAAGAAGAACAGTCACCCACGCCCTCATAAGCAGCAGACTGGACTACGGCAACGCCCTCTACGCAGGGACCACAGCCAAGCTTAATAGAAAAATCCAGCGAATCCAGAACGCAGCCGCACGTCTCATCCTCAACCTCCCCCGCCACAAACACATATCCACCCACCTCAGATCACACTGGCTGCCCGTCAACAAAAGGATAATTTTCAAAATCCTTGTCCACGCTCACAAAGCCCTCCACGACACTGGACCGGCCTACCTCAACGAGCGAGTCAACTTCCACATACCAACTCGACAGCTCCGCTCCACTGACCTCGCCCTAGCTACAGTCCCCCGCATCCAACGCACCACCTCCGGCAGCAGATCCTTCTCCCACCTTGCCGCCAAAACGTGGAACTCCCTCCCCACCAACCTACGCAAGACCCAGGACCTCCTAACCTTCAGAAAGCACCTAAAAACATGGCTTTTTGAGCAGTAACCGCCCCCCCCAGCACCTTGAGACCCTACCGGGTGAGTAGTGCGCTTAAGAAATTTATTTGATTGATAGATATTTTGGGCCAGATTTAGATATTAGCGGATGAGTCACTCTGTCACAACAGTGACAGATATGCCGTCCAACAAAATCTAAGTCCCATAGTGTGTAATGGGATTTAGATTTCAGTGGACAGGATCCACTGAAATCTCAATCCCATAGTATATAATGGGATTTAGAGTGCATTTGACACTCACCTGCCAATATCTAAATGGGGCCCTATGTCACAAACATAGCGGATAGCCTACCTGCTATATTACACGTGTACTATAGCCTATGACACTTATAATACGGTTAACAGGATATCTGCCACATTTTTATGGAGTATCCCATCTGCAGTGCAAACCACAAAAGAAAGTTCAATTTTGCGGTATTTCCATTTTGTACCTTTATCTTTAGATAGGGATGTATATGATGTGTTTCCATTCCCAAGCTTCTGAATCTGGAACCTAGAGATTTGTGTTCAAACCCTATACTCAAAAATCTGTCTGGTTTGTAAATACTATTACCTAGATTTACTACCATTAGACACGAGGGAACACAGCAGGACAACTTGCTGCCCTGTTCTGCATCAAATGGAGAGAGCAGGAATGTGCCATATTAACAAAGACATGGCACACTCCTGCTCTCTGAGTGATGCCCAGCGCCAATGCAGGCTCCTTTGTGTCATAGTGCAAGGGTGCCTTCATTCCAGGCAGGATTCTTTTTGTGCAGGAAGGTACAATTTATTGCACAAAAAAATATAGGAATGCTGCAAAATTTATGGTTGGATGCATGAGAACCCAATACTCCATCCAGGAAAAGCCACCCCAATGCCGAGAAACCCAAGGAAATGATTTACTATGAACTGCATTACTCTGGATTTACTCAGCCATGCAGAGCCACACAATGTGGCTTTACATGGTTAATAAATATCAAAAATCCACATGAAAAATGTAAGACATCCCATGTTCTCTAAGAAATGCTGACACAGTCTTGTCAACAATTCTTCACGTTTTTTCTTTCCAACCCCTGCAGCACTCAAGGTAGATCACTTCCACTTTTGGCTGACAAATGTTGGAGAACATAAAATGTGTTTTTGGAATCATAAACATTGAGCTGGAAAAGGTATCTTTCATCTCAGTTTCTAATCTACTCCACTTAGGCATCCTATATCATTCCCACTACAGTGGATAATCATAAAGTGTGGATAACCACAGAGAAAGTAGAGGTAGTAAATGATTCCATCACAAACGTATTTCGCTAATCCATGTAATGTTTACTCTTTTCAACCCCAAAATTAGCTTAAAAATCTGCTATCTTGGTGTGGTTTCTAGCCCAAAAACAAAGTGTGCCCAGCAAGCCAAGCACAAATGGTTTTGCTCATGTCGTCACATGCAAGAATGAAGAAGAGTCAGCCAGTAAAACAAATAGGTACAGGGATAGATTTATGCACAGAAGCTGGAACTGGCGTATAGGAAAGTACTTAACAATTATTTTAAAGACAGCACTCATTTGCCTACCTTTGTGTTGGCTACAAATGTAGCACAATAATACCAAAAGCAAAAATGATGTAAAAAAATAAACTAGATTGCACATATAAAGTTTCAGAAGTTGTAGACAGGCAAGTGAAACACACATCTATGGTCACATTATAACCTAATCCAATAAATAAATACATGTGAAATACAAAACACCAATAAAGCGCTATGTGATTGGTTTTTAAAATAAAATGAGCTACAAGCACAGGCTAGTATTTCTAAATACATATTAATTGTCACATGACAATTAAAACAAACAGGAAAGTAGATCAGTAATACAGTGAAAAAGCAAAGCTAACTGTCCTTGTATTATAACACTAACTGGGCTATAACACAGCCCAATACTACTAAATACCTGCTACAATCAGATCTACTCTGCTGACTGCTAGAAGGCAATATAGCTGTATTTGTTGTTCAAATAAATGAAGAACAAAAAATAAAATTGTACAGCAGGAACATAAGACAAAAACAAAGTACAGACAGAGAAGGGAGACGTCTACAAAAAAAACAACACTACTGGTAAGAGTATTAAAAATGTTTATATGAACCCTAACATTAATAATAAACGTTTTAATTTAATTTATTCCTTGAAAAACAGAAAATGAAGACCATGTACCATGGAGAAACTTGACTCTCTATTTGAGAGAGACAGGTAAGATCTCTGTGAATGTCAGCTAACCTGCAGTTGGAAAACTAGACTATGGGGGTCATTACGACCTCAGCGGTCTTTTTTTAAGACCGCTGAGGGACCGCCGTGCGGAAGACCGCCTGTGCAGGCGGTTTGCCGCTCGGCCTATTATGACCGTTGGCAGCTCTCCGTCCCTTTACGGATGGAGAGCCGCCAACAGCCATACTGGCGGGAGGCGGGGAAGTGGAGGTTGCTCCACCTCCACCGCCACGCCATCAGAACACCGCCCAGCGAATCACGTCCTGTGATTCACCGTGGCGGTGTTCTGTTGGTGGTGTGGTGTCGGCGGAGCTGCCCCCCTGGCTCCCGTTCCCTCCCGGAGGATCGACGGAACAGGTAAGTTGATCGTCCGTTAGGGGAGGGGGGTGGAGGGGTTGGGTGTTTTGTGGGTGCATGGGGGTGTGCGTGTGTGTATGTAGAGGGGGTGTGTGAGTGCGTGTATGCTTGCAGGGGTGTTGTGTGTATGGGAATGAGTGCGTGTATGTCTGTGGGTATGTCTGTATGGATGTGTGCGTGTATGTTTGAATGTGGATGTGCGTGTCTAACTGTGTGTGTGGATGTTGGCATGTATGTCCGGGTATGTGCGTGTGTGTGGTGCCTGCATGCATGTCGGGTGTGTGTGAGTTATGTGCTGTTGGGGGTCAGGATTGGGAGGGGTGCCCTGCCACCTTTGGGGGGTGGCAGGGGTGGTGGGGGTGTAGAGGAGGGAGTCGGGTG
The DNA here is from genome assembly GCF_031143425.1 of Pleurodeles waltl. Classification (NCBI taxonomy): domain Eukaryota; kingdom Metazoa; phylum Chordata; class Amphibia; order Caudata; family Salamandridae; genus Pleurodeles; species Pleurodeles waltl. The sequence continues at coordinate 1,063,004,330 of NC_090448.1, read as the reverse complement.
GGGGTGGGGGGTGGGGGAGACCCCTATCAGTGCCAGGGAAGGAAAGTGCTTACCGCCATGGATTTCATGGCGGTTCAGACCACTGGAAATCCACCGAGGTAAGCCGGGTCCAAATACTGCCGGCGGTATAGTGACGGTATATTGAGGTAACCGCCATGGTCATAATTCCCCAAGGTAAGACCGCCAGCCTGTTGGCGGTCTTACCGCCGGTTCTCCGCCATCCGCCAGGGTCGTAATGACCCCCTATAACTTAATACCTTCATTTTGGATTCATTATAATTTGGAAATGTATCCAATACCATCAAAACTACTCCAAATGAATGTATAAGAAAATATCCTTTTCAAATCATTGTTGAAATGCAAACAAAATCAGGAAAAGTTCAGCCACATTCATTAGAACGCGTGTTGAAAGGAAAAATAGTTTTCCTTCCATCAGATTTCAAGAAAAACATAACCACTCTTCAGATGCAACACGAAACAGAGGAACCTTTAGTGCTTTTATCCAATGGAATATCCACAAAAGACACAAAGGTTTGGCAAGAAGCATTGACAACATTCAAAACGTTACACATTAACATAGAAAAACAACATACACTATAAAGATTTGAACATTGATAACTTTATCTCATCAACATATTATCATTTGGGGAAAAAAATTCTACTGAACACAAAAATTGTGCAGATTAATCAAGAACACGCTGAACAAATATATGAACATTACAGTATATACTACTACACAAGAGACATGATGGCTGATGCTTTATTACTGTATCAGATGAGGGAAGCTAGAGGAGAGCCGATTAGTGTCTGTGGAAAAACTCTGGAAGCAAAATGTTATCAGCATTTATTCCCTGCTCGGAAATGTGGATGATATGATGATTATCCAGTACAAATTTCTGCATCAGAGTGCCAAGCAACATGATTATATTAGGATGATCCACACTTTTCTCAACACATTCCTTACATTTTCATACTACTTTATGAGTGTGAACTTTCAGTCACTTCTTCTGCAATTGCACATGTGATGCATACTGAAACTCTTTTTACTAATATAGTAGCATAGTATTTTGTTCAAAATATGCATCAGAAAGATGAGATCATGATGGCATGCTAGAGAGGGCCAAATGAATATTGAGTTCAGTGACATGGGCAATTGAAATATATGCCAGAAATTGAGGACCACCCACTTGGTATATTACTTTAAGCTGTGCTGAGTACGTATGGAACTATTTGTATAGATATCCACTTAAAGCAAATGATAATATTGCAGAGTAACTATAAAGCACCCATCTTAGGATCCTGACAATTTTTGTGCATATTTTAACCACAACTTTCAAACTATACTTCACATTTTAGCCATCAAAAACAAACATTTTGGAAAGGTACTGATTTCATTTAGAAACAATATTATTAAGCAAGAGTTGCACCACACATTCATATGCTTTTGTGGATTAAAGATGCACTTACGTTTGGATATGACTCTAGTTTATTCTTTCTACAGTTCATTGACCCTAATGTCACTTGTGCCAGCCCAAAAAACAGAGCAAAATTAAACAATTTTTTGAGCAAGTTTTATGCTTTCAATTACATAACTGTACTTAAAACTGCTCACAAATATTGAAACTAATCCAAACATTACTCTACATGTTGCTTTGGACTGCCAAGACCAATGAAAGAAAGGGTGAACATTTTAAGGTCATCTCTAAGACATGTGGTTGCTGGCAAATCACCCAAAAATACTTTCAATCAGAAGACTGCAAGCATCACAACAGGTACACAACTTCTATATATGTGAGGTGCCAACATGGATATACAATTTGTTACAGATAACTCTACAGTGGTTGCATGTTATGTTACTTCCTATATTATAAGAGCTGACAAAAGTGATGTGAAGGAAGTATGGGAAGAAATATCTGTTGAGCAATCGTTAAGAAAAAGATTATGCTGAGTTAGCCTTCAAATGCTATCTCATCAAGAGGTCAATAGCTATGAACATGTGACTGTTTGAGTTTTTTTAGCTTACATGGTAAATCCCTGCCAAAGAGTTCTCAAAAGCCTGCCTGAAACAGAATACCTTGCACATTTTGATCCCAATATCAAAAACATTTTCAAACCCAATGTGTTGGATGCATATTACCCAAAGAGAAAGCTTTTGTTAGAACACCTATCACTCTATGAAGGTGCTCAGTTCTACACGTTAAAAGATATGGCAGAAAATATCAACTCTGGACATGTTTTCATGTTCAAGGGATCAAAGAATGTTTAATGCATCATTCTAAATGTACTCTCATTTATCATCAGAAACTGAGTTGTGACACATGGGAAGAAAATAATTCCACTATTTAGCACTTATACAACTATTTAAACCACAGCAGAAAGAAGAAGAGATTATATGCTCCTATGAATCTATAAAGATTGATTTCATTCATAAAAATGTCATTGCAGTACCTCAATTTCAGATACATTTGGAAATGTTGGAACAAGGAATAGAAGAAGCGAATAACATTAATGTTTTAATACTAAACAATACTGCACAAACTAATAATAGTTTTACATCAAGGACTGCTGACCTACTTGGACAACCAATGATTGTGTCATAATTAAATTCAGAACAACTACAGTTATACAAAGACAGAAAACAGTCACTAGATCATGGACTTCAACTTGAAAATGGATCATATAATGTAGTACCTTTAAACCTATACTACAATATATCAGTGGCCAAGTTGGATTGAGAAAAACATTCTTATTAAAGTAATCACTGCTTATGTGCACAACGCTATGACTTCCAATTTATCTTGTATAGTTACTGCTTCTACTGGAATAGCAGCAAATAGCATTAAAGTAAATACTGTACATTGAAGCATGACAACAAATTAGATTATTTGAAATTAAATACTGATATACATGGAAAAGTTCAAAAAAGCTATTTGATCATAGATGAAGTCAGCATGGGTTCCAACGTAATGTTGGCATTTGTTCATTAGCGGATGCAAGAAGTGCTCACAACATCTTATACAGTCCTCTTTGGAGTGAAACAGGATTTCAGAGTTCTATTACAACTGATACCTGTAAAAGGTGAACCAATCTATTAAAATCTTCTGCAGGAGCAAACTTGAAATTCTTTCGGAAGTATAGGGAATGTCAACATTTGGTTACATTTTTCTTACGGAAAACAAAAACATAATATGAAGCAAGCTAATGATGAACAATATGTCAAAATATTCCTAGACATTTGCCATGGCAGTCTGACAAAAGAAGCAAAGAATATTCTATAGGAATGAAGCACAAAGACATAGTTTCCTGTAGTTCATTCACGTGCTGAAGTAATGTATTATCTCCTTTCACAATCACAATCTGTGGTTTCTTTAATGTTAACTCTTAAAGAATGGGCTCAAATTAATAATGAAATGTTACATCTATAAAAAACCAAGAAATTGTACATCTCCCTTTTAAAAGTAAAGTAAAGATTCATAAGCTTATAAGCGAAAATTTAGCTACAAAATTACACAATATGTAAAAAGCTGTGTCACATACTGCAGAATTGGAGCTAGATTTACATCAGTGTAAAAATGGTTGTGCTATTTTACTATGCAATTTACATGTAGAAAGGGGGACTTATAAATGGAGCCATATGATTTGTAGTGGAATTTATGATGTCTGCAAACAAAAAAGAGATTTAACTTATTGTGGTGAAATTTCACCATATTCAAGAACCAAATTGATTTCTTGGTGTTACTTATCAAAGATTTGAATATTAGACAATAGCAGTTTTCTTTTTATTTGACCTATGCAGTAACAGTACACAAATTACAAAGACTAAGGCCCTCATTACAACCCTGGCGGTCGGTATTAAAGTGGCAGTAATACCCCCAACAGGCCGACGGTAAAAAAAATGGGATTTGGACTCTGGCGGTTACCGCCATCCAACACCGGCACTTTAACATACCGACCGCCAGGGTGGTACTGGCCGCTGGGCTGGAGACTTCGGTCTCCAGCCCGGTGGCAGTCACAGTCCCTGCCTACTGTGATGGTTTTTGTGCCAAACTTACTGCCACGAAAACCATGGTGGTAGGCACTATCAGTGCCTGGGAATCCATTCCCTGGCACTGATAGGGGTCCCTGCCGCTCCCCTCCCCCCAATGCTACTGCCCCCACACATATACACACCCACACGCGCACCCATATACACACATGCACACACGCATACCCACCACCACCCACGCATGCACACATGCATACCCAGACACCACTACACACACCAACATACATTATCACACACATGCATCCACAACACACAATCACTCACTCACGCATGCATCCAACGCCACTCACACCCACATGCACGCATCCCAAAACATACACACACCTCCCCACATACACACAACACCCCCCACCCCCGCTCCGGTCGGAGAACCCGACTTACCTGCTTGCAGGGGGTCCTCCAGCTGGAGACGGACCGCGGCTCTGCTGTCAACAGCAGCGTCCGCCAGCAAAACACCACCAGGCCGTATTATTGCTCATGACACGGTCGGCGGTGTTTTGCTGGCATGAAGGGGCTGCTGTCAGCAGCGCCGCCTTACCGCAGTCCTTCGCCATGACCGCCAACGGTGTTTTGCCAGATTTCTGACAGAATACCGTCGGTGGTCATAATACGTGTTGCCGGCTGGTAGCCACGGCGGCGGTATGTTGGCAGCCTTCGCCGTGGCGGTAGGCAGTCAATACCGACAATGTTGTAATGAGGGCCTAAGCTTTGATTATGCATTAATTAACATTGGCTCTTCAGTATTCAAAGAGGGATTAACATTTGTTGCTCTGGCTTCCATAAAAAATTACATGTTTGGATATTGTTGATTTTGATGGCACAATAATTCATGCAGACTGTGTCTTTGCGAGTGAATACAATTATTTGTGAAATACATTCACTGCTCATCTTGAGGAATATCCAATTTTTACAAAATACACATTTTCTAAAGAAAAATTACATCAAACTAAAAGTATGAAGAAATTTTGAAACAACCTAAAATGAAAATTCAAAAAACAAATCTTACAAAAAATTACAGGACATCATTTTAAAAATCAGGATGGCATTTATTGCAATGTTATTGTCAATCTACCTTTATACTTACTGTCAGTGAGACAACTCATAAAGCAACATGTAGATCAACCTTTCTGCAAAACCTTGACAAATCTTCAACACCAAATTGTGTAAGACATCTGCAAATGACACTCTACAAGTGGCATTAGAGATATTGTAGATATGTGTAGTAGTGCTGTTCAGTTTTCTATCAAGATGCTCAGAAATTCTGTCTGGCTGTTCTACAAATAATAGGTAACACAGGTCACCTAAATTCTGACCTTTTTGGTGTAAGCTACTATTGGAATGATGAATGCTTCCACTGCTTACATTCAAGCTCCACTGTTACATAAAATTTTTGTATATAGACCACTTCCTGCCTGCAAACCAATTGCTTTTAAAAATGTAATATGTAACGCTGTGCAATCAAACTTCAGTCCAAACTGCAGATCTGAATTTTTCCCAACCCTGAATTTAACATTTTCGTACAAACTATCTGATTTTGATTCTTCAAAGATGCACTCAGAAAAACTGAAAAATCAATATGTATATTTCTACCTTTACTGCTTCATACATTTCTATTTCATGGTGGACTTTTACTAGGAGTGCTAAAAGTGTCCATCATGGAGAGACTGCAGCATCAGGACACTATACCATCTACTTTAAAAACAACACAAGCTGGCCAGAATGTGATGATAACACTCTTACCTTTAAACACAGACTACCTAAAACTGTACATGAATGTTATCAGTTATTTTTACATCCTAAAGTTTGAGTCATAGTGTTCCCACTGTAATAAAGCTATACAGGTATTTTAGAGCTGGACATATATTTCACTAGTTATGGTATTATGTTGGCTCATATAGTTGAAGGCATTTGAAGAAGTCTACTGTAAGTATAGTTCTGTTCTATGGTTTTCCACTTATCAGTTTACCTAGATAGATATGTGAAGGGTTAAACATGCATTTTTTCACAATCCAAATGATGTGTTTTCCTCAGTGTTTTATGATGACTACCTCAATATTATCATAATGATCTCTAAATGATGACATTATGGTGTTTAGCAATACTTTTACTTGTATCTGAGAAACACATTAAACAAAAAGCAAACTTGGCTTAACTTGTGCTTCTGTTTATCACATACATTCAGATCTCACTGTAATACTGTGTTATAAACTTGCCATTTTCTATCCTTATATGTATCTATTTCTTGTAAGCTAGGTACCCTATCTTATTCTTGTAAAATGTGGATTATTTGTCTATAATTGATATGAAAATTTACTTTGATAGAATTTGGTTACTTATAAGCTCACAAAATAATGTTTTACTAATTTATAAATACAAACAAAATAACTTTTTTTATTAAAATAAAATACCTCACCTGTAGTTTTTCACACTATACGACCCTCAAATATAGTCCATTATATAACATGACATTCAAATCTATAACACATTAGTGAACTCTAGCACACACCACTCTACTGTACATCACACGTCAATATACACCACTGCATGCTGAGTCCTTTTACTTGAACGCATTACACTAAACAGTACTATAGAACACAACGCTTGACATTACATCATTGCACAGTATACCCAAACATACTCGACTGAAGAAAATTTCACTCACTGACCCAAAATTGAGCATCACTCAACTGAAGGACCGTTATCAGTATGACATTCCACCATACTGTATGGCACACCACTCTGCTCAACCTCACGTGTCACTCACCTTACACTTACCTTTCTTTACTATATAATATGCAATTATATTTTGATGTTACTTGTAAAAACTATGGGTAATATTAGCACCAGCTCTTTATTGTTGGAAATGTTTGTTTTTTAATTGTTTTCTGCATGTTCCTACAGTAGGTCAATAGGACCAATGAAACCAAAGGAAGGTGGGCAGCAAAAAGGAGGAAAAGGAATGGACAGAAAAAAACTAGGGATGTTGGGGAGGATGTTGGTGAGTGATAAATAGCTGCTGAGTAATATTTAAGCCCATCTCTCCAGCAACTATCACAGTGTGACAGAGCAGGCAGTATATGGCTGTACTTCCATACTGGTCAATAATGTACTCATCCTGCCTCAGAACCAATGGAGCAGGTGTTTGTGGAGGTGCAGCCAATGCTCTAGAAGCTGTGGCTGCTGATTATGCTGCTGAGGCGCCCTCCTCCAGCTACTACTCCTGCTTCATTTCCTCCAGTGCCAATTTTTGGGAGGGGATGAGTGCCAGGTGTTTGTGCATCTCAAAGGTCTTTAACAAATATTGCTTGTATATGGCACAAAAGATCTCCTTTTGGCAAAGGTTGCAGGTCACCATTGGAGAATTTGCTTTCTTCTTCCCTGATGGCATGGAGAATCATTGCCACACCACAAATTCTTTCAGATTTCTCTTTTGTTCCTCTTGTTTCTCCTGCAGCAGGACATGTTCTTCTTGCTTATCCTCCTCATACTGGCCAGGATGATCTGGGTCAGCCATCCGCACAGCAATTAGAGCAGCAAGTGTAAAGACGGGAGCACAAAAAAGAACATTACCTTATCCTTAAAGGTTATATGTTATGGAAATGATGAGAAAGAGGTGCAAACGTCCTCTTTCCGGTAATTGGCAGTGTTTTTAGCCCATCAAATTTTGTTTTACAATCACAAATAACAACGGTATTGGCAAAATACAAACAAAATAAATAATGATCATAAAATTGACATACACATAGTAGAATTACACTATTACAACAAATGGTGTGTCAGTTTACACATCAGTAATAACACCAAAATATAAAAGTTGTTTACATAGATAGCCTAAAAAGAGAAAAATAGCCACCAACCATAAAGACTATTATTTTTGCTAGAAAGTACAAATAAATTGGCTTTAATTAAAACCCAATACTACTAGATGAGAGCAGAGAACATACAGATTGTGGCGACTGCAGGAAAGTAATATAATTTTATTTGAAATTTACAAAACATTACATTAATAAATATGGATACCTTAACACATACATGTATATATGTGCATACATGAGAGTGCTACTTTAAAACTTAATTCAATATCACTATTTTAATACAAATGTGGCTTTAATTTGTCTCATTATATTCACTCATGTTTTAAATATACAAAAACAAATATTGAAATTAAATGGACTCCATGGGCACCTTATGTCCTTTCATATAACACCCCTTATAACATACGAAATTATAGTATTTATAACAACACATTATTTAATGTAGTGTGGTGAGATATAGTTGTTCTGTGATTATTGAGCTGAAAACAGCTCTTATAGAGGTACAGTTGTTATAATAATGTGGCGGCATACATAAATTATAAATGTAAGTTACAACTATAACTGTAGAATTCCAAATGTTTGTTTAGTTTCATTTTGGTTTGTAGAGAAACAATAAATTATGTTTTCTTAACAATGACTTAGCTTCAAGTCGTTTGGTGCATCGGACGGCTTGGAGCTGTCTGACACCACAGTGCTTGTGTGCCTCGGATGGCTCCTAACTGTCTGATGTACACTGCACTGGAAATCCCTCTGGTGTGGGCACAGAGGGATTTCCTTTATGAAGAAAGAGCCTTGGGAGCTGGGCGAGAGCTTCCCCAACTCCCAGTGCTGTTTTTGTGTTTTCAGGTCAATGAAATCTGCACACTATGTAGATTCCGGAAGTTTCCATTACAGAAATGTAAGGAAAATGAATGATTTCAGGAAAAGTTTGAGGTTTTCATGGCGTTGTGGGTAAGAAAACCTAATGGTAGTCACACAAGTCACACAATCCTGGATTCCCTAACATGTCACATTTTTAAAAATGTACATGTTGGATAGGTTTCCCTAGGTGCCAGCTGAACTAGGGTCCAAAATTTTGAGCTAGTGAGGTACTATGTTTATTGGAAGACATGAGAATTTCAGGTGGAAGACTTTTGTGGCTCCTCACAGATTCCAGAATTTCCCATTACAAAACGTTTGTTTTTTAATCAGTTTTAGGTTTATAACGGATTCTGGGTAGAAAAATGTGGTGAGGGCCATGCAAGTCAGCGCACCCTTGACACCCCTAGGTGTCTAGATTTAAAAAATATACAGGTTGGCTAGGTTTTCCTAGGGGCTGGCTGAGGTAAGGTCCAAAATCTGGAGCTACAAACATTCGAAAAATGATCAGTTTTGGGTTGAAAAAATGTGCTGTGCCCACATTGCGTTTTGGGCTATTTCCTGTTACAGGCAGTAAGCCTCCACACACTAGTAAGGTACCATTTTTAGTAGGAGACTTGTAGGAGCATAGAATAGTTGAACATTTGCTATTACCAATCGGATTTTGCTGCATTTGTGTCTTTTAAATGTAAGTCAGTGTACAAGAAGAGGACATTTTGAAAAATATCCTCCAAATTATATGCTACTATGGGTAACTACAATTCACTGCTCCTAAACTATCTTGTGCCCATTTCAGAAATGCATAACTTTCCTTGATACCCATTTTTCACTCTGCCTATTTTGCTATAGGGATTGGTCTATTCATGGTATTCAATGACAAGCCATTGTGTGGTGCAGCTCAGTTATTTGCTCTGGGCAGCTTGGGTTCTTAGAGAAACTACAAACCCTATACATCCCCACAAGCAGAAGGTACAAGTGAGCATAATGATATATTGCTTTTGTCAATCTGTCATTGTGACAAAAAGTTACAGATGAACATGTCACAAATGCCCATTTTTTCCTAGTCATTTCAACATTTCTTTTTTTCAACAGTTATTTTCCTTGGGAAAATCTTGAGTGATCTACACATATGACCCCTTGCTAAATTCAGGATTGTATCTGCTTTTCATAAATCTATGGCTTTTCTTGATCACCTCAGGCCTTTATACAGGTTTCCAACACAAATTAGGCTCAGAGCAAAAATTAGGGGAAATAGGTTACCTCTTACATAAGCACCAAAATGGTGGTACCATATTAGGTTTTTTGAATTAGCTCTACTTGTTTCTGAAAGCTGGGAAGATGGTGACTTTAATACAGCAAACCGTTTCTGGATGACATCCAGAGGGAAAAAACAGACACTTTTATCTGAAGCATTTTCCCTATTCCATATACTCACACTTTTGCAATATTTTGCCTATTTTCTCATTGCTAGAGAGAAAGTATTGCTCCATCACACCTCTTTTTGTGTGTAAAAGGCCGCTTTATTGGAAACAGGTGCACTCACAAAGTTCACTCCCTTGGCCTTGTGCCTTACAAAACTAAAACCTCACTATACATAAATTCTCCTAACAACACGGCCCCCTCCCCTACCCATCCCTCCCTCCCCTTTTGCACGTGCCGCTCAATAGTCCAGTCCTCCTTACTTCGTGCTCCTATCTACTCTGTCTAGTACCTTAATAGTCAGTTGCTAGCGTCTTGAGCCTGCAAGTCTCCAGCCCTTAACGCTCGATATTATCTAGGTATCCCTGCTACTGTCCGCCCTTATCCAATCAGCATTTTTCTTGTCTTCTTTTCTTCCCATCCGTTCAGGTCTGTCATGTGCCCTTTCTCTATCTCCGCCACCAGAAAAGGAAGAGGACCCGGCCCCTGAGCCGCCCTCTCCTTTTCTGCCCCCCCAATCCCGATCCGTCTCAGTGACAGTCCTAGGTGCCTAAAATTCCCTAAATGTCAGTCTCCACACTTCTTTCACTTGGTGCAGGTACAATTCCATGCCCAAAAAGGACAGGTGTACTCCGTCGCCCCTAAAGAATTCTTTATCTTCAAATCGTATATCTGTGTGTTCCATGTACGTGAAATCTTGTTCAGAACAAAAAGTCTTCATTTCCCTATTAATTTTCTTCCTGGCTTTTTCAATGGGCCCTGGTCTACAAGCTCCCCTCCAAATCTGACGGGGAACAAAAGCCGTCCATATCAAATGACAGCCATGCCATTGCTGGCTCACTACTGATAATTCTCTCTTCATGTCTTTTAATATGTCCAAACCCGTCCTCTTCACCATGTCATTCTCTCCTAAGTGTATTAGTAAGACGTCCGGACAGTGTCCTCTCCCTTTAAGCCTCAGCAACATCCCTAACAACTCATGTCAACACATGCCCCCTCTACCCTCCCACCGAACGCAGTATCGTGTCACATCTAAACCCAAATTAGACCCCAGCTTTGTCGACTGAGCTTGTCTCGCCACCCATTTTACGAAGGAGTGTCCCACGACCCAAATGTACAATGACTGCACCGCTGGCCCAGGAACCGAACCTGTAGGAAAAGAAATAAAAATTAGTCCCATTCCCGTCGCCATCGCTTATCGCACATATTTCTTGTAGGCATCTGACTTCCACCGTCCCAGCTCTAGAACCGCCTCCCTCTGCCAACCCCGTCCACCTGCCTCAGTCACCATACCAATCCGAAAGGAATGTGTTCCAAATTGTGACGAATCGACACCTATGTGATTTAAACAAGATCTCATAACCACCAATAGCTGGTATGCAGACACCGCGTCACCGTTCCTATGACAAAAAACTAAACCCGTCTGTCTCCACCCCCTCCCCTGCATCCGTCGCGCCAAACGCATTGGGCACATGTCCCACACCGGATAGGTCCGCATAAAAACCTGCCTCCCCCTCCCCCGCTGGTCCGTCTTCGAGCGATTCAAGAATACCCCGACTCCGCTCTGCGAAATACAGACATCATCCCATCGAACCCCCTCCCAAAACTTAGAGCCCAACAACTCCGACACGCGGAAAGCCCCAAAAAACATCCAGGACATCAAAGTCCAAAATAATAGCGCCTCTTCCAGACTTTTACAAATGGTCGCCGTCTATGCCATTATTGGCCTCAACAGGTCCAAAGAAATCGGCTGGCGCTCCCTTGCTCCGCTACCCCTCTTCCTCGCCCAACCTTCCAAAAGCTGCTGCCCGAACTCCCCCGCCGACGGAGCATAACCCCACAAAAGCTTACCCATAAAAGCTATCCCCGCTAACTTCCCTGCCATGGAGACCTTTGACAAACGCTTGTCTATCATGTTCATCATATATATAATTACATCCTCAATCTGATCCTGTACCCGCCACCGTCTACGCGCTCCAGACTCCAAAATTCCTGCCAAGCCCTTACATACTTGCACTGCGTCGAAGGGGCCAACGAGTTCTCGACCAATCGGAGAATCCTCTTTCTCCTATTCTCCAAAGCGCTGCTGGCATCGCCATCCTGTTCAACTGCTCGTCCGCGACCAACCCACGGAACCTCTCCCACTGTGAACGAGATAAGGCATCCGCAATGTCATTGTTTACCCCAGCCACGAGTCGCGCCCGAAAATAAATATCGCGCCGTAAGCACTCCAAAACGAAAACTCGAAGCAGCTGTAGCACCTGTGGTTCCCTCGCTGACTGCCTTTTTACCACCTGCACCACTGCCAAATTGTCCACTCAAAATAACACGCGCTTGTGCTGCAAGCAATGCCCCCATAAACACACCGCCACCACCAGCGGAAAAAGCTCCAGAAATGCAATACTCCGACCCCCCGCGCGCCACGCCTCCGCCCATGGTTCCGCACAAAAATTGCCCTGCCAATATACACCAAACCCCGACGCCCCCGCCGCATCTGAAAAGCTTTGTACATCCCACTCGCACACTGGCCATTCCTGAATCGGAATGCCATTAAACGACTCCAGGAATACGCACCACATCCTCAAATCCTCTTTCACTCCAGCACTAAGCCGGACATGATGATGCGGTACTGTACCACCCGATAGTGCCATCCCGAGCCACCTGCAAAAAGTCCTGCCTGCACGCACCACCCTGCATGCAAAGTTCAAATGGCCCAATAGCACCTGGATATCTTTAACTGTCACTTTTTTCCTTTGCAACACATGCCGCACCGTTTCCAGCATGTGCACCCTCTTCTCATTAGGCAAGCGCGCCACCATGGTCTGAGTATCCAGTTCTATGCCCAAAAATGACAAGGCAGTGCAGGGCCCCACTGTTTTTTCAGGGGCCAGGGGCACACCCAGGTCCCCCATAATCGCTTGGAATCTCTGCAGCGCTACTCCGCAGGACTCCGCATTCTTTGGGCCTGCAATGAAAAAATCATCCAAATAGTGCGTGACCGATGTATGGCCCGTAACCGTCACAAAGATCCACTGCAAAAATGTGCTGAAGCATTCAAACAAAAAACAAGAGCTCGAACAACCTATGGGCAGTGCCTTGTCAACGTACCAGCTGCCTTGAAATTGAATGCCCAATAACTCGAAATCTCGAGGGTGCCCCGGCAGTAAACGAAAAGCAGATTTGATATCTGTCTTTGCCATAAGGGTGCCCGGACCCAATGCCTCCACCAATGCCATTGCCACGTCCACCGAGGCATATGACACTTTCGTGAATTCCTCTGGTATGAAATCGTTAACCGACGCCCCTTCCGGCCACGACAAATGATGTATTAACCGATATTGCCCAGGCTCCTTTTTGGGGACCACACCAATAGGGGACACTATCAAATTATTCAGAGGCCAATCCACAAAAGGGCCTTCCATTCTCCCCTCCGACACCTCCTTCCCAAGTTTGAGCTGCACCAGCTCTTCTTTTCCCCGGACTGAATGCAAATTCTCCACCCACCGACATTGTCGCGGTCCTGTGTAACCTAACTCAAAACCTTCAGAAAACCCCCGCAGCAACAATTGCCCGTGCTCCTTCAGCCCGTACCGACTCATCCAATACCGGAGCCGATCCAAATTAATTGGCGTAAAAGCTTTTTCCCAGAGATCCCTGCCCTCTGGGCTTGGGCTTGGGCTGGCCCGCATTCCCCGCGGTATTACCTCCTGACACCGCAAACTGTTGCCCGCCGCTGGTCCCCCCGAAACAGTTGGTGAGAGCATGTTTTCCCCCGCACTTGGAGCATTCATGCTTGAATTTACAATACTCCCTCGTGCACAAACCTTTGTTAAAATCCCAGCATGCTCCCGATTTCTTCCAACCTGAGCCTGCTGTTCCAACTCCCCCTTTTTCGCTGGTGCTAGTGACATTGGCCCCACCCTGGGTGGGGCGATCCCGAAAGGGCCGATAAATGATTGGCAGCCCGCTAGCCGTAAAGATTGTTTTACCGAATTTCGCTGGGCCCATTGTGTGCTGCCACAAGTCAGTATCAATCTTGCCCCATTGCTCTTCCTCATCCGCCGCCATACGCACTCTAAATTCCTCGTCATATTGCGCCCATGCATATCCACCAAAATTCAAGCATGCCTTCCTAATTACATCAATGTATTTGAATAGCGCCACCGCCCGTTCCGGATAACGTTCGCAATAAACACTAGCGTAAATCAAGAACGCCGCCGTCCAATTCTCAATCGTCACCGGGACCCTAGGACGCTTCACCAGCTCATATTCCTCCTCTTTGGACCCTTCTTTTGCCCAGACCTCCCTGTGCAGCAATTTAAGCATCTCCACATACTCCCCTTTCCAGATCTTTTCTTTTGTTGCTGGCATGAGATGCGCTCCCAGAGACTTAGCCGTCCCCATCTAAGGCAACCGCTTATGTTTACCGCCGACTTTACCCGGACCAAATTCGTCTCCACTTTTTCCCGATACCTCACCTTCAGCTTTACCAGTGCTCTCTTTAGTCACCTCCCCCTTTACCTCGTCCGTAACCACACCCGCGTCTGCAACATAGACCCCTTTATATAACCTCTCCCCCATGCCCTCCTTGAGATCGTCCGTCCCCACTGCAACCCCGACCTGCTTCCTCGCGCTGCTTGCCTTACCTTTTTGCAACAACGGGGGCCGCTCCGTAACCGTCCGTCTTGCCTCACTCCTCACCCTGGACGAGCCATCTGGCACCTGTAACGACTGAGTCACAACGTTAGCTTCTCCCCCCCACCAAACCTCCTCATCCCGGATCTCTCCTTCCTCCACACTGTCCAAGTCAAAGTCTAAGCTGTCCCCACTCTCACTCTCATCACTGTCCGCATCCCGCGTCCCACTCCCAAAACGCGCCTTCTTTATGATATCCTCCAAATGCGCCGCCGGAATGCGCGGTCGCCGTAGGGCCGTTTTGAGCCCTTCCCGCTGTGATGCGTAGCCAGGCCGCTGTCCCTTACTCACCCTTCCACTGGGGGGCTCAAAACCCGATCCAGTGGCGTACTGCGTGACTACCTCCTTGGCTCGCACCGCCTTGCCGCCACGACGATATCCTGTCCAGCTAGCCGTACTGGGCCCCGCCGTCACTTCTTCCTCCTCCCAGGGTTCCAAGCCCGTCAAAAGCTCGCCTGGGTCCCCCTCGCTCCCACACTGTCCTCCCTGCAAAAATCCCACATCAGCATCACTCAAATGACTGTCCCCTACACTTTGAGTCCTGCGCTTAATCTCTGACCCCTTTACCTCACCTACCCCCTCACTGACAGACTCACCTCTGGCAAAACCGCCGTAGGTACGAACGGGTGGGCGCACCTTAAAAATGAGCCCATCATCCTCAACTACCTGCTCCTTAACCTCACCCCCTTCCTGGTCAGACTCGTCACTCCATTCCAGGATGTGACTCAGCTCCTTTACCTCCCCCTCCTCTGCTTTTCCCCCTCCCACCCCTTCAAACTGCCCCATCAGGACCTCCTCACCACTATTACTGCTCCTCCCTTGCCCCCAAGACTCCTGCCCCCCTCCACCGCTCAGCAGACTAACCATAGACCCTCCCTGCCTCTCACCCCCTTCCCCCACCGCGATACCGTTGTTGTTGAAGCCCGCAACCGACACACTTTTATAGTCCTGCCCCTTCAAAACCCTCCCTTTCCCCTGCCCGATTGCCCTTCCTGCATTACCAGCGTGTGCTGCGCCCTGCACACCTCCCATACGCGCTCCCGACAAAGGCAAGCGCCACCCGTGCTGCTGCCGTAGCAGGGAATCCGAGGGGGTTCCCGCCCCGCCCCCGGCACCACCATTCCCGCCGCCTCGCAGCAGTCTCGCCCCTAAAGGGCGCAGCTGCCTCCTCGAGCCCCCAGCAATCCACCCCTTGCTCGCAAGGGCGAGCCTCCCGCTCCTCCCTCTACCCGCCCCACTCACCTGCTGTCGACCACGCGGTGGTGAGCACGCCGCTACCGCGGCCGCCACACCGCTCGCTGCCCTTCTCGCTGGACGCTCACGGGGAGCAGCAGGAGCCACAATTAAATCTAGGCGCCCCGGTTCCCTCAGCAGTTCCATGGCTCATATCACTCGTTGGTCCATAGCGCCAGATAACAACGCCCGTGCCAGACAACGACGACGCTCAGTAAGTACCTCTTCGACCTTCGTTAACCCTCTGCCTCAACAAAATTATCTCTGCCTTACAATACTCTCACACTATCTAATTGTTAAACACGCTCTATGTGCTGATAATCAAACCCAACACCAATTTACTACCCTACCACCAAAGGCAGAAAGCTCGACCACTGTCCAGAACCTTCAAGCACAAAATGGTGGCGAGTTAAAATGTCGCCCGAATTTATACTGTAGCCTTAGGCTACAACTAACACTCCTATGTATAGCCCAAACAGTGCCCAAAAGGGGCGCGAATGGGCCATACCAACCTCTCGCAAACTCTCCGGGGGGAGACTGACGATTCCGGTGCTCCCCCCCAAACCCCTGTCTCTTCCAGGGGAATCCAGAATCCCCATTATGATGGAATAAAGGACATTTGGCATTGATACCTCATGTGAAGAAAATGTTATGGAGGCCTAAGCAGGAACTACCCCAAATAACCAATGAGGGCTTAGCACGGGGGATAGCTTAGCAGCAAAAGGGTTAACCTTTGGGTTAAATATATCTAACAATCTCAGCACTCAGCAGAGCTTTCACTCAAGCTCGCAAGCAGAGCTGAGGTACACTAAGGGGGTCATTCCAACCCTGGATGACCACGGAAGCACCGCCAACAGGCTGGCGGTGCTTCATTTGGTATTCCGACCGCAGCTGGAAAGCCGCGGTCGCCCAGCCGGGTCCGGCGGTTTCCCGCCGGATTTCCCCCGGCTGGGGGAATCCTCCATGGCGGCGCTGCAAGCAGCGCCGCCATGGGGATTCCGACCCCCTTCCCGCCAGACTGTTTCTGGCAGTTTTTACCGCCAGGAACAGGATGGCGGGAACGGGTGTCGTGGGGCCCCTGGGGGCCCCTGCACTGCCCATGCCACTGGCATGGGAAGTGCAGGGGCCCCCTAACAGGGCAACTGCACCCGTTGCACCCCTCCATTCGGAGCCGGCTTCTGTGTTGCAGGGCCTTTCCCGCTGGGCCGGCGAGCGCTCCCTTGGCGGGCGCCCGCCGGCCCAGTGGGAAAGTCTGAATGGCCTCCGCGGTCTTTTGACCACGGAGCGGCCAATTGGCGGTTTCCGCTTGGCGGGCAGGGGGCGGCGTCCGCCGCCCGCCAATATTGGAATGACCCCCTAAGTCTTTTATATATAGTGAGGTTAGATCATAAAAGGCAATTACTATTTAACAAAAAACACCTCCACATAAGTCAAGGGATAACGACCACAACAGAAGAAAAGTGCCCCAGGATACATCTCCACTAGCACCAATTGTTGTGGTGGAAATATATCACTCACTAGTTAATTAGCAGCTTTCATTATTATTATTTTTTTTTTAAATGCACCTTTTCCTCCAAATGACGAGGACGTCATTTTCTGGAAGTACAAATTTTGTCTGCAGATATCAGCTTGTCATTTTCTTTAAACACATGAACTTTGTCACCAAATACCAAACACCAAATATGTTTCTCATTTTCGGAGAAAAATACTACATTTACCCCTAAATATCAGTTTGGTATTTTAATAAGTCAGTCATTTCCACTTTGTTCTTCGCAGAAAACTCACCATATGCCAGTTATTGCTATAATGTGATCAAATTCACCTGTAAAAGGAAATCATTGCTCTGATATTCTCAATCTATTTCCCATGCGCCAGCCATTGCCAAGATTCGCATTGGATGGTCCCTTCCTTCAATCAATAACATGGTATGTGCAATGTACTGTACATGTTATCAAATTCTGTAATGTGCACTAGTTTTTCCTGAATGCCCAGGAATACGAGGTGCTCTTCATTCAGTAGTGTTCAAAGCCACTTATATGTATTACCATCCAAGGCCATTATGCGTTTGCTTCCATCATACACGTTCGTGAACACCCACACATACAATCATAAACACACCCAAGCACACAAAACACAAATATTCACACAGGCACCCAGGAGCACGCCCGCGCACACACACACACAGTCACACATGCTCCCACAAAACAAAGCCACTAATGCTCACCCTGCCACGCAAAACAGAACTACTCCCCTACTCATCGCTCCCCAAAAATCCAATTACAGCAGGAAAGTTTAACACAGTCCTATATACCTATATAGGCCATTGAGACCTATTCCAGAAGTAGGCTCGACAACATGGCACAAAGCTATATAGCCCTCTAATAGAGGTCAAAAATATATAGTTCTCCTACTCTAGGACCTGGGAACCAGGGCAGCCCCAGTGCCCAGAGCAGAATAATTTTGGGTTGAAAAGAAACAGACAAGGCTGCTGGAAAAATATGAAAAAGGTTGAGCCAATTGACCGCTCTAACTAGATACCTTGCTCCTCCCATCGTTGGCTGACAGTGACCAGATGTTGGTCAGTTTAAGCCAATGCAAGGTGCAGGAGGTGTGGGTTATTCACTGTACAACATTGTTGCTTTAAGTGTGTACTTTGCATTAAACACTCCCGATTCCCTGCACTTTACAAATTATCATTGTAAATGATGTCTGCTGTTAATAGAATGATCTGATTTGTTTTGTTGCTAAAATTATGTACATACATCACAATAAACCGTGCTTCCAGCACGTGTGGAAAGGTGCAGCTCGGCTATGAATGACAGGAAAGCAATTTCAGATTTTTTTTTTTTATTGTGATGTTAACGTTTTAGAGAATTAGCAATGCCAAAGTTGAAAAAACTCGCAGAAATACAAAAGTAACAAAAACCATGTCCCTCTGACATCACACTGTGCTCTCATTCTGCATGAAATGCCTAAACTATCAGTTTCTTGAGATCCTACTCATAGGGAAAATAGTTTATGATATCATATTTCATTTATGCCCCATCTTCTTCAACACAAAGATGTGATTGATATGGTCGGGGCGAAGTCCAATTAAAGTTGTAGTTTAAAGGAGGAAAGCTGTAGACAGTAAGGGCCTGGTTTATACTTTTTTTAGCGCCGCATTTGTGTCATTTTTTGACGCACAAGCAGCGCAAACGTACAAAATTCTATTATATTTTGTAAGTTTGCGCCACTTTTGCTTCAAAACATGATGCAAATGTGGCGCTAAAAAAGTATAAATCAGGCCCTTAGTCCAATATCCATGCTACATAATTACCACAGCTTTAGAGAGACTTTCAGTGTCCATGATCACAGGATTCCAAAGATACAAAGACATGTTGATGCAATTTCAAGTAATTCTTAATGGAATCAGGTGTATTTTAGGGACCTTTAAAATTAAGAGCTTCACAAAAATATGTCTTATCCTGGAGAACACAAGGGGGCATATTTACCAGCCCCTTGCACCTCCTTGCCCCACACTAGCATATTTCTTTTACTCTAATGTGGTGTTGAGGAGGCCATTTTCCTGCACCATATTTACAAAGTGGTACAATGCATGCATTGACCTCCAGAGTAGGACTACATATCCCACACTGCTTTGTGGACCCAGGAGGCAGCCATTTTCACCATCCACTTGACCAGACCAACAAGCTCTACAAAGCGTGTGGGGGCACTTCGTCCACGCCCTTCGGAGCACGGAGGAGGCTGGGTCCTCACCCCTAACATCTATCTCCAAGAAGGCCTCCTCGACTCTCGCCCTTTTATTGTATCCTCCTGCAGGTTGTATCATTGAACTAACTTTCTATAGAACACTTATCCACTAATTACAGTCCTTTGATGGGTAAAAGGAAAGCAACAGAGGGTGAGGCAGGGTCGGTGTTAAAAACTGAGAGAGCGTAGCTTACATAACCTATATTAAAACGAAATGTCTATATATTAATGTGTGATGATGCTGCATAGAAAACTATAATAATAGCGAATCTGCTTAAATTTGCACTTGAATTGTGACCACGAAGAGTGGCCACCAATGTATACGCAAACTAATAATGATGAATAAAATGTTTATGTTATGTTCAATTAAGCTTATATTAATGTTCGTATTGTTGAATCTGCATTGAAAATCTTCAAAGGCCTTAAGTTAGCGTGAGCTGCAGTTTAGCTGCCTGGCTCTTGTATTAAATGCATTTTTCTATTTTCCAGTGTGCTGACTCACAAGGGGCCATGACCCCGCAAATGTTCTTTTTCTTCAAACTTGGAAGATGAATGTAACAATGTTAAATCCGTTCCCAAGCGCATCTTCTGTGCCTTGGTTTAAAAGTTACAAATGAATTGAAACAAATGTAGATTAATGGAATGTACAAGGTCACTTAGACCGGTGAACAACAAAACTGCTGACCCAAAAGATGTGCCAAGAAATGCCAAAATATGAAGTAACGCCGGATGTGCCACCTCTGAAGATGTCAATTATGAAGACCAATAAAAGACCTGTAAATTAATGTGGGGTGACAATTGGGATTACCGAATGTTACATTTGATAGGTTAAAGATAATGGGGTATAGTAAATGTCCAATAGAATTTTGGGGGAATGTACTACGAAAAAGGGATAAAAACTCATGTCACAGAAAGGTCGGGGAATTAGGTAGGGAATGCTATTGATTTTATCCAGAAACTCTGTCACTCTGTTTGGTGACTTGAGACTTATTGAAAACCATCCTTATCAATAGACAGCCCATTTATACTTTCCTCCTTATGAGGGAAGTGTCCCTCTTGCCCTTTAGTTAAGTCTTGACTGATGGCGATTTGACTGATGTCCTGAAGACGAAGACTGAACCTGTGCGCTGACCTAATCCTTGGAGGGTAATTATGACAATGCAATTGTAATTTGTCTGTTTGCTTTTCCTTTCTAGGTACCAACTGCTTGCTTTTGACAGAAACCATAGCTAGATGTTTTTCCAAATTGTTGTTCTAAATTGTTTTGCATGAAGCCCAACATGTGAATGCTAATCAGTGGTTAGGACAGGTGTTTACCAAATTGACGCAAATAGACAAACGACTGAGACTATGCTTTGTTGAACTGACGTGATATCAATATTCTGCTATACTTTGATCTATGTTCACACCGTGCTATGTTCTGATGTTTGTGATTCTCGCGTTAATGAAATCTTATCACAGCTGCCATATCGTGACTATGCTATTATGCTTCTTGGTATTGAGATTAACCCATTTGCTCGTAGATTGCAATGAATAGGGAATAAAATTCATTAAATTCTATTAACCTCTTAAGTGCGGGCGTCGGCCACTGGCCGACGCCCACACACCCTCCCTGGTGTGGGTCACGACCAGTGGCCGACACCAGGAAGGGCATTAATAAATCCTCGGGTGCGTCGCACCCGAGGATTTTTTTTTTATTTATTTTTTCCCCCCGGGAGACACGGAAGCTACCGTGTCTCCCCCCGCCCCTTTGTGACGTCAGCGCGCCGCGAGGCGCGCTGACGTTGCAAAGGTGTTTTCCCCATGAAAGCAGGAAGCTGCCTTGCGGCCGCTTCATGCTTTCATGGGGAAAACGGCCTTTTACACGTTCGGGAAGGCCTCGTAAGAAAGGGGAGAGTCTCCCCTTTCTTACGAGGCCTTCCTGAAAGTGTTTCCTGGCCCCCGATCGCAGGAAACACTTTCAGGAAGGCCTCGTAAGAAAGGGGAGACACTCCCCTTTCTTACGAGGCCTTCCTGAAAGTGTTTCCTGGCCCCCGGTCGCAGCTGTGCTGCGATCGGGGGCCAGGAAACACTTTCAGGTTTCCTGGCTCCCCCGATCGCAGCACAGCTGCGATCGGGGGGGTCAGGAAACAGTTTCAGAAGGCCTCGTAAGAAAGGGGAGAGTCTCCCCTTTCTTATGAGGCCTTCTGAAACGGTTTCCTGGCCCCCGATCGCAGCACAGCTGCGATCGGGGGCCAGGAAACCCCACTAGACACCAGGGATTTCACTTTTGGGGGGCGGCCCCCCCCGGAAAACGGGCTGCCCCCCCCGGCATAATTTTCTTAAAAAAAAAAAAGGTAGGTGCCCCCTGGGGGGGGGGCTGGGGCGTGATCTCGCCCCCCCCCCCCCCCCCCCCCCCCCAGGGGATTTTTTTTTTTTTTTTTTTTTTAAATAAAAAAAATAAAAAATGAAATGACAGGGGGTCGCCCGTGGGCAGGGTGACCCCCTGTGGGGGCAATTTTTTTTTTAGATGTTGTAGGGTTTCCCTGGGGGCCATTTTGGCCCCCAAGGAAACCATACAACAACTAAAAAAAAATATATGTATATATCTATATATATATATCTATGTAGATAGATATATCTAGGTACATGGATATATCTATAGATATATCTATGTAGATATATATTTATATATATATATATATATATAGGTAGATCTGTATCAAAGAGATTTATAAAGCGCGCTACTCACCTGTGAGGGTCTCAAGGCGCTGGGGGGGGGACGGGGGGAGGGAAAGGGGCTAGGAGGTTCACTGTTCAAAAAGCCAGGTTTTGAGGCCCTTCCTGAAAAGAAGTAGGTTTTGGGTCTTGCGAATGTGGGTTGTGAGTGCGTTCCATGTTTTGGGTGCAATGTAGGAGAAGGATCTGCCCCCGGTGGTGGTGTGTTTGATGCGGGGGTCAGAGGCGAGAGAGAGGTCAGCTGAACGGACGTTTCGTGTGGGGGTGTGGAAGGTGACTCTCGTTGAGGTAGGCAGGGCCTGTGTTGTGGAGTGATTTGTGTGTGAGGATGAGGATCTTGAAGGTGATCCTTTTGTCAATGGGGAGCCAGTGGAGGGATTTGAGGTGTGGAGAGATGTGTTCGTGTCGGTGGAGGTCGAGGATGAGTCGTGCTGCTGAGTTCAGGATGCGTGTAGTTTGCACTTGAGTTTTAGAGTGGTGCCGGCGTAGAGGGCGTTTCTGTAATCAAGCCTGCTGCTGATGAGTGCGTGAGTGACAGTTTTTCTGGTCTCTGTGGGGATCCATTTGAATGTTTTTCAGTATACGGAGTTTGTTGAAGCATGAGGAGGTAAGAGCGTTGATTTGTTGGGTCATAGAGAGGGAGGAGTCTAGGATGATGCTGAGGTTGCGTGGGTAGTTGGCGGGGGTGGGTGCAGGGCCTAGCGTGGTGGGCCACCATGGGGGGTCCCAGGTTTTTTTGGTGAGGGCCAAAGAGGATTATTTCAGTTTTGCTTGAGTTGAGTTTCAGGTGGTTGGCTGTCATATATACATCACTTTTGTCAATATGTGTGTGGTTTCCCTGGGGGGAAAAGGGTCCGACTTGTCTAGTGGCAGTTTTAGTGCCATAAAGAAGCGCATCTGTATTTTATGTAAATAGCTGAGTACATTAGTAAAGTCTATGGAGAGATGAAGGGCACTTTTGCTGGGTGGTAATGAGGGAATCCGAGGAGGAGGGAGTGGGAGCACCAATAATGATTGTTGGACTGGGCGCAGGAGGTGCTAAAGACGGTGACGAATGGTATGTGACAAGGTGTTTTTTGAGTGTCTTGAAAGTACGTGCTGATTGAGGGAAGAAGCGCAGGTAAGGTGGCCTCTACTGTTGCACGTATCTCACACACACCATCGATTTTGTGACTGTCTACGTAGGCTAGTGTTTTAGAGCAACAGTTTAGCCAATAGCAGAGATGGCATCTTGATGGATGACTGCTGCCTGCACTCGGGTTATAGAGGACCGCTCTGACATAGGATCAGAGACTGAGACATCAGATACTGAGACAGCATCTGAGGGATAGGACAATGGCGCAGACTCTGGGATTGATTTTTCAGTCAGAGGAGTCCCATTCGAAAACTCCTCTTCCAGTACATTATGAGGGAGGTGATGAGGACAGTCCTGCTGTCCCTTCGCAAGCTGTTCGTGCAACTGGGTAATAGTGGGTTAGGCCAACCCAGAGAGCAGGTGAATGCGGCGGCAAGCAGAGAGAGAGTGCTCTCTTGGGAGCTCACCAATTTAGTTCAGCCCCAAATTCCACCACCCAAATCATATTGTGGAGACATCAAAATTGTCTATGGCAAAACAAACTGGTTTTGTAAGGCAGGCACCTGTGTTTTTGGTCCTGGATTCGGCGGCCATATAGAGAAACACACTAAACCCAAACATTTCTGGAAACTAGACATTCGGGGGAGTCCACAGAGGTGTGACTTGTGTGTATTCCCCAAAGTTTTCTTACCCAGAATACCCTGCAAAGCTGAAATGTTGAAAAAAAACTCTATTTTTCTCGCATTTCTGTCACACAAACTACAGGAATATGCTGGGATCCACAACATTCCTACCACCCAGTGACTCCTCACCTGTCCTGATAAAAACACTACCCCACTTGAGTGCCTATACCTAGTGCCTGTGTCAGGAATGGATCACCCCAGGGTCAACAGCTGCCTCACGTAAGGACCAACATTGACCGTTGTGTGATCTATTCCTGTCGCAGGCACCAGGCCTAACCACACAAGTGAGGTATCATATTTATCGGGAGACTTGGGGGAACGCTGGGTGGAAGGAAATTTGTGGCTCCCCTCAGATTCCAGAACTTTCTGTCACCGAAATGTGTGGAAAACGTGGTATTTTAGCCACATTTTGAGGTTTGCAAAGGATTCTGGGTAACAGAACCTGGTCTGAGCCCCACAAGTCACCTCATCTTGGATTCCCCTGGGTTTCTAGTTTTCAAAAATGTGCTGGTTTGCTAGGTTTCCCCAGGTGCCGGCTGAGCTAGAGGCCAAAATCCACAGGTAGGCACTGTTTTCTATGAAAAAATTTGATGTGTCCACGTTCTGTTTTGGGGCATTTCCTGTCGCGGGCGCTAGGCCTACCCACACAAGTGAGGTATAATTTTTATCAGGAGACTTAGGGGAACGCCAGGTGGAAGGAAATTTGTGGCTCCTCTCAGATTCCAGAACTTTCTGTCACCGAAATGTGTGGAAAAATTGTTTTTTTGGCCACTTTTTGAGGTTTGCAAAGGATTCTGGGTAACAGAACCTGGTCCGAGCCCCGCAAGTCACCCCTCCTTGGATTCCCCTAGGTCTCTAGTTTTCAGAAATGCACAGGCTTGTTAGGTTTCCCTATGTGCCGGCTGAGCTAGAGGCCAAAATCTACAGGTAGGCACTTCTCAAAAAACACCTCTGTTTTCTTCCAAAAATTTGGATGTGTCCACGTTGCGCTTTGGGGCGTTTCCTGTCACGGGCGCTAGGCCTACCCACACAAGTGAGGTATCATTTTTATCGGGAGACTTGGGGGAACGCTGGGTGGAAGAAAATTTGTGGCTCCTCTCAGATTCCAGAACTTTCTGTCACCGAAATGTGAGGAAAACTTATTTTTTTAGCCACTTTTTGAGGTTTGCAAAGGATTCTGGGTAACAGAACCTGGTCCGAGCCCCGCGAGTCACCCCTCCTTGGATTGCCCTAGGTCTCTAGTTTTCAGAAATGCACAGGTTCGGTAGGTTTCCCTAGGTGCCGGCTGAGCTAGAGGCCAAAATCTACAGGTAGGCACTTCTCAAAAAACACCTCTGTTTTCTTCCAAAAATTTTGATGTGTCCACGTTGCGCTTTGGGGCGTTTCCTGTCGCGGGCGCTAGGCCTACCCACACAAGTGAGGTATCATTTTTATCGGGAGACTTGGGGGAACGCCGGGAGGAAGGAAATTTGTGGCTCCTCTCAGATTCCAGAACTTTCTGTCACCGAAATGTGAGGAAAACTTGTTTTTTTAGCCACTTTTTGAGGTTTGCAAAGGATTCTGGGTAACAGAACCTGGTCCGAGCCCCGCGAGTCAACCCTCCTTGGATTGCCCTAGGTCTCTAGTTTTCAGAAATGCACAGGTTTGGTAGGTTTCCCTAGGTGCCGGCTGAGCTAGAGGCCAAAATCTACAGGTAGGCACTTCTCAAAAAACACCTCTGTTTTCTTCCAAAAATGTTGATGTGTCCACGTTGCGCTTTGGGGCATTTCCTGTCGCGGGCGCTAGGCCTACCCACACAAGTGAGGTATCATTTTTATCGGGAGACTTGGGGGAACGCCGGGTGGAAGGAAATTTGTGGCTCCTCTCAGATTCCAGAACTTTCTGTCACCGAAATGTGAGGAAAACTTGTTTTTTTAGCTACTTTTTGAGGTTTGCAAAGGATTCTGGGTAACAGAACCTGGTCCGAGCCCCGCGAGTCACCCCTCCTTGGATTGCCCTAGGTCTCTAGTTTTCAGAAATGCACAGGTTTGGTAGGTTTCCCTAGGTGCCGGCTGAGCTAGAGGCCAAAATCTACAGGTAGGCACTTCTCAAAAAACACCTCTGTTTTCTTCCAAAAATTTTGATGTGTCCACGTTGCGCTTTGGGGCGTTTCCTGTCGCGGGCGCTAGGCCTACCCACACAAGTGAGGTATCATTTTTATCGGGAGACTTGGGGGAACGCCGGGTGGAAGGAAATTTGTGGCTCCTCTCAGATTCCAGAACTTTCTGTCACCGAAATGTGAGGAAAACTTGTTTTTTTAGCCACTTTTTGAGGTGTGCAAAGGATTCTGGGTAACAGAACCTGGTCCGAGCCCCGCGAGTCACCCCTCCTTGGATTGCCCTAGGTCTCTAGTTTTCAGAAATGCACAGGTTTGGTAGGTTTCCCTAGGTGCCGGCTGAGCTAGAGGCCAAAATCTACAGTTAGGCACTTCTCAAAAAACACCTCGGTTTTCTTCCAAAAATTTTGATGTGTCCACGTTGCGCTTTGGGGCGTTTCCTGTCGCGGGCGCTAGGCCTACCCACACAAGTGAGGTATCATTTTTATCGGGAGACTTGGGGGAACGCCAGGTGGAAGGAAATTTGTGGCTCCTCTCAGATTCCAGAACTTTCTGTCACCGAAATGTGAGGAAAACTTGTTTTTTTAGCCACTTTTTGAGGTTTGCAATGGATTCTGGGTAACAGAACCTGGTCCGAGCCCCGCAAGTCACCCCTCCTTGGATTCCCCTAGGTCTCTAGTTTTCAGAAATGCACAGGTTTGGTACGTTTCCCTATGTGCCGGCTGATCTAGAGGCCAAAATCTACAGGTAGGCACTTTGGAAAAAACAGCTGTGTTTTCTATAAAAAAAATAGGATGTGTCCATGTTGTGTTTTGGGGCATTTCCTGTCGCGGGCACTAGGCCTACCCACACAAGTGAGGTATCATTTTTATCGGGAGACTTGGGGGAACACAGAATAGCAAAACAAGTGTTATTGCCCCTTATCTTTCTCTACATTTTTTCCTTCCAAATATAAGAGAGTGTGTAAAAAAGACGTCTATTTGAGAAATGCCCTGCAATTCACATGCTAGTATGGGCACCTCGGAATTCAGCGATGTGCAAATAACCACTGCTCCTCAAAACCTTATCTTGATCCCATTTTGGAAATGCAAAGGTTTTCTTGATACCTCTTTTTCACTCTTCATATTTCAGCAAATGAATTGCTGTATACCCAGTATAGAATGAAAACCAACTGCAGGGTGCAGCTCATTTATTGGCTCTGGGTACCTAGGGTTCTTGATGAACCTACAAGCCCTTTATATCCCCGCAACCAGAAGAGTCCAGCAGACAAAACGGTATATTGCTTTCAGAAATCTGACATCGCAGGAAAAAGTTACAGAGTAAAACATAAAGAAAAATGGCTGTTGTTTTCAGCTCAATTTCAATATTTTTTTATTTCAGCTGTTATTTTCTGTAGGAAAACCTTGTAGGATCTACACAAATGACCCCTTGCTGAATTCAGAATTTTGTCTAGTTTTCAGAAATGTTTAGCATTCCGGGATCCAGCATTGGTTTCACACCCATTCCTGTCACTAACTGGAAGGAGGCTGAAAGCACCAAATGTAGTAGAAATGGGGTATGTCCCAGTAAAATGCCAAATTTGTGTTGAAAAATTTGGTTTTCTGATTCAAGTCTGCCCGTTCCTGAAAGGTGGGAAGATAGTGATTTCAGCACCAGAAACCCTTTGTTGATGGCATTTTCAGGGAAAAAACCACAAGCCTTCTTCGGCAGCCCTTTTTTCCCATTTTTTTGGAAAAAACTAAATTTTCACTGTATTTTGGCTATTTTCTTGGTCTCCTCCAGGGGAAACCACCAACTCTGGGTACCATTAGAATCCCTAGGATGTTGGAAAAAAAGGACGCAAATTTGGCGTGGTTAGCTTATGTGGACAAAAAGTTATGAAGCCCTAAGCGCGAACTACCCCAAATAGCCAAAAAAGGGCTCAGCACTGGGGGGGGAAAGGCCCAGCAGCTAAGGGGTTAAACTGGAGTAGTTATTCATGGCTGGAAGGTCATGGTTGCATCGTCAAATTGATTAATGACTTTGACTAAAGTGAAATGTATCGTTGTGATAAGTATTGACGACATTATTGATATATTGATTGACATATTGATTAGCTATCTCGTCCTACGGTGTCTCTCAACTGGGTCAAAAGATTCATTGGCCTAAAACGAGTCCTAATGTGTAATAAATTAACATAAAGGGACGCGTTAACAGTTTTGGTAGCAGAGCGACGGTTTGGCCCTTTGGGGCCCTGGGACGGAGAATCATTGTTTAAATTGTTTTTCTGAGATAATGCAAATTGGAGATATGATGTGTTTCTAAATTCACCGTGACTTTCCCTGGATCTC
The DNA here is from genome assembly GCF_031143425.1 of Pleurodeles waltl. Taxonomy (NCBI): domain Eukaryota; kingdom Metazoa; phylum Chordata; class Amphibia; order Caudata; family Salamandridae; genus Pleurodeles; species Pleurodeles waltl. The sequence continues at coordinate 1,062,975,611 of NC_090448.1, read as the reverse complement.
GGAGCCTGCCTAAGTGAGTTGGGAATGTTCTCGTCGTCATAGCATGTATGGTGTAGGGATTGCGCTTGCTCAGCTTATGCCTTTTTGCAGGTGATTGTGAAATCTGTGTGTATTCAGGCCAGGTAAATGTTGTTTTAATAGGAGTGGGCGTACTCTGCAGTATGAGAGTAGGGAAGTCGGCGTACTTCATATGAGTGTGGCACTTTGTGCTAAAAAATTATCCACGTGGTTGGTTGTTTTGTACGGACCCGTCGTGGTCTAAGACTCCGGAGTATATTGACAAGTGTAGAAGACACTTGGGTATATGCTGTAATCTGTGCGGTTTAATAGGTCAATCGGGCGTGGTTGACAAGTCGAGTTTGAGTCGAAACGTATGTAATAAACCTTCGATGGAGATTTGGCAAGTTCTAAAGTGCACTAGGACGAACCATTGACAAGTCGAGAGTAGGATTTGTGGGTCGAATTCTGCTTGCGTATGCGGGAACTGAGAAGGAGAGAGTAGCGGCCGAGGCTTCAAGTGAAATCTCTGAAAAGTTCTGAAGCAAATGAGTTACTCTTCCTGTAGTAAACCGGCAGATTTGTGTTGTCATTAAAAGTGCTCGCAATAAACTTGCATTAGTTTTGTGTGAATTCAGTGAGGGGCGGATGAGCCGCAAGACTTAGGGGGTGATTCTAACCCTGGCGGTCGGTGATAAAGCGGCGGCCAACCCGCCAACAGGCCGGCGGTCCAAAAAATGGAATTCTGACCCTGGCGGGAACCGCCAACACAGCCCGCCACATTAACACTCCGACCGCCACGGCGGGACCGACAAACAGCGCGGCGGTCACCGCAAACAGACAGGCGGCAGACAATGTACCGCCCACACTATCATGACCGGCCAATCCGCCACCTTTTCCGGGGCGGGAGCACCGCCGATAAAAACACGGCGGAAACAGACTACGAACGGGAAAACGCACCTCTCCGCACTCCACGAGGAAGGAGGACAGCATGGAACCCGAATTAAACATCCTACCTGCTCTCGTCTACCTGCTCATCTACCACGAGTACGAACTCCAGCGCAGACGACAACGGTGAGTACTGCACCTACGACACAGGGGAGGGGGGAGGACGAAAGGTTACGTGCACACACATACGCGATACACCCACCCCCCCCAAACCATGTACACACCAATGCAGAGCAACAAGTCACAGTGAAACCACCCAAACCCCCGTAAAAAAAGCAAGGACATAATTAAATTGTGACTCGAAATTTATGGGAAATAAAAACCACTGATAAGTCACGGTCAAATAGCAATAACAAATCAAAAATACCAATTCAATATCCAGTGCATACGATAAACCGAGGCAATAAGTCCTGCACATCTAACGAGATTCCAAGTGTCCGTGGGCCAAAGTGTAGCAACACAAGGGCAAAGCCCACACAGGAGACCTGAGTCCTTTGGAGAGAACACTGCAGGGGCATCTGATGAAAAAACCACAGGCACCTCAGGGGGAAGGGAAGGGGGGGGCACCACAGCCACATGAGTCCACGACGCCAGATCCACGAAGGGCCACCATGCCCACTGTGCCATCCTGGGGAGTGCAAAGCCACAGTCTCTCAAATCTCTACAGTGGGTGGCTTGCCCACCCGGCCATCCTGGGGAGTGCAAAGCCACAGTCTCTCAAGTCTCTACAGTGGGTGGCTTGCCCACCCGGCCATCCTGGGGAGTGCAAAGCCACAGTCTCTCAAGTCTCTACAGTGGGTGGCTTGCCCACTCGGCCATCCTGGGGAGTGCAAAGCCACAGTCTCTCAAGTCTCTATAGTGGGTGGCTTGCCCACTCGGCCATCCTGGGGATTGCAAAGCCACAGTCCATCAGGTGGATAACAGTCTCCACCGGTCAAGGAGGAGGCATGGTGGGCACAGTGAACCGTGAACAGTAGCTCAAGACAGATCCGGCACTGTCATTGTGCCAGTGGTGCTTGAGACGGCGGGGCCCAGCGGAGCGGTGCCTGAGACGGCGGGGCCCAGTGGAGCGGTGCTTGAGATGAAGGGCCCAGCGGAGCGGTGCTTGGGATGAAGGGCCCAGCGGAGCGGTGCTTGAGACGGCGGGCCCAGCGGAGCGGTGCTTGAGACGGCGGGGCCCAGCGTAGCGGTGCTTGAGACGGCGGGGCCCAGCGGAGCGGTGCTTGGGATGAAGGGCCCAGCGGAGCGGTGCTTGAGACGGCGGGGCCCAGCGGAGCGGTGCTTGAGATGAAGGGCCCAGCGGAGCGGTGCTTGAGATGAAGGGCCCAGCGGAGCGGTGCTTGGGATGAAGGGCCCAGCGGAGCGGTGCTTGAGACGGCGGGGCCCAGCGGAGCGGTGCTTGAGACGGCGGGGCCCAGCGGAGCGGTGCTTGAGACGGCGGGGCCCAGCGGAGCGGTGCTTGAGATGAAGGGCCCAGCGGAGCGGTGCTTGGGATGAAGGGCCCAGCGGAGCGGTGCTTGAGACGGCGGGGCCCAGCGGAGCGGTGCTTGAGACGGCGGGGCCCAGCGGAGCGGTGTTTGAGACGGCGGGGCCCAGCGGAGCGGTGCTTGAGACGGCGGGGCCCAGCGGAGCGGTGCTTGAGATGAAGGGCCCAGCGGAGCGGTGCTCTTCTGCACGGCGGGGCCCTGTTCAGCGGTGCTCTTCTGCACGGCGGGGCCCTGTTCAGCGGTGCTCTTCTCCACGGCGGGGCCCTGTTCAGTGGTGCTCTTCTGCACGGCGGGGCCCTGTTCAGCGGTGCTCTTCTGCACGGCGGGGCCCTGTTCAGCGGTGCTCTTCTGCACGGCGGGGCCCTGTTCAGCGGTGCTCTTCTCCACGGCGGGGCCCTGTTCAGCGGTGCTCGTCCAGTAGGTCAAGGGAGCCAGACCTGGCCTGGACTCCCTGCTCAGTCGCCCTCCGACCGTGCTATTTCTGGACCCTTCTGTGACGGAGTCCTGGGCCCTTTGGTGTCCTTCCTAACACCCGGGATGGGGGTTGTGGGCCCCTCCTGCTCCGTGCTCCTGCTGGCTGACTTTTCCGCCCTGCTGCCCTTTCGCTCCTTAGATGGGGCTCTCGGGCCCTTGCCTCCCCTAGATGTTGTGGCTGGTGAAGTGGGTGAACTTTGCTCCTTGGGGGCAGCCGTGTCAGTCCTCTCACGGCGGCCCTTTAGCTTCCTGGTCTTCTTGCCTGGTGGGGGGCTGGCTGTCCCCTTGCTGCTGATTGAAGTGTCACTGCTGGCAAAGGGTGGGCTCCAGAACCCATGCACCACAGTGACACTCGAAGCTGGGCTGGTGGTGGCTGAGGTGCTCTTGGGACTCTTTGCAGATGGAGGGGGTGGGTCAGTGGAGGGAAAGAGGTCAAGATTAGCAAGGAAAACTTTCTTAGGACCAAGGTAAAAGGTAGGAGAAGTGGTGATGGAAGTGGAGGAAGAGGATGTGGTTGTAGGAGAGTCAGGTGTGCTGTCTTTGGGTGCAGGTGCATGTGCTGGAGGCTGTCGTGAGGTGGATGGCTGTTGGGTGGGTGTCTGCCTGCGTTTGTGTGTCTTGGAAGAGGGGGTGACAGACACAGTGGGAGAGGACACAGGGGACGTGTAAATGGCAGTGGGGGTGGTGACTGCACGTGTGCGGACTGGACTGGAGGGTGTGCTGGTGATGGAAGCACTGGCTGATGGTGGTGTGCATGCAGGTGTGAGTGTAGACGTCACAGGGAGGGAGGAGGGAGACGAGGAGGAGGGGGAAACAGAGGTGGTAGTGACTGTTGGAATGTCTGCATCTGGGTGTTGCTTGCGTGAATGCTTGTGGGTTCTGTGGTGCTTGTGTCTGGATGAGCTGCCCTTGGGTGTTGAGGTGTGTGCAGGCTGGTCTGATGGTGTGGATGGGATAGGCTGAGGAACAGGAGACAGAGACAGGCTGGAGGCAGTCAGAAGAGGGAGGCTGGAAACAGGGACAATGGCTGCCGTCAGTGCTGAGGCCAGAGCATTGAACGATCGTTGATGGGCAGCCTGACCCGAATGAATGCCCTCCAGGTAGGCATTGCTCCGATGCACCTCCCTTTCTACCCCCTGGATGGCATTCAAAAGGGTAGTCTGTCCAACAATGATGGTCCGCAGGAGGTCAATGACCTCCTCACTGAGGGCAGCAGGGGTAACAGGGGCAGGGGCTGAGGTGCCTGGGGCGAAGGAGATGCCCGCCTTCCTGGGCGAGCGGGCACGGAGCGTAGGCTGAGGGGCTGCTGGGAGGGCGGGGCTGGTGCGCTGGGTGGCGGCTGTACCTGTAGAGGCGGGGGGCCCGGATGTTGCCGCCACCGCTAGGGAGCTCCCATCCGAGGACGTGTCGCTGTCGCTGGTGTCACCATCGGTCCCCGTTGTGGTGCTCCCCTCGCCCTCCAGATCACTGGTGCCCTCGGTGTCTGTTCCTGGTCCCACCGGGGCCTTGTGACTTGCAGCTCCCTCGTGCTCTGATGCCAATTCTCCTCCGCCTGATGATGCTAATGCACAGATGCACAAGAAGACGAAGAAGAAGGGTGGGGGGAGAAAAACGAAGACCAGGGTGAGTGCATGCAATGTCAACACCGTTGGCGGAGAGGACAGACACAGGAGCCTCATGCACTAAGCCGCGAATTCGGGGTACACTACTCAGTACTTCTGACTAGGACAACAGGTCTAGAGACGACAAAGGCGCACATGTGTGATGCTGGACCATCGATAGCTGTACTTGTCACCCTACAGAGGTGGGGGCCGGGAGCACAGGGCCATGCCTATAGGAGAGGACTACACTACAGAAAGCGCCCTGGCCTAATGTCACCCCCAACCCTCCTCCCCCACCCAGACGCCTCCACTGCGCAGAGAGATAGCAGAATGTGCTGATACTCACCCCCTTGTGTCTGCTGTGATGTCCTCAAGCGCCCATCCAAATCAGGGTAGGCCACCGCCAGGATCCGGGACATCAGGGGGGTCAGAGTACGACTGGCACCCCTCCTAGGTTGGGAGGCCATCCCCAGCAGTGACTCGGCGGTCTTCCTGGTCCCGCGGCGGATGTCCTCCCACCTCTTGCGGCAGTGGGTGCCCCGTCTGACGTGGACCCCCAGGGCCCGGACTTCCTTGGCGATGGCACGCCAAATGTCCACTTTCTGATGGGCGCTGACCTATTTGACATGTACAGGGTGGGAAGGAAAAATCATCATTTTTCTGCATGTTAGATGCGATTGCCCCCCCCTCCCCAACCTTGCCATATGGCACATGCTCTCATCTGTCGTGCGTTGCACTCCTCATTCGCCCCACACCCCACCAACTTAGCATCCACCCCACTCCACACAGGCATAGCCCATTCAATGTGCACCCAGTGTACTTACCTGTTGGTCTGGAGGACCGTAGAGTAACGCATACTGGGGGAGGACCCCATCCACAAGTTTCTCCAACTCCTCAGACGTGAAGGCAGGGGCCCTTTCCCCAGTCGCAGCAGCCATTGTCACGTCCAGACCGAGGTCACAGCAGCACTTGCAGTATAGGTCCTCTCCTGTGGATGATCAGGTCTCGAGTGATTAAGCAGATAGAAAATGGCGGTCACGCCCACGGCGGTGCGTACCGCGACCGCCGGCGCACCTCGTCATTGGCTCCTGAAACCCATAGGCCTCAATGTTAGCCAATGCGGCTCCGTATAGCGGTCTTCGACCGCCTACCGCCACGGTGTGCCACGGCAGCGCATTGACCTCACATCCCATTGTCCCACTTCACAGGTCAGGCAGCCGCCATTTCAAGGGCCCACATGGCATTATTTGTACTGCGTCACACAGGCCTAGGCCTTGCATTGCCACACATACACGCCTTTCAATACATAGATAATCGTGTGCTATGCATGCAGTGGTGAACGTACCTGTGATTTGCTTGACTCTGTGCGCCATGTTGTCCTTCCTAGGCACCGTCCGCTGGGACTTGCGAGGAGAAGGATGAATCCTCGCGTGTACCGACCGCTGGTGAACCTGTTGACAATGGAAGAACGCCACATCATGCTACGATACCGACTTGACCGAGCCACTATACATGAACTGTGTGCCCAGCTGGAGCCAGCCCTGATGTCCCCCATCCGCCAACCCACAGGAATTCCCCCTCTAGTGCAGGTTCTGTCAGTCCTCCATTTTTTGGCAAGTGGCTCATTCCAGACAACAGTGGCCATGTCATCTGGAATGTCTCAGCCTATGTTTTCAAAAATCTTGTCTAGAGTGTTGTCTGCCCTGACGAAACACGTGCGGTGCTACATTGTATTCCCTGAGGAGGTTGATTTGGCCACTGTGAAGGGTGATTTCTATGCCCTTGGACATATCCCCAACATAATTGGTGCCATTGATGGGACCCATGTGGCTTTAGTACCCCCAAAAGACGATGAGCAGGTGTACAGAAACAGGAAAAGTTACCATTCGATGAACGTCCAGGTGGTCTGTTTGGCTGACCAGTACATCTCCCATGTGAATGCCATGTTCCCTGGGTCAGTGCATGACGCGTATGTGATGCGAAATAGCAGCATCCCTTATGTGATGGAACAGCTACAGAGACAACGTGTGTGGCTAATTGGTGACTCTGGTTACCCCAACCTGCCTTGGCTATTGACCCCAGTGAGGAATCCCCGGACCAGGGCAGAGGAATGGTACAATGAGGCCCATGGGCGAACTAGGAGGATCATTGAAAGAACCTTTGGCCTCCTGAAGGCCAGGTTTAGGTGCCTGCATATGACAGGGGGATCCCTGATGTACTCACCAAAGAAGGTGTGCCAGATCATCGTGGCCTGCTGTATGCTTCACAATCTGGCATTGCGACGTCAGGTGCCCTTCCTGCAGGAGGATGGTCCAGATGGTGGTGTTGAAGCAGCTGTGGAGCCTGCGGAGAGTGAAGAGGAGGAAGACGAAGAGGACGACCCAGACAACAGGGACAGAGTTATCCAACAGTATTTTCAGTAGCACACAGGTAGGAATCACCCACGCCATTTAACATTTACTGAATGCCCCCTGCATCTTTACTTTGTGTATTTCCCCCCAGTTCTTTTAAACTGAAGTTTGCTTTTCCCTTCCCTTTTCAGTGCTGTATGACCCACTGCGTGACTTCTGCTTGGTTAGCCCATGGACTAATGCTTATTGACATCGGTATGTTGTCCACACATAAATTACAGAACATTATTGATAAGTAATGTGTTATACATTTGTAAATAATACAGGCTGACTCCAGAATGATTTCTGTGCAATGAGTGATTTATTTTTAGTGCTATATATTGGTACATGATATTAAAACGGTGATGGGTGAGGGTGGAGTTATGTCCATGGCAGAGTCCAGTTCTCGGTCGCACAGGTGCATTGTTCATATGCCTGTGGAAGGATGGAGCAGGGGCAGTTCAAGGTTGGACAGGGTGACACTGTGGGACAGTGGAATGACATCCAGGGGGATATTAGGCTGGCGGGGGTCTTGACATCCTACTCTGTCTTCCTTTGAGATCTCAGGTTCCTCTTGCGGGGTGGTTGTTCTTCAGCAGGAGGTGGGGTTCTGGTGGCCCGTCGTTCTGTGGGGGCCTCCTGACCACTAGCGCCGGCGGAGGTGGTAGGCTGTTCCTGGCTAGTGACAGGGGCCCTTTGCGGTGCCACATGGTCCCGCAATGTGGTTTCTATCCGGTTGAGGGCCTGGACTATGGTGCCCATAGCGGTAGCGATGTTCCGGAGTTCATTGCTGAACCCCATGTACCGTTCCTCCTGCTGTGCCTGGATCTCGGTGAACCTGGCCAGTACCGTCGCCATCGTCTCCTGGGAGTGATGGTATCCTCCCATGATGGTGGTGAGGGCCTCTTGGAGAGTTGGTTCCCTGGGCCTGTACTCCCCCCCCTGTCACACAGCAGCCCTCCCAGTTGCCCTGTTTCCCCGGGCCTCTGTCCCCTGGACGTTGTGCCCACTACCACTGCCCCCAGGTCCCTGTTGTTGTTGGGGTGTTGGGTCAGCCTGGGTGCCCTGTAGTGGCGGACACACCGCTGATTGACGCGTCCGCGAGACAGAGGCATGGGCCCGCTGGGTGGGAGCTGTGCTGGTGTTCCCAGAGGGGTTTGGGTCTGCTGTGGCCTGTGTCTGTGTGTGGGGAACCGACTGTCCAGAGGTCCCCGATGGTCCGGGCTGGTCGTCAGGTTCTAGGTCGACAGAGCTGCTGTCCTCGCTGGGGGCCTGTTCTGGGGGTGGGATGGACAAATCTGGACCCTCCGTGGCGGTGTGTTGGCGTTCGGGCCCTGCAGGGGTAAAGGAGTATGGTTATTGTTTCTGTGTGTACCATGGCGTGTATTTTGAGTGTCCTTGTCCCCCAGTGCTGGCATTCCCTTGTGGGAGGTGTTGTGAGGATTTGGGGGGGGGTGTATGGGTATGTGCAATGGTCATGCTTTGGTGGTGGCTGTCTATGGTTTGTGTTGGTATTCAGGGGTTGGTGTTGTTTAGGGTGGGTTGTGCTGGTGAGACATTGGCAGGGAGGTTGTGTGCTGGGGGGTTGAGATTGGGGGTGGGGGCGGGGGTTGGCATGCTGGTGGTTGGGGGGGGTGAAGTAGTTGAGATTTGACTTACCAGAGTCCATTCCTCCGTGTACTCCAGCGAGGCCATCAGGATGCAGGATGTTTACCACCTCTTGCTCCCATGCTGTGAATTGGGGTGGAGTGGGTGGGGGTCCGCCGCCAGTCTTCTGCACAGCGATGTTGTGCCTGGAGATCATCGAGCGCACCTTCCCCCGTAGGTCGTGCCATCGCTTTCTGATATCTTCCCGATTTCTGGGATGCTGTCCCACAGCGTTGACCCTGTCTACGATCCTTTGCCATAGCTCAGCCTTCCTTGCTATGATGGTGTGCTGCACCTGTGTGCCGAAGAGCTGGGGCTCAACCCTCATGATTTCCTCCACCATGACCCGGAGTTCTTGGTCCGAAAACCTTGGGTGTCTTTGGGGTGCCATGGGGTGGTGTGGATGAGGTGTGGGGTGGTGTTTGTGGTGATGTGCGTGGTGATATGTGGTGATGTGTGCGTAGATGTGGTGTGGGTGATGAAGTTGGCTTCCTGTGTGTGTTGGGGTTTTCTATTGCTGTGCTCGCTCTCTCTATCTCTATCTCTCTCGCCTTTGCTCCGATTTCCAACTAGTGGGGCTTTGTGGTTGATGTGGGTGTGTGTTTTATAGTTGATTGGATGTGTGGGTGTGTTGTTTGTATGTGTCTCAGGTGTGCGTATTTCAAAATGTCCAATGTGGCAGTGTTTTGGAGCTGTGTGTGTATTTTGACCGCAGCGGTGTGTACCGCCAATGGAATACCGCGGTTGAAAGACCGCCGCATGGATTCGTGGGTCAGAATGGCATGGGCGTGTTTGTGTTGGCGTGACGGTGGAGGTTTGGTCATCTCCAGTTTTCCGTGGCCCGCTGATGTGGCGGCCTTCCTTGGATGTCGGATTTTTGGCGGTTTCACAGTTGGTGGTCAGAATGACCGTGGCGGTTTACCGCGGCCGCAGCGGTAGAATGGCGGACTTCTGACCGGCGGTAAGGGCCTTTTACCGCTGAGGTCAGAATAACCCCCTTAGTCAGCTGCAGTGTGTGAGTGTGACGTCAGTGGTGCTGTGCTGAGATAGGTCAGTTGTCGAGAGGGGTCACGCACGGATTGGCTGCCGTCCGTGAGAGGCAATAGGTTGAGAAAGGTGGGTGAAGAGTGTCCTGGGAACTAAGTCACTTTTTGGTTAAATACAAATAAGAGAAAATCACAAAAATGAATTTTGTCAAGGCATTTAAGAGCGCTCTGAAAGGAGACGCATATATTATGGCAACTCATGGGGAGCCTACACCGTCTGAGGGTACTCCAGCTTACATAGTTATGGAGGAGAAAGGTGTCGCGCCTTGTTTATGGATGAAACAGTGGCGCAAATTAACAGAGAAAGAGGGATGTTTAGCGTTTCCAGAACATGGGACATTCAATCCAAAGGTACTAGAGAATTTAAGGTGGATGTTAAGTACACAAAAACCATCCCCGAGGCCAGCTAAATATGAGACTTTAGCGATTTGGGACTTAATGGCTCTTAAACATAGACAAGAAAGATTCCAAAGAAGACTAAAAAGGGCAGAAAAATCTTATGTAGAAGCTAGGTGGGATAATGAGAACAAAATGTGGAGACGGGGAATTGTTGACGGATTAAAATTGTTCCCAGCAATAGCTCAGGGAGAAGAGACACAGGGGAAGAAAGCCTCCTGTAAAACAGACAAGGACTCTAGTAAGCCTAGGGAAAATAAGAGACCTTGCGGAGAGGAAGACGATTCAGACGATGAAGAATTCATGGACCGATTATTACATGATCGCCCGCCACCTTATGCGGTGAGCGACAGTGTTCCAAGCACTAGCGTGGGTCCTGGGAACCAGACGAAGGAGAAGGGAGTTACTGATACGGTACAGACTAGTGATACGGCTTCTATACAGAATGGTGTCAGTGTACCCACTGCGCCAGATATGCAGATACAGTTGCAACCTGCACCGCAGATACAGAGAATCTATCCAGACGTCCCAGTACTTGAGACTACTACAAATCTGATAGTGCCGCCAGACCCGATATATACAAAATCGAGGTTGGTGCAGATTGAGTCAACTCCAAAATTACTGTCCCAGCCGCAACCACAACCAGGGTACAACCCAGTAGCTGGTCCTCCATTAGTACCTGTCCCGGGGACTTTGGAACAGACCTATGGAGTTACTGCTCCACGGAGTTTGGGACCAGGTCAGACACCTGCCGCAATATCGTTACCAATTACTGTCGGTCCACCAGTGCCATTATATGCACAAGGTAAATCTGGCGTATGTGATCAGGGAGTAATGACCCAAGATGCAATAAGAAGAGGGTCCATAGGAACTCCTCAAATAATGGCCCCAGGAGAACAAGCAGTTGAAAAGCCGGGGTCCTTAATAGACCTTAGCCCAGTGGAAGCACCCTTGGAAGCAATGGGTCAGGCAGGGCTAGGGGTTTTAACTCCACAAACGATAAGTATGAACCCTTCACAGTCGCCAATGATGCATGCAGGGAACATTTCACTGCAAGGTTTTACAGTGCAACAGCTGAATGAATAGCTAGAAAAGACTTATGCTTCACAAAAGACTACGGTGACTGCAGTAGAACCGGAAAAGGTAGGGCAAGATGACTACCTGAATTTTGTGAGACTGGGAGTAGAAGCTGCTGAAATAGTGGACGGAACCATGGGGTTGAACAGATTGGAGTCATACACCGAAGCAGAACTGAGATTCCTGTGTCCTAAGATTACCAAAGAAGTGGGCAAGGTGCATCAAAGATTAGCAAACCTAGCAGACAAGTACAATATTGACATTGAGAACACTAAACATTTGAAAAGAAGTTACAGATTAGACTTTGATTCAAAAGACTTTGAGCACATGAGGTCTGCCGGAATGAAAGCGCATTTAAAAGAACTATTGCAAAGTGTGCAAATTTGGGGTGCATTAGAAAAATGGGAAGGCAGATGGGCAAAGAAAAGCGATAAGGAAAAAGGTGACAGTCCAGGGTCGAGTCAGACCAAAGCCTCACCCGATACAGAATCAGTAAAAATACTACCCATGAGAGAAACAGCTGGTGGTGTTTCAGTTCATGTGCCATGGTCCAGCGGAGACATCCTATCTTTTACTAACGATTATCCCAGATTGAGGGAGAAACCGATTGAGTGGTATCAGCAGAACAACAGGTTCGTGAAACTTGCGAAGTGTCTTTGGGAAGACTTGAATACTTTGTTTGAGATCATTGTTCTGCCTGATTTTTGGCTTGAGTGCAAAAGAGGGGTAGACTGGCCGACGAAGGAGCCTGCAAGAGATAAAGTGACTGGAGCACCTTCTGAAGAGGTGATGAAATACTATCATAAGGTGATTGAGTTTTTGAAACAAAAGGTGTCGCCGAAAGTGACTGATTGGCAGTAAACTGACCGGACCTCGCAGGAGGTAAAAGAATCAATTCATGCTTATTATGAGAGGTTGTTGAAGGCATTCAAACATTACAGTGGTACTGAGACCATTGAGCTGAAAGATATGAACCATCTTGTGTTCAGATTTGTTGAAGGGCTGAGACCAGAGGTCAGTCAGATGATTAAGAATCATTTGATTTGTTCGCAACCAAAGCCGATTGATGAGGTGTTGCAGTATGCAAAATATTGTAGCGACGAAATTGAGCTGAAGCAGAAAAAGCTGAAGGAGAAAGTGATGGTGATGCAGATAAGGGCTGCACAGGCAGGAATACAGGGAAATGGAATTCAACAGATGATACAGCAGCAACCGCAAATGAATGGTGTGTTTCAGGCGCAACCGAGAGGTTGAGGTCGAGGGTTTGTGAATCGCGGTCCAGACTTGAATACTGTTGTGGTTCAAAATGACGCGCAAGGGATGAAAAAGATGTCACCATGTCACGCGTGCGGGGGCGTGGGGCACTGGAAATGGGAGTGCCCGAATGTGGTGCAGGATGGTGTCGTTCAACAAAGCACTAATGTCCGTACATTGCAAAATGTAAGAGGTCCAAAACTGAGACATCAAAATCCGAACTTCCAAAATAACTTGTTACAGATGCAAGGGGTACAGCCCATGCAGCAGATGCAAATGCCGTGTGTTCAGCCAGTACAAATGCAACAAGTACAACAGCAGGTCCCCATAGTACCTACATCGCAAATGCAATTACCAATGGCTCCGATGGGACAGCAACAGGTGATGCTTCCTCAACAGGTCACAGGTCAGGTAACGAGTCAAAATAATACAGTACAGCAATTCCCATTACGAGGTGAAAATGGCATGAATGAGGAGTGGTCGGATAACAGCTCAGATAGCGAAGAGTGCAGGCTTGCAGCATCCCTAGGGGTAGACCAGAGGGGTCCCTATGTGGAGGGGAAGGTAATGGGCCACAAAGTTTCATTCTTGGTTGATACTGGAGCTACACGCTCTACAGTCAGGAGTGTGGAGGTTCCAAAACTACCACTTTTGGGGCGTACCATAAGGGTGGTCGGAGTAGCAAACCAGTACCTGACAAACCCGATTACAGATCCAGTGCAAGTTGAGATCGGCAACTTCCAGGGACTGCATAGGTTTGTGGTCTGTGATTCAAGTCCGGTATCCCTACTGGGAAGAGACTTACTGTGCAAGAAAAAATGCTTGATTACCTGTTCCAAAGATGGAATCGAAGTACAGCCAAACAGTGATGATGAAGGAGATGAAGGTCAGTTCTCAGAGGTAGAGACAGGGAATGCAAATGAGGATTACCCTTTGATTACCTTGTTTCCGATGCTTACAATGATTGACCTACCTGTCGAGTTACAGGGAACTGTGACAGAGAAAGTGTGGGATTTAACAGGAAAGGAAGTGGGACTGATAAAAGGTGTGGAACCAGTTAAAGTACAAGTGAAGCCAAATGCAGTGTTTCCCCAGGTGCCACAATATCATATGGCACAAGACGTTCTTATTGAAGTGTCACAAATAATTGCAGATTTTCTGAAACAGGGAGTTCTAAAGGAAGTGTTGAGCAGTCCATGTAATTCACCGATAATGGGTCTGAAAAAGCCCTGTGGGAAAGTTCGAATTGTGCAGGATTTGAGGAAAATAAACAAGATTGTGGTAAAATGTTGCCCCATAGTGCCAAATCCAGCAGTGATCATGTTTCAGGTTCCGTGTGATGCTGAGTGGTTCACCGTTATTGACTTGTCACAAGCCTTCTTTTCGATAACTCTTCACGAGGACAGCCAATTTTTGTTCAGTTTCAAATTCCTGGATAAGGTGTACAGTTGGTGCAGAATTCCTCAAGGGTTTTCTGAGTCACCGTCCATCTTCAATCAGATATTGAAACAGGATTTAGAATCTTTAGTACTGCCTTTTAACTCAATTCTAGTGCAGCACATTGATGACTTGCTGATTGCATCCAAGACAAGGGATAACTGTAAATATGACACAATTGCCTTACTGAATCATTTGGGAAAAAATGGACATAAAGTATCACCCAAGAAGCTGCAACACTGTCAGAAAGAGGTGAAATACTTAGGGCATCTGATTGAAAGCGGGTCCCGAAGAATATCAAAGGAAAGAATAACAGCCATTTTGCAAATGAACCCCCCAATGACAAAGAGAGATGTCAGAATGTTTTTGGGAATGGTGGGCAACTGTCACCAGTGGACACCCAACTTCTCGATTATCTCAAAACCTTTGATAAAACTGACAGGTAAAGAGATCAAGGATGAGCCGTATACCATAGATTTGTCCAAAGAAGAGCTTGAGTCATTCATGAAATTGAGAGAGTGCATGTGCAGGGCACCAGCTTTGGGAATGCCTGATTACACGAAGCCTTTTCTACTGTTTTGTCATGAACGTGATGCTTGTTCTTTGTCTGTCTTGACACAGGTCCATGCAGGTGCAAATCGCCCTGTAGCATATTTTTCAGCTGCCTTGGACACCGTCGCAGCAGCCTTACCGGGTTGTTTGCGCACAGTTGCAGCAGTTGGTCAGAGCCTTACGCAATGTGAAGGCATAGAGATGGGATACCCCCTAACAGTAATGGTTCCGCATTCAGTTTAAATTTTGTTGACTCGAACCAAAACTCAGCACATGACAAATGCTCGACTTACCAAATATGAGACAATTATACTGGGGTCACCAAATGTTTCTCTGAAATGATGTACTGTTTTGAACCCGGCAACTTTACTTCCTGCTGAGAATACTGAAGTCAATAATGAAGAATTTGAGCATGATTGTCTTGAGGTAACAGAATTATGTACCAAACCACAACCTGATATTCAAGATACACAGTTAAAGGAAAATGATTGCATTATGTTTGTTTATGGGTCTTGTTTAAGAGATTCCATCGGAAAAACTGAGAGCTGGTTACGCTGTATGTACCATAGCTGGTATCATTGAAGCTTCCTGGCGTGAAAGAGTGTTTTCCGCACAAGTGGCAGAATTAATTGCCCTTACTAAGGCATGCCACGCAGCTGTGAATCTGAGAGTCACTATCTATACTGACAGCAGATATGGATTTGGAATTGTACATGATTTTGGCCAACTGTGGTCGCAGAGAGGTTTCATGACCTCTTCTGGTTCTCCTGTGAAAAATGGCAAACAAATTAAGGATTTTTTCAATGCGATTCAGTTACCTATTGAAATTGCCATGGTAAAATGCAATGCTCACGTTAAGTCACAAGACTTTGTGTCCATGGGAAACGGTTATGCAGATCAAGTCGCAAGGTTTTGCGCATTGAACTGTATATCGTTCAAGGAACAGTGGGAATTGTTACCGCAAACTGAAAATGACACATGTTTGAACCTTGCATTAAGGGTGGTTGATACCCTAGATGAGCTAAAGACACTACAGGGTCGTGCTAGCAAAGAGTAAAAACACTCCTGGCAAAGAATACAATGTGTACAGAGGGCTGATGACTTCTGGGTCTCAAAAGAGGGGAAATTAGTTTACCCAAACAGTCTTCTGTCACAATTCGCAAGGTTATATCATGGACAGGCTCACCTCGGGAGAGATCAATGATCAGGTCATTCAAAACCGATTGGTTTAACCCAAAGTTCGGACATGCCGCAGAGGTTACCAGTCACAGGTGCATCATCTGTCAACAGATGAATGCCAGAAAAGGGACTGTGGTAACTTTGAGCCACACTGGGAGAGCTGGTGGTCCATTTAGCAAGATGCAAATGGATTTCATTGAAATGCCTGTTTGTGGTGGATTAAAGTACCTGTTGGTGATCGTGTGTGTTTTCAGTCACTGGATTGAAGCTTACCCCACACTTAGAAATGACAGTCTCACAGTTGCAAAGCTGCTACTTAGGGAACTAATATCTAGGTTTGGGTTCCCGGTCTCTATAGAATCAGATAGGGGCAGACACTTCGACAATGAGGTGATTAAACTTCTGTGTGCCACACTAGACACCGAACAAAAGCTGCATTGTAGCTACCGCCCTGATGCATCAGGACTAGTAGAGCAAATGAACGGTACTCTGAAATCAAGAATGGCAAAGATGTGTGCAGCTACCAATATGAAATGGCCAGATGCATTACCTTTAGTACTGATGTCAATGAGGAACACCCCTGATAAGAAGACAGGATTATCCCCCCATGAGATCCTCATGGGCAGAGCCATGAGGTTGCCAGCAGTGCCTGCGAATGCTCTAGTGAATATCACAGATGATATGGTGTTGGACTACTGCAAAGGTTTGACTGATATGATTCGCTCTTTCTCTCACTAGGTAGAGGCTAACACATTGCCACCGATTGGAGATCCAGGTCACACCCTACAGGCCGGTGGCTGGGTGGTTGTCAAGAAGCACGTGAGAAAGTTGTGTTTGGAGCCACGCTGGAAAGGGCCGTATAAAGTAATCTTGACAACAACTACTGCTGTGAAATGTGCAGGTGTCCCAAATTGGATACATGCCCAACTAACGAGGAACTTGAAGTTTCCGACACAACAGTTCTAGAAAGGGAAGTCTCAGGGCCAGAAAATAGCCAAGAGGGAACTGAGACTGCAGGAGAGCCCTCTTAGAACAGCCTTGTCCCTCAAACAGTGAATGAGTTCGAGAGAGGTGACAGAGTGCCTATCTCAGTAGAGGCAGCAGGAGAACTAAGTCAAGGAGAGGTTCTCCCAGAAGTAGACGGATACGGGTTAGAACTCGAACCCGTTACAGATCAAGAAGAAGAAGAAGAAGGGGAAATAATAGAAAGAGATCAGAGTGTACCAGCATCCCCTGAGCCAGTTGCAAGTCCATCAAGCGAAAACACCATATTACAAGAGGAGGGTGCTGTTCAGCGTCCTGAAAAGACAAATCGAAAAAAGACGCATAAGGGTGATAACTGGCCAGAAAAACCAGTTCTAAGGATAAGAAGCATACCAGGTGAAACAATAACGGAAGAAACTGATACATCCCAAGTGGAAGATCTAACTGAAGGAGAACTGCAAGGTGAACGCAGATTGAAAAGAAAGAGAATCGCAAATAGAAGGTATACAGGTTTTGAATGGGCGTATGTTACAACATCTGAATGGCAACAAGAATTCCTAGCGTTCTGTTTTGATCGAGAAATACCAGGCCAATACTACGGTACCTGAACTAATTCAAAGAAAAGACTTTGTTAAAAATCGAAAACTGAAAACTAAAAGGAAAGAGACTTAAAATTACCAGATGCGACATTAGAATCTGATTTGACTTTGAGAAATCTGATTATGACAAGCTGCTAACCTGATTTGACAAAGGGGTCCTGGAGTGAATGAAAACGCTGTAAATACACGCAGAGAGCGAGAGAAAAAAAAAGAAAAAGAGTTTTATATTGTCCTCAAGTTGATTGTTATTCTGCTGTCTGATTCTATACAGACATGGCTTATCATAGAGGTAGTAACAAGAAGAGTAAGGTGTGTGGTTGGTTAAGCCTTATATTAGGTATTGTGTTTGCAGTAATAATTATGGGAGTGATTGTGGGAATGCTGTGGTTAGATAAGAAAACTATTAACACTACTTCAAAACCTGAGACTACAACACTAACACCATGGGAAAGGTTTGAGCAGGATGCAAGACACTTGCATGAGGGGACTAATTCAAAGGGGGAACTTTCTACTGATGTCTTCTATCGCTTGCTGAATGAGTATGTCGAGACCATGGATGCGAAAGACTGTTATGTGTGTACAAAGATTCCTTCATCAGTGCAAGAAGGAGTCACCTATCATAGCCTTCCATTAACGTATGGGATTAGCTGTAGTTTGCTACTAACCAGATTCTATAAGCAAGAGCATGTGCAATACTTTTATTCAAATCTGGATGTTGTGTTTTCTTTCGTGCCTGTGATTGAATTACTGAACAAACTAGCTAAAAAGCATGACATAAAAATATTTAGAGGTTTCTTTGAACCAACGCTTACATTTGGAACTGCTTATGCACATCACAACAATCTGACCTGTTTACTGTCACCTGTAGAGAAAAGCTTCTTAGATCACACTGATGGTAGACGCAAAGCATTGGAAGAAAGATTAGAAAAAGGGTTAGAAAAACGTACATATGCAAATGATTATGCCTACACCCCAATCAAGACGCAAGGCAAACTAGCTATAGATGCATTACATGTAGGTAGGCTTTGTATATATGGGCCAAAATCTGAGCAGGACAATTTGTTTGTGGGAACGAGTGAATGTAGACATGTGTTTTTGTTTCAGAGTAAATGGACATTTATGTTGAATGGACAGAATCCAGCGATCCCTGGGCTCTATTATATCTGTGGACTTAATGCTTATTACCGTCTCCCTAAGGGATGGTATAGGACATGTTATTTGGGGATAGTTTTCCCAAAGATTTACCAGATTAATGACTTAAAGCAAATACCCAAAACGTCTGAATTACAACATGCTAGACAAAAACGAGAATCAGTGGCTGCTGTCATTGGTGATATATTTGGAGCCATAATCCATTCAGTAGGGGTTATCTGGAATTCATGAAAATTCAAAAGTTGTCTACTATTGTGGATAACATGCTGACAAATTTTGCAGGGGCTATACTCCTGATGGATACTGAACTTGCTGCAGAAAGAGCTATGACTCTTCAAAATCGGCTTGCTTTAGACATTCTTTTAGCAAAGAGTGGAGGGGTCTGCAAGATGCTCAACGAGCGTCATTGTTGCTCATTCATTCCAGATAGTAGTAAGAAGATTAGAGGTATGCTTACTAACCTAACTAGAGATAGTGCAGATTTGAAGGATTTTAAGGAACTTGGAGTGTGGGAGAAATTTGGAAAAGGAGTTGCCAGAGTGGGAAGCTGGTTTACCAATATTTGGAATGGGGTACTTGCAAAAATACTAGGGGGTCTATTAATTGTTCTGGCCTGTTTATTAGGATTATGGGGAGCATGCAAAATTAATGATAAAATTAAAAGAAATTGGACCAAAAGAACCAGGAGAAATGAAGAAAGTGAAAGAGAGAAAATTGTTATTGAAATTTGGGAAAGCTCACATAAGGGACAAGATGTTGAAATGTGCATTATGCGTAAAGTGAAAAATTAAAGTGAAAGGTTAAAGGGAAAGGTTTGTGTGATGACGAGCGTCTTCAGAGGAGGGACTGAGAAAGCGTAGCTTACATAACCTATATTAAAACGAAATGTCTATATATTAATGTGTTATGATGCTGCATAGAAAACTATAATAATAGCGAATCTGCTTAAATGTGCACTTGAATTGTGACCACGAAGAGTGGCCACCAATGTATACGCAAACTAATAATGATGAATAAAATGTTTATGTTATGTTCGTATTGTTGAATCTGCATTGAAAATCTTCATAGGCCTTAAGTTAGCGTGAGCTGTAGTTTAGCTGCCTGGCTCTCATATTAAATGCATTTTTCTGTTTTCTAGTGTGCTGACTCACAAGGAGCCATGACCCCGCAAATGTTCTTTTTCTTCAAACTTGGAAGATTAATGTAACCATGTTAAATCCGTTCCCAAGCGCATCTTCGGTGCCTTGGTTTAAAAGTTATAAATGAATTGAAACAAATGTAGATTAATGGAATGTACAAGGTCACTTAGACCGGTGAACAACGAAACTGCTGACCCAAAAGATGTGCCAAGAAATGCCAAAATATGAAGTAACGCCGGATGTGCCACCTCTGAAGACGTCAATTATGAAGACCAATCAAAGACCTGTAAATTAATGTGGGGTGACAATTGGGATTACCAAATGTTAAATTTGATAGGTTAAAGATAATGGGGTATAGTAAATGTCCAATAGAATTTTGTGGGAATGTACTACGAAAAAGGGATAAAAACTCATGTCACAGAAAGGTCGGGGAATTAGGTAGGGAATGCTATTGATTTTATCCAGAAACTCTGTCACTCTGTTTGGTGACTTGAGACTTATTGAAAACCATCCTTATCAATAGACAGCCCATTTATACTTTCCTCCTTATGAGGGAAGTGTCCCTCTTGCCCTTTAGTTAAGTCTTGACTGATGGCGATTTGACTGATGTCCTGAAGACGAAGACTGAACCTGTGCGCTGACCTAATCCTTGGAGGGTAAATATGACAATGCAATTGTAATTTGTCTGTTTGCTTTTCCTTTCTAGGTACCAACTGCTTGCTTTTGACAGAGACCATAGCTAGATATTTTTCCAAATTGGTGTTCTAAATTGTTTTGCATGAAGCCCAACATGCGAATGCTAATCAGTGGTTAGGACAGGTGTTTACCAAATTGACGCAAATAGACAAATGACTGAGACTATGCCTTGTTGAACTGACGTGATATCAATATTCTGCTATACTTTGATCTATGTTCACGCCGTGCTATCTTCTGATGTTTGTGATTCTTGCGTTAATGAAATCTTATCACAGCTGCCATATCGTGACTATGCTATTATGCTTCTTGGTATTGAGATTAACCCATTTGCTTGTAGATTGTAATGAATAGGGAATAAAATTCATAAAATTCTATTAAACTGGAGTGGTTATTCATGGCTGGAAGGTCATGGTTGCGTCGTCAAATTGATTAATGACTTTGACTAAAGTGAAATGTATAGTTGTGATAAATATTGATGACATTATTGATATATTGATAGACATATTGATTAGCTATCTCGTCCTATGGTGTCTCTCAACTGGGTCAAAAGATTCATTGGCCTAAAACGAGTCCTAATGTGTAATAAATTAACATAAAGGGACGCGTTAACAAAACTAAGAAGAAAAGGCATAAGCATACAGCTAATAACTGTGTCATGGACAGAATTCACAACCTTCTGGGTGAATGTGAAGACATTTTAACCTCTTCCCTGGATAATGGCTCCAACAAAACTGGGGGCGAGTGCTCCCCAGTCAGGAAAGGGGCGGGTCACAAGAAAATTGCTGACATATTTGTAAAACGTGGTCAACAGGTCACAGCCACTATAGGGCAGGGGGAGGTTAGGAATGTCATCACAGACGCTCCCTCATTACCAGTGAATGAGCCATCACTAGATCCTAGTGACACTCTTCAGTGTACCAACTGCTTTAGCCCTTTAATAAATATCTCAGACCCACATGATGACCCCGACCCAGGCATCAGGGTGGGTGGGTCAGTAGACGTAAATGTGTATTCAACCCAGACAAATGCACAGTACTTATGCATACAAAATTTAAAGAGTGAGGTGTCAGAACTCAAGTCTATAGGGTAATCCTTATTTGCAATACTCAAGCAGTTAATTCCTTCAGATGCCAAGACTATCATGACTCGTATCTGTAGCCCAATGCCAAATCCATTAGGTACCTCGATGAAGTTGCCCAAATTGCCAGCAACTAGTTGTGCTGGCCAACCTTTAGAAGGTGCTAAGATCAATAATTCCTATCATCCTCCCCCACACAACAGCTTAGGCGTAGGAAAGGCATCTGGTACCTGTTACCAAATCCCTTAATTTACGAGCGACACTGTCCCTAAATGCACTGCACAGCCTTACATTGACCGGTTCCACTCTTAAAACATTGTTCTAATGATCAATGTTCCCAAACTACACCCACTGTGCCAAAGGGAAGTTGGAGATTCTATCAGAAATAAGGCAATTCATTGGATTCGCCATGTGAGAGGCTGCTACTCTGTAATGCTTGAGGATATAATTGATGCAGTTAGAAGGCCAGACACACACTTTGATATGTTATAGTTGACATTTAGGGACAGGAGCTTGGTGGACAGCGTGGTGGCCCTTGTCGCAAGGGCAAGTCCTCCAGGGCAATCCTGTATCCAGTTCAAATTCCCTAGGCCGCCTGCCCACTATGGGTTCGCCCCACTCATTGTCCAGCAGGTAACCTATCTGCTCTCAGTGAGAATGATTGACTTGAAGTACCATCCAAAACACATGTTGAACTACCCTCAGACTCACATAAAACAACTGTTACTGGTCTGGCTGTAGTTCCCAACATTGTCACCACAAGCACCCATGTTCCTCTTCCTGACCGATTCCATCAGATCACCCATTACACCCTTTCCTAACCGTGATGACAATGTACTTTCCTTTCCCCATGAACATCACTTAAGAATTCAAGAACAGACAGCTAAGCATGAGAACACTACACCTATGGTTAGGCTAGCTCCCCTAGGTGGATACCACCAGTCAACCCAGGACCTGCTGGGC
The DNA here is from genome assembly GCF_031143425.1 of Pleurodeles waltl. Lineage (NCBI taxonomy): Eukaryota > Metazoa > Chordata > Amphibia > Caudata > Salamandridae > Pleurodeles > Pleurodeles waltl. The sequence continues at coordinate 1,062,953,515 of NC_090448.1, read as the reverse complement.
AATAGTGATAACGACCCCTAACCCCTCAACCAACTCCACCTGCCAAACCAACCTTTGGTAGCTAAACCCTCAAATATCACGTCAGTGGACAGGGTGGTCCTCTAATCACTGGGGTATGACTTGTCTCATAGAATGTGGCAGGTTTGAGATCTGTCCTTCCCCTCCCGTCTTTTATCTTATTTATTGAGGAACAAGAAATATGTCTTCTCCAGGAGACATGGTCGATCGATCCACTTCTTTGGACTGGCTACTCAAATTTATATATCCCTGCTTTGCCCAGTACCAGGGGCAGGCCTTCTGGGGGCTTAACCATCCGGGCTAGAACATCACTAAACTGCTGCATATCACAGCTATCTATTGATTCCCCCGACCTATTAGGTTTTCACCTATAATTCGGGACAGACACAGTTGTGATCATTATTAACATCTACACTAGAGGGGTTGGGGGGGTCGGTCACTCCAAAACCCTTTGTGGTCTGGAGGCATTTTTGCCAAACTGTCCCTGGCATCATAAACCCATTGTTGCAGGAGACTTCAATGTCACATTTGAACCTCTTGACTGGGATGATCTTGGGTTTACCCACAAGGAGGTTCGAGCATGGTCTATCCCTGCCTTGGATACCCCGCCCATCAAAAGGTGGATGCAGGTTGCTGTCCAAGTAAAATCATTGACCATGGAATTTGGACTCAGGGTACTTAACAGCAGGACCAAATCTGACGCAAAGGGTTGCCATACATATAACAAAAGTCAACCATACAAGTAGAATTGATTATTGTACATAAGATTATGGCCCCTAGTCATCAACATGATGGTTATTGAGAGACCTGAAAGCGACCATAACCCTCTTTCAGTCCATATGTCAGCTTTGTGTTACCACTTGTCAATGATTAACACCTCAGTAACAGCATCAGAGGGAATTAGTCTGGTAAATGACAAACGTCACCCAAAGTGGAATAGGTTTCTGGCACGACCAACGCTTATCAATGCTGCTAACAACATATTGAGGACCACATTGATGGGTTTAGAGGCAGGTCCGCAATCCCCAACCTGGAAATAAGCTTAACTCACACCTCATGCTTCAAGGACATTGCGGGCCACTTCTCAGTAGAGATACCTCCTGATGAGAAGAGGCTTAAGGGTAGGCATTGCTGGCTTAATAAAAAGTGTCGGTCTTTAAATAAGCATCTAATCCAAGCTAATAAATCTAAGGATGTAAACGCCATTCGTTCAGCTAGAAAGTCCTACAAATCAGCTGTCTGCAAAGCCAAGCGTGAACAAGATGACAAGTGGTGGGCTGCACTTAATGACGCTGCACAAGAGAGGAACTGTAGTGACTTCTGGTCCTTGGCAGTGCGCGGCCCAGGAAATAGCGAACTGAACATTACTACCAATATTGCTCCAAAGGACTGGCGAGACCATTTTAGTGGGTGGTATTCTTTTGACGGTGATATTATAACTTCTGAACATAAGGATCCTTGCTCAAATATTTCTTTAACACCCACTCCTCCAGTGCTGCAACTGTTCTCCCAAGTGGATGTAGCTTATTCCTTAGGTACTCTAGAGCGTGGTATGGCACCTGGCTCTGATGGTGTTCCAGCAGACCTATTCTTAACCAACATTGCAATCTGGTCAATATATGTATCACCATCATATTGAATGCAATAGCATCTGGGGCGCCAATCCCTGAGTCCTGGAAGGGTGTCATTGTAGTCCTGATTTTTAAAGAGGGTGACAGAGCCCTCTCCTGTAATTATAGGCCAATTAGCTTAATAGATTGTGTGCAGAAAGTGTTTTGGCACTGCCTTTTGGGTAAGATTCAAGACTGGATAACTGAACACGACATCTTTAGTCTCCTCCAGACAGGTTTTTAAAAAAAAATATCTACAATTGAGTAAGCCCTTAGGTTTTACACTGGAAGACAGTTTTTATTGGCAAAGGGAATGTGTTTGTTGCTTTTGTGGATCCAAAATCCGCATTCGATCTTGTACTCAGTAAAAAGGTGTGGGAAGTTCTTTCCCTAATGGGGCTCCCCAAGCACATTCTTGCACTATTATTTCGGCTTCATGAGGGTAATTATGCACTTGTCAGTTGGGATGACAAGGGGCAGCTAACTGACAGAATCCAGGTGTCAAGGTGTGTACGGCAAGGGTGTGTCAAAATGGTGGCTCCAAATGGCAAAATATATACTACATTACTGTGAAAACCTATCAAAGGAATTTCACCCCACTTACACAATAGGTGACTTCTCAGAAGCATATGAGACTATCATCATTTTTTAACAATTTTTGCAACTGAAATGGATTGTAAAAATAAAATCATAATCTAAGCATTATCATCTTTAATCAATACCAGCATGTATATTGAGCAAACAGATCTATAATATACCCTGATACAGTAACAAGGATACTGGTAAAATGGTTCAATGAGCTAAAGACTCGTTGGTGACATCTGTGGGGGCCGGCAGGCCATAAGTTTAAGCCCCATGAAAGCCAAGTCAGTCTTAGATACTTCTAATGTCAGTAAATTGAGGAATGATAACTCCTCTGATTTAAACAATGGGCAATGGGAGAAGTACAGCAAAAAACACTACATAAACATTGTCTATTTCTGTTCTTACAAATGAAAGAAGAAACACGTTGTGAATATAAAATGATCAATGCGAACACTTTTATTCCCAGCAAGATCAGTGAAGTAAGATCATGACATAATGAATGCTGCCCATTCACAATCGAGCATCCATTGACTGCCTTGAAAATGTGGCAGAAAAGTGTACAATCCTGTTTTGAAAGTTTCCAGAACAAGCAGAGATGGCCACTGCAAATGTCAAGTGGGTTTGGGGAGCAACAGGAACAGGGGAAACACACTACATTTGTTTTTTAAACGTACCTTTCCCGCAAATCCCGTTGACTCCGCCTCGCTCGTCATTCCTCTTCTTGTGGTGTCCCAGCATTTGCTGGGACACTTGCACAGGATCCCCAGCAAACCTGGTGCTGCTTTCATGATAAACTTAGCATGAAAGCAGCTTCCAGGAATGATCTGAGCAGCCCGAACTACCGCTTTGAGACAACCCTGGGGTCTGCGCAGTTTCTCCAGCTCGGCTGTGTACACAGCGGTGTTGGAGAAACCTAAGTGCACATGTGTGTTTTGATGGCCTAAGACGGATGGGCAAACACACATGCACACTTAGGTGCACTTTCTACTTCTCCACCCCTCAACTCCCATGACCCAGCCTCACCCCTCCCTGCACTGTTGGCTAGACCAGCAGATGAAAAATTAAACAATATTCAACTATCGTTTTATTTTCCATCCACTGACTCTTGGCCAGGGGGGCAATGCTCCTCTGCAATTGCAGAGGAGTCGCCCCTGAGTACAAGCAAGCAACACTGTCCCTGGTGACTGTCATCTCTCTTATCAGGACAATGAAAGTGTGGAGGCTTCTTGTGACAGATTCACCCACCTGCATATGCCAATTATCTCCGTCAACAGATGTAAACCTATTGCGATAAATGCTAAATCTGGACCGTCCTGAGTAGGGTACCATGAAAACCAGCGCAATAATCGGAAAAAGTTCATACAGGTGTTGTGCATAACAAACCAACCATAATATCAACACAGTAAGAAGCATATAACTTCAATGCCCACAATATATTTACATACAAAGTTAGAAAGTGAAAACGTGAAATGAAGCAAATATTTACAGAGGGAGTGTGTTCAAAAGGTATAGGGAAATTAACAAAATGTTGCACTCAATAATAACAACCGCAAGTCAAAAATAATCATAAATGTTGATGATGGTAGGCAAAGTGAATAAAAATGTCACTAGCAAACATTAATGTTGAGAATAGCTAAGCGAGCTTCTCGTGTCCACCTAACAAATATCTGCCTTTTAAAAACAAACTTCAATCAATCAATCAATCAGCGTTTATTAAGTGCAACTACTCACCCGTGAGGGTCTCAAAGCACTTAGGGTGTGGGGGGCATGAAGCATCCATCAGTGCAGTGCTTCCTCAAATATCCATGTCTTCAGACTTTGAACTTGCTCCGGCTTGCAATAGACACTGTGGAGGACCAAAATTACTGAAAGGTATGACACAGCCATGCATGCAAAAACAACGCATGCCTGAACAACATGGTCAGAACCACAACCAGGTCTTTACCATGCATAGCTTTACCAGTATGCCTTTACAACCAATTGTGTTGTAAAAGCACATGTGATAAAGAAGTATGCATGGTAAATTCCCCCCTGCCATGAACACTAACCACCCAACTCCCCGGCCCTCTTACCCTTACAATCTACCTGTCCCCCACGCCCTGAGCCCTAAAACACACCAGTCATCTACCCCACCCCTACCCGTAAAACTACCCGCCCCCCGCCCTGATACCCCAATCCACAAAGCTACCCCATCCCCCAACACTAAATCTACCCGACTCCCCCAGCCGTGAGCCCTAAATTCCCAAAACTGCTCAACCCCCCAGCCCTGAACCATAAAACCTCCCTATGCACCCCTCAATACTTCCTGAAACGACCCCAACCCTGCCCTGAATCCTAAATTTTTAAAAAATGACCCCATCCTGAGCCCTAAAACCCGCCATGCACCCCTAAAAACTGCCTCTCCCCAAACTATCCTGCCCCCCACACCCTGATGCCTAAATCCACCAAACTACCCTGTCTCCCCTGACCCACCTATTGTTAAATCTACCCCAAGCCCTCCTGGACCTGAGCCCTAAACCCCCCCACACACACCCAAAATAAAACAAAATCCCCCACCCCTAAAAATAACCCCAATCCCACTTACCTTGACAAATTATTCATCCTGCTTGCCCACCCATCCTCTCCCACCCTGAGCCCTAAACACCCCATGCACAGCCTAAAAACCTCCCTTCAGCTCCCCTGCCCTTTAATCTACCCCAACACCTCCCCCCAGGCTCAACCCTGAGCCCCAAATCCCCCCACACACCCCTAAAATAAAAACAATTCCCCCAGCCCACTTACCTTGATCAATCCATCTTTCTACTCCTTCCTGCTTGACTCCCATCCGCACAGCTAGACCGCTTCCTGAACAACGCATAGGCACATTTTATTGATACAGTAATGCGATAAGAATACTAAGGCGCCACAGGCACATATCCTGGCAACAAAGGAGAGCAGAGATTCCAGCGCACAACTAATGCTGCTGGACAATACTCCCCAATGCAGCAACCCAAAATAGCGTGATCGCGCAGTGACCAAGGGGCAAGGTGAAAATAGGAGTCCTGCTTTGTGTCAGAGAGAGGACGTCAGAGGACTGCTTATGCCATTTCTGGTATGCAGATAGGAACTAAGAGCTAGAAGGCAGGGGGTTCTGGGGCCATCACTGGGTCATTGTTAGCCGCTGCTCTGGAAACATGACAGCTTTAATAACATCAAAATAGCATAGTATAAGCAGGGTTTCAAGAAAAATGACCAACAGCTAATAAGACCCAGTGACGGTTTCTTGTCAAGGGCGGGGGAGCATCCGTTGCCATTTTTGTTTACCGGTGTGTGTGCACTGCAACAGCCTAGAGACATGCTGGATATGTCCTCTGCTGCCAATCAGCAGGGCTGACTGGATGCTCCAAAGTGCACATGTCACTTTGGCCAGCTGTTTTGCCCTAGCCAAGTGGCATGCGCACTTTGAAGCTCTCCACCTAGCTCACTTATAAAACTGGGTGCAGACTAAGCAGAAACCTCCCGGGCCTGAACTAGCATCCAACCAGCCCCTCTCATGCTGGTGAACAACATGAGAGCAGTGTCTGGATTATTTAAGGGAGCTCTTTGTGCAATGGACAACAGAAAAATAGCATGGAGGACCCACAGCCCATGGGTAATTGCCCTTTTTTAAATTTTATTTGAAATGTGCAATGCATTTAAGTGTAGTGGTTGTGTTTTATTTCGTAGTTAGTGTTATGTTTTTATTTGGGCTTCTGGAGGGAGGGGGTATCTAATTTGAGTATTTTGGAGGGAGGGGTGGTTTACTTTGGGGTTATGGAGGGAGGGGATGATTTTTTTTTCTTTTTTGGGAGGCTGTGACCCACTTCACTCGCCCCACCACTTTCAAAGGATACCAGCCTCCACTGTTATGACCATGGTTAAAGACAAAAGCTCCCATGCCTCAAAGCAGGGAACCCTAGATAAATGTGCTGAACCGAGCTCCTCACAGCCTGAATCATAGACTAGTGCTCTAGTCAGCCCACGGGCCAGCTCAGGAGAGCTGTCTGATATATTGCAGGTCACAAACATAATTCTGCAACCTAATCACTCTTTGAAGGAGGCCCTATAGGCCAAACTAGGGGAGATAGGATGGGATGTCCCTCTGCTCTAACAGTCCAAAGAAATGCATTGGAAAGAATTACTGAATCAGAACGTTGGTATCTAAGTTTGAGGACCAATAAAGTCTCTCCTAGAGAAGATGTCTCTCCAGGGCTTAGCATCCATAACACTGGAATCTAGTTAAAAAACACCAAATCAGTTTCAGGGAATGGCTATCCAAAGAGAAGCTATTGTGCTGCTTCAGTTTTGAAAGGGCTCAATAGACTCTGACACAAAGAACACCACACAATTGCCTGCTTCCTCAGTTATAGGGACAGGGACAAGATCCTGATCAGAGCCCAAGAGAAACAGGTCTTGGAAAATGAAGCGGGTCAATCTTGATTTTCCTGATTAAACCAGGACTGTGGCGTGATATCAGAAATCTTCGGACGAAATGAGGAAGAAAATGAAAGTAATAAACATCTGCTACATATGTATGTTCCCAGACAGATTTAAGTTTATTTTCCAGGAACAGCAGAGTCTTCTTAGATACACCTGATGAACCATGATGATAAACTGGAGTGAGACATGCCACAGACTTGATAAATCCACAAACAAACAAAGGGAATAGAGCAACGGAGGGGTTTGCCACCAAACCCAAAGGGAAATGGCCCACTCAAAGGGACAGACATTAATTAAAATCAACAGATAAACAATGGCACACACCATTAAATGACATTGGTGGCTCTAGTGAGTCGAATGAGGTGCCACTGGGCATCCCGGACTTCTTGGAACTTCTTTAATTTGTTATTTGGCTATCGTAAGGAGTTTGTCCTAATTAAGAGTTTATGCGATACTTGCCTGGAAGCCAGTATAAGGATCTTAGAGCCTCGGAATTATAATTCCACAGTTTTTAATTACATATAATTTAAGCTGCAGCATTTTGAAACGTTTGCAATAATAAGACACTCCAATATCTCTAGATGGACTGAGTTCCAGTGGTCTAAATGTGAGGAAACAAAACATTGAGGATTTGCAATCTGTGAGAGAACAACAGCTTGATGATCTTTCTTATTGAATATAATTGAAAAAAACTGCTTTTTACTACTGCATTTACTTTCTTTCATTGTAAGTTTGCAATATGCAGTGAGCAAGCTTAGTCGCCGGTTCTATCAAAAGAGGTGAGAAAGGGAGCTCCCAGACCAGTAAGGGATAGAAAGGTGAAAGAACTTTCTTTTTTTTCCATTTGGTTCAAGTTTGTATGCTTCATCAATCTAACTGTCTTTAGAAAAAAATGAAATGGATGGACTCCAATGCTTGAGCCACTTCATCATCAAATTTCATAATGATTTTTGAGTCATCTGCATAAAATATAGCTCACTAGCACATGATTGAATAAAGCATGCCGGGAAGCATGTAAATATTAAAAAGGAAGGGGAGACAGAATGGATCCTTGAGAAATTCCATTACCCAATCTTCTTGTGAGGAACTGTAGCAATTTAGGGCTACTTGACAAGATCTACCCTGTGGAAGTTATTTCATATATATTTACACACATACACACATATGTATATATATATATATGTGTATATATATATATATATATATATATATATATATATATATCCATCCCCAGCCTGATGTGAGAAACAAAATGGCACCCGCAACTTTCCTCTCACGTTGTGGCTAGCCAATCAGTGCCTTGCTTTTCCTCTGGCTCTGCAGATCCTCCAAGAGTTGATCCGTGAAGAGGATCTGCAGGGGAGCGAGTTATAGCCACCTTAGGGCAGGAATTATAGTTTCTTGAGATAAGTATAACTATAACTCTTGAATTTGTATAGTTTTGTGCATGCAAAATCTGAACCTAATTACAACATTCCTTTAACCTTTGTTTTTTAGTGAAATATAGATATATGTGCATTAGTAGGAGTTGGTCTACATTTGAATTCACATATATGTATTAACATGAAGTTTTTGCAAATGAAACAAAATCATTATGTTGTTTTTTAATGTGTTTTTCGGGCATGGGCTAAATTAAACCTCAGTTAGGCTTCAAATGCATCTTTATAAAAAGGCTGCAATATCATAACGTTCATTGTATGTTTATATTTTCTTAATTGACACCACATGCAGCTAGATGTGCACTGTTTATTTTGTATGACACATTGTTCTCAAAGAACTTGCCAGAGGAAGCCTTTTTTTTACTTGTTTATGTAACTGGTTTGTTATGAAATTTCCGGATGACATTAGGTGAGAATGGGCGAATCAATATTCATGTTGTGTATTAGTGTTAAGATCGTAGGGTCATTTGACATTTTAGAATATTGCAATGTGGTTTGTTGAATTATGATTTTCTCACACCATACTGACTTTTTTCATTTTTTTCTGTGCTAAAATGGTCTATTTAAAGTCTTTGAGAGCCAGAAAGACACTGAGATTTTTGGCTTGTTAGTAATTCTGTTCGATTCTCTAATGATTTTCTTCACAGAGACAGTCCATTTTTATGATTTTTCTCATTATTATATTAGTCTTAAAAATGAGACACACACACAAATACACCCAAAGCCAAAGGTTAAAGATAAGTTATAGTTAGAAAAGCCTTCCTTATGTTTAGCATACAAACCCAACTTAAACGACACAAACATTAGATATTCTACAATTATAGTTATATCTTTAGTTTATAATTTCAGAACCACTTTTGAAGTTATATAAGTCATATTTATAACTCATATTTATATTTATGCACCACTTTAACATTCACATAACTCGTGTCTTCTCTCCTCACTCACCACACTACATTAACTATAACTCACACCTTCTCCATGCACTACCTATACCCTTGCTTATTACGGAAGTTCGGAAGTTAGAGCATGTGAAATAACTGCAATATTAACACATAATATTTCAAATTATATGATTTCCCGGAACACCCTCCATGGTACAGTGGCAACTTATAGTTAATGTAGTGTGGCTAGTGAGGTGAAACAACTGTGTGCAAAGGTGCACAAGTCATCTGAATCTTAAGGTGGTGCGTAAGTTTTAAGAAAGCTATGTTGTGATGCTAAGCTGCTAAACACAAACAAAGGGTTAACCTGTCCTCAATACAGATAGTTAATGTTTCAGCAATCATGGAATGTCCCAACTAAGTAGTGTAATTTATTTTTAAAAATGCAATTACAATGAGGAGCTCCTTCATACATCATTTAACCCTTCAGTCTGTAAATATAGCATTGACTATTGATATAATGTGCAGCAATACATTTGTATTCTGACCATTTACTTGTAAAACGCTGTAGCAGTGAAAATAATAATACAATTATGGTATTTTACATTTCAGTGGTACATAAGTAACGCCTCCAAATTATAGAAAAAACGGAATCAATGAACACAATTACTTATGCACAGGTGGTCTATGGCAGCTCTCTCTGCTTTAAAGGAGTTTGGTACACAGTTATAATTGTTATCCTTTGGTCTGTGAATGTGTGCATTACTGCTGAATGGCATATGAAACTTACTTCTACATGCCGTAGCTAACATATGAGTCAAGCACATCAGTACTTCCAGGCATGATTAAGATAGGGTTCATCTCATTGTGTTGCTCCTTTGTGTACCAAGGTTAAGATTGACTCTTCAATTGGAATGGCTTCTTCTAATTGTGTCATAACAGCAACAGATTTCTGTAAGACCAAATTCAATGTATTAAAAGCTAGCTCTGGATCGTCAGTTTGGGGATCCTGCACCCTTTGTACCTCATGTACTAATTGGTCCAGGGATACTTTATTCCAGGGTCTACCCTATAGCCGAACCAGAGGGTTTATATTTGATTTTGTTAGAATAGATGAAAAGAGAAAAAATGGGACTGCAAGGTGGTCAGATCAGGGGTAGTACTGGTCGTAAAAGTAGAATGTGGGGGTTCTGGTATAAATGAAATCCAGGGTATGTCCTGATGTATGGGTGGGAAGAGTCTGAGGCAGTAGTACATTGTCTAATTCTAGTAGGTGAAGCAGTTTTTCAAGGTTTGCCTGGGTGAGGTCTTAAAGTGGCAGTTAAAATCTCTGAGCAGGATCAAGTGTGTTGGATTAGGGACAGCAGTAAGATGGAAAGGGAGGAAATCAAAGCCTTTTACTGAATCTTGGGGAGGGCAGTAATCAGCATAAATGTCCAAGGGATGTTTACTGAGTCTTTTAAGCTGACCATTAGAACTTCAAGGTCTGGTGAGTAGAAAATGTTAATTATTTGGCACCTGCACTTCTTTTTCGCAACGGTGTCTAACCCACCCCCCCTTTTTCCTGAAGGGTGAGGAGAAATGCTGTTATATTTTGCGGTACATGGGGAAGTGTGAGATCAATTAACAAGCAAATAATGTCCACAGAACGTCAAGTTTCCATCAAACATATAACGTTTAGGGAGTACAATTCATGGACATCATTAATGGCTATACTATTCTTTAAGATTCAGCACACATTCATCAATTGTGAATGCCATCTTTACTGGTGAAAAAATCATATGGGTGAGTTAAAAGGCAGTCTTGGGCCCATTTAGCCAGTAAATCAACGAATGACAATAATTCATGGAACAGACGGTCACAGACGCAGATGCTTCTGTTAAAGCTAAATAAAGAGATACAGGCAAAGTAAAGTTCCATATGTAGCTGTATTATTCATGGATTCATGGGGCCATGTGCTTAACAAAACAGCATGTCCGATAAGAGAAACATCTGTCAGAACTTTTATGCATGAAAACCATAAAGGTGTGAAAATACATCCTCCAATCAGGGAACAGAAAAAGGTCATTTCTTCATCACTATGAGCAAATACATGGCAAGATGTTGATCAGAAGATGCATTGTGGTACACATATATTAAGCATCTAACTAATCACAATTAAAAAACACTTCATGATGGCAGCATGATAAAATATGACCACAAGCGTGACCTTAACTTCTTCAAATGGTTGGGACTTTCCAAGGCATGAACAAAAAAATTCTTCACAACCCCTATCCAATAAAAAATGCTGGCTCTTGGACTCAGACCTTTGTAGGCATCCAGATGTCTGTCTGTTGCTGGGTAAATGTAGCAATGCTAGTTGTGTGAGGTGTCTCTTTTAAGAAAGCTGTGCATTGCACGTTATCTGTCTAGGTACATTAGTTTATGTGCGGTCATCCAAGTTCTAAACACACAATGCAGGCTTTTGTCATCAGTGAATGTCATAAAACATGAACAAGACAAGATGAATTCCACATAGAATAAAACATGCTTCTACACGTCAAAGTTGGAAGTGTAGCAATTGAAGCAGAGAAGCTATCATAGTGTACAAGATACATAGAATAATACATCTCATGGGCACATATTCAGCCCTAGGGGTTGACCCCCCATCCCGGAATCTGGCCATTATACGTGTTAATAAAATGACCAGCTCCCACACACTGGTGAAATGCATCTCATGGACCGGTAATGGTTTTCTTAAAAAAATCAAAAGGAAACGTGTGCTCAAAGTGGCAAAGTTATATGATATGGACAGACGTACAATAGCCACCTCATAGAGAGTACCTGTAGATATATATGCAGATATGGATTCATATTGGCAGTTCATTCACTGCTGTGTAGTAGTTATAGGGGTAGCCCTCCTTGTGTCCAAATGTCTATCTGTACAGATTAATCATAAGTGGATTGACAATTATGGGAGATATGCCATGCTGAAGGGTTTACTAAAAGGAAGGCAAATAACCTATGACCGTATATGCCTCCACTATCCAAGGCCTTCCTGGATTCAATAGTTTTACCCCTACAAGAAGCACCCAGGTGTCTCATAATAATTTGGGAAGTCTTTGGGAAGTCTTCAATAGACTCATGGACTATTGTTTAGATAGAAGTGGTCCCTCAACGACAACATCACCCAAATCTTCCATACTGACTGACTTCACTCGCTGTATGGACTGAGCGATACACGGAGACATTATCACACTGTCTGGGGCTGGGAGGCATCTTCTTTTCAGGGGCACAGGAATAATTTTCACAATCGGCTATTTTTAATACCAACTTTAGATGTGTACCACATCACAGGAACATCTCTGCATTCCAGGGGATCTTTGTGGGTATGCCTCAATCAAAATTCAATTCAAATGTAAACCTATGCTATACTATAAATCCTTGATGGCTAGTACTGCCAGAAGTCGTAGATGTGTTATTGTATGAGATGACAGGGGTAGGTGCATGCCTCTTGATGCCACCAGATATAGCATACGAAGAGCAATCAATGCAAAAGTCCTAAATTATAAAATTAAAGACCCACTAGCACTCTTAATAATAGAATTTATATAATACTTCTTCACAGTACTCAAAAAGATGGGATTTTGCCTGAGATGTATAGCATACATGTGCGCTCTCTATGCAAACCTTTGTGCACAATACATGAGCTTTTCTCAGTAAAGGGAGGGATGAGACAGGGCTGCCTGTTGTCACCCTGACAGTGTGTGTCAGGGTGGTTTGTAATACACACAAACCACCTGACACACACTGCATGTCTGTAGGCATGAAGCATTATAATTAATAGAGAGAGCCTTTGATAAACTTTTCACATTACTTTGTTGTAGTAAAATGTAAGTTACCCTTGTGAGTTATTTGCACCTGTAAATTTACTCTTACACTCTTGAGAAAATGTGCTACTTTTGACTATTCACAACATCCAAGTGTTACATTATTCACAAAAGAAAAATGGGGTGGAGGCTAACGTATTGTAACAGTGGTAAGTGTATCACCACACATGGCCAACCTCTGGTAGTCCCAATATAGAAAATAATTGCTGAAGAGTCTTAAATGTAAACCCCCTAGGAAATAGTTCATGTCACTTTAAATTCAATTATTTCAAATAGTTAAAAATAAAATTAAAAATAATTTAATGTTAAAAAATATGTATAGTACATAATTAAAAATAATTCAATTAACGTTTTGAATAAAGTTTTGCTCTTTACAGTTAATGCAACAGTACATTTTACTCAATATAATTAAATTACTTTTAAATAATGTACATCATGTTTAATTATTATTAATGCATTATATATTTTTTTCTTTACGTCGAAATGTATTTTTTAATTTAACATTGAGAAAAATAATGTTAATATGATTTAATATATTTTAAATATTTACATTTTGAATCCAAAATGTAATCAATAGTGCTATAAGACAATTATTTAGTTCTACATTTAAAATACATATATAAAAACTATTTACATTAATATTTAACATACAAATATTTTTACAAACATTTTCCAAATGCTTTTACTTTTCCTTATACTTTACCATGTGGAAATCTTTGCTCTGATTGCAAAGACATCATTTGACGTCCTTATATACCCACCATTGAATAAGCTGCGTATGGTAATACATAACAGAAGCACATGGACATAATCAGATGTGTTTATCTTAATAACATTATCTTAATAACTTTGAATGATGTATGTATGAGTAAAATCCGAACACTACAATGAAGATGAAAACCAACCATCACACACAGCAGGTTGATCATGCATGTTGCAAAACTTCAATCTTAGTCATTGGGATCTACGTATAGTAATATTCTTGAACTATCTGGTGACTCAGTAATCAAAAACGTTGCTCTATAAACTAGCTCTCCACCAAGTTAACACATATTGAGAACTTCAGCCAAAAGTAGTCCAACAATAGACAGGGCAGAAGTGGAGGTGTTGTAAGAGATGTGGATGCATGATTCAATTGTGATAAGACATATTTTGAAGGTGTGGTTGATGGCCGTGTGGGGGGAGTGTCATCTTACAGCCTGAAATGTAGATAGTAACAGGCAGGACTGGTGCATGGTTCAGCTGTAGTGGGGTTTTGAGAGTTATTATTGAAGGTGAGGGTATGAAGGCATGTTGAAGGTCTGAGAGACAGAGGGCCTGCTCTAAATAATGGTGGTATGGCCACCATCCACCAGGGGGCAGCCATCAGGTTAGCATCATGTGCACCAACAAGGGTGACTACAACCCACCATAGCTAAAGATCACAGCTGCCAAACGGTGACTGCTATGTGTTTACAGCAGAAGCTGCAATAGCAATTCCAGGGAAGGTACTGAAAGTTGGTGAGCAGCTGCTTCCCTAGCAGCCACTGTGGGAATGTTATCTTACAGTCAGAGATGCACATGGTCGCAGACAAAAATGGTGCATGGCGCAGCTGTGGTCGGAGTTTGAGCAAGTCATTATTGAATGTGAGAGTAAAAAGGCATTCTGATAGTCTGAGGGTCAAAGAGGCTGATCTAAAGAATTGTGTGTAGTCCACTGTCCATCAGGGTGAAGGAGAACATTACATCCACCACCCTGACTGACTACTTTTGTTATGCAACACATGATGCAGGACATAGCATTGATGTTAGAAATGGGGTATCTGGTTGTCCGTCAGTTTGCACTCTGTCCAAGCAGGGACCCTCACACTAGTCAGGGCAATGGAGATACACACTTAGATAACCCCTGCTCACCCTCTTGGTAGCTTGGCACAAGCAGTCAGGCTTATCTCAGAGGCAATGTTTAAAGTATTTGTACCAACACACACAGTAATACAGTGAAAACGCTACAAAATGGACACCACACCAGCTTAGAAAAATAGGTGATATTTATCTAAATACAACAAAACAACAAAAATCCAACATACACAATTCAAGATATGAATTTTCAAAGTAAAAAGATCCTTACTTCATAGAAAAAAATGGAAACGTTAATATTACACAAACCTGGTATTTGCCAAAATAAATCCACATGGGCTAGCGTGCTTCGGAAAAGTCAGTGATGCGTTGATTCCTTACTCGCAAGTGAGGCTGTGCGTTGCTACTTCATCAGTCAGGCAAGTGCTGTGTTGTTTTCCTCTTCCGCAAGAGAGCAATGTGTCGATTTCCAGATAGGCACCTAAGATTCACGCAGGGTTATGCTGACTGTGACGTCCAGCGAGGATGCATGAGAAATCTGGTCACACTGTGTCAGAAAACCACGCTGTGTGGGGTTTGCGTTGTTATCAGCAGCCGTAAGCGGGTTTTGCATTGTTTCTTCATCCGCAATGAGTTGACCTCCCAGCCGCGATGCAGGTGTGGCCTCAATTTTAGCTGCAAAGCGGGTGGTGCATAGTTTTTCAGTTGCGTTGCAGGTGGTGCATCAAACTTTTCCCCCCACAGCTTCCTGTGCTTGGATTTCCATGTTTTTTCTGCCAGCTTCACCTTTCAAGGGCCAAGGGCAGGAGTCTCAGCAGAGAGTCCAGGTACTGGCAGAGGAAGTCTTTGATGGGCATGAGACTTCAAAACAGGAAGCAAGCTCACTCCAAGCCCTTGGAGATTCTTCTCAAGCCGGAATATACCACAAAGTCCAGTCTTTGACCCCTTTCACAGGCAGAAGCAGCAACTGCAGGATAGCTCAACAAAGCACAGTCACAGGCAGGGACAGCATTCCTCCTCAGCTCTTTAGCTCTTCTCCTTGGCAGAGGTTCCTTTTGAATCCAAGAGTGATCTAAAATCTGGGGTCTTAGGTCTACTACTTATACCCCTTTCTGCCTTTGAAGTAGGCAAATTTCAAAGGAAAGTCTCTGTTGTTCACAAGATCCTGCCTTGCCCAGGCCTGGCTCCAAACTCACACCAGAGGGTCGGAGACTGCATTGTGTAACGGCAGGCACAGCTCTTTCAGGTGTAAGTGACCACTCCTCCCTCTACTCTAGCCAAGTTGGCTCATCAGGATATGCAGGCTACACCCCAGCTCCCTTTGTGTCACTGTCTTGAGGTGATTCACAAACAGCCCAGCTGTCAGTCTGACCCAAACAGGGAATACACAAGCAGGCAGAGTCACACAATGAGTTAAGCAAGAAAATGCCCACTTTCTAAAAGTGGCATTTTCAAACAGTCAATTTAAAAAACAACTTTACCGAAAAATGTATTTTTAATTTGTGAGTTCAGAGACCCCAAACTCCAGGTATCTATCTGCTCCCAAAGGGAAAATGCAGTTAAAAGATATTTAAAGGCAGTCCCCATGTTAACCTATGAGAGAGATAGGCCTTGCAACAGTGAAAAACAAATTTGGCAGTATTTTACCATCAGGACATGTAAAAGACATCAGTACATGTCCCACCTTTAACATACACTGCAACCTACTGATGGGGTAACCTAGGGCTTACCTTAGTGGTGCCTCACATGTATAAAAAGGGAAGGTGTGGGCCTGGCAAATGGGTACACTTTCCAGGTCGAATTGGCAGTTGAAGACTGCACACACAGACACTGTAGTGGTAAGTCTGATCCATGTTTACAGGGCTGCTCATGTAGGTGGCACAATCAGTGCTGGAGACCAACTAGTAGCGTTTGATTTCCATGCTCTGGGCGCCTCTAGTGCACTTTACTAGGGACTTACCAGTATATCAAATATGCCAATCATGCATAAAGCAATCACAAATACAGTTTACACAGAGCATATGCATGTTAGCAGTGGTTAGCAGTGGTAAATGCCAAGAGTCCTAAAGCCAACAAAAACTGGTCAGAAAAAATAGGAGGAAGGAGGCAAAATGTTTGGGAGTGACCCTGCAAAAAGGTCCAGGTCCAACACATATTTTCCTCAAATTATTTCAAAGTATTTAAACTCAATTTAAAAAAAATTGAGCCTTTCACATAGAGTGGCCACCCATTACATACTTTACCTTAAACTTGCAATGGCACCACCACTACATACAAGGCTGTACAAAAGCTCTCTTAATAGACTATGGAAATAGTTCAACATTAAAAGATTTCAGGAACAATTCTCAGTGGCTCAACCCACTGATGACCATCAGCCAATTCCACAGCTAGCTCATTGAGCTCTTCCCTATAATAACTCCTGTTACAGTCTTAAGAAAGTTAACCCTGACATAAGCCAGGTTGGCTTTATATAAACATATATATCCCAAGAACAATATTAGAAAACAGTAATGGCAGAATTCAGAACTCATACAAATAATCATCTTACTAATAGGTAGAGGACCTGAATCAAGAGCTCAGGAGCACTGTTATTTCCCACGGAGGTGCTGCAGCACATCTACTTGTCCTCTCAGCAGCTTTTCTGATGTAAATCATCAATTACTACTTATCTGCAATAAAATGGGTTCAGTCATAACAAACTGTCAGAACAAAAATGTTACGATTGCCTCTTTTTGTCATTAGTATTATCTTGTGAAATAGATGCCATTTTCTTAATGACACAGACCTGACACTCTTTCCTGGTTTAATTAAAGCCTTGAAACTAATTTGATACTATTGCTCTGATGACAAGTAGATTATTTTTCAAATGGAAAGACCGTGAGTTCTTGGGGAATATGGATTTACTGGATGTCTACTTGCAGTTGATAGCTAAAGGCTATAAGATGATCTCAAACTAAAACCTTCTAAAATTAAAATCAGAAGCAGTGGACTGTGGAAAAACTATTTTCCAACCACAGCCTCACCTACGAAAAATGAATGTCTTCCCACCATGTGCACAGACATAAAGAATTTTGGTGTGACCACAGACCACAAACTCTCACTTGAATGTCAAGTTAACAATGTTACAATAAGCCCCATAAGCATCATGAGATATCTCCAACAAATCTTCTCACATATGGGCTATCTCCATGGAGTAGAAACATCAAAATAAGTAATGATGTCAAAACTAGATTATGCAAACCACTATACCGTGAGCTTATGAAAGACTTAATCAGGAAACACCAAAGACTTAATCAGGAAACACCAAAGAGTACATAATACTGTTGCTTCTGTGACCACATCACACCTGCCGTCAAGGCATTGCATCAGCTATTGGTCATGGGACAAGAATCCTCCAAATACCCATCCTTTACCCTTAGGGTAGCTTGCAGTTTGTTTACAATCAAAATGAAAAATCTACGCGAGAGAGGAAATCATACTTCAAGAAAAGAATCAGGCTTAGCTATCATGCCTGATAATAAGTATAAGAGAAAGCACTGCAAAAAATTCCAAATTACAGAATACCTCACATAATAAATTCAGAAAAATCTGCGATGATCTAGACTTCACCAAGTTAAAAAAGTATTTCCAAAATAAGACTTAACGTCCTAAACCCTAGAACTTTCATCAACAAGCACAGCAATCCGACCTGAGTAGTGTCACTCCCGACTGTTTGGCTCAAAATCCTACTGTCAGTACCTTATTGTTAATGAGGGTTATGCCAACTCTCTTACTGGGTAGACCAAAACAATGGAATGGTCTTTCACATAGTACTTATAAGCAAGTGGTTCCAAATCAAGTCTACCATTTCCAATGAACTTCTGCATGCAGTCCCCAAGAACTTGAGACATACTTACTGGGATGGGATAACAGGGGCAAAATGACTGGGATGGGTAGCAGAGTTTTTAAAGTTAACTGGTATATTCTGTGTATGTATTGTGAGAGAACAGGGCTGATTGCAGAGGTCCCCTAACTTTTTGCCCCCATTTTCCATTTTTCACTTTTTCCTGATGTCTCCCTGACTCTGATGGTGCCCTGGGTAATGCTAACCAGTCCCAGGGCCTGTGTTCTGTGTAAAATCAGTATGCAAATTAGGCTAATTATAATTGGCTAAGTCAACCTACCTATAAGACCTATAAATCCCTAGTATATGGTAGGGCATGTAGGTTTAGGAACCCCAGCATAGATAGTGCACCCATAGGTGCACTGCTGAGGTTCCCAGTGTCATTTTAAAGGCAGGCATGCCTTGCTGGCTGCTTTTAAACTAAAGTTACATGCAAATTCGACTTTGGAATTAAAAGTAATTCCAAAGTCTTAAAATACCTTATTTTTACATAGGGTGTGCCCTATGTGCCCCTAGGGCTGGGTGCCATGTAACTATAAGCAGGGACCTTATAAAATTAGTTGTATAAGCCCTGGTGCGGTAAAACAGCCAAATTTGTTTTTTCCTCATTGTAGTGAATGGCCTCCTTAGGCTAGAATGGGGAGACTTTATTTTAATTTTAAAAATCCCCTTAAGTAATAGATACTACAAGTTTGGTATCAAATTAATTGTTATGATAAATCCCACAACTTCCAGTTGTGGGATTTAATATAACTTGTTCAGGTAAAGAGTTTTAAACTTTACCTCAAAAGTTGCCAACTTCAGCCCTGAAGTGTTTTTGCTGCTGTTCCTCGATTGGCCAGCCTCTGGCAGCCTGGCCTGGCTGCCTTGATGAGGTGTGAAGTGGCCTGGCTCCACACAAAGAGATGTGCCTGGGGAGGAGATCTCCCCTCAGCAGATGATGAAGCAGGAAGGGGTCGGGCTGCCAGACTGGTCTTCATAGGTAGAGAAGGACGTTTGGAGCAACCCAGAAACACCCTCACATCCTGCAAACCCAGACAATTAGGTGCCCCCTTGATTAGATTAGGAGAGGGCAGGAGAGGGGTGTGTTTAGGATTTTTAGCCACACCAGTGGGTGGGCTCAGCCAGGTGTAACCTCCAAAAGTAACTTTCAGCTATGATGGATTTTTGAGGAATGTTGCTCCCTGGGATTGATTTTTGCCACACTTCCCAGGAAGTGGTTATCACAGGGGGAAGGACGCTGCCCCGGATTGAAGAACCAGGAACCCCCTGTTTTTCACCCAGGAGCAAGGATAAACTGGTAGACCTGCACCCACACCTCAGATCCCTATCAGATTCCAACAAGGAAGAACTACAGGAGAAGAAGGACTGCCCTGCTGGACCCCTGGCCTGCACCTGGACACTGCACTCTAGAGGACTGCACCAGCTGCACACTTGGGCTTCACCACAAGAAAGACTTTGCCTGGCTTCAACTGGTTCAAGGAGGGACTCCCTGTTTGCTACAGGTGAAAGCTTGCTAATGAGTGTCCCCTGCACCAACTCCTGAAGAAACCAACCCGCTGACCAGTGGCCAGTGGCCAAAAAGGAGTTTGCGCCGGGTGCATTCTGGGAGTTGTAGTCCACACCCTCAAGGAGCATCTCAGAGCTTCTGGAACCTTGGGGTGAACTGTGAACCTCAAAAGAACCTTAAAAGAACATCTGGAAGAAGATCCAGAAGTTTGGAGAAGTTTGGAGAAATTTTGAAAAAAAGCTCCATAAAGGGGCCGACCTGCTGCAGCAACTCTAGCCGGCTTGCCTCAACCACGACCCGGCCTGACTTGCAGGTTCGTCTTGGTGAGGAAAATCTCCAAAAAAGAGACTAAGGCCCGTATTTATGCTTTTTTAGTGCAGCATTTGCGACGCATTTTGGCGCAAAAACAGCACAAACTTACAAAATTCAATTGTATTTTGTAAGTTTGCCCCACTTTTGCGTCAAACAGCGGCACAAATGCGGCGCTAAAAAAATATAAATATGGGCCTAAGTCCGAAAGTAGGAAGTTGACCGGGACCTGCCAGCCAGCGTATCCGAAAAGGGCTCCACGGATGTCGGATCAAGCTTCAGGTTTGCACCGGTCGAAGGATTTTCACCTTGAAAAAACGAATACGTCCAAATGCAAAAATCTCCACTGAGGGCTCCCACAACGTGTATCTGAGGAAGAGTTCCAGGAGGTTGGATTGGACTGGCAGGTTTGTCCCGCTGAAGAAAATTTCCAGAAAAATGAATAAGTCCTAAGGTAAACATTTGACCAACGCCTCCCGCGGGCTGTAGACGAGCCGGGCTCCATCGCGGTCAGCCTCAAACTTTGACTTTGCCTCGGTCGAGGTGCGACCAGATGACCATATTGGCGCTTTTTGTTTCTATGTGCTAAAAAGCAATAATTCTTTAAAAATTAATTTATATCTCGGGTTCCCCTTGTTCGATTTTCTTCGTTTTTGTGTCATTTTAAAGCTAAAAATATTTACTATTTTTATCAATTGATTTTGGATTTTTAAACAGTTTCCTGTGTTTTATTTTTAATACTGTTTTGTGATATTTGAATGCTTTACACTTTGGCCCTCATTCTGACCTTGGCGGGCGGCGGAGGCCGCCCGCCAAAGTCCCGCCGTCAGGTTACCGTTCCGCGGTCGAAAGACCGCGGCGGTAATTCTGACTTTCCCGCTGGGCTGGCGGGCGGTCGCCTTCAGGCTGCCCGCCAGCCCAGCGGGAAAGAGGCTTCCACGATGAAGCCGGCTCGGTATCGAGCCGGCGGAGTGGAAGCTGTGCGACGGGTGCAGTTGCACCCGTCGCCTTAGGGGCCCTCTTACGGGGGCCCCTGCAATGCCCATGCCAGTGGCATGGGCACTGCAGGGGCCCCCAGGGGCCCCGCGACCCCCCCCTACCGCCATCCGGATCCCGGTGGTCGGACCGCCGGGATCTGGATGGCGGTAGGGGGGGTCAGAATCCCCTCGGCGGCGCAGCAAGCTGCGCCGCCTTGGAGGATTCAATGGGGCGGCGGTACACTGGCGGGAGCCCGCCAGTGTTGCCGGTCCGACCGCGGCTTTACCGCCGCGGTCGGAATCCCCATTGGAGCACCGCCGGCCTGTCGGCGGTGCTCCAGCGGTCCTCCGCCCTGGCGGTCTTTGACCGCCAGGGTCAGAATGACCGCCTTTGTCTCCTAAGTTAAGACTTGTCGCTCATTGCCAAGCTACCAAGGTTTGAGCTAGGTTTATTTTACTGAGACCTAACTGGACCTAAGTGGAGGTTAGTGGCCTATTGCTAAGTGTAGGTACTTACCTGCCCTTACCAATAACCCATTTTCCAACATTTATTGACAACCACTGTCAGAAATGGGGAGTATTAGTTGGGGGGGTTAGGCTTCACCTAAAATAATAATCAGAATCCTTGCCAGGAAGGATCACGAAAGTCATTAAATAAAGCTGTGCCTAACACTGGTGGTTTAGCACAAAGCAGTCAGGCTTAACATGGAGGCATGTGTAATGTATTTTTTCCTGTACTAAAACAGTAATAAATTTGAACTTCAAAACAATAAAACTGCCAAAACAAATTAGAAAAATAGAATATAATTTAACAAACACAATGACATCATAATGACAACATCCAGTAAGAGAAACCAGCGTAATTAATTTTTAAAGGTTTAAGTAAAATAGAGTTCAGAAGCACAAAGTGCCAATAATAGTCAATGGTTGTGAGAAAGCAGAACTTTGACACAATTTGACGCTGCCTACAAGGGAGCGTAGATCAGATTTTACCTTCCATCTTTAGTCCTCTAAGTCCCAATTCACCACCAGAGTACACTTCTAGAGCCCTGCAGGACCCCAGGGGAGGCACTTAGAGACTCACTGGATGGAAGGTAGAGTGCACAGCAGGGTCCGGCCAGGATCAGCTGGGTATTTACCCAAAAAGGCTTCTAAATTGTTGTGTTCTGTAGTTTTAACAGGAGGCCACCATATGACACTTGAAGTCCAATTCTTTATCCAAGGAACGGGAAGGAGAACAGGTCCAGTCTTCAGGGCTCTTCTCAGGTCACAGACACAGGTGTCCTTCTTCTGTTCTTCTCAGCCCAGATTGTGTTCTGAAGCGGGTGCCTGGAGGTTTTGTGTGACATTAATGCCTGGCATGAGCTAGTGGGTGGAAATATGCTAACCAATGTGGTAAAGGTTCCTGGGGATAATTCTACCCACTTTGGGCATTTTCAAGATGGTGGAAGACTTCAACCACACTTAACATGTGCTCTGGGGGCTTGGTATGTATGTGGGGAGCATACTAAGGTTATCCTACTGTCTTCCACATTTGAACACCAAAATCCAGTTTGAGGTGGTCCTTATAACCCCAAGAAACCCAGAGACAGAAGCCTGGCAGAAAGAACAACCTGGTATTACGGCAGCCAGATAGTGAATTACGCAAACTGTTTTGCTATCCTGTGCTCTCTCCTTTGAAGTGTGCCCCAAGTGTTCTACCCAAACCTCCAGAGAACCTTTCACTTTAATGTCTAAAAGAGGCTCACTATGATTGGAGCCTGAGTGACTAGCGGGACAAACGAGGTGGAGGCCTAGGTGTTAGCTGCATCCGTCTATGACAGCAAAGGCCTCCCATAATTGGGCCAGGCCATCCTACCAATTACCATTATGAACATTCTGCTGGTCCGGCGGGCGGAAACATTGTTTCTGCCCACCGGCCCAGCAGAATGCAGGTGCTGGATATTGCCGACGGCTCCACATGGAGCTGTCGTCAATGTCTCAGTGCGGGGGCACAGCAGCACCCGTTGCGCAGATCACTGCCCGTAAATCGGGCAGTGACCTGCGCGACAGGGCACTGCACGGGGTGCCTGCACTGCCCATGCCAAGTGCATGGGCAGTGCAGGGGCCCCCAGAGGGGCCCCAGAACACCCCTTCCGCCAGCCTTCCCCTGGCGGGGGAACCTGCCAGGGAAAGGCTGGGGGAAACAGGGTACATTATCCAGAGGGCAGCGCTGCTTGCAGCTCTGTCCTGTCAGATAATGTATTCCGCCATCGTCAGGCTGCCTGTCGGCGGTAGCCTGGCGGTGGCGGAGGGCCGTCACAGGCGCACCCTCCCTGTGTTTAATATATGGCGGTTCAGACCGCCATGCCGGTGGCGGTCTTTTCCACCGTCGGCATGATGGTCTGAACTGTTGGGGTTCATAATGATCCCCTTAGTAGTAGATTAAAGGTAGTAACCAGGTGAATGTTAATTTTACCACATTTAGAATGATGAGCACAGGCCCTTTACCACTGGTTAGCAGGAGTAATGCCAAAGCTGATAAGAAACGAGTTCAGCACCAGAAGGCAAAAATTTGAGGTGACTCTGTACAAAGGCAAATTTGCAAGAACCATGTTATAATTTGGAGACCGAAGGACAAAAATTTCACAAAAAATTGTTTTGCACTGCAATACATATTGCTATATTGCACTCATTTATTGTGATCCTTGCTGTTCAAAGCAATGTGCAACGCTCTTATGCTAAGCAATTATGGTGGTCATTCTAACCCTGGCGGTAAAAACCGCCAGGGCGAATGACCGCGGTAGCACCGCCAACAGGCTGGCGGTGCACCGCTGGGCATTCTGACCGCGGCGGTTCAGCCGCGCCAAAAACGGAAAGTCGGCGGTGTACCGCCGACTTCCTGCTGCCCTTGAGAATCCTCCATGGCGGCGGAGCGCGCTCCGCCGCCATGGGGATTCTGACACCCCCTACCGCCATCCTGTTCCTGGCGGGTCTCCCACCAGGAACAGGATGGCGGTAGGGGGTGCCGCGGGGCCCCTGGGGGCCCCTGCAGTGCCCATGCCGATGACATGGGCACTGCAGGGGCCCCCGTAAGAGGGCCCCAAAAAGAATTTCAGTGTCTTCCTAGCAGACACTGAAATTCGCGACAGGTGCTACTGCACCCGTCGCACTCCAGCAACTCCGCCGGCTCCATTCGGAGCCGGCTTCATCGTTGCTGGGTCTTTCCCGCTGTGCTGGCGGGCGGCCTTTTGGCGGTCGCCCGCCAGCAAAGCGGGAAAGCCAGAATGGCCGGTGCGGTCATTTGGCGGTAACCGCATGGCGGGCGGCGACCGCCGCCCGCCGCGGTTAGAATCACCGCCTATATATCTTCAGTACATAAATCCAAAATCTGTTCTTGGAGATAAAACGTACTCAATACTCATCCTTTCTGTGAATGTTTCCATTTTCTGTGCAGTCCTTCCATTAAACGTGTTATCATTCTCAGCACGTTCTCAAATATGTGAATGTAAGCCTTTATATAGGCCTTTATATGCTGATTTATCCCAGCTAATAACGGTATTCTGAATGTAGTTGTATCAAAACCCTACCAAGGTGAATTATCCTTTCCCCATCTTAATTTTGCTCCAACTGTTTAACTGCAATATGTTATTGCTGCTTTGTCACACTGGCTTAATTGGCTTCTGAGAAGCTGGATGACTCTAAGGCAGGAAGTGATTCAAATGTATTACCATCTGACAGCTTCTAAGGTGGCATTGTGAAACGAGCTGGTGACCTCGGCCCCTCTCTCCCTGGCCGGGTGTTCACGACCCCAGAAGTGCTCAAAAGGCATTGTCTGTCCTGTTATCAAGCCTGGGCATCTAAGTGTTGATAGAGCATGACATCTAAACATCCCCACTTCTCTTCTGAGTAATAGAAATGCTGTTCGAAGCTTGTATTTCCGTCTAGTTACTTAAGGCTCCTATACTTCATTCAATCACATAGTATGAAAGTGAAATCAGACTTTTAAGTAAGCCTGGGCAGAATTTCGTTTATCTCAACTTAATCCAGCAGTTTTTATTTCGATCCTTACCAGAAATGGCCCAGGTGAGGGCATTATGTCACCCCACATAATTGAGATTTCCTTCAGGTAAAAATCCTTTCGCAGCAGCACAGAAGCAAACCAAAAAAACTGAACACAAGCAGCTGTTGTCTGGGTTACATTTGATTTTGTGGTTTTAGGTCATGTTCTGACCTGTTGTAATTTATCTGTGGGATTTTAACCACGCCCACCACATGCCCATCACTATCACTGGTTCCTGGGCTTGCCTTTCAAAAATCCTTGTTTTTCATCGGTAAGTGCTTTACGTTTTCCCCCCCTTGGGGCAGTTTGGTTACCGTCTTGTACATCGACCCTGTTACATGGATAATTACACGATTGCTGATAGGTTTGACTGCAGGCAAACTTTTTTTTCTTTTCTGTCTCTCCTTCGCGCTCATGCTCCCAGCGGCCATGGTGCTTTGAATCAGTTTGCTTATGTCAAATGTTTTTACTTTCATTTTAAGGTACAAGAAAAGTTCAGTTAGGAATTTACAACGTTAACAGCTCTAACCCGAGCAAACGCGAGACCCATTGCATTGCAAATGCTTGTTTGGGGTGAAATCCACCCACGAATCTAGATAGTAGGAAATGTCTCACTGGCATTTCCCATAATAAAATGCAATTTAATTGAATTTTTTGCCATTTTGCCTAATTTCCTGGAAGGAAATGCTCACACTGACTTACTTTTAAATAAAAAGAGACAAGCCTCAGCACCTTTACTTCATTATACGCTTTTTGCATTTATCGGGCACTTGTACATTCAGCTAAACTCCTCCACACTTCATTTTTGCACAAATGAAATTTTCACACAGAACATGCACAATTCCAATAAATTGAAATAGGGACAGTTTATAATCATATTTTGCACATCTGACCATGGTAATAGGTACTTAATCAGAATTAAAAAACCTAGACATTGCCCTGTAAATGTAGTACTCCTATTTTGATTCCATTATGAATTCAGGACCACACACAGCAGAATGCAAAGACAAATCTTGGACTACAGAAGAGGGCATGGAACAAAGAAATCGTACTGGAGGATACAAAATGTGGCTTTCCAGCACAGAAAATGGTTGCGCTATGCAAAAAGGTGGAATGCCATTGCTTACGTTAGTTGTCTGTGAAGTGCCTAGCATGTAGAACCTTTGATTCTCTTGGATCGCTGTTGCCTTTTGTTTTTTGTGGTGAGGCATAGGGTACGTAGTCATTTTGCTCAATTGAACACTATGGCCCTCATTACGAGCCTGGCGGTCTGTGACCGCCAGGCTCGCGGTTGGCGGGAGCACCGCCGACAGCCTGGCGGTGCCCCTTAGGGCATTCTGACCGCGGCGCTTTGGCCGCGGTCAGTGCAGGAAAACCGGCGGTCTCCCGCCGGTTTTCCGCTGCCCGTCAGAATCCTCCAAGGCGGCGCAGCATGCTGCGCCGCCTTGGGGATTCTGACACCCCCTACCGCCATCCTGTTCCTGGCGGTTCGCCCGCCAGGAACAGGATGGCGGTAGGGGGTGTCGCGGGGCCCCTGGGGGCCCCTGCAGTGCCCATGCCAATGGCATGGGCACTGCAGGGGCCTCGTAAGAGGGCCCCGCTTGTATTTCACTGTCTGCATTGCAGACAGTGAAATACGCGACGGGTGCAGTAGCACCCGTCGCACCTTCCCACTCCGCCGGCTCGATTACGAGCCGGCTTCATGGTGGGAAGGTCGTTTTCCCCTGGGCTGGCGGGCGGCCTTTTGAAGGCCGCCCGCCAGCCCAGGGGAAAACTCAAAATACCCGCTGCGGTCTTACGACCGCGGTACGGTATTTTGGCGGCTCCCGCCAGGCGCGCGGTCACCGCGTCCGGCGGGAGTCGTAATGACCCCCAATTTTTGAAAGATAGTTAAAAGCTCCGCTGATGTTTTCATGCGGATTGAGGTGTTTGTAGTGACTTTGTGTAGGCTGTGGCCTATCCTTGTGTAGGCACTTCCTAATGGACCCTGTTAGTGTTGATTGATGTGTATTTCCCAGTTTGTTTATGGTGGTAGTAATAGAGCGGTCCGTAGTAATAATTTACCTGTGTTCGGACGCTCTTTAGGCCGATGAATCTTTTGACTAAGTGGGAACTCTCTGTACTCTTAATCAATCAATTTCCTGAAATCAATAATCAATAACGAACATAAGCAATACCTTGATCAACATAACACTTAACAATTAATCCAGAATACATTTCGGCGAACCCTGACCTTTCAGTCAGGAATAACCACACCAGTTTATTGCATAGTTAGTGAATTTATTTCCCTATATTAACAAAGCTAGCACAATATATATGTGTCTCAACACCAAATGATAAACATAAATGAACATTAATAGCTGTCCATAACGGCGAAACAAGTGTAATCTATGTAGCATTTGAATCACAAGGCATTCGATAATGGCAATGCAAAGCACTAATACGATAATCTGTAATGAACTAATTGCATACATTTAGTCAGCATAACAAGATCTCAAATTGCATCGTGCGACATATGGAATCCTCATCTAACCTCAAATTAGCATCGGCATGTGGGACTTCATGCAAAAACAATTTAGCAACATTAATTTAGAAAAACTCCTAGCTAGGGCCCTTATCAAAATCAGCAGTTGGGTACCTAAAAGAAACACAATGCAATTTTACAATTTCCTCTCATATTTACCAATTACGATCAGCGTACAAGGAAGTCTTCGTCTCACAGGTACCGTTTCTCGATCAGCATGGGACGGGGCAAAGGGGCAGGGGTGGACGGGCAATTGCCTCACGGCGGCAAGGTAAAACTACTACTTCATGCAAAGGGATCAAAGTTAAAGTCTCTAGGGCAAGAATCATCAAAGTCTCTTTCTCTCGATTAGAGAAAGCATCAAAGTCTCTCAAAATGGCATCGCAGCAAAGTGGGCCACAATGGCTACGAAATGACGCAATGTCGGGCAATAGCTGGTAATGGCTGTAATGATCTAATTTCTTCTCGTGCACCTGGGTTTTATAGACAACAGTTCAAATCCAGTAGGGTCTTCCATTGGAGGGTTCATAGGTTAGCTTCAAATTGTCCAATCAAAAACGACAGTTCTCAAGCTTTTACTTAAGCATACATTATCCTTGGAGATGGGTACGCAAGTTGCAACATTGTATACCAATTAGTTCACTTTCAGAGCCTCCATTGTCCGCACCTGCAAGTCGACCTTGAAGTAAAGAGAAAATATGCCAGGCTGGCACGAAACTTTAAGATAAGCATGTGAACAGTTTCTGTGGAAAAGTACAGCTTCAAGCAGAAATACACGTTTAATAGCACATTGGAAAAATACGAGCATCTAAACCGTGAGACCAGGCCACTAGGCCAAAGCCTCCGCTAAAGTAATGCTAAGCTAACGCATTTCAAACAAGCAAATCGTAGCACACGTTTATGGTTATGTCGGATTAGTGCAATTCTAATACACCACGTTACATAAAGCACGCTTATAAATGTTGGCGAACTACTCTGAGGGCACATTTTGTCCCCGTACAATCTTTATTAGTTCGGTTAGAGTCACACATGATTATTTCACACTACGTTTAAGCGCTAATAAATCAAAACCTTCATTTTCTGCTTCATCAATCCCTCCTCTGATGACTACTTGTCATCACACAAATTAATCCCACAAATTTTATTCCATTAAAATTCTGTCAGTTCTCTTTTCCTTTTAGTTCCCCTAGTTTGCGCTTTGTATTCTTCTGCCATTCTTTTCATAATTTTCTCCTCCTTTCTTCTTTTTATTCTTTCCATAATCATTATTATTCCCCTTTTTATTCCCCAAATTCCAAATACACAAATTATCACTATTAAAATTCCCTCTATTATTTTTAGCAATATTCCATTCCAAATTCCCCCAATCCAATGTCCCACTGAAGCAAGTCCTTTTCCAACCTTCTCCCACACTCCTGGTTCTTTCAGTTCCTTCAAATCTGCACTTTCTTTTGTTAGATTAGCAAGCATAGTTTTAATTTTCACACTATTGTCAGGTATATAGGTACAACAGTGTCGTGCACCAAGCATTTTGCAAACACCGCCATCCTTTGCTAAAAGAATATCTAAAGCAAGCCTATTTTGAAGAGTCATAGCTCTTTCCGCTGCAAGTTCAGCATCTATCAGGATTATAGCACCTGAAAACTTTGTCAACATGTTATCCACTATAGTAGACAACTTTCTTATTTTGATGGAATTCAGCACAACTCCCAATGAAGGAATCATGGCTCCAAATATATCACCTACCACAGCAGCTGCGGTCTCTCTCTTCTGGATACGATGGGATCCAGATGTCTTTTGAATCATCGATAGGTCATCCAGTTGATAAACTTTTGGGAACACTATACCCAAATAACATCTTCCCCACCATCCCTTCGGAAGACGATAATAGGCATTATACCCACAAATGTAATATACACCTGGAATGACAGGGTCAAGTCCGTCCATCATGAATGTCCATTTGGCCTTAAAGATAAACGTGTGTTTACACTCACTCGCTCCTACAAAAATGTTGTCATAATAAGATTCACCTCGATATATTCCTAACTTCCCTACATGCCAAGCATCTAAAGCAATTTTCCCTTGTGTCTTTATTGCAGCAAAATCATAATTATCTACTGAAGTCCTCTTATGTAACTCCTTTTCTAATTTCGCCTTCATTTGAGCCCTTCTATCATCTGTGCGATCTAAAAAGCTTATTTCTACTGCAGAGAGCGAGCAGGTAAGATTTTCCCTATGAGCGTGAGCCGTTTCAAAAGGTTGCATTGGCTCGAAAAATTCCCTCATAATTTTAGCATCCCAATCTTTAGCAATCTGGCTTAGCTGCGCTATTATAGGAACATAAGCAAAGGTAACATCATAATTTGAGTAAAAATACTGTATGTTAGTTTGACCATAAAACCTAGACATTACTATACTACATGTAATCCCGTATGTAAGAGGCATGTGGTGATATGTCACCCCTTCCTTCACTGATGTCGGTATCTGGGTACACACATAACAATCTTTCGCATCCATTGTCTCAACATATTCTGTTAGTAAGCGATAGAAAACATTATACGAAAGCTCTTTCCTATCATGCAAGAGTCTCTCATCCAGTGCTAGCCTTTTCAATGCAGTTAGTTCAGTGACAGTAACAGGAGCAAAAGTAGAAGCCTCAATTCTCTCATTCTCAGTTTTACCACGTATTCCAAGCACAATTGCCATTACTATTAGTACACATGTAATTACCAAGCCTATACACACATATTTACAATATTTCTTTCTATTGTTTTGCGTCATGATCTGTATAGAATCAGAGAGCTAGAAGCACTTATAAATGAAACTTATTTAGCAATTCAGTTACAAAGCTGAGCGAGCGCAATGTTCACACCGTCTTCTCCAAAGGCCAAGTCACTTATCGGTTAGCAGCATTTGTCTCAATTCGGCAATAACTCAGTCTTTATCTGTTTAGCAAATGTCTCATCCGGTTTAGCAATGTCTCAGCTGGTTGTTTGTTTCACGTTAGATTGTAGCAAGCAATATCATTTATCACCCTTTCAATCAACACTGTCCATAAAACTTTTCTTTTCTATTGGTATCTCTTCCTCTTCTTCGTTCTCGATGCTTAGAGATACAAACTCGTCAGTCCAATCGTCATTGACTGCATATGCCCATTCTGGACCGGAATACCTTCTGTTCGGTATCCTTTTCCTTTTCAATTTTGCTTCTCTTTTCGATTCTGCCTCGCTGGTACTTTCCTCTTTTGTCAAGTCTTTTTCTTCACTCGAGGTTGGTACCACGACAGACACTTCTTTTCTTTTCTCTTTTACTTTTGGCCTTTCTCCGTCGTTCAAACCTTCTCCAGACCTTTGTTTTACTGGTGATATACTTAGTCTCCTCTTTGCACCATGTCCATTTGATGGACCTGCGACCTTTTCTGTAGAGGTTTGAACTTTTTCGTTCTGCTCTGCCTTGTCCCCTCCTTCAGGGGAATCGATCACGTTCTCTTTTTCTTTTTCTGTATCGTCTGTTTCTGGGAAAGCCCTCTTCTGATCAGGCTCTCCTGCTTTTTCACCTTTTTCGAGCCCTTCCTCACCGTTACTTTCGTCAGGCTCTGTATCACTTTCAGCTGCTTCAGGTTCTTTGTCACCTTCGGCTGCTTCAGGCTTTTCGCTACCCTCAGCTGCTTCAGGCTCTTTGTCACCTTCAGTTTCTCCGTCGCTGTCTGAACTTTCTCCTTGGTCTTCCCCAAGTGAGTCGGACTCTTCGTTCTCCAATAATATCTCTCTCTCTCCTGCTTCTGCCTGTCCGTTTTCAGTTCGGTTTTGTTCTGTCTCAGCACTCAGCACTGTTTTATCAGGCACTGGCAGTTTCAGCGCTTCAACTTCCTCATCTGTGGGACACAACACCTTCTTTGTGTGACTGGCGTGAATCCAGTTGGGAACCCCCGCACACTTCACAGCACTAGTTGTCGTCAGGATCACTTGGAAAGGGCCTTTCCAACGGGGTTCCAGACACGACTTTCTCACGTGCTTCTTTACCACGACCCAGTCATCTGCTTTCAGTGCGTGTCCTGGACCTTGGATCGGTGGCAAGGTGGTTGCTTCCACCTGGTGAGAGAAAGAGCGAACCACGTCAGCCAGACCTTTGCAGTAGTCTAACACCATATCATCTGTAATATTCAAAAGCGCGTTTGCGGGAACTGCAGGAAGTCTCATAGCCCTGCCCATGAGAATTTCGTGCGGAGATAATCCAGTCTTTCTATCAGGGGTGTTTCTCATTGACATTAGCACTAAGGGTAATGCGTCAGGCCATTTCAAATTTGTTGATGCACATATTTTCGCCATTCTTGATTTCAGTGTACCATTCATCTGCTCCACCAGTCCTGATGCTTCAGGGCGATAGCTACAATGCAGTTTTTGCTCAATGTTCAGCGCTTCGCAGAGTAACTTTATCACCTCGTTATTGAAGTGACTTCCCTATCTGATTCTAAAGAGATCGGGAATCCGAAACGTGGTATTAACTCTCTCAACAATAACTTTGCAACTGTAAGGCTGTCATTTCTACGTGTTGGGTATGCCTCTATCCAGTGACTAAAAATGCACACAATCACCAACACATATTTCAGACCTCCATGCACAGGCATCTCAATGAAGTCCATCTGCATACGACTAAAAGGCCCGCTTGCCCTACCAATGTGACTCGCGTTCACAAACGTTCCCTTTCCTGGGTTCATCTGCTGGCAAGTGACACATCGATGGCAAACTGCTTCTGCAGCTTGACGAAATCTGGGGTTAAACCAATCAGTTTTGAACAATCTTATCAGGGCATCTCTCCCTAGGTGAGCTTGCCCATGATAGAACCGCGCAAGCTGTGATAAGAGACTGTTTGGCAAAACAAATTTTCCCTCATTTGAAACCCATAACTCGTCTGGTCTCTTTATACACTGTGATTTAATCCAGGAATCTCGTTCAGCCTCCCTGACATTATTCTGTAGTGCTTTTAGTTCCTCTATTGTATCTACGACCTTCAAGGCAAATGCTTCAGCTGGTTCGAGTTCTGGCTCACTTATTGAATTCCATTCATCTCTGAGTAATATACAGTTCAAGGCACAAAATCTTGCGACTTGATCCGCATATGCATTTCCCAGAGAAACATAGTCCTGTCCTTTCGTGTGAGCACTGCACTTTACCACTGCAACTTCAGCTGGCACTTGAATGGCATGTAACAATTCCCTTATCCTTTCCCCGTTCTTCACTGGGGATCCTGAAGAAGTCAGGAAACCTCTCTGTGACCATAGTTGTCCAAAGTCATGCACAATCCCAAACCCATATTGGCTATCAGTGTAAATGGTGACTTTCATCAA
Organism: Pleurodeles waltl; assembly: GCF_031143425.1. Lineage (NCBI taxonomy): Eukaryota > Metazoa > Chordata > Amphibia > Caudata > Salamandridae > Pleurodeles > Pleurodeles waltl. Next base: position 1,062,920,224 of record NC_090448.1, on the reverse strand, counting down.
TGCAGACAGTTGACATGCTCTGGTAAGGGCTACAAGTTCTGCTACTTGTGCAGAATAGACTCCTTGGAGCCATCCTGCTTCCAAGACACCTGTTACAGTACATACAGCGTATCCTGCTTTCAAAATCCCCATCCCGTCTCTTAGACATGAACCATCAACAAAAATAATTTGGTCATTTTCATCAAGCTTAGTATCCTTAATGTCCGGTCGAGGTTTTGTGCAAAATTCAGTCACCTGAAGGCAGTCATGCTCGACGTCTTCAGCGTTCTCAATTTCAGCATTTTCTCCAGGGAGCAAGGTTGCTGGATTCAACGTAGTGCACCTTTTCAGCTGCACATTCGGTGAGCCCAGAATTATCGTTTCATACCTTGTGAGTCTAGCTCCAGTCATGTGCTGCGTTCGGGAGCGGGTCAAAAGTATCTCGACTGAGTGAGGGACCATGACTGTTACCATCACTATTCCTTCACTCTGAGTGAGGCTGATACCAACTGCTGCTACGGCGCGCAAACACCCTGGGAGTGCTGCTGCGACCGGATCCAAGGTAGCTGAAAAATACGCTACTGGTCTGTTTACGCCACCATGGGCTTGAGTCAAGACAGACAAAGAACATGCATCACGTTCATGGCAAAACAATGTGAAAGGCTTTGTGTAATCAGGCATACCTAAAGCTGGAGCCCTGCACATGCACTCTTTCAATTCGACAAAAGCATCCATCTCATCTCCTTTCAGCTCAATTTGATCCAAAGCATCCTTCTGGGTCAGTTTCAGTAAAGGCTTCGCTAGAGTCGAGAAGTTGGGAATCCACTGGCGACAGTAGCACACCATTCCCAAAAACTTCCTCACCTCCTTTCTCGTCTTGGGCGGACTCATTTGAAGTACACTTGTTATTCTTTCCTTCATTATTCTCCGTGATCCCTTCTCTATCTGGTGACCCAAGTATTTCACTTTCTTCTGACAGAACTGCAATTTGGAAGGAGACACCTTGTGTCCATTCCTTCCCAAATGGTTCAACAGAGCAATGGTATCGGCCGTGCAGTCGCTTTCTGTCTTTGATGCAACCAGTAAGTCGTCAATGTACTGTACTAGGGTTGACTCGAATGGCAATTCTAACTCTTCCAAGTCTTTCTTTAGAATCTGATTGAATATTGACGGTGACTCAGAAAACCCTTGAGGAATTCGACACCAACTGTACACTCTGTCTAGGAATTTGAAACAAAAGAGAAATTGGCTGTCCTCATGAAGAGGCACAGAAAAGAATGCTTGTGACAAATCGATGACCGAGAACCATTCGGCATCGCAAGGAATTTGAAACATTATCACAGCTGGATTCGGTACTACTGGGCAGCATTTGACTATGATGTCATTTATTTTCCTCAAGGCCTGCACAAGTCGGACCTTTCCACTCGGCTTTATTAGTCCCATTATTGGTGAATTACATGGACTGCTTAACACTTCTTTCAGTACCCCCTGTTTTACAAATTCGTCAATGAGTTGGGCAACTTTCATAAGGGTATCTTGTGCCATGTGGTATTGTGGGGTCTGGGGAAAGATTGCATTGGGCTTTACAGTCACTTTCACTGGTTCCACTCCTTTCATCAATCCCACCTCTTTCCCTGTCATGTCCCACACCTCCTTTCCGACTGTTTCCCGTAATTCAGCTGGAATATCTTCTTCAGTTATCATCGGGAAAAGACAAATCAGAGGATATTCTTCATCTACCGTTTCCATCTCATCCCCCTCTACACTATCCTCTTCTTCCCCATCACTGCTCGTCTGTATCGTTATTCCTTCGTTCGAACACATGATCGAACAACCCAATTTGCACAATAGGTCTCTTCCTAACAGTGCTATCGGGCTTGAGTCACATACCACAAACTGATGCACCCCTTGATAGTTACCGATGCTGACTGGTACCGGATCTGTTATTGGGTTCGTCAGGTGCCTGTTTGCTACTCCCACCACTTGAACTGTCCTCCCTGAGAGTGGCAAATTTGGTACTTCACTGCTCTTAACAGTTGAACGTGTGGCTCCCGTGTCCACCAAGAATGAAACACGATGACCCATTACTCTTCCCTCTACGTACGGACCCTTTTGATCAACTTCCAAGGATGCTGCAAGCACACAATCTCCTTCTTCTTCTGAGCTCTCACTCTCCCATACATTGTTTATTCCACTCTCACTGTGTAATGGGAACTGTTGTACGGTGCCATTTGTACTCATTACCTGACCCGAGACCTGTGGAGGAACCATCACTTGCTGCTGACTCATTGGTGCCAAGGGTATTTGCATTTGCTGATTAGGTACCATGGGTAACTGCTGTTGCATTGGCTGCATTTGCGTCATCTGCATACGAGGCATCTGCATCTGCTGCGGCTGCATAGGTTGCAATCCCTGCAATTGATTTACGGTCTGAAAATTTGGGTTTGGACCTCTCATTTTCGGTCCCCTCATTGTCTGAAATGCATTGACATCATTGTTTTGCTGACCAACACCTTCACCTGCACCTGCACCTTCCTGCACCACCATCGGGCACTCGCGTTTCCAATGACCGACAATTCCGCACACGTGACACGGCATCACCTTCTTCATTGCCTGCACACCCGTCACAACAGTGTTTAAATCCGGACCATTATTCACAAAATCTCCTCTGCCTCTGCCTCTGGCCTGTGGCTGAAACGACATGTTTCCCTGCAACTGCGGCTGCGGTTGCGGTACCTGCTGTTGGAACCCTTGCATCCCTTGCAAACCTTGCAGACCTGTCTGAGCTGCTTTAAGTTGCATCATCATCACCTTCTCTTTCAGCTTTTTCTGTTTCACCTCAATTTCGTCGCTACAGTATTTCGCATAATTCAAGACCTCATCAATCGGTTTCGACTGCCAGCAAATCAAATGCGACTTTATCATCTGACTTATCTCTGGTCTCAACCCTTCCACAAATCTGAACACAAAATGAAGCATATCCTTCGCCTCGATTGTTTCCGTGCCACTGTAGTTCTTAAACGCCTTCAACAACCTCTCATAGTAACTATGAATCGATTCTTTAGCCTCTTGGGCAGTTCGATCAATCTTCTGCCAATCCACATTTTTCGCGGCAACCTTCGTCTTCAAATGCTCAATCACCTTATAGTACAAGCTCATCACCATAGGTGATGGTGCACCCGTCTCCCTGTCTCTCTCTGGTTCACTTGTCGGCCAACCTACAGCTCTTTTGCAATCCTCCCACAAATCTGCCGGAACCACGATCTCAAAGAGAGTGTTCAGGTCTTCCCAGAGGCATTTTGCAAGCTTCACAAACCTATCAGTCTGTTGATACCATTCAATCGGCTTCTCTCTCAGTTTGGGAAAATCATCCGTAAATGACTGGATGTTGCTTCTGTGCCATGGTACATGTATTAATTTTCCCCCTGCTGTCTCCCTCATTGGTAACATGGTTACTGTCTCGCTGCTTTGTGGTCTTTTCTCATTATGCTCTGTAGCACTGTCCCTCCTCTTTTCCTTCCTCTTTACCCATCTGCTTTCCCACTTGTCTAAGCACCTCCACACTTGTGCACTCTGTAGCAATTCTCTAAGGTGTGTCTTCATGCCTGCTGACCTCATGTGTTCAAAATCTGTGGTCCCAAAATCCAACCTGTAGCTTCTGCTCAAGTGTTTCATCTTGTCTATGTCAACCCCGTTTCTGTCAGCTGCTTCCTGCAAGCTCTTATGTACCGTGTTCACTTCCTTCGTAATCCTGGGACATAGATACCTCAGCTCTTCTTCCGTGTAGGACTCTAACCTATTTACACCCATAGTCCCTTCCACCAATTCTTGTGCTTCCATGTTCAACCTGACCCTATTCATATAGTCTTCTCCTTTCCCACTGGCTGAACTTTGTGTGGAATTTAAACTGTTGAACCACTGTGTCAGCTGTTGCGCATTTACCCCCATCAGTGTAGCATTCACATCGACTGCCATTGATGGTTGCGGCAACTTTTCAGTATTCGATGTTAGAGGTATTATCAGTGGGGGACTCGACCTCACCAGTGTAGACTGAGCACATATGGGACTAAACTCCATCAAGGATCCGGGTCCAGTTGGCTGAGCCGCTATCGGAGTTATCCCTGGAGTGTTTTCTATGCACCTCCTCTCTGTCCCATTCTGCAGCATTGATCCCTGGCTGCTCATACCTAAGTTAGGCTGACTATACAAAGGTATCGGTGGACCTACAGTAATGGGTAGTGATATCGCATCTGGGTTCTGTCCATTTCCCATGTTCTGAGGCATGTTCATTCCCATACTATGGGTCATCATTGCCGGCATGCCCATTTGACTCCCCGTCATCTGAGCATGTGCATTTCCCCCCTGCATCTGCTTTTGAGGCATCAGAAACTGAGTTGATTCAACTTGTGCCAATGTAGGGTTGTGACCATTCTGTACTCCCCTTACGGTTTGTTCTAGAATCATTCCTCCACTGTTGTCACTGCTGTAGTACCCTGGCATCTGCGGCTGATAATTTTCTGCTGGTTTCAACATGGGCACATCTGGATATATTCTCCTAACCTGCGGTATCTGCGGGGTAAACAGTAAACTCGGGTCCTTAGATCCCGATGACGCTCCTGAACTCTGAGTTTCACTGTTCCGTACCGATGCCGGAGGGGCAGAACTGGTACTTGGACCTTGTCCATTCTCCGCATAAGGTGGTGGACGGTCGTTCAGCAATTGCATTATTAACTCCTCATCCTCTAACTCCTCTTCTCTTCTCAATTTTTCCTCGTCCTCTCTATCCTTGGAACACTTCCTGTCTGTCTTACAGGTAGCTTTCTTACCTGTCTCCTCTTCTTCCTTAGTAATTGCGGGAAACAATTTTATCCCCTGCAATACATCTGACCTCCACACCTTCTGCGCATTATCCCACCTAGCATCCGCTAGTGTCTTTTCTACCTTCCTCATCCTTGTTTCAAACTTATTTTTCTGTTGCTGTCTAGCCATTAATTCCCAGATTGCTAGAGCCTCAAACTGGGCTGGCCTTGGAGGCACCTTCATGTCATACATCGTGAATCTCAAATTCTCTAGGATCCTTATATTGAATGTCCCATGTATCGGGAACGCTACGCTCCCATGTTTCTCTGTCAGTTTGTGCCATTGCTTTAGCCAAAGACACGGAGCTACCCCTTTTTCCTCCATTACAATGTAAGCTGGTGTGCCCTCGGGCGGCGTCTCCTCTCCTACGCTCGCTTTGATGTAAGACTCCCCCTTTATCGCACTCCTAAATGCTTTAAGGAATTTCATTTTCTCGTCTTTTATTTCACAAAGTTTATAATCAATATGTCACTTTTATTCCACAAAATTTGTAATCAATAGGTGACTTTAATTCCCGGAATACTCTTCGCCTGCCTTTCCCCTTGCAATCGAGCCCCACGGACTGCGTCCAATCCGTGCGCGACCCTTCTCTCCAACCAACCTATCCCAGCGCGGCTCCTAGTGACGTCACACTCACACACACTGCGGCTGACAAAGCCTCGCGGCTAGTCTTCCTTCACTCAGCTCCTCTCGTAACAACTTCTTGCATGTATCGCGAGCTACCAAAAACTAAAACAGATCTGTCGGTTTACTACAGGAAGGGTAACACAGTCGCTTCAGGACCTTAGGGACCTTTCACCAGCCTCGGCCGCTATTCCGTCTTTCTCGGTCCCCACGTTCGCAAGCAAATCTGACCTGCAGACCTACTCTCAACTTGTCAATGATCTATTCTAGTGCACTTAGAATCTTGTCAAAGCCCGAAGTCGAAGTTTCTTTCACTCCCTAACACACGTACCGACTCGTTGACCACGCCCGATCAACCTACTAAACCGCCCAGACCACAACATGGATCAACATACTCCGGAGTCTCTTGACCTCGCAGGGCCCGTCTCAACAACAACAACCACGTGGACCTTTTTATGCACAAAGCGCCACACGCACATGAAGTTCGACGACTTCCCTACTCTCACACTCGGAGCCGCACCTCCGCTATTTCTGTGAAGTTCGACGACTTCTCTACTTCTACACTCGGAGTCGCACCTCCGCTATCCTCTAAAAGAAAAAATCCCTCGCACCCTTTTCACACACCCTGCGGCAATAAGCTGTGCAAGCGCAAAACCCTAACTTCACTCATACCATCACTAGTACCGCCAACGCTGATTCCACACCTCCGTTCTCTCCATACGCAAGCTCCGAGATCCCGGGAAAGTCGCGGTGGACCTAGCCCATCATCATTCTGTCAATCTATTTTATCCAAGAAAAATCTAATTCAACTTCTCGAGTGGGGTCTCAAAATGCGTAACCGTTAATTCCACACCATGTACTTTAAGAGTACAGGGTCCCAAAAGACGTAACCGTCCTCTGCTACCATCTACTGATAGAGCGGTCCGTAGTAATAATTTACCTGTGTTCGGACGCTCTTTAGGCCGATGAATCTTTTGACTAAGTGGGAACTCTCTGTACTCTTAATCAATCAATTTCCTGAAATCAATAATCAATAACGAACATAAGCAATACCTTGATCAACATAACACTTAACAATTAATCCAGAATACATTTCGGCGAACCCTGACCTTTCAGTCAGGAATAACCACACCAGTTTATTGCATAGTTAGTGAATTTATTTCCCTATATTAACAAAGCTAGCACAATATATATGTGTCTCAACACCAAATGATAAACATAAATGAACATTAATAGCTGTCCATAATGGCGAAACAAGTGTAATCTATGTAGCATTTGAATCACAAGGCATTCGATAATGGCAATGCAAAGCACTAATACGATAATCTGTAATGAACTAATTGCATACATTTAGTCAGCATAACAAGATCTCAAATTGCATCGTGCGACATATGGAATCCTCATCTAACCTCAAGTTAGCATCGGCATGTGGGACTTCATGCAAAAACAATTTAGCAACATTAATTTAGAAAAACTCCTAGCTAGGGCCCTTATCAAAATCAGCAGTTGTGTACCTAAAAGAAACACAATGCAATTTTACAATTTCCTCTCATATTTACCAATTACGATCAGCGTACAAGGAAGTCTTCGTCTCACAGGTACCGTTTCTCGATCAGCATGGGACGGGGCAAAGGGGCAGGGGTGGACGGGCAATTGCCTCACGGCGGCAAGGTAAAACTACTACTTCATGCAAAGGGATCAAAGTTAAAGTCTCTAGGGCAAGAATCATCAAAGTCTCTTTCTCTCGATTAGAGAAAGCATCAAAGTCTCTCAAAATGGCATCGCAGCAAAGTGGGCCACAATGGCTACGAAAGGACGCAATGTCGGGCAATAGCTGGTAATGGCTGTAATGATCTAATTTCTTCTCGTGCACCTGGGTTTTATAGACAACAGTTCAAATCCAGTAGGGTCTTCCATTGGAGGGTTCATAGGTTAGCTTCAAATTGTCCAATCAAAAACGACAGTTCTCAAGCTTTTACTTAAGCATACATTATCCTTGGAGATGGGTACGCAAGTTGCAACATTGTATACCAATTAGTTCACTTTCAGAGCCTCCATTGTCCGCACCTGCAAGTCGACCTTGAAGTAAAGAGAAAATATGCCAGGCTGGCACGAAACTTTAAGATAAGCATGTGAACAGTTTCTGTGGAAAAGTACAGCTTCAAGCAGAAATACACGTTTAATAGCACATTGGAAAAATACGAGCATCTAAACCGTGAGACCAGGCCACTAGGCCAAAGCCTCCGCTAAAGTAATGCTAAGCTAACGCATTTCAAACAAGCAAATCGTAGCACACGTTTATGGTTATGTCGGATTAGTGCAATTCTAATACACCACGTTACATAAAGCACGCTTATAAATGTTGGCGAACTACTCTGAGGGCACATTTTGTCCCCGTACAATCTTTATTAGTTCGGTTAGAGTCACACATGATTATTTCACACTACGTTTAAGCGCTAATAAATCAAAACCTTCATTTTCTGCTTCATCAGTAGCAAACATTATAGGACGGGGCTTAATAATGTGAACTCTAACACAAATACAATCGGAAGGAATTTTACATTGTGAACAAATACTATAGGAAGCTCTTTTCATGTGAACTCAGTGGCAACAACTAACTAGGGGGCTTTACATTGTGAACTCTGACAAATGCAATTGCAAGGGGGTTTATATTGTGAACTCTGAAAACTGCATTAGGAAGGAACTTTATATTGTGAACTTCTTGACAAATACAGCAGGAAGGAGCTTTAAGTTTTTTTTACTCTGAGAGACTCTCTGATACAGATTTCTAGTTCAGAAGGTGCTGGAGAGGCCTGGTTTTCCTTGCATGTATTTGTAATTTTATGACTAGTGTTTAGTTGTGTGTGAAATAAAGTAGTTTTTCTTTTTAAAAGTAAAGTTACTGGCCGGACATTGATTAATAAGCAGTTATTGTGTGTTTTGCAGAGTTCCTTAAGGTTTATTTAACTTTAGTTTCATTCTTTTTAATTATGCTTGTAACTCAGATAATGCTAAAAACAAGTGATACTAACCCTGACTTTCCCATTGAACTTTGTTAATGTATTGATTTAGTCACTTCTTGCATGACCAAAAACCTTTGAAGTAGAATGTAGGTAAAAAGGGGTTTCTCTTAGGCTAGGAAAGATTACCTTCAGTCTGCTTCACATTAGGATTGTTGGTACATATTTCACCATCTGAGAGAGCTGAAGGAAAAATCGTTCTTGGCTCCCAGTTGAGTGGTGAAGGATAGTAATCCTGGATGCTATCTCATCCTGTTTTGGTTTAAATGAATGCGTTCTTGATTGGGTTACCTACTAATTATATCCATCACCTTTAGACTGTGCAAAAGTCAGCCATGTGTCTAATAATTCACTCAGACCAGGACATAGCTGTTAAATCCCAGTTGGACTTACCGCTGTGGTTCTTTCCATGATGCACAAGGAACTTGCAGGCAGAGGCCCTAACAGCTCTTAGCTTTAGCCCTACTTGCACGCTTTTTTTGTCTTCTCATGCACTGTTGGTTGTGCTCATATTTAATCACACCAAAGCAGAGGGACTGCCTTTTCCATTCTTGCTTCCACTCACAGGACATATTGCCTAAGGAGCCAAGACATAAATCCAACCATATCATCTTTGTCAAGAAGATGAAGACGTATCTCTTCTTTTTTGCTGTTTATCGATCTCTAGGGAGTACTTGATCATATTGTTTTCCTTGGAGCTGTGATGATTTTGAACAGTTGTTGCACTTTATGAAAAACAGAATTCATCAATTCATTCAACCCCAACCACTTTCCTGAGTGAGTCTTAGGCCGCTCTGCCGTGCAACCTTGAGGATCAGTAACAAAAGAAGTGTACTTGATGCTCAGTTTGAGTTGAATCGTGAGACGGTCACAGTACATCAAAAGTAAAAGACTGCCAGTGTGATGACAGGAAAAGCAACCCTGTGAGGGTGCAACATATTAGTACCAGAGTCATTGGCATTACAAGTGCTTCTTTTGTGATGTTGTCTGCTATAGCAAGGGGTACGTTACCTGAATGCCATATTTCTAATTTGTGAGGTAATTCCAGTAGTTTCTAAAGGTGTATATTATTGTGAAGGCTTGTTGGTGTTATAATTATTTAGTATGTCATAAATGCTCTCTCTCTCTCTCTATCTCTCTCTCTCTCTCTCCCTCTCTCTCTCTCACACACACACACATTCACACACATCTTTGCAGTAGGCCCATTAATCCCATGAGCTAGCTTGCTGTTTGCAGAGTCTACTGCCTGCCAGTTTCTCCTTTGAATGGGAACCTGTCTCACTCAAGACACCTCTAGTAATGGCCTGCGCAACTACAGTCTGCAACAGGAAAGACAGAGCTTCATTACAAAAAAGCACAGCCTATTGGATTTGCATATGCTTATTTTCTTGTCCATTAGTGGGCCTATAGTGGTCCATTTGACAAGGCAGCAGTGGTCCCTATAAGCGATTTTTTGGAACTTAACCAGTACCAGGATCCAATTTGAAACCTTTTTTAATTTCTTTCATAAACAATTTGTATTGAATATTTTCTAAATTGATACAAAGGGGTCAGGAATACGTATCCGACAGACTGGTCCTGATAGAATTACATCATAGAGGCCAGTATCAAACTCTGCATTAGGGCTCTGGTGTTCCTCACCAATTACTTTTCTAGAATCAGACTTTTTTTTTAACGGACATGAAAAAAGTTATTTTGCAATATAGCCATTGCTTGGTTGCCTATGCATTGGTGTTCCTCTCCAATACATTTCTAATATCAAACATTTTTATAACAGATAATACAAACGTTTATGTTGAAATATAGTCAATGTTTGGTTGCATGATCATCAGTAAGAGTCAGTTAGAGTGAAGGTTACGGTATTTTAGGGCACTCCAATGAGCATATGCGCGAAGCCATGAACAAAGGCAGTAGGGCTATCCAGTGCGCAACCCCTCAACAACCATAGGCACATGTGTTCTGATGATGAGAGAATTTGTTCTCCATCATTATATTCTCATGATCTGCCCAAGGCTACAGAGGGTATTCCACACTTCCTACTTGTCATGGGTGGGCTTCACTGACCCCTCCTTACTTTGTGACAAGGAAGAGTATAGTCAAGGGCGAGCTCTATCGGTGACCATCTGCTGCTTTCCTCTGTGTGCATATGTGGAGAAGGAGCTGACCTGAAGATTGTGTTAGCTGTCACCCCACTAGCTGGAGGTATACCCGCTAGCTATTACTTTGCTGCCAAATTAAATGGTGTTGCGCAATAGCAACAGCACAGTGAGCCAGTTACAGGTACCTAGATCTCAGACAGAACCACATGGTCACCTGCTTCCAGCAGCCAGCCCGAGTTCCTGACCTGCAGTGTCAAACAAATGATTAAGTAAGACTTTTAACATCTTCCATCTGAATCTGGCTTTGGTCATATGTTTCCTTAATATTATCTTTAGCCAAATAAATGCAACCGTAAAGGCTCTTTTACCTTGGTCTAAATCAGTGGTTCCCAATCTGTGGTCCAGGGACGCCTGGGGGTCCGCGAAGCCCCCTCAGGGGGTCCGCAACTGCTTAGAAAATGTAATAATTGTAACAGATTAGGATCTCAGCTTTCAGTAATTACTCAGTGGGGGTACCCGGATTCCAATAATGATTCAGTGGGGGTCTCTGGGTTCCAGTAATGGTAAAGTGGGGGTCCACAGAAGCCAAAAGGTTGGGAACCACTGGTCTAAATGTTTCATGAAAATGAAACCAAAGTGAATGAAGTCAGCATATTAGCATAATATTTGTAAATAGGGGTTCATTCTGAAAGGTAAACACCATTTATGATGCCCTGTTGGTGACTTCAACCTCAGAATGATACCATGATATCTTAATGCACCCACGTACAAGTGTACATGTGTGTGAGTGTGTGTTGCGGGTAAATGTATGAGTGAGTTTATTGTGCATGCATCTGTCTGTGAGTCTTTATGAGTGAGTATTTGATTGTTAGGAAAGTGCAGCATCCCTGCAATAGTGCTGGCCATCTATCATGATGACCTCCCCACATAGAGGTGGTCACAGATGATAATGCGGTTCTTGGCAAGTATAGCTATAGCTTTTGTCTACTGTTGTCACCTTGACAATATGTGACTCTGACATAATAGTGGCCACTACTGGCATAATTATATCTTTTACAAATTGTTTCCACCCTTGAATGGGTAGCATTACGGTCCCTGTTGTCTGTGTGTGCTTTTACAGAGAGTAAGCATGATGCATCAACATATGAGGAGAAATCTATCCATGTGTCAGTTCATGTAACTACTTGATGAAAATGTGACTGTGTCTAGAAATAAAATATGAAACGCCTTTGTATAATCCTCACTTGATATACACGATATCAAGATCCTCTCCCAACACCCTAATAATATAAAGAGTTTGGTTTGTTATTGTTGTGTTTGCACGATAAAGAATACCCAAACATTCATTAATACATAAACACTAGAGACCACACATGTATTTACAAAAAAATTTGCAAAAATGCAATTTGAAGACCAAGAGTATTACACTGTGGAGAAGTCAGTTTACTGACCCAAATTGGAGTCCTGGCATATGGGAGCAAAATATGTTTTCCAGAAGCAAGCAATCTGATGTTTGAGAAGAAATCTAATATGAACTTATTCCTGTAGGATGTACGTGGTGATATAAGTTGCTTGCTGCTGTGGCTGTTATTTCATGACACATTTGATGTCAAATATAAGTTGTCAACAGTGATGTCATCAATGATGTCATTTAACATGTCATGAGTAATGTAATATATGAGGTCATAACCAGTGCATTGCAAAGGCACAAGTTCTAGTGAGCTCAGTGAATATTACATGGTGAAGTTCTGTGTATTTTTATAGTTTTTAAACATTAAAACCTAATTATAACATCATTTAAACCTTCATTTTTTAGTGAATTTCTAGGGTTTCTTCAATGTAAGCAAAAATCTTACCACCCCTCAAACTTTGTTTTTTTCAGTGAATTTCAGATTTTTCTAATCATATTGACCCAACTCCCCCACTGAACATATCTTTTCGACATATGCAGCAGTTGCCCGCAGGCTTGGCCTCTTACTAGTCCCAGCACCCTACCCATTGTGGGTGTCCAGCCTTCCAATGTGCATGGCCTTCAGTTCTGAGCAGCCTCCATCAATGCCTTTTAAAAGGCTCAGCCACAAGCCCTCCATCGGGGATTAGCTCTCTGCAAAGGCCTTCAACCATGTGCTGTGGGAGGTCAACGGCAATGCTTGGTAAGTAAATTGAGATGTTTTCAGGGAAACAAGTCATGTTTCTAGCTTGCCTGGCTTTCCTAATACAACTTCAGAATCCTAGTGGAGATTAGGCTGATGAAGGGTACTCACCACCCAAACCTAATGTTTATGTCAGGCAGATTAGACGATGGTGGTCACTATTTTGGGTCACGCTGTAGTCTTTTTTTAAACATCATAAATGAGCAGGCCAGCTGTCGGGTATTTCAGGTAACTTGCAGTGCAGCCATGCATAGGGCATGCCAAAGATAAACCCATCTGTGTCCACTTGCAACCTGGTTTGGGCCAGGGCCTCCTATGCTTAGGGATCAGTGGAAGTAGCTCTACTTTAGTATGTTGGGACCAGTGCATTAGCTATACCAGGTAGGAGTTACTGAGGTTTGGAGAGGCTGTGCCTTTAGGCCAGTGCCCAGCCCACAGTCCTTACTTAGCACATACATTGAGTGGTTTTACATGCCCTATCTGAATATTTCTAAGAGAGAGGAAAATTGTGATGTAATGATGTCAGAACCAAAAGTGTGGATGTGATGAAATGCGCGCTTATAAATGCTAGAAATCGCTGACCTTGAAACACAAAATAAGTGGGATCTGTTGTGCATTACTGAAACTTTGACAGACTTAATGCCAGATCGGTCAAGGGTATTCACACCTGGCTACTGTGTGAAACATCTCCTTAGGTACACAAAAGTGGGTGGCAGCATTGCAATAATGTTTAAAGAGCATCCAAAGTGAGCTCAGTCCATTTAAACTCTCTGAATTGCTGGGTCTTTCTATCAATTTATGTGTGACCTTTCTGGAGGGTGGTATCCTGTGTTAACTACCCCTTTTTACTTGCCCACGGTTTGGAATCTCCTGACAGACTGTGTGACGCCTTCTTTCATGCTGCCTTTGTTATTTTCGGGGATTTTAATGTGTGTGCCAATGTTTAAAAAAAGCACCTGTTAGCAAATTGGTTCAGTCACTGGAGGTTTTGGGGCTCTTTCAGATATTTAATAGCCCTAACCATCAAGATGCTCATTGTGTTGACCATATATTTGTCAGGGTGTGGTAGGCTGTGAGGATAATATGCCTAACCTTTGAGCCAATCATTTCTTGATTAACTTTAAGAAAAGATTACCCCCCCCTATGGGAGTTTGAACAAGGCGCTGCTCCCTCAAATACAGGGCAAGATGCAATGGGGCATGTTATCTTTCAAATTACAAGATATAACACTTGGAGTTTTAAATCTGCTTTTTTTACTGTCTACATTGAGCTTGATTATGAATCATTTTAAAGTGGATTTTGCAGGCAGTAGACAATGCATTGCCATTTTCAATTAGATGCCGGCAACAGTGATGTCCTTTACCCCCCTCCTTTAATGAAGAATTAAGGATGGGCAAACCAAAGTGCAATTCACTTGAAAGACAGTGGAGATGTGGCTACACTACTGAGGAGAATCACTTAGCAAACAAAATGATTGACAGATTACAATTAATTAGTTGCCACTGCTAAAGCTACTTTTTCACTGAGGTGATATTAAATGCTTATAATGCCTCTAAAGACATATTTGCATGGTGAACTCTTTTGCAGTTTCCTCCTGTCTCAGTCAAAGTATTGAGCATTCTCAATTTGTAAGAGAAGCAATATCCAATGACTTGTAGCAGAAAATGAAAAAGATTTGCCATTCTTTAAGGAGATCCCAGTGGCAGGCTCAATATGCAATGGTGGAATTCACTGCTATGGGAAGGCAATCTGGAGTGGAACCTCAACAAATGCTTACAGTGCATGAATTCAAGCCAATTACTAAAGAGGAGGTAGGTGAAAAAATGTCAGCTACTGTTAGAAATTGTGTTGTTAGTGGACTGAGAGATGACCTCTGCTCAAGTAGCAGCCTCAATCTCTGTAAGGGTGAACCACAAAAGTCACTAAGATAACCTATGCTTAACCCTCTGGTCTGGTAGCTAAGCACAAGAGCAGAGCAGGCTTAACTTAGAGGCAATGGGTAATTTATTTATACAGCACACACAAGTTAAGAAAGTGAAAACACAACACTAGAAAAATCCCACACCACTTTAGAAAAATAGAGTGCATTTTAATAAATTATTTGATACTAAAAAGCCAAAAATACAATCAATAGAACTGGAGATATGAATTTTAGAAGTTTAAGGTAAAGTTACATATAGTCGTGCAAGACCGTGTCAAAGTCGCAAAATATGGCTGATCGAGCGAGAGTTGGATACAAAAGTGGGATTGAGCCTCATCTGTGCGTACTTTTGGACGTAGAAGAAATTTGAAGGAAACGTCCATGAGAAGGTAGGAGTGCAGTGGGGCAAGGCTGTAAGTGGTGTCTGTGGAGGAGGTACCGTCGTCGAGGTGCTGCTGGACTCGGGTGAAGATTTCTACGTTAAGACTTAGGGCTTGATTTAGATGTTGGCGGATGGGTTACTCCATCACAATGCTGATGAATATCCCATCCGCCGATATCTAAATCCCATTATTTCCTATGGGATTTAGAAATCAGTGGATGGGTGCCCATCACTGATGTGATGGAGTAACCCATCTGCCAATATCTAAATAAGGTCCTCAGGGGAATATTTATACTTTTTGGTGCAAAACTGCACTAACACAGTTTTGCATCAAAACGTTTTGCACTGGCTTGCAGCATCCTTGAGCGCCAGCCGGGCACCTTATTTTTGGAATGGTGCAAGCCGGCGCAAAGGATAGACTTGCATGAAAAAAAAATATGTTAGACGGGTGAGGGTGGCAGTAAGGGAGAAGGGGGGTTTGCACCAAAAAATGACATTAGGCAGGTTACAGTAAAAAAGAAAATGACTCTAACCAGCCTAGTGTCATTTTCAGATATAAAACCATCCATACCACATGACTCCTGTCTTAGAAAAGACAGGAGTCATGCCCACCACCCCAATGGGCAGCACAGGGGACCAGGGTCCCCTGGGCATGGCCATTGCACCCAATGGTACTTTAAAATAAAAAATAAAATACATACTTGTACTTACCTATACTTACCTGGGATGGTGTTCCCATCGTCCGCTGTCCCTCTGGTGTGGGTGGGGATGTCCCTGGGGCCTGGGGAGGGCACCTGTGGGCTTTTTTCATGGTGTTCCACCATGGAAATAGGCCCACAGGTCCCCTAACGCCTGCCCTGACCCAGGCGTTAAATAATGGTGCAAAGCAAGCTTTGCACCATTATTTGAACCCTCCTCCCCCGTGTGTGCTTTTAGCACGGGGGATAAATATGGCACTAAGGCCCTAGAGTCCGAAAAAAATATGACACAAATTGCTGCAAAACAAGTATAAAAATACCCCTTAGTCTCTTGTTTGGAAGTCTAAAATCCCCAGTGGGGCAAAACTGAAGGCTGTAGATGACAAGAGTTCCATGAGGCTCGACATTCCTCAGGGAAAGGACTGCTGAACAGTATTTGCTGCTACAAAGAAGAAGTGGGAGCTATCACAAAATCAGGCCCACCTCAATAGACCTTGGGTCGATAGGCAAGCACTTTAGTCACAGTCTCCTCTCAGTTCTCACAGCAGTTTTTAGTCAAAAATGTTTTTTAACTGATTTCTTTGCCATTTTGCCTAATATCTTTTTATTAGCCACTTGCATAAACAATACATTTTTCATGTTCACATATAACAGTCAAGAAGTTACAACTCAAATACAAAACAATAGCAAACAATATAACCGCTCAGCGTTCACTTAATCGCCAGATTGTAAAAAAAAATTAAGTAAGAAGTTTGGGATTTTGGCTATCTGGGAACCTTTAACACCACCACCAAGGGTCCAGGACTGGAAGGGCACCACTTGGAGTGGGTCACTCAGGCTGTGTGCAAGTGCGGGTTGAGAATGGTTGGAGCATTTTCTGTCCCCCAAGGCTCTGACCTGGAGGCCTGCCAACTAGCCTTTGGAGTCAATCTATTAGTCGCAGGTTAAAGCAGTGGAACAGTGTTCAACCAGCAGGGCAGGCTTCTTAAGGTTCAAGGTGGGCTCCAGGCAACAAAGCAGTATTTCCAAGTGCAGCAAAGCAGTCTTGTGGAGTACACAGCAGGCTACCCCAGCAGGCAGTCCTCTGAGAGTCCTTCCACAGGTTCAGAAAGTGAACTGAAGAGTGAGTCTACGAGTCCGATTTTTATACCTGGTGCCTTCTTTGAAGTAGGAGATGTTTCTAGAGAATTAACTTTGATGTGCTTGAACTTTCCTGCTTCCCCTGCACTGGCTAAAAGCTGGCTTCATGAACAATGCAAGGGTGACAAGTCCTTTGTGTGAAGGAAAGCACAGTCGATTCAGTTGCAAGCCAGGCTGTGCCCAGCACCACCCCCCATCCTACCAGTTGATGGTCCATCACGGCACACCTAATTCTTCTGTTTTGTGGCTGTCTGGGAGGAATAAACAAAGTCCAGCTGCCAACTACTCCCAGTCAGGTGACTCAGAAACAGGCTGCAGGCACCTAATATTTAGGGCAGGAAAATGGCAACTTTCTATGAGGGGTATTTTAAAATTGTTAACTTAAAATCTGACTCTAGCATTAAACAGGATGTTTAATTCCAGTTTCTCAGATGCCAAACATGAAAAGTTTACCTGCTCCCTATCAAAGGTTAGCATTTAGTAAATGTAATAAGGCAATCCAATGCTATCTTATGAGAGATATAGGTTTCACAGTAGTAAAAAAATTAACTTAGGATTTTTCACCACCAGGACATATAAAATACAAATGTACATGCCCAACCTTTTATTTACAAGGTGCCCTGCCCTATGGGCTACCTAAGGCCTACTTTAGGGGCAACTAATGTACAAAGAAAAGGGGAGATAAGGCTTGGCTAGGAGCTATATTGTCAAGTCGAATTGGCAGTTTAAAACTGCATTCAGGCCACAATGGCAGGCCTGCAACATATTTCAAGGGGCTACTTAAGTGGGTGCCCCAATAAATACTGCAAGCCCACTAACACAATTTGATTTACAGGCCCGGGGAATATGGTATACCACTCCACAAGGGACTTATAAGTTAATTAAAAATGCCATTCAGGTGTACGCCAATTTTACCATGTTTAGGGCTACCTAAGGCCTATCTTAGAGGTGACTAACATACAAAAAAGGGGAAATAAGGCTTCGCTAGAGGGTTATATTGCCAAGTCGAATTGGCAGTTTAAAACTGCTTTTCTGCCTCAATGGCAGACGTGAGACATATTTTAAGGGGCTACTTAAGTCGGCGGCACATTAATTACTGCAAGCCCACTAATAACATTTGATTTACAGGCTCTAGGTTTATGGTGCACCACTGTACAAGGGACTAATAACTAAGTTAAACATGCCAATCAGGTGTAGTCCAATTTTCCCATGATTAAAGAAAAAAGTAGAAGCACTTTAGTACTAGATAGTAGTGGTAAAGTGCACATAGTCCTAGAGCCAACAAAAATGATTTCCAGCTAACCTTGGAGAGAAAAGGCAATAAAACTGGGAAGGAAGACCACTGTAAGGCTGACAGGTCTATGGGGTATTAAATTGAGATCAACTCTCAACCCTACTCCTGCACCTCAAATCTGTGCAACTACACCATGCCCTACTACCCATTTGTATCAAATCTCTGCAGGACTCTAGTGTGCCTTTGGCATGGGAGCAGGCATTAGTAATTCCACTAATGACGAAGCCTTCCACTGACCTTGCCAATCCTGTCAATTAAAGACCCACATATCTTCTGTTGTATCCAGTCAGACTATTAGAAAGGTTAGAAAACAAATGACACTCAAAGTTTATGGACAAGAACAATATATTAGATGCACCTTAATCACATTTTCGCTTTGCACAGAGTACAGAGACTGCTTTGGGTGATCTGCAAATTCTGGCAGACCAGGGGAAGTCTTCAGTCTGGCTCTGCAAAAATCACTTGATTGTCTATTACTTAGATTGAGTCAGACTGGCATCAGACTCTTGGCATTTCACTAACTATTATCACATTTATCAGATAGATGGAAAGCAGTGCCACTGGCTCCTTTCAGATCTGAGTTGAAGTGGCTACGACATGGGGTAACAGAGGGTTCATCCTTCAGTCTGACACTTCTTTAATATCCATATTAGACCTCTGTCCCATTTGAGACAGTCATTCAGACAGAGGTTCATGAACTATGCAGAAGATACCCAAATATTGATCTCACTGGATCACAATATGACAGTCACTGAAGACACCACTAATTTTTAACAGTGCATGATTGCTGAGGGGAGGAGGGACAGCTATCTTGCTGAAAATAATTTGACATTTACTTCAGACACAACAGTAGTTTCTTTAGTATCAGGATGTAAATATGTGCTGGATTATGACCTGGCCTATGTACACTGGAATTAGGTGATGCTTGTAGGCACTTCACTTTACCAAACGGCGTATTAGATGGGCCTGTGCCATATGAGTCCCAAAGGGTGAATGCCCAAAGCAAATAAAACAAAACATGTACAGGAAAATCCACACAGGAGTATTTTTGAAGTTCAAACCATTTCGGTTTATTCTAAATTAAGCATCAATCAAGAAGGCAAAAGGCAAATGATTAATCAGTTCAAATCAGTATTGAACATAATAAAACAAATAAAAGTGTAAGTATAACATCAGAAGTAGGACTGGCATTAAATCTGCTTCATAAGAAAATAGAGGAAAGGTCTGGAACACATCCCAAAACAGCACATTTTATAGTTTTAAGAGGAATAGAAGAGCATACATTTTGTATTGTGTGAAGTGGCACCATGGGCTGTAGTAATAAATGCTACATGACAGAGACCAATCAGAATTGCAGAATTTGCATTACGTGAACTGGCTTACTCTAGAAATCCTCCCAAAATGAATAGGTATTGATTATCTGTACCTATATACAAGGAGAAACAACATTACACATTTGAACAATGCTAGAAATTGGGTCTCTAGTTGGCAAAGGTATGCACCCTGTCCAAATAGGGACCAAAATCATAGTCAGGGTAAGTCACAACACAGTCAAAATTATCCTGTGCTCACCCTCAGGTAGCTTGGCACACAGCAAGCGGGCTTAACTTAGAAGGCAATGTATAAAGCATTTGGGCAATAACCCATATAATAACACAGTGAAAACACCACGAAAAGACTCCATACCATGTTAGAAACATAATGAATATGTACCTTAGTAAAGCAAGACCAAAACAACAAAAATCCATCCAGTGCAAGTCAAGATATGATTTTTAAAATCTTAAATGTGAAAAAAGTGCGTAGAAGTCACTAGGGGATTTCTCCTCCCCCCCCCAACCCCCCCAACCGGAGGCGTAGTCAGTTATTGCAGAAAGCAGCTGCAGAACGCACTTCTGAGGCCCAGAGCTTGGAGGGGGCACCTCAGACAAGCGTGAGATTCACAGAAGGCAGAGTCCAGCAGCACCAGGAGAGTTGCAGGCAGTCTTTGTTGTTCCTGAGACTCTAGGAGAACAGAGGGCAAGTCAGCAAGCCCTTGGAGATCACTCTGGTGGGAAGGCAGAGTACTTCCAGCAGGGTTGGAGAGCAGCAGGCAGCAATGCAACAGGCAGGAAAGTCCTTCTGAAAAGTAGTCAAGTTGAATCCTTTGAGCAGTACAGAAGTTCTTCTGACAGAGGTTAAGTTCCACATCCAGAGGTGTCTGATTTTAGGGAGTCAGAGACCCAGTACCTATACCCAAAAGTGCCTTTGAAGAGGGGTAGGCTTCAAAGAGTGGTTTTGAAGTGCAACAGCTCCATTTCAGACCAGGCCATCTGGGGGGGGGGGTGTAATCAGACCTTTGTGTGGGTTCAGGCCACTGCCCTTTGAAGTGTGAGAGCCTCTCCCATCCTTCTGCCCAGGAAGACCCATCAGTATTCAGATGAATGCAAATGTAGATATGTGTCCTATTGTTCGTGGCTGTCTGGATGGAATGCACAAACATAGCTGTCACCCAGCCTAGTCCAGATATGTATTGGGGACAGGCTGTAAGGCACACAGAGCTGTAAGAACAGTGGCATTTCTAAAATAGTAATGTCAAATCTGACTTCATCAGTAAAGAGGATTTCACATTACCATCCCAAATATGTGAAACATGATGTAGCTACTCCTTTCTGATCAAGAATTACAGCTTAAAAGTCTTTTAAGAAATTCTAAATGCTGGCCTATAAGAGGAGCAGGCTTCACAAAAGTGAAAAATGACTTTGGGAGTTTTTTAATACCAGGATATGCTAAACTTAAAATTACATCCCCTGCCTTTTAAATATGCTGCACCCTGCCCTCTGGGTCACATAGGGCCTACCTTAGTGGTTTCACATGTAATAAAAAGGAAAATTGACAAGTCGAGGTGGCAGTAAAACTGTACACCAGGCCTTGCAATGGCAAGCTTGAGACATTGTTAAGGGGCTACTTATGTGGGTGGCACAAGCAGTGCTGTAGGCCCACTAGTAGCATTTAATTTACAGGCCCTAGTCACATAAAGTGCACTGTATTGGGCCTTAAAAGTATATCAAATGTGCCAATTGGGAAGGAGTCAAAGTTACCATTTTTAGGGGCAGAGCACAAACACTTTAGCACTGGTCAGCAGTGGTAAAGTGTGCAGTCTAAAACCAGTAAAAACAAGATCAGAAAAATGGAGAGAGGCAGGCAGGCAAAAAGTTCAGGAAAGACCACCCTAAGGCTTTTAAGTCTAATAAACAATGTTAGGGCTAGGAGCACAGTTGAACCAGCAACCAGCGTCAAACTTGGAAACTGGAAGCATTACATGAACATCTCAAGCATGCTTCCTCTGAAGTACATTAGTCGATTCAGTACAAATGAACAATGCCATGGCAAATAATCTTGTGAATTTTATGATAAGAGAAAACGCAGTGTGAGAGAAAAAACAGGATCGCGGTACAAATTTTAACAACCATGTTTCTTTAGCTGTCAATGTGATCAGATCCGAGGCTGAGTAAGTTAAGTTTGCAGTCTACTTGGGCTAATCTAATTACACGGACAATTAATACCTGTCTTTATTAATAGATATGCTTTTACATGCTCCAGTACCTTCAGCTCTCAGTCCATAGTGTAGTCTTGCATTTAATTTCTCACTACACCATGTCTCTGACAAACCAAGTAAGCCAAATGGTAGGTACACGGTGCTTTTCCTGAAACTGATGGATATGTTTCTGCCACATTTACCAGCAAATACACATCCTTGGTGGTTCAGACAGCTATACTCAGTCACCTCGATTGCTGGGACATATTATACTTAGGGGCTTTCAAAAGTGTGATTAGGTGATTTCAAAGAATACAAAATATCCCAGCTAAGCTTGCCCTTCCTTAAAGCACCTCTGATGCAGATTTGGTGATCTACACGAGTAATCAGTCGAAGAAAGAATTGTACTTACTTTTTCAATACTTTCACTGCCTTGGACTGGTCTATCTGCAGCATAAATGTCATCAGTATTGTCCCACTCATGAATTACGATCATCTGCTGACTTTATAATCAGAATCCCTCAAGTTTGTTAACTAGGACTGATTAGGGCTTTCTCCGTGATGGGAGTAAAGACATGTAACATTTTGCACTTCCGTTTAAGATCTGGAACTAATAATAATGACCTTCTGTGAGGCATTAAAAACCTGGCTATCCACGTCTTGAAACTGGTTATTGAAATTACGATGCTGCAGTTTTTTTGCACCATGATGACTGTTCGGTTTAGAGAACACTGTATATGGTGATTACATACACACATATCATACACCCCTAACTTGAAACCCCTAACCCCTAAATAGAATTCCACACTATATTACATTTAGCAGGCTCGTAGCTTAATGTGTTTGTTTATCGTAATATTTGCGAAGTCATGTAAAGTCAAGCTACCTGTTGGCAGTAGGGCTCAAATTAGAGGCCCCTCGGCCAGCCTCCCTAACCAACAACCGGTCAGACTACTGCCCCCACCCTCAATGATAGGGTGTTTTAAACCCTTATCATGCCTCATGTGTAAGGAACAGGTAGGTGCCTTTTGCAATCATATCCTACATGTTTTCCACCAGATAGAAGACAGTGCTTCAGTTAGTTTATTTGGGAGAACCCTGAAGCTACTGAGGGCCAGATTTAAAGAAAAGTGGAGCAGCGCAGTGCTGCGTCAAAATTAGCAGCACTGATTCACTTTAGAAATGCAGGGATGCGCTGTATGTAAGGGAATATGGTGCACCCCTGCGTTTCCCCTGCGCTGGCGCTAAATTTAGCTTCCAGCGCCAACGGCAATAATCCTTGCACCATGGTGCAAGGATGTCTGTGTTGAGGGGTGTGATTGTTTATGTGCGGGAAGGTGTCCCTTCCTGCACATAAACAATCACTAATGGTGCTTTGGCACTTCTGTGTGTGTTGCACAATGCAGCACACACAGAAGTGCCAAAGCGTCTTTTTCAAATGACTGTTTAAGTGCAGGAAGGGACTCCTTCCCGCACATAAACAATCATTTCTGGCATTTTGCTTTTTGCAGCACGCATAGAAAAAGCAAAAAACAATGAGGAATAAAAGTATTCCTTCTTGTAGTGCCCTGCTAATGCCACCCCTGGGGGGTGGTGTTAGATTCTGGTGCTGCCTCAGGTTTACAGAATTTCATAAATCTGAGGCAGTGTCTAAATGCAATGGGTGTTGCTGTGGCACACCCTCAGTAACACCTATTGCACGCCTCTTCCAAGCACAGTGCTGTGTGGGAAGGGGCCGTATTTACAAGGTGGCGTTAAGCCACAAAATGTGATGCTCCTGTGGCGCTAGGGGCCTATAAATAAGTCCCTGTGTTGTATGTTTTTGTCTACGCCAGCACAAAACTTGCATACGAACAATCTGCATGGTGAATATTTGTCTCTGGCCATTATAACAAAAGTAGCACAACATAGCCATGATTTAGTACATTTAAAAACTGTTAGTTTGCACAAGAAATCAAGCTAAGAATCAGACATTTCTAAAGCCCTGAAGAAGCCTGCAGTATGCCCAGCAGATCTGTTGGTAGTGATCGGGCATTCAACTATGTCACCTTGTTTTTAGGCTTGTGACATTGTAAAATGTATAGAAAAGCATGATCACGTAGATACTATTCCATGATGATTAAAATCCATGGGTACAGCTATTTAGCTTCCCAAAAGAGTGGTAAAAACCTCAGTAAGTGACCCCATGAAGCAGGAAGGCAGCAGTCTCTCACTGCAAGGATGAAGTTCTGCGGCATATTAGTCGAGGTCATTCTACAAAGAAAATCACACACTTTCATTCAAATGGTGGACTCTGGTTAGCAGGAATTATTTTGAAAGTAGTTATGTCAAAGGCTATCTGAGGTCCTGCAGAGAGGCTGAGTTTCCCTCTGGGAAAAATCACACCATTGGTTCCAATAGCTGTAGGGAAGGACATGCAGCTCTGACACAGCTTTGGGATTTCTATGGGTGCCATTTTAGCAATTAACAGTGACTTCCCCAGCTCCTATCCTAGTTTATACTAGTGAAAAACTAGAATTGTTTGTTAAAAAATAAGAAAAAAAGTTGCGTTCCACAGTTCTTCCTCCTATTATTAAGAGAATGTCTACATTGTCGGCGAAAGTGCGGAGAAGAAAGTCAATAAAATCTGGTCATTCTCAGCAAACTGGAGTCCATCAAAATAGTTAGTATCCCGATCATCAATTTTCTTCTTAATATGGTCCCGCTTCTCTGCTCAGATGAATGAATGAAGGCATTTAGAAAGCGCAAAAGGGAGTGGCCATGTGGCACCCCTACAACCCAAAAGTGATGCTTTTCTGTCTCGGGAATCCCTGAAAACCAAGACAGAGGTGAAAGCCTTCTTGGCCTCACCGCCTACTACATGAGATTTGTCCAGGGTTATGGCACCATTGTTGCCCCATTGACAGAGCTGACTTCCAGGAAGCAGCCCAAGAAAGTGATCTGGGCTGAGACTTGTCAGACAGCTTTTAATTCCCTGAAGGCAGCCATGTGCACAGCACCCGTATTGAAAGTACCCGACTTCTCCAAGGAATTTGTGGTGCAAACTGATGCTTCAGAGCATGGTGTGGGGCAGCTCTAGCACAAGGACATGGACTGTGCTTGCCTCCTGTTAAGAAGTCACAGGGACATCAAAGACTTAACTTGCCAGCACCTGGGCTCTCTTGCTGAGACCCCTGGACTTGCCAAGTGGTGCCCCATCCAGTCCCTGGGCCCTGGAAGGAGAAGCTGGCAGAACCTGAGTGAAAATCCATGCCCCGGAGATGAGCGACAGAAAAAATTATGCATTACCCACTTTCTGGCGTAAAATCAGTGCTCTGCCTGTCTTGCAGCTGCAGAAATCAACACATCGCCAGCTCAGTGTGATTTCAGTGTTGCCGTGCATCTGGATTTTTTATGCATCGTCCCTGGGAGTCAAAATCTTCAATGCCACAGCATGGACCAGAGGCTGCTCGTCTGCAAATCAAAGCATCCATTCCCTGCAAGGAAAGAAGTGGCGCAGCCCTTTCCCGGCATGGCAAGAATCGAAGCACGGCCTCACTTGAGAGTAAGGAATTGACGCGTCACTTGCTTTTCTGATGCACCCGAGCCCCTGCAGCTTTATTTTTTACGCATACCGGGTACTTTGTGCTAAAATAATGCATACATTGATTCTTATGGATTAAGACTCTTTCTACTTTAAAAATTGATATCTCGTTTTGTGCATGTCGGATTTTTGTTGTTTTGCTTTTGTTTGATTTAGATAAATATTGGCTATTTTCCTAAACTGGCGTGGAGTCCTTTTGTGGTGTTTTCACTGTTTTACTGTGTGTGTTTGTTCAAATACTTTACACATTGCCTCACTTGTGAGATAAGCCTGACTGCTTGTGCCAAGCTACCAAGGTGATCAGCAGGGGTTATCTTAGGTGTGTGTTTCCCTTACCCCGACCAGAGTGAGGGTCTCTACTTGGACAGGGTGTAAATTGACTGCAAACTAGAGACCCCATTTCTACCAACTCCAAAAGAATATGGGGCCAGATGTAGGAAGGCTTTTGCGCCTCGCAAACGGCGAAAAACGCCGTTTGCGAGGCTCAAAATCCCTTACGCGATGCAGGATCACATTTTGCGAGTCGGTACCGACTCGCAAAATGTGATTCCGACTCGCAAATAGGAAGGGGTGTTCCCTTCCTATTTGCGACCGCATCGCGATGTAGAGTTGATTTGTGACCGCAAAAGCACTGCCTACTCTGAAAAAAAACGAAACAAAAAGGTTTCGGTATATTTTCTTTTTGCAGCTCGTTTTCCTTTAAGGAAAACGGGCTGCAAAGAGAAAAAAAAACTGCTTTATTTAAAAGCAGTCACGGACATGGTGGTCTGCTGTCTCCAGCAGGCCACCATCCCCGTGAGTGCCAAGACTCGCTATGGGGTCGCAAACTGCGACCCACCTCATAAATATTTATGAGGTGGGTCTTTGTGACCCCATAGCGAGTCGCAGAAGGTGTCTGAGACACCTTTCTGCATTTCCTTTTGCGAGTTGCAAATTGCGAGTCACTGGGACTCGCAATTTGCAACTCGCAAAAGGATACCTACCTACATCTGGCCCATGGATACTGCATTCAACTCTACCTGCAGTGCATCACACCATGGCAACTGTGGCAAATCCCACACTCCTAGATTAGAGACAATAAAAGAAAATAAATACTGGCATAATTGAATGTCTAAATAATGAAAACAGTAACTACAAAAGGGCTTTCCAATAATACCCAGGAGACTGGGTAAATGTTAATATTGAGTGTAGATTCTCTGTTGCCCCATGTGACTGCTTAGATTGATTCCTGAACAATACATTTTGTGATTAGTCCATACAGAATGATTCATTATGAATCTTAGATGTTATTTCGATTTTGAATAATCTCCTCATTAATACTTGGTACTTGCAAGGGTTGGTCATTCTTTGTATTATTGGCACCTAGTCCTGACGATGGCCTTGAGTACTTTTCAGCCTTAAGAGAGCTAAATGTCGATGACATATCCACTCTTAGAATAATCTAACCAGATATTACAACCAATGGACTATGACCATGGTGAGGATTTTTGGATGGACTATTATTGGTTTGGTGAATTTCCCTGTCACCATTAGTAACTGTCTGGTATTCTGTGACTACTGACTGACGGTTGTGTGTCTGATATTTGACGCTCCATGTAAGTCTTGGAATGATGTATCTTTGTTTGCATATATCTTAAGTATTCTAATGATCTGAGTTTCACATTATAAACATAGATTTGGCATAATCTATCCAAAGTATGCCTTCTTTTAAATATATATATTGTTATATATACATATATATTTTCTTTGTGTCTTTCATTGCTGTTAGTGGCTGGATTCTTTTCACACCAGCCACTTTTACTCTGTCCAAATTGGTTTCAAATTGCTCCTTCTGGAGCTCTTCTTTTAGTTATATTGAAAAACGAAAGCAGCATTGCTCTTCTACCCAGAAGCCAACAATACCGTTCATCACCAAGGAAACGATTAAGCCAATCAACAGACTGTTTTGCAACAATTTCCAAAAGTTCAGGTCTATAGCAGCCTCTGCATTAGCCAGTGGATAGAAATAGAAGAACAACGATATCAATAGAAACGTAATGTTTTTCAAGGTAATAAGATTTCTTCTTAAATACAATATTTGAGGTTTTTATATAATCGGATAGAGCAGTGGTTCCCAACCTTTTGACTTCTGTGGACCCCCATTTATCAATACTGGAGCCCGGGGACCCCCACTGAATCATTATTGGAATCCGGGGACCCCCACTGAGTCATTACTGATAGTTGGAACCTAATATTATTAAATTTTCTAAGCAGTCACGGACCCCCTGAGAAGGCTTTGCGGACCCCCAGGGGTCCCCGGCCCACAGGTTGGGAACCACTGGGATAGAGAACAGGAACAAAAAAATAAACCGTTTCAGTGTGCTTAAGTCAATCTTTACAATTGTTGCAGGATAGTGAAAAGATTGTGGGTATGCAAATGTTCTGCACTTGCCCCAGTTTACTCTTTACCTGCCCTTTTCCTCATTACTCTAAAAAACACTACCTCATCATCCCCTACATGGCTCTCATTCCTTAAAATTCGAGGAAGTCATGCCTCACTAGTCACCCAATCACCAAATATTTATTAACAAAAAACACCCACACCACCCTCCACTCCTCCTGTTAGTTTTTGTCTTACCAATCTTTTACCAAGTATCGACCATGTGCGGAGCTGAGATTGCATCTATAGACAGGGGCATTCTTATTTACCTCAAGAGGGTGGTTACCTTTAGGGTTTCTGAATTCATCTTTAATATTTTGGTCTAGCTATGAGAGGTTACAAGCCTTCAGCGCTTTGTTGAATCATAGAATTAGATCCCTCATTGCCTTGGTCTATAGGACAGCGGTTAAGTCTTTGCTGGTAGGAGTCCAAGTTAGATCCACCAGGAATATGTCAACCTTATTACTGCAATGCAGGGTGCCTCCGTTTCTGAGGGTTGTATGGCAGCCACTTGGACCTCCTCTTTCCCCCTTGTCACCTGCTACAGAATTACTCAGTAAACTGGAGATGAAAGATATTTTTGGTTCAAGAGTTTTGCCTTCTATGAAACAATATAGCCTGGCTCTCTATAAATGTATACCTCTCATTAGTATTTTTTTTCTTGTACATGCAGCCCTAGTTGTCTGATCTTACTTTGTACATCTTGAGCTGTAAGGAATTAAAGCGATGGCAGGGATGAGGAGGTAATGTTCCAATTACTTACAAGTAATGGCATTACTCCAAGCCCAAATGTCTTGCTTTAAGCCCTTACCTCCCTCCCGGTCGATCCTGGGCAACTAGGCTTAGTGAGTTCTGTGCTGCTTTGCAACAGGAGGAGTGGAGGGAGGAGGGGCTTTTATGTTGATAACGATTTAGTGATAGGGTGTCTGATGAGGCAAGACTGCCTGGAATTGTAAGGAATTAAAGTGAGGGACTACGATTTGGAGTAATGTGATTATCAATAAGTAATCCTAACGTTAAACTACCATTCACAAAGCAACTCGGTCTGGCTTTAATGTTACGGGGCATGCAAACTGTTGGCTTCTTTAACCGAACTAATTTGATTTTGAAACCTGTTAACAATGATTTACAATGGAAAATCCGTGGGCAGTTGGCTGGTGTTGGGGGCAGGGAGCATTTATTCTATGGTCGTTACTTTCTTGCAGAGTGCTCTGACAGTGCACGCAACATGCCTGAGAAACCAAGGCGATCAATATGTTTTAAAAATACCACATGTTTTCACTTTAAATTGCATTGTTCTTTTTAATTTGTCTCCAATGGCATTGCTTTCTGCTTAGATTGCTGCTAGCTTCAGTAATTGCTAAACTGTGAGAGAATGTGGGTCGTGAACAAACATCTAATTTTAGGAGAACTGTGTTAACCAGAGAACTAATTAAACCCATTATCTAGTATTTCCGTGCGACTGCAAATTCCCTCTATTGGCTGAGGTAGCTCATTAAAACGATCCACGCAGGCTGCATTAAATAACATACACACACGCCTGTGTTTGGTCGAGTATTCCCTTGCAAGTCAGGTACAAAACAGGCATTTCGAATCTTCTTAAAATGGAATGTGATGAGGTCAGTTAAATTGCATCTAATTCCAAATCTATATTTAGCTTGCGGCTGGTCTCCATAAGGGAGGGAGGCTTAAAACACAAAAACGATCCGAACAAGAAAGAAGATTCTCTAAGTGATGAAATGCCACCAAACAGACCCCGGGACAAGCTGCAGTAAAGTTGCCGAGACAGAGAAATCAATACGAGTAGCAGGTGGGCATTGGGACGGTTTTAAAACGAGAAAGCGCACACAAGTTACATCAAGTCAAACTAATGTATTGTTTTCAGCCTCATATAGCAAAACATTTTTACAATACCTAAACTTTGAATATTTTTTTAATAAATCATTTACATTTATAAATAAATAGCTTTGTTTCATGCTCCTTTGATACTATTGAGGAAGGAGGATAGTGATGCATTTAGCTATGAAAGCTCCTACAAACCCATTGGGCCCGAATCCCGAAGGTAGCTGTGTGCAGTAAAGTTTAGAATGCAGACGCTAGGCACTCGTGGTGGAATCTCCACACTCCGAGCGGAATCTCCACGCAGCGCTTTGCAGACAGTGCGCTATGCAGAATCCACCATGAGTGTGGAGACGCTGCACTCATTATTTTACTACATTTAAGTACCTTCGTGAATCGGGCTCAGTGATGTTAAGGACTCTCAAGTTTCAATGCTTGGATTTAATGAATATCATCTCCAGCAATTCTTTGTAATGCATTGTTTATTATATACTTGTATTGCCACTCTTTTGTTCATTGTCATGATTACATATATTCCTATAAGCTTTGCTAGACTAGTGTATTCATTCTTATTAAATTCTTTTAAATATGTAGTGTAGCTTTCTTGTGTGTGTCTATTCATGGTGAAAAGAAAGAGCTTGGGTCTCACTAGCAGATCAAATCATCCTGTAGTCTCACAGGACTGATTGTTGCCCTGTAAGCACTGTCTTCAAGTAATTCCTAGTAGGTTAGTTGATTAGAGTTTGCCCAATTTTCTGGCTCAGGGCTGGTAAATTGGGTAAGCCTGCACTTTGCCAGGGGTTTTAAAGTATTTACAACTGCTGTATGTGCTTCTAAAGTTGCAAAAATGTACGAAAAGGGGGCATACCTCAATCCAGGAGACATCTCAGCATGGTGAAAATGCCCCACATTTTACCAACGGTCATGGAAATGAGTACTCTAACTTTAAAAACATGTTCTTAAAACGGTTCAAGAGCATCACTTTTAGAAAAATGGAAAATGCAACTTAAAAATAATCAACCTAAAATGGGTTCGGTAAGCATAGTGGCTGGGTGCAAGGCATAGGTGGGTGCTCTATGGGTGTATGGACAATGTACAGCTGTCTCAAGGAACTCAGGAGTGAGGCACGTAGCACACCCAAACGCTATGATGCACACCCAAATCCTGGTTGTGGCCTAGGGCAAGTCTTTGCTAATTGTCACATCCTGCAACCAAGGCTGTTTTATTCATAATCTAGATCTGAATTTACAAAATAATCTAAATAACAGGAGTCAATCAGTATTGTCTCTAAGCCCTTCTTCCCCAATATCACCATGAAATATTTCTACCTCTCAGGGTTTTTACAATCTCTGGAACTTCAGGTGTGTATTTTAGATTGCACTGCCCAAAGTTACTCTCACCTGGACAAACCTATCCTTTAACACACATTCACATTCATGAACTAGGGCTGAAGAATAGTCTTAATATTACAGTGCATGCCTCTTGTCTACTTATGAAAACACCATCAAATGTAATACCATTTTATTTTCTGGACGCTCTAAAAGCATGAAGAAAAACGCTCTACAAATGGTGTTCTTCTGGAGAGGGAGTGGGCAGCTGCCAGAAATGGTGGGCGTTCTTTTCTAGGCTCCTGCTGGGCACCGGAGAATCTGTAGCGATACACCGAACAATAGCTGCAAAAATGACCACCAACACCTCACAAAGAAAATGTGCTAAGACAACGCCCATTGATCAATCCGCTAGGGGCCTGGTCCATGCCCCAGGGACACCTGAACTTGTTGGCGGGGCTCATAGCTGCTGCTAGCGCGCCTTGTCCTTAGTAAGTAAACTTACAAGGGGACGCATATAGGTCGATGAATCTTTTGGATTGCATAGAGTATCCTAGCCAAGTGGTGACCAGTGAAAACATCAACAATAATTCTAACCAACACATAACACCATCTCTTAGTCTAATAACAAAACACCATCACTCTCAATTTGAGTTAGTTTGTTTTATTCCCTATTAGTTACAATTTGTTAATCAAATTTTGTTATCATCATGAGCAATAATTCATCAAGTTTTTATTAATAAGCAAAGAACAACATTAATATAAGCTACCAATTTTATAATCATTGATTAATTCAGCAATGCAAGTCAGTCAGTCAAAAGTCAAAGTCACCATTCAGTCGCCCTTGTCAGCCTACCTATCTCAGATTAGCATCAGCATGTGTGTCTTCATGCAAAAAATAATTTTGTCAAAAGTCTCAATTTGGAAAAATATCGAACTAAGAGAAAAACATTTTTAAGCAGCGCAGTTGGTACCTAGAAGGAAAAAGCACACATTAGTCGGACAATCATTTATAGCTACCTATCCAAGATAGATCAGCA
Source organism: Pleurodeles waltl (assembly GCF_031143425.1). NCBI lineage: Eukaryota > Metazoa > Chordata > Amphibia > Caudata > Salamandridae > Pleurodeles > Pleurodeles waltl. The sequence goes on along the minus strand of NC_090448.1, from coordinate 1,062,888,331 downwards.
ACAAGTCAGTCTTGGTCTCCAGGTCATGAGTCATCAGCAAGGCTCGGGCTCACAGGGAGCAAGCCCAAATATCAGCACTTCGGACAGCGTCTCCTGACATCATCAACTTTCGCCTCTCCACTCTAATTTCCCTTCCCGTGTCATGACTTTTTATTAGAGTCTCCCAGTCCATCCCACAATTTGCTAATTGGTCAACCTTATCAGGGGTTATGACTCCAACCTATAATTTTTGTTTATCACTTTTCTGCATCTGTACAAGCATCAAGTTCAATTAATATGATTGGTCCCTCCATCGATGAGAACATCATCCGGCTCTTCAGGTAACAAAATTGTTGCCCATAGCTTTTAGTCAGTGGTTCCATTGTTCGAGTCCTGGGAAAGTACATTTAGCCTACTCTACACATAATTGTATCAATTTGTTCTGATCGTCTCCTGTCCACTGGTGAGTTTGCAGAAAATTCTAGCAGAGCTAATTTCTTAACTCAGTTCAAGGTCCTTTTCTCCGGTTTCAGTACTGTGTGGCTCATCGCATCTCCACGCTTAAGCAAGCAAGGCCCATCGCCGACCAGGCCTCCAGTTCGGCTAAGTTAAGGATACGAAGCACCATAAAACTTAGGTTATATCATCAGTTATGGCATATTATTACATATTTCATACAAATTTTGCATTATTTTAGTATTGTTAACACAGATGGTGACCACTCCCCGTGGGCACATTTTGCACATTACACATTATTTTCATTTATTAGTTTTCAAATGTCATTTTTCTCATTAGATTAGTATGTATATGCAAATCATTAGAATATTAGCATATCTGCTGCAACACTGCCTATACACAGGAGACTGCATGTGCAGCCTGGGGCTCCCTGCACCCGTCCTAGAGTGGCTATGTGGTCCCAGAGTGTGCGGGATGTGGAAGGAGGCCCCCCACGCTCATAGTTGCCCACCCTATGACTCGTGGACCTGCCCTGCAGCAGAGAAGAGGTGATTTGATTCAAAGCCTGCAGTCACTGTAGGCTTTGACAAGTGCAGCAACAACGACTGAAACAGGCTGAAATGGCCGATCTTTGAGAGGTGAGGAACAGCGGCTGAGAGGCAAGTGTGCGACCGCAATTAGAGGCCGGATGAGAGGCAGTAGTGGGCTGCGGTGGAAAATGACGATCCTACCTCTCCCTTCCCCACTTGCTTTAGAGGTCCGATATTGAGGGGGAGAACTCCAGTGCCCACGTGTAGTGCAGTCTTCCTGAACAGCCCTTCAGAAAAGCAGGAATGATAAGCCACACAGGAATGATCATACAGTCATTGGAGTGAGATGAAGGGTCAGGCCGTCAACTGTAACCGGTTGTGTGTATGCTGGGGAAAGTGTGGTCGGTAGGAGGCAGTGGCAGCATTCTTCCCTCTGAAATCTACATGACTGCAGTCCCTGGACCAGCTACTTCAGAAACACAAGGACAGTTAGGTACTGGAGTACTTCCCTGAGAACTGTGGCTGGTTGACATCCCCTTATTCATCCGCCAGCAATGATCGATTAGAACCTGAACCTGCCCACTCTGGACTAATTGCGCCACCACTGGGTGACCCTTGAACAGAGGACAGCTACAAGTAATCCATCCTTTGACTTCATATGGATGTGTGAAGGCTGGTTGTTAATACACACCAAGGGCTGCCAGCCTGAACTAGTGAGGGTGGCGTTTATCACCCTGGGCTGCATGTGGCTGAGGCCCTCCTTTCCTTAGAGGAGATATAACAATAGTGATCCTCACCAGCTGTGTGGTTGAATCTGTAAAAGAACGTCTCTGTTGAACTGTGTAGGGCATCCTTGAGCTGGTATAGGAAGCACGGGAGAACTGACCTGCACACTCCTTTTGGCTGGGATAGATTAGCTTAGCAATTGATATCCCAGATCACATTTTCAGGGACCCCTTTGGTAACACCATACTGTCTCTAAAGCCACTACCATGGGGTGCATTAAGTCTACCAAACCAAAGATTCACCATTACTGGGGACCGTCCCACTATAGCCTCTCAGATGATTACTCCACCCATACTGTTGAATACTGTGTCCCATCCACACACCTGGTGCCCTCACTAGATAAACTAGATGCAATTTTCTAAGAAATTAAAGGCTCTAGAGCTGCAATTGAACATCGTATTGACACTCTGTCGCTGACTTTGGGATCCTGTGTGATAACCACTGCAAAATCTCAGAAAAACTGTCATCAGCTGAAACCACACCATCTGTGTTGGCCCTGTGCAGACCTCCTACACCACTGCTAGCTCTGAACTCCAGAGGCAGCTCATCATCCTCCGTGACAGGGCCAAAGATGCAGAAGGACGTGCATGTTGCAATAATGTGCGCATTATAGGTGTATCGGAGGGGGTGGAGAGCTCCAACCCGATGCAATTCATTGAACATTAGTTCCAGACATTAGTGGCCCCACAGGGACCTTCAACGCTTTCCAACTAGGAGTGTGCACATCGTGTCCCCACTAGACGCCCCCCCCAGTGTTCTTCCGTGCCCCATGATTGTGCATGTTCTCAATTTCAGAGATAGTGATATTCTCCTTCAGAAGGCCAGGGAGAAAGCCCCCCTAACCATGGAAAATGATACTTTATCTTTTTTCCTGGATTATACCTTTGAAGTACAAAGAAAACATACTTCTTTTACGCGGCTAAAAGACAGTTGTGTACAGAGGGCCTCCCCTATGCCCTACTGTATCCAGCACAATTGAAAGTATTACGTAACCAAAAATCCATATTTTTTTAATCCCCAAATGCGGCATGGGACTGGCTGGAACAAAATTATCCTAATATGAAGTGGCATCCTCCTCCAGACCGTCCTCTGAGGAAGCAGCATGTACCTTCTCACTGGCTTAGACAGAGACAACCGCGTGGGTCAGCCTCTGCAGGGGCTCCATCCGCACAACAGGCCTGGAGCGCAGACGGGTGGTCCTAACAACGATGTTCTTGCTGAATGTACAACACTGTCTACCATCCTCTAGCTCCTCAACCGGCACCAACTCTGAATCAAACACAAGCATGGCATTATTTCATAGTGTAACACCTCAAACTGCTGATTTATTGACTTGAGTTATGTCATAGATACTGATCATCCTGTTGTCCCACCTGACACACTTGGCATACGACTCAACTAAATATCCTATGTGTTCCTCCTCTCCCTTCTCCCCCATCTCTCCCCTTCCTCCCCCTCCTCCCTCTCTTGCCTCAACTATACCTAACCCACCCTACCCTTTTCCTCTTTCACTCTAATTGTGGCAGACGATTCAGAGAAAGGCATGATAAGGATAAACCGGGTACATGCGGAGGCCTGCAGTGGATTTGTTGTATATATAGCAACTGTTGTTTGACTGTTCAACCTAGACTACTACCTCAATCAATCAATCAATCAGTGATTTCTAAAGCAAGGCTAATCACCTGCAGGGTCTCCAGGCACTATTTGCGGTCATGCTGCTCAGTCGAAGAGCCAGGTCTTGAGGTCCTTCTTGAACTGCTTCAGTGATGCAGTCTGCCTGAGTTTGAGAGGTATCGTGTTCCATGTCCGGGCTGTGATATAGGCAAAGGATCTTTCTCCTGCTGTGCTTTTCTGGATCTTGGGAATGGCTACAGGGGTGAGCTAGGAAGAAAAGAGTTGCCTACTGGGTACGTAGAACGTGAGGAAGTGGTTGAGGTGTGCCAGTCCTATGTTATGTAATGCCTTGTAGGTGTGGATCAGGAGTTTTAGGTGATGCTCTTGTTGACTGGGAGACAGTGTAGGTCTCTGAGGGGGGAGGAGATGTGGCTGTGCTGGGGGGTGTCCAGGATGAGTCTGGCTGCTGCATTCTGGATTCTTTGTAGTCTTGATTGTAGTTTCTTGGTGATGCCAACATAGAGTGCATTGCCATAGTCCAGTTTGCAAGTGATAAGTATGTAGGTGACTGTCTTCCTCGTGTTGGAGGGGATTCAGTTGAAGATCTTTCGAAGGAGTTGGAGGGTGTTGAAGCATGATGACAAGACAATGTTAATTTGGTGGGTCATGGATGGAGAGGAGTCCAGGATGATGCTCAGATTGCATGTTTGGTCCGTGGGAATGGGGGTGTTTCCCAACCATCAGGAGTTGTTGCAGGCGGAAGGGGTGGAGCCGATTACGAGGATCTCTGTCTAATCCAAGTTGAGTTTGAGGCAGCTGGCTTCCATCCAAGTGACAACTGCTCTCACTGCATTGTGGAAACTTCTCTTGGCCTTTACAGGGTTGTCAGACAGGAGAGGATCAGTTGGGTATCGTTGGCTTAGGAGACTATGTTTCGCCTGTGTTGTTCGATGGTCCTGGCTAGCAAGGCCATGTAGATGTTTAAAAGAGTTGTGCTGAGTGGCAATCCTTGGGGCACTCCAGAGCATGTATCTTTGGGTTCTAGCTTGAACAACAGTAGTCTGACACTCTGTGTTCTTCCGGTGAGGAAGCCCTGATCCATTGCAGTGCTTCATCATAGATGCCTGCATCGTGGAGTCTAGCACAGAGGGTGGAGTGGGAGATGGTGCTGAATGCGGGGGGAGAGGTCGAGGAGGATGAGTGTGGCTGTGCCTCCATGGTCTAGTATGGCCCGTAAGTCATCGGTGGCTGCTATAAGTGCTGTTTTGGTGCTATAGTTGCTCCTGAATCAAGATTGGGAGGGGTCTAGGATTTTATGTGTCTCAAGGGATTCAGTGAGTTGCTGGTTGACTGCCTTTTCGGTTACTTTGGCTTTGAAAGGGAGCTGAGAGATGGGTCTTTAGTTTTTCAGCTCCCTTGGGTTGGCGGTGTTTTTTTTTAGTAGAGGGTTGATCTCAGCGTGCTTCCAGTCTGACGGGAAGGTGGCGTTCTCGAAGGATCGGTTGATAGTTCGGCAAAGCTCAGGTGCTATGGCGGTGCTGGCTAGGTTGAAGATGTGATGAGGGCACAGATACAAGGGTGCTCCAAAGTGGATGGAGTTCATGAGTCTTTGGGTGTCGTCTTTGGTGATGGGGGTCCAGAAGTTCAGGTTCTGGTGTGGTGCTGGGTCCATGGTGGTATTTGTGGGCGGTGCAAGTGGGTTTTGGTTCTTGAAGCCTTCGTAAATGTCTTTGATTTTTTTGTGGAAAAATAGGGTGAGGTCATCGCACAAGTATTATGAGGGAGGGATGCATGAGGTGTCTGTCCCGGGGTTCGTGACAAAAGCGAAGAGCTCTTTGTAGTTGTGTGCGCCTGTGTTAAGGTGTTGTTCAATTGTAGATTTGTTAGCGGCTCTGCTCTGATGTTCTAGTGGTGCGTGGTGACTGCATTCTTGTAGGCTATGCGGTCTTAGGCTCACTTGCTGTTCCTCCTTTTCCATTCCTGTCATCTGCAGGAGGGTTTAGACTTTTGTAAGTCATAAACCATTTAGGTGTTTTGCTATGTTGGTTTCCTGCTTGTTTCCTGAGGGGGCTATGTTGTTGGTGCACTCTGGTAACCAGTGGTGTAGATTGCGTGAGGCTTCATTAGTGTCTGCTGCATCCGGGGGGGGTGGCTGAGAACATTGGTGAGTTGTGCTCCTGTAACTTTGCCCCAGCGTCTGCCAGGGAGGTGGGGGCATAATGGTGTGCAGTGTCCTTCGTGAAGATAAAGGGACGCACTTATGGTTGGTCCAATGGTGTTCGGAGGTGTGAGAGCTGGTTATGTTGTTCCCTGCTGAGAAGACAGGGTCAAGGATGTGGGGGCATAATGGTGTGCAGTGTCCTTCGTGAAGATAAAGGGACGCACTTATGGTTGGTCCAATGGTGTTCGGAGGTGTGAGAGCTGGTTATGTTGTTCCCTGCTGAGAAGACAGGGTCAAGGATGTGTCTGGCTCTGTGGGTGGGGACGTTGACAAGTTGTTTGAGGCTGAGTGTTGCGAGGATGTCCAAGAGGTTTGTGGTGTTGGAGTCATCGAGGTGGAAGTTGAGGTCGCCGAGTAGTGTGTAGTTGGAAGAAGTGAGTGCTTGGGGGGGCAACGGGGTTGGTGATGTCTTTACAGAATTGAGGTCAAGGTCTACCTTAATATGAATATCAAAGAGTTAACATGTCTAAACGTTGGGGATATTCATCTGTAGTTTAATGCAAATCTTATAAGTAATTTTACCATTATCATTCCCCGGGTGCCCATACAAGAGGGATCTCAGAAATATACTCTACGAATGACAACGGGTTGGTTCCCCCCTCAGTAAGCAAATGCCAGATGTCTTATTTTCATATTGGTAAATGTTTATCTCAGTGTGCTTTGGTCGAACGTGAAGTTCCACTGGACCTGGTGTTAGGGGTACTTTATCATCAGAGTTGACTTAGTTACTCTGCCTGCCATGCACATAATCTCAACAAGTGGGTCTCTGTCAACCTGACTAACACTGATGTATTCCCGTGCCAACTATATTACAACACTACAAAATACTCACTTCGAAAGTAGGGCGGTTAGGATTATTACAAAAAAGTCATGGAATACCGGCGCAGTTTGTTTTCCAGAAACTCACCTCACCACCCCTGAAGTCACAAAACTGAGAACGAAATGGAGGGGTCAAATAGTTGCTACTATCTATTTCGGATTCACCGAGGGGCAGCTGTGTGGTTGCGAGGCGGGTTAAATTTGAGACACAGGAGACACAGGAGGTTAAGACTGATGTGCATGGACAAAACGTCTTTATCTGGGGGTCATTGGATAGCGAAATGTTAATTCTAGGTAGTATATATGCACAGAACGCTGGCCAAGATCTTTTTCTCCAACATATATCCTATATTCTTGCGGATTGGTCACATCTTCCATGGTTGATAGGGGGAGACTTTAATGCTGTCTTGGATGTCGACCTTGACCGCTCTCGCCACCCACTGACAAACACAGGGACCATCAAACAAGCTAAAGCCCCAGCGGAATAGGGTTTTGAGTTGGCTCTTATTTGATGTTGGGAGAGCATGTGTGAATATTCTTTCTTCCCCCCACACTCGGCCTACATACACAATTAGATTGCATATTATGTACATCATCCATGGTTGGAAAATTCACTGGGTCAACCTATCTGGGAGGCCATTTCAGACCATATTCTCCTAGAGGTTGTATTGACATGAGGTAGAATCCCAATTCCCAAACCAACATGGCGGATGCAGCCCAATCTGCTTGAAGATGTGGTATTCCAAGACACCCTGGGTAACACCATTGACTCATACTTTGCTGACTTTGAGGGAACAGCTTCCATGCCACTTGTTGAATGGGAAGCTTTCAAATTAGTGATAAGGGGAGTATCCATAACTACCGTAACAGGTGATCGGCACTCTCTTCTTCAAGAATTTCAAAATACAGAAACACAGGGTGCCTTAAACGTGGGTCAGCACATGATGCTGCATGACTGGGAGACCTCTAGAGTGAGAGGATAGACCATGCAGAGCTATTAGAGAGGTTGAGAACCATTGACCATAAATCATATTTACAGAAGATGCACTCTGATGGTCACAGGGCAGGTACATTACTATCTCGCCAGATATGTCCACCACTGTCTCCCACTCCAATACTGAACTTTACATTATCTTATAGGATTCCATGCACCACTCAAGTAGCTATTAATGAGGCTTTCCGCTCCTACTACACTAAGCCCTATAAAGCCTACCCCGCCCCAACAGTCTTGGATTAAGACGTTTTTCTGAGAAACCTTAGACTTACACAGATTACTCCAACTGTGCATCCATCATCAGGAGCCCCCCTGTCTTTCAATCTTTTGAGGTCTTATCCGGCCTCCAGATCAATCATGCGAACTCTTTTGCCTTCTCCTTTTGGGACACTATCCGGCACAACACAGGTCACATGTGTACGTGAGCTATACCTGTTGCACAACACACATTCTGTTATTTGAACATCAAAGTCCATAGATCTCCCATGAACCTAATGGATGGGAGCCTACTTAAGGTCATTTCAGCACAGTTTTGGGTCGCATTTACTGCTATTGGTAACAGGTCGACTGGCTCTTTCCAAGATGGTCATGCTGCCCAATCTATTTTACTTTTTTGTCATTCTATTGGTACTCATCCTGCGATGGGTTTTCAAATCCCTCAACTCCCTCCTACTTCACTCCATATGGGGCCCTGGTAGACGGCGGGTTAGTCTTTCAAAATTGCAACCACTGATAGACAGTTTTGGGCTGGGAGCCCCTGACTTCCGATCTTATTGGCATTCATGCAGCTGCAATGGCTCTCCCACTGCCTGGCTGGGATACACAGACAGGAAATAGGCTACTCACAACCCATGTTGAATGCTGGCTTGTTACATAGTCTACTGCTGCCGGGAGTGGCACTACCCTCTACACTTCCTCTACTACTCCGCAATGCTCTAATATATTGGAGAGCTGTGCTCCTTACCACGCACAGCATTTTACTATATGCCCCGAATGTCCCTGTATGAGGTCTGCCTGCGACAATGGGCAGGCTCACATTGGCGGGATTATGTTATTGTATTATCATGCATGGCACAGCAGACCTGTTTTGGGGGTCAGCAATTGCTGGGACTACAATTGCTGTTCTATGACGTGACAGACATACCACGGAGCGGTTAACTGTCTGCCTAATGTGACCAGTACAGAATGCTATATATAAGGAATGGAACTGTAGATCATTACACATATTGTCCCTGTTTTATTGCACATTTAATAAACTACGTTTAAAAAATGTTGTTTTCCTGCCAATCCAGCCAGATGTGCATTTAAAGAAATTGCTTTAATTCTTTCACTACTTTTGTCAGTTACACTTCTGTACCTAAGAGCTGGTAACAGCAGTAACCATCTCACCACATGCTGCCTTGTAGATTGCACCTGTATACCCTTGAAAGACTATCCGAATTTCATCCAATAACTCACACCATGAATTCTTGCCACATTGACAATTTGACAATAGAATGACTACAGTTCCCATCTGCATTGGTCCCTGAATTGAAGCATAAAACAAATATTGGACCCTCCAACATCCTCACCACAGATTAGTAACCTTTGTATCAATTCATTCTCTTTGAGGTCTATTCAACTCCTCTTCTGTTTTATCGTGCCCCAATTCAGAATAATAGTGTGCCAGACTCATTTTGTTCTGCTAAAATACTGCCAAACACTTTTGCAACATTCCTAGCATATACCATATGTCCAAATGCTTCTCTCATTGATGTCAGTACATCTTCCTGTCCCATGGACCTCTACTGCTGCAAACGTTCTGCAGCTTTTATCTTAAACAAACCCTTTTTACTCTCAACAATGCCAACATTATGTGCACTTCATAGGCCGTGTCATGAAGGACTGTGTTCATGCTGGGGAAAAGTGCGAGTACGTTTTTATGTAATTGCTGTTTCTAAAGCATACGGCTTTAAATGAGATTTGAACCGAGGGAGCGCTTGAGCTGCGGTCAGCAGATTTCAGAAACAGTGAACAGTGATGTCTCTCTCTCTGAGCTGTGCTACATGCAGAAAATAGCAGAGTAAAATGTGTGCGAGCGCGTAATAGCAGGAGCACCGCTGTGCCACGCGCGAACACACTCATCTTGGGATGTCCCCATTCGCAAACATATCAGTTTCATTTGGTGCCTACAACAAAAAAGCCATATTCCCATCACCCCTTTCCTCCTCGTGCCATACGAAATTGGTAACACACAACAATCTGACCAGGGACGCTGAACCCGAGCAATCAACATTCTACTCCTATAGGCACATCAAACGAAGTAGGCTAAGTGGAAGGGCACTGCCTCTCGAGTGAACCACTTGGACACTTGTACTGTATCAGGTCGAAGAATATCAGCCGCACTGCATATCATTTCTCTCTCAGACCTCCTCCTAATTCTTCATTTCACAACGGAAACAATGCTTTCCTTGTGTGTTGTCTGATAACATCCTTTTCTAATACTGTGGTAAGCCTATATGGACTCTATTCTCAACTCCTGTGGAAAGAGTGTGTGGTTTCTTTTCCTCACCAAGCAGAATGGTTATTAAGATTAAGATTATTAATCGAATTAGGGCATCCCACTCCGCATAAAACACATTCATTCCACTACGTTTTAATACAAATAAATGCATCGTTTATCATCCAGTGAAATTTGCGGTTTTAATTAAGCTAATCGTGACACCCATTATTTCAAAGCAACATTGCAAGAAACCTCGTTGCCTGCTTTGGAAATATTATTTGATGCATTCTAAATATTTTTTTCCTAGAATCACACAGGCTTAACTAAATGCTGGATTTGTGTGTCTATAAATTGGTTTACATGATATACACCAACAGCTCTTCTTTCTATCACAAGAAGCCCTGTTAGTGACAAACACTAGTGATATCAAAATAAAGTGCTAGATAACTCCCGGGTTAAAAACTTCGGCGAATACATTTCTGAAGTGAAATATATACGTCTTTCTGCATTTTCATAAAAGTCCCAATCCATAACGTGTTTGCAAGCACGATGTTCAGAAACAAACTTGAATTAGCAAGAACAGCTATCATGACAACGCCAAGCAGTGCCAATGTTCATTTTGCTGTTTTCTCCATTCTGCATATATTGGTGCTAGAAGTGTAGGTAATGTTGCAAAATAACATGTTTGCTGGAGAGAAAATATACCGCATAATGGCCGGGCTGACGTTTTAAGTGATCATTAAATTAACTAAATATGTATGTGGAACTGTAAAGGGAGCTACAGACATACAGTTATCAAGGTAGAGATCTGTTGCTTCCCATGATCCATCAAATCAATCATCTTTAATGTGAACTTAAGTCCTCACTGCAAAAAATAGTCTGTCTAATGAATCACTGATAAGTCTGAATATATTTTCCTGTTTTACAACAAATTAAAAAAATGAAAATGGCTTTTTAAATGAGTTGTTTTAATTCATATTCTTACCATGGAAACTGCAATGGTGTTCATAAGACGTATTTTTAGATGTCAGAGGTAGCGGCATAATGCAGGCCCCTGGTGCTGCGGAGGGTGGTGGGGGGGTGTAAGTTTACAATGGCCCCCAACCCTTCAAAGGAGGCCAATTCAGATCATGGTGAATGAATATCTGGACAAAGGCACTCATTACGACAACGGCGGTCTTTGAAAAGAAGCCGCGGGAGCCAACATATCTCCAGTGCTGGCTATATGGCTGGCCCCCTATTATAACTTTTCCGCTGGGCCAGCGGACTGAAACAGCATTTCCGTCCGCTGGCCCAGCGGAAAAGTCACATCAACATTAAAGCCGGCTCATAATAGAGCCGGCAGCAATGTTGATGTGCAGTGGGTGCAACAGCACCTGTCGCGCATTTCACTGCCTGAAATTCGGGCAGTGAAATGCGCAATGGGGCTGTGCCTGGGGGCCCCTGCACTGCCAATGCCACGTGCATGGGTAGTGCAGGGGCCCCCGGGGTAACCCAAGTCCCCCTTACCGCCAGACTTTCCATGGCGGTGTTTACCACCATGGACAGGCTGGTGGTTGGGGACTAATGCTTGCAGTGCTGCCCTGGGGATTGTGACCGCCCGGCGGAAACCTGGTGGTATAGTGGAGAGGCCGGCGGAATGGCTTTGGCTAATGCGCCACGGTCATAATGCACTGGCGGAACACCGCCAGCCTTTTGGCGGTATTACCGCCAGTGTTCCACCGGCCGCCAGGGTCATAATGACCCACAAAGTGTCAGGTGTCGTCGAATAAGCAAAGGTCTTTCTAGGAAGTAGTCACTGATGTTGACACACTTTCTGATCGAAGAGTATATGTAGGACGCAACTGTAATGAGAAACCAATTTGCAGGACTATATCCATTTCCTATGTCAGTAAGCAACCAGCAAGACTGGATATAGTAGGGGTATTAGGACAGATTTTGTGTAGCAGTGCTCGAGGGGAAGATAGCAGAGTAGAATGAAAATGTGCCTGCTGCTGCTTTCTTCCCCAGCGATGGTGCGCTAAACCCTTCTGTTACAAAATCTTATGACCGGACACATTTTAAAACGTTTCACACAGTGGATGATGCTCTGCAGTGAGGCACACATTTGTGCTGCACTGCACAGCATCATCCAATGTGTGAAACGTGTTTGTGGCTCCAATTGTTCCATCTCTACAGGCCAGGGTTGGCAAAGGTAGTGCCAGAGATCACAAAGGGCAAGCTAGGGGTCGCAGCTGCAACCCCTGGTGACCCCTAAGTGGCATCCATGTACTTCAGCCAGCAGCCCAAAAGGAAAATGGCCAATGGGGAAAAATAAATCAATATCCAATCAGTATTCAGTATTAAGTACATTTACCCTGTCTGTGAACAACAAATCCTCTTGTCTTGTGTGGAAACGTTTAAGAAGGGGCAACAAAATGAGTAATAATCAATGCAATGAGGCAGCCAATGATAAGGCAAACACATCTTGAAAGAACTCAATAAGAATATTGAAGGTTAAGCAATGAGAAAAGGTAGAACTGACTGTCATTGATGATGAACCTGAGATCCAAACATTTCCCATTGAGGATTCAGGAAGTTGATTTTTCTGGGCCGAAATCCAACTCCCAACCACTGTAGTTGGTTGAGGATGTGTTGCTGAAATTATAAAATTGAAGATAATTATAATGAAGGGAGCTCATGCTCGCATCCATGTCTTTAATACAATCAAAACTTTCCTTCACAACTGGCTAGGTAAATCAGCATTTAACAGCAAGACCAAAGGTTCATGCTATGTTTGGTTAAAGCATATTGACTAAATAAGAAACAACATTAGAAAGTTATGTACAGTACCAGGCATGAAAACTTAATCATTAGAATAACCAGCAGACTTATGAATGTCTTCAAAACTAGAGCCAAATCAACAATCTTTGCTTGGCTTCTCTAGTGGAATGTGCTCCTAAAATGATTATGCCATTTAACCCAGTGTGCTAAAGATGGAAATGAAACTTGTTTATGTGTTTTTTTACAGAAATAAGTTAATGATTGATGAAGGGTGCTCTTAGTGAGGCTGTTCTTTGCTCATAACATTTAAAAAAAGAACTGACACATAACTTTGGTTGATTTGGAAAATACGGATAAAATACAGAATGTAAATTAGTTTTAGTTCCTCTTGAAACAGTGAAGTAGATTATAGTACCATGCTCTGTATGTTAGTAATATCAATGGCTCTAAAATCAGAAAGCCTTTTGAGACCACACACAGCAATATTGTAAGTTTTGCTAATAACATTTTTAAATACAGTTTATCATTAATTGAACAATTTAAGAGTTAGGTAAAAACTTTATTCACATCCCATAAAGACACACATTCTGAAGTTGGAGTATTTGAAAATCTTACTCTCTTTAACAGATGATAGATAAGATGACGTTTCCCAGATGGTTTACACTCTACTCTGACTTGATCAGATGATATCGCTAACCAGTAAGTGTTGACAGTTCTGTAGGACTTATTTTTGCTTGCCACTGACGGCAGTACAATTGACTATGATTGTTATATCTGCTAAAATGGAATCTGTATTCTATTCCACAAATCAGCTAACAAATTTCACCTTGCGGATTGATAACACTTTACTGTCCCTAGTGACCATGATTGTTTGATGAATTGTGCAGCCTCTAGCAAAATGCTTGAGATTCTCCAGGTCACCCCAAATGTTTCCGAGCTACCAGGATGAGGGACCAATTGAGGATCGATCAAATTGTGCCATAATCCCTGGAGATTGTGCAGGGGTTTAGGGAAAGAAGGTATAAGAATTGGAAAGTCAGACACTAACCCCAGAAGAATTGGGTACCAAACTTGAGATTACCACAAAGGAGAAATCAACACTAAACTGGCATGTTGACGCCTTGCTTGAGCTAGAACTTTGGTTGTCATTATGAAAGGGGGGAATGCATACTTAGGACTATGAGACCAAACTTGGAGAAAGACATCTGTGGATGCAGCAAGAGGATCTGCTCTCCAGCTGTAAAAGGTAGGAAGGTTGGAATTCAGTTGAGATACAAAAAGATCTATAAACAAGGGAGTCAATCAGGAAGACATCTTTTTGAATACTGAATGATGCAGAGGCCAGTCGCTGGAGCTCAGAATATATCTGAAATATGAGTCTGCCACTATGTTGAGATTGCCAACAAGATATTCTGCATGAACTGAAATTTTGTTTTGTTCTGTCAGACTTGCATCTGATTCTAAGATAAGATCTGGGGAAGAATTGAAAATGGCTATCCCTGTCCAGGCTTCCAAATAGTCTAGCCACCACTACGATTCTAGGATCCTGATGTAAAGAAATTTCATCTGTATATAAGAGCCTTTGTGTAGATGTCGAATTTTTGAACTTCTGTAAGTTTTGATAATGGAGAGGCCCAGGATAGATTGCTTGTATTGATGTAGCGAGAAGGCCTACTAGGCTGACTAGGATTCCTAATGAGATACTAACAAGAACCCCGACAAATCTGGAGTTAAAAATGGAACAAGAGAAGATTTATCCTAATTGATTATGAACACTAGTGATTGGAGAAGGAAGATTGTCAATGACAAATAATGCAGAGTTGTTAAAGCATTATGAGCCATGATTAAAATGTTGTCTAAATGGAATATTAATCTGATACCTTGGGCTCTCAGAGAAGCTGCCTTAGGTTTCACCAATGTTGTGAAGCACTGGGGTTCTAAAGCTAGTCCAAAAGGAAAACGACAAGTGAATTGGAAGGTATGATCTTCCCAATGGAACTGAAGATACTTCCTGCAATCTTTATGGATAGCAATTGCCAAATCTGTATCTTGTAAACATAGCTGGACCACTGAAGCTCCTTGAAGGAGAGTATCTCTCAAATGCAAGATTGTGTCCATTTTGAAGTCATAGTAAATCACAAAACGGTTGAACTGTTTGAGGTTTATTGTGGAACCCATCTTTTAGTTTGTCTTTTGGACTAAAAAGAAATTGCTTAAGAAACCTGAATGATCATGGGTCGTTGGCTCAATTGCTCTTTTAAGAACCAAAGTCTGACTTTCTTGACATACTAAAAGTTTTAGTTCTTGAAAGAAACACAGTGGGGGACGGCAGAAGTGTTGAACAGGAAGCACATAGAGTCTCTTGCACTGCCTTGGGCAAGTGATCGGACATAGGGATCTTTTTTATTGACTTTCAAGCATTCAGGAAATTTGACAGACGCTCAACCAGACAAGGATGGCCAGAGTTTACACTTACTGATAGCTACATTTCCTCCTTGCCCTCTGGAGCTTCTCCCCTTGTAACCTTTGCCCCTCTGTAGGTAGAACTGAGGCAGTATTCATGAAACACATAGTAGTAATCTCTAAAGGAATTGAATTTGGAGTTAAAATGGCCAGCAGAATGGTTCTTGCTTCTATTAGCCTTGGTGAAAACACATTGTCCAAAGATCTTCCTGAGAGAAGATTGAACTTTGGCCAATGATGCAAAAGTAGTGACATATTTATAACATTCCTTGATAAAGGGGTCACCAAACAATGTACATTCACCTTGAAAGCCAGCTTCCAAGCTAGTCATGGCATCCAGTTTGGGATCAGTTTTCAAAATGAGACCTTTACATCTTTCGTGACATATTGATGCATTAGCATTTCCCATTAGGCAATCGCTCTTTGAGTCCAATTGGACAGTTCCTCTAGGTCTATAGGTTTAACCTCTATTATGATCTCAACAGTAATTTCCAAAATCCTTGTTAGAGGGCCAATTGTGTCTAGTACTTTGTCTTGGCACATTGACTAGGCTCTGTTGATCTCTTTTTTGGGGTCTTTCCACAATTACTAAAAGAATACCTGCATGTTAGGATCAGTAGATGGAGTTACAGTGTCATCTGTAGAAATAGTCTACCAAGGGTATTTAAAGAGTAAACTTAATCAAGTTTGCATTTCCTGATTTCCCCTTCAGGAAGGGACAAAGCAGACTGTTATCACATCATATAATTGACTGACATTAAGGTAGTCTTCTCAAAACTTGTTGTCTTCCCTTCCCTGTTTCTGTTTTGCTCATTTGGCTTTTTGGTGCCTTAGAGCTCTCTTCACGTAACCACTAATCAGTCCTAAAGTGCTAGTGCTCACTCACTAAGCCATGGTAAAATTGGCTTACAACTGATTGTCATATTTAATTTACTTGTATATCATAAGTTAAGTGGTATACAATAGAACCAAGGCTCATAAAGTAAATGCTACTAATGAGCCTACAGCATGTATGGTGCCACCCACTTATACAGCTCGTTAAAACATGCCCCAGTCATGTTATTGCAGCCTCTATTCAGTTTTAAACTGAGATTTTGACTTGGCAAAATAAACCGCTTGACAGGCCTAAAACTCCAGTTTTATTACATATATGTCACCCCCAAGGTATGCCCTAAACAGCCCATAGGGCAAGGTGCAGTGTATTTTATGACATATATGTCACCCCCAAGGTAGGTCCTGAACAGCCCATAACGCAAGGTGCAGTGTATTTAAAAAGCTGGACAAGTACTTTTAAGTTTTACAAGTCCTGGTAGTGAAAAACTACTAAATTGTCTTTCACTTCTATGACCTCTTCTTCACTCATAGGATAACATTGGGCTACCTTATTACTTTTAGTAAGTGATAACTTGTTTATGTGCAGGTAGAAATGTCATGTTCGGAGCCTAAGTGATTGTAATTTTAAATCCTCTTTAATGGTAAAGTAATATTTTAAGTCACACTTCTGAAAATGGCACTTTTGGAAAGTTAAGTTATACAATGAGGCAATTGCCCACTAACCCTCATGACCAGGGTAATATATGTAATAATAATATAGGTCAGTGCAAGGGGGAAGTAGCCTAGACTTCCACGGTATGTTAACAACTTAATGAAATCACTCTGTGCCAATAATGTCAAACAAACAAGATTTATTGAGCATTTCAAACGTTTCTTTCATTTGCATCTTATGTTAACATATAATATTAATAATACATTTTCATATTATGCATCATGAACGACGGTAGGTGCTCCAGAACAAACAGTGAAAGTGCGAAGGTGCAAGTGAGTGGCCGTGATATGTACATGTAGTGCAGAGTGTGGTTGTATGAAAATTGATGACTTCCAGTGGCTCCTGCAATCAAGGAGGCCCTGGTGTGTCACAAGGTTTCTTATATGCTTTTCTCATTCACTCTTTTGGAAAGTGTTGATGTTTCGACCCCTCGTACAGGTGAGTCAGGACTGGGTCATCATCAGGACAGAGATGAATATGGTGGAGGCACCTAAGTTCCAGTGGTGAGAAAGGACAAGTAATGGCTGGGATTTCCAGTAATCGTAGTCCCGAGGGGCTGTAGGTAGGTATCACTCTGTTCAATTACTATGAATTAGGCAGGCCCAGTGTCGTATAAATCCGACGTGGGGGAATTAAACAACTTGAACAATCCGTGGGCTAAGTATAGCCAGAAAGCATCAAGATGGTAGAAGTAAAGTGAAATAAACTTGAAACAACCATGGGATAGAAATAGCCGGGGAGGCGAGGTTCCGATTATCTAATAATGGGAACTTCCTCGTTGTAGACGGACGGCCGCATCAGTCGCCCCCCGTCCTGTTTCCTTAGTGTCCAGTGCGGCGTAAAAACAGCCAGTAACAACCAGGCTACTTCCCCCTTGCACTGACCTATATTATTATTACTTTTAGAAAGTTGGCATTTTCTATTCCTAGCTATTTGGTACCCACAGCCTGTTTCCTGTGTCACATGACTAGATGTAGTTGGCATTTGTGTATTCCTCCCAGACATCCACACAATCAAGGGAATGGGTATTGGCAGGACCATTCAAAGCTGGATGGGAGGGACAGAGCTGTGAAGAGCCCCAGGTGCTCTTCAAAGACACTGCCTCAGTTCATACACAAAGAACTTGACACTAAACTATTGTGACTGCATTCAGACTGTGACCAGGACAGGTATGCAGGAAATTTCAGACACTTCGGTGGGGGGAAAACTCCAGAAGTTTCTTCCACTTCAAAGCTGTCATGAGGACTCCAGACCCACTCTTCAGTACGCTATTGGACCTGTGGATACTGGCTGCCCAGCTGACCTGCTGTACTAGACCTGTTTGGACCTTCACCAGGACCTGCTTGATGCCTGTCCTCCTTTCTGAGAAGGAATATTGGACCTGCTTCCTTCGTCCCAGGCTGAGGAGACTCCAAGGGTCAGCTGACTGACCTCCTTTTCCGATCTACAGGGACATTAATAGCTCCTGAGGCCTCCCTGCAACTGCCCAGCTGACCTGCTGCACTGGACCTGCCTAGACCTGCAACTAGACCTGTCTGATCCCTGATGGCCTCACTGGAGTCAGTTTCCAATCCCTAAGAGGTGCAGTTTGTGCAAAGATCTTACAGCCTGCACCGACCACCAATACAAAGCTCTGGTGGACCTGACTCTATGCGCTACAGTAAACACCAGTGACGCCCAACAAAGTGAGATCTACAACTCAAGCTACATCATTGACAGCCCATAGTGACCACCAAAGTGAAGCTCCAATCACAACCAGTTGTGACGCCCAACAGGATCTTCCCACTACAGTGATGGCCATCCACGATGCTCGGCCTGTTCTTTATGCTACAGCAATGGCCATTATTGATGCTCTCCTTGCTTCCCATGGCCTCCTCCACCGTGAACTGGGCTCTTCAATTCGGATTTTCAGAAGGGAAATTTTTCAGAGGGATTAGCCTGGGCCCTGTATCTAAAACTGTGCTCCATCATAGCCAACCTGGACTTGTGACTTTTACACGGTCTTCCACAACCCAAAAGTAGTGCTTTGTGCTATTAGGAGCTATGCTTATTTTAAATCTTTGAAATTGTATATCTTTGGGACTACTGACTAAATGTTTGTTGTTTTAATTGTCAAATAATTTATTAGATTTTACTCTATTTTTCAAAACTGGTTTGAGATTTTTCTTGTGTTGTGTTTTCACTCTTGCTGTTTGTGTGCTAATTAAATACTTTACTTGGTTTTCGCTAACGCTGACTGCTTTTGTGCCAGGCTACCAGAAAGTTAAGCACAGGTTAATTCAGTGACTTTTTGTGTTTCACCCTGGCAGGGACTGTGGCTGTTGATTGAGTAGAGTTTTACCCCCCTGACCCAACAGCCCAGTTTCTCACAAATACTGGCAGTAGTTCTGCAGGCATGCCAGCATACAATGTAAACTGAAAATAATTCTAAATGCCTTCTGAAAGAGGTTAAAATGTTATGCCTATGCTTCACACCGAATAGCAAGTAAAGACATTCACCGACTGGTCGAAAATGTCTAGTCAACCTTCTTTTGGTGAAGAAAAAGTACATCTCCGGATATCTGAAGAGATTGCAGGGTCTAGGTTGAAGAGAGTACATCCACCAGGGAAAAACAATTATTTGCTCCCAAAATGGCAGCGGGTCTCTGGAGAAGCACAACAGTATGCTCCACAGCCTTCTGAGTTTGAAAGACCGTTAGGTAAGTTCACAAACCTACACACATTGAGAAGGGCAGTGAGACCTTATGAAATCACAACATGTGTGACCTCACTGCTGTTATTACAATGCTAGGCAGCTGAAGACGAGACAGGATTTAATGAGGCAGATTTAAGAAAAGTGGTGCTGCATCCAGTGCTACGCCACTCTTCTTGCTCCCCTTAGCGCCCCCTACCACCAGCATGTGTGCTACATTGAAAATACGGCGAACCATGTCGCAGGATAGGGGGCAATAGCATCAATATTTTTTAGGCTATTGATGTACTCTTCAGGGGGCTAAACCTGAACAGTACATAGGGGCCCACTGTAACCAGTGGTGTGCCCCCTTTTAACCCCTTCCCCGCCACGGACGTAATGGTTACGTCCATGGCAGCGCCCGTGTGGCGCCATGGACGTAACCATTACGTCCTGAATGCTGCCCTCGGGAGAAGCGCTAGCGCTCCCCCCGAGGGCCGCCCCCCCACCCCACTAGGTCAGGGCTGACAGGAGAATCCCTGCCCCTTCAACCCCCGACCCCCCCCACCCCCCTGTGACGTCAGCGCGCGAGTGCGCGCTGACAATCACACAACCTCCCCCTCTGCTTCCAGCGCGATCGAAAGAGAAATGCTCAGCATTTCTCTTTCGATCACGTGGGGGAGGCCCGGAGGGGCTTCAAAGGGAAGGAAATGTATTTCCTTCCCTTTGAAGTCTCTCCGAGGGTTTCAAAAGCCGGATTGCTTGCAATCCGGCTTTTGAAACCCCACTAGACACCAGGGATGTTTTTTTTTTTATATGAAATTGACAGAAGGGAGCGACCCCTTGGGCAAGGGTCGCTCCCAGGGGGTCATTTTTTTTAAGGCCTTTTCTGCCCCCCCTGGGGGCAGATCGGCCTATTATTAGGCTGATCTGCTCCCAGTGGGGGCAGAAACCTCTAGACACCAGGGATACTTTTGTTTTTTTTGTTTTTTTATTTGTTTTCTTTTGTGTTTTAGGTGTGGGGAGCGACCCCTTAGGCAAGGGTCGCTCCCATAGGGGGGAAATTATATTTAGGCCATTTCTGCCCCCTTTGGGGGCAGATTGGCTTATTTTTATGAGGCCAATAGACACCAGGGAGTTTTTGTTTGTTTGTTTGTTTTTCACGTAAGGGGAGCGACCCCCTAGGCAAGGGTCGTTCCCTTGGGGGGCAAATTTATTTTAGGCCATTTCTGCCCCCCATGGGGGCAGATCAGCCTATTTTTATTAGGCCGATCTGCCCCCACGGGGGGCAGAAACCACTAGGCACCAGGGATTTTTGTTGTTGTGTTTTACAGATGGGAAGCGTCCCCTTAGGCAAGGGTCGCTCCCCTGGAGGGGCAAATTGTATTTAGGCCATTTCTGCCCGCTTTGGGGGCAGATCGGCCGATTTTAGGTCAATCTGCCCCCAAGGGGGGCAGAAACCACTAGGCACCAGGGATCTTTTTTTTGCGCCGTCACGCAAGGGGAGCGACCTTGTAGGCAAGGGTCGCTCCCCGGGGGGGGGGGACAGGGGGGCAAATTTATTTTAGGCCATTTCTGCCCCCCCTGGGGGCAGATCGGCCTATTGGTATTACGCATATCTGCCCCCGGGGGGGGGGCAGAAACCTTTAGGCGCCAGGGCAAATTTTGTTTTGTGTGTTTTTTTTTTTTGTTTGTTTGTTTTTTTAGAGATTGGGAGCGACCCATTAGGCAAGGGTCGCTCCCCTGAGGGGCAAATTGTATTTAGCCCATTTCTGCCCCCCTTGGGGGCAGATTGGCCGATTGTAGGTCAATCTGCCCCCAAGGGGGCAGAAACCACTAGGCACCAGGGATCTTTTTTTTTGCGCCGTCACGCAAGGGGAGCGACCTTGTAGACAAGGGTCGCTCCCCGGGGTGGGGGGTGGGGGGGCAAATTTATTTTAGGCCATTTCTGCCCCCCCTGAGGGCAGATCGGCCTATTGGTATTAGGCCGATCTGCCCCCGGGGGGGCAGAAACCTCTAGGCACCAGGGCAAATTGTTTTTTTTGTGGTTTTTTTTTTGTTTCTTTGTTTTTTTAGAGATTGGGAGCGACCCATTAGGCAAGGGTCGCTCCCCTGAGGGGCAAATTGTATTTAGCCCATTTCTGCCCCCCTTGAGGGCAGATTGGCCGATTGTAGGTCAATCTGACCCCAAGGGGGCAGAAACCACTAGGCACCAGGGATCTTTTTTTTTGCGCCGTCACGCAAGGGGAGCGACCTTGTAGGCAAGGGTCGCTCCCCGGGGGGGGTGGGGAGGCAAATTTATTTTAGGCCATTTCTGCCCCCCCTGGGGGCAGATCGGCCTATTGGTATTAGGCCGATCTGCCCTCAGGGGGGGCAGAAACCTCTAGGCGCCAGGGCAAATTGTTTTTTTTGTGGGTTTTTTTTTGTTTGTTTGTTTTTGTAGAGATGGGGAGCGACCCATTAGCCAAGGGTCGCTCCCCTGGGGGGCAAATTGTATTTAGACCATTTCTGCCTCCCTTGGGGGCAGATTGGCCAATTGTAGGTCAATCTGCCCCCAAGGGGGGCAGAAACCACTAGGCACCGGGGTTTTATTTTTTGGCACCAATGTCACGCAGGGGGAGCGACCCCATAGGCAAGGGTTGCTCCCGGGGGGGCAGGGGGGTTGGAGGGTGGGGGACAAATTTATTTTAGGCCATTTCTGCCCCCCCCTGGGGCCGGCTGAGCTAGAGGCCAAAATCCACAGGTAGGCACTGTTTTCTATGAAAAAATGTGATGTGTCCACGTTGTGTTTTGGGCCATTTCCTGTCGCGGGCGCTAGGCCTACCCACACCAGTGAGGTATCATTTTTATCGGGAGACTTGGGGGAACGCTAGGTGGAAGGAAATTTGTGGCTCCTCTCAGATTCCAGAACTTTCTGTCACTGAAATGTGAGGAAAACATGTTTTTTTAGCCAAATTTTGAGGTTTGCAAAGGATTCTGGGTAACAGAACCTGGTCAGAGCCCCACAATTCACCCCATCTTGGATTCCCCTGGGTTTCTAGTTTTCAAAAATGTTCTTGCTTTGCTAGGTTTCCCCCGGTGCCGGCTGAGCTAGAGGCCAAAATCCACAGGTAGGCCCTGTTTTCTATGAAAAAATGTGATGTGTCCAGGTTGTGTTTTGGGCCATTTCCTGTCGCGGGCGCTAGGCCTACCCACACAAGTGAGGTATCATTTTTATGGGGAAACTTGGGGGAACGCTGGGTGGAAGGAAATTTGTGGCTCCTCTCAGATTCCAGAACTTTCTGTCACCGAAATGTGAGGAAAATGTGTTTTTTTAGCCAAAATTTGAGGTTTGCAAAGGATTCTGGGTAACAGAACCTGGTCAGATCCCCACAAGTCACCCCATCTTGGATTCCCCTAGGTCTCTAGTTTTCAAAAATGAACAGGTTTGGTAGGTTTCCCTAGGTGCCGGCTGAGCTAGAGGCCAAAATCTACAAGTAGGCACTTGGCAAAAAACAGCTCTGTTTTCTGTGATGTGTCCACGTTGTGTTTTGGGGCATATCCTGTCGCGGGCGCTGGGCCTAACCACACAAGTGAGGTACCATTTTTATCGGGAGACTTGGGGGAATGCTGGGTGGAAGGAAATTTGTGGCTCCTCTTAGATTCCAGAACTTTCTGTCACCGAAATGTGAGGAAAATATGTTTTTTTAGCCAAATTTTGAGGTTTGCAAAGGATTCTGGGTAACAGAACCTGGTCAGAGCCCCACAAGTCACCCCATCGTGGATTCCCCTAGGTCTCTAGTTTTCAAAAATGCACAGGTTTGGTAGGTTTCCCTAGGTGCCGGCTGAGCTAGAGGCCAAATCTACAGGTAGGCACTTCGCAAAAAACACCTCTGTTTTCTTCCAAAAATTTGGATGTGTCCACGTTGCGCTTTGGGGCATATCCTGTCGCGGGCGCTGGGCCTAACCACACAAGTGAGGTACCATTTTTATCGGGAGACTTGGGGGAACGCTGGGTGGAAGGAAATTTGTGGCTCCCCTTAGATTCCAGAACTTTCTGTCACCGAAATGTGAGGAAAATATGTTTTTTTAGCCAAATTTTGAGGTTTGCAAAGGATTCTGGGTAACAGAACCTGGTCCGAGCCCCGCAAGTCACCCCTCCTTGGATTCCCCTAGGTCTCTAGTTTTCAGAAATGCACAGGTTTGGTAGGTTTCCCTAGGTGCCGGCTGAGCTAGAGGCCATAATCTATAGGTAGGCACTTCGCAAAAAACACCTCTGTTTTCTTCCAAAAATGTGGATGTGTCCACGTTGCGCTTTGGGGCGTTTCCTGTTGCGGGCGCTAGGCCTACCCACACAAGTGAGGTATCATTTTTATCGGGAGACTTAGGGGAACGCTGGGTGGAAGGAAATTCGTGGCTCCTCTCAGATTCCCGAACTTTCTGCCACAGAAATATGAGGAACATGTGTTTTTTTTAGCCAAATTTTGAGGTGTGCATAGGATTCTGGGTAACAGAACCTAGTCCGAGCCCCGCAAGTCACCCCTCCTTGGATTCCCCAAGGTCTCTAGTTTTCAGAAATGCACAGGTTTGGTAGGTTTCCCTAGGTGCCGGCTGAGCTAGAGGCCAAAATCTACAGGTAGGCACTTCGCAAAAAACACCTCTGTTTTCTTCCAAAAATTTGGATGTGTCCACGTTGCGCTTTGGGGCGTTTCCTGTAGCGGGCGCTAGGCCTACCCACACAAGTGAGGTATCATTTTTATCGGGAGACTTAGGGGAACGCTGGGTGGAAGGAAATTCGTGGCTCCTCTCAGATTCCCGAACTTTCTGCCACAGAAATATGAGGAACATGTGTTTTTTTTAGCCAAATTTTGAGGTGTGCATAGGATTCTGGGTAACAGAACCTAGTCCGAGCCCCGCAAGTCACCCCTCCTTGGATTCCCCAAGGTCTCTAGTTTTCAGAAATGCACAGGTTTGGTAGGTTTCCCTAGGTGCCGGCTGAGCTAGAGGCCAAAATCTACAGGTAGGCACTTCGCAAAAAACACCTCTGTTTTCTTCCAAAAATTTGGATGTGTCCACGTTGCGCTTTGGGGCGTTTCCTGTAGCGGGCGCTAGGCCTACCCACACAAGTGAGGTATCATTTTTATCGGGAGACTTGGGGGAACGCTGGGTGGAAGGAAATTTGTGGCTCCTCTCAGATTCCAGAACTTTCTGCCACAGAAATGTGAGGAACATGTGTTTTTTTAGCCAAATTTTGAGGTTTGCAAAGGATTCTGGGTAACAGAACCTGCTCCGAGCCCCGCATGTCACCCCTCCTTTGGATTCCACTAGGTCTCTAGTTTTCAGAAATGCACAGGTTTGGTAGGTTTCCCTAGGTGCTGGCTGAGCTAGAGGCCAAAATCTACAGGTAGGCACTTTGCAAAAAACACCTCTGTGGTCTTCCAAAAATTTGGATGTGTCCACGTTGCGCTTTGGGGCGTTTCCTGTCGCTGGCGCTAGGCCTACCCACACAAGTGAGGTATAATTTTTATCGGGAGACTTGGGGGAACGCTGGGTGAAAGGAAATTTTTGGCTCCTCTCAGATTCCAGAACTTTCTGCCACAGAAATGTGAGGAACATGTGTTTTTTTAGCCAAATTTTGAGGTTTGCAAAGGATTCTGGGTAACAGAACCTGGTCCGAGCCCCACAAGTCACCCCTCCTTGGATTCCCCTAGGTCTCTAGTTTTCAGAAATGCACAGGTTTGGTAGGTTTTGCTAGGTGCCGGCTGAGCTAGAGGCCAAAATCTACAGGTAGGCACTTCGCAAAAAACACCTCTGTTTTCTTCCAAAAATTTGGATGT
The DNA here is from genome assembly GCF_031143425.1 of Pleurodeles waltl. Taxonomy (NCBI): domain Eukaryota; kingdom Metazoa; phylum Chordata; class Amphibia; order Caudata; family Salamandridae; genus Pleurodeles; species Pleurodeles waltl. The sequence goes on along the minus strand of NC_090448.1, from coordinate 1,062,863,191 downwards.
GTCCACGTTGAACTTTGGGGCGTTTCCTGTCGCGGGCGCTAGGCCTACCCACACAAGTGAGGTATCATTTTTATCGGGAGACTTGGGGGAACATAGATTAGCAAAACAAGTGTTATTGCCCCTTGTCTTTCTCTACATTTATTCCTTCCAAATATAGGAGAGTGTGTAAAAAAGACATCTATTTGAGAAATGCCCTGTAATTCACATGCTAGTATGGTCACCCCGGAATTCAGAGATGTGCAAATAACCACTGCTCCTCAACACTTTATCTTGTGCCCTTTTTGGAAATACAAAGGTTTTCTTGATAGCAATTTTTTACTCTTTATATTTCAGCAAATGAATTGCTGAAATATGCAGCTCATTTATTGGCTCTGGGTTCCTCGGGTTCTTGATGAACCTACAAGCCCTATATATCCCCGCAACCAGAGGAGTCCAGCAGACGTAACGGTATATTGCTTTCGATAATCTGACATTGCAGGGAAAAGTTACAGAGTAAAACGTAGAGAAACATTTATGTTTTTTTCACCTCAATTTCAATATTTTTCTTTTTCAGTTGTTATTTTCTGTAGGAAACCCTTGTAGGATCTACACAAATGACCCCTTGCTGAATTCAGAATTTTGTCTACGTTTCAGAAATGTTTAGGTTTCTGGGATCCAGCATTGGTTTCATGCCCATTTCTGTCACTGACTGGAAGGAGGCTGAAAGCACAAAAAAGTGCAAAAATGGGGTATGTCCCAGAAAAATGCCAAAATTGTGTTGAAAAATTGGGTTTTCTAATTCAAGTCTGCCTGTTCCTGAAAGCTGGGAAGCTGCTGAGTTTAGCATCGCAAACCCTTTGTTGATGCCATTTTCAGGGGAAAACCCACAAGCCTTCTTCTGCAGCCACTTTTTCCAATTGTTTTGAAAAAAACAAAATTTTCCTGTATTTTGGCCAATTTCTTGGCCTCTTTCAGGGGAACACACAAAGTCTGGGTACCTCCAGAATCCCTAGGATGTTGGAAAAAAAGGACGCAAATTTGGCTTGGTTAGCTCATGTGGACAAAAAGTTATACAGGCCTAAGCGCGGACTGCCCCAAATAGGCAAAAAAGGCCTGGCACAGGAGGGGGAAAAGGCCTGGCAGCGAAGGGGTTAATGCCTGCTCTGAGCATACATTATGCCTGGCACAGTCAAGATGTGGCACAAGGGTAACAAAGTGGTGCAATGCATGCATTGCACCACTTTATAAATCTGAGTGGCACTTTTGTCCTCGTTGGGCCACATGAGCATAAACAAATTATGCTAATGTGGTGCAAGGAGGTGCTAGGCCCTCTTAAACCTGGGCCAATATATTTTCAATATTATAAGCCCACAAGTAAATATTAAATTATATGTACCTGTATACAGCGCATATCAGAAAGGCGGTCAGTAACTAAATATGAGATATAAAGATTATACTTATCTTGACTGTGAACAAGAAAAGGGGACTTGTTGCTACAGACAGGATAATTATACTTAGTACAGAATAATATTTGGTTGTTGGTTTCATTGTTTCCCACTGCTCATTTTCTTATAGTACTTCTGGAAAATGTATTTTAGTATTTGGCTGCTACTGAAATATAAGGAAGAAAACAAAGCATTTTACAGTCTTGCCAAAAAATGGATGGGCGCGTTGGAACACCTAAGCAGCACATAGGGATTGCCCGATTGATGCAAAGTAGGGAAAAGCAACACAGAGTATCTTTTGCGCTACTTTAAGGACAACTTTCCTATGCAAATAAAGTTTTGTGCAGAAAAGCTTTACTTTATCAATACTTTGTATTGATTTACAGCACTTTGTGGTGAGTGTACCTTGGAATATTTGGAAAAATATACTCTGAGCCTAATTTATAGGAGTGAACTTCGACTTTTCACTGGCTCATGTTTGATATAGGTTTCCTTGGTTTGTTCATTTTTTAGTTGACCATGCCACAGATACCCTTTTGAGTACTACATACTTAGGTTTCCTAGCTATTTGGTCACTTTCCATGCATAGTTGCATTTGCATCAATAGGAATAGTTTGATGAATGCGTATGAATACATCTGCAAATTTGGAATCATACTTGTATTTACAGGCATTTCGTTATTTAAAATGTTGAAAGATCATCACAGAAAGTGCAAGTGTTTTTCTTTTATATGAGGAAGCATGTGCACTGACTACTTGAATCTAGCCTAGAAGTTGGAATAGAACACATTGGTACACACATACACATGTGATCAGGGCTGGCTTTTGTCACTGGTGACATTATCTCCTTTTTAGATACTTTACTACCACCAGGGCAAAGTGCCACTCATCTCTCCATAGCCCCACTATCACATACAATTCATTTTTTTTAAAGCACTGGTAAAGGCTGACTTTACTAATAGGTAGGCATATCTACCCAAATGAACCCTTTTTTAGCATTTATTTAACATTAGGAATAGATAATGTGAGACCGGGGGGAAAACATAATTTTCCAAACTATTTTATGCAGTTTATATGCAGCTCTTTGACGACAGGTCGTAACAGTCACTGCTCTATATTAAGTTTGTATCTTATGAATTTCAGTGACAAAAGGATCTCTGTGAAAAAGCAGTGATCCACTCAGCTACAAAATACAGATCTGTGATCTGCACAGTACTCTTTCTTTGCAGGAGGCATTTTAACCCTCTGCACTACTTTATGGCGAGTCAAAAGCGCCACTGGACAAAACTTCGATCGATCTATCTAGCAGGAACATTATTCACAAGTGTTACCTTGGCATTTTTATTGTTGCCTAACAGCTGGACGCACAAGGAAGTCTGCAGGAGTCGTTTTAAAATCATCAGTGATTGCTAAACACAGCGCCCCCCTGAGGTCAGTGCCCCCTTCCGCAGGTCCGTGCCCAGTGCGAAGGCACTTGTCGCATCGCCCTAAAGCCAGCCCTGCGTGTGATCATGAGGGAAAGGTGGAGGGAGAGGGGGGTCTGTAGGGTGATGGGGATGGAGTTTGAGAGCGAGAGAGGGAGGAGGGGGCTGAGGTGAGCACAGGGATACACTGTTAACACTGACACTTTTGCCAGGGCTCCAGCTGAGATAAAATCTTGACCTAAGATCTGGCAGAATAGATGGATAGTCCAGACGTCACTAAGGATCCCTGTCCCTCTTCGCCTAGACTGTGCCTTGTAGTGCATGAGTGTATATGTACACATACCTATGCCTTAAGGTATGAACGAGCATGTCTGATGTGAACATGAGTATGTTTTTTTTGCGTTCAGGAGTGTAGTTTCCACACTATTATAGTGCCCATCCTTCCATATAGATGGGCACCTCTGACATAAAGGTGGCCCAAGCATAAAAATTATAGACAGATGTGGCATAACTGTGGTCTTGTACATTATTATCACCATGAACAGTATGGTGGCAGGGCATATGGCGGCCTTCTTGTCATAATTATGGCCAGCCCTCATCATAACACTGGCCTTCGCAGACACGCTTCACACTTCACATAACAGTAGCTCTGGCATATTGCTTCTGGTCCAATGACATTATTGTGGGTTATTGTATACTCACCATCCTACAGTAATGGATATCACATTTGGCACAATGAAGACCCTGGGGGTCATTCAGACCCCGGCGGGCGCCGCCGAATGACCGCACCGCGGTCAAAAGACCGCGGCGGCCATTCTGTGTTTCCCGCTGGGCTGGCGGGCGACCGCCAGAAGGCCGCCCGCCAGCCCAGCGGGAAACCCCTTCCCACGACTCCGGCGTAGTGGGAAGGGTGCGACGGGTGCAGTTGCACCCGTCGCGAATTTCAGTGTCTGCAATGCAGACACTGAAATTCTATATGGGGCCCGCTTACGGGGGCCCCTGCAGTGCCCATGCCATTGGCATGGGCACTGCAGGGGCCCCCAGGGGCCCCACGACACCCCTCACAGCCATCCTGTTCCTGGCGGTCGGAACCGCCAGGAACAGGATGGCGGTGAGGGGGTCGGAATCCCCCAAGCAAGCTGGGCCGCCATGGGGGATTCCTCAGGGCATCGGAAAACCGGCGGGAGACCGCCGGTTTTCCTGTTCTGACCGCGGCCAAACCGCCACGGTCAGAATGCCCTGCGGGGCACCGCCAGCCTGAACCCCCCCTGTGATTTTGTGGCGTCCCTTATATTATGTTGGCGCAGTATATTATGAATCGTTTCCATAATGGCAGCAACCACTGGGCTAAATAATGGCCATGTCATATTGTGTCCTCCTTAACATTATGGCGGTCAAGGTGTATTATACCCCTTTAGCCTAATATTAGTAGCCCTGGCATAATGGTGACCCTCATATTTTGCGGGCATTCCTACATAAATGGTGGTACTGACATATTAGTGATCCGATTTACATTTTTGGGACCACATTAGAATAGTGGTGGCCACCTGGTTGCCTAAAAGCATCCCTAGTAAATTGTGGTTACCCCAGGCATAATTGTTATCCTGAAATATTTTGCACCCTCGATGTAGTGGTGAGCATCAAAAGCTTGTCTTGTGCAAGTATTTGATGAAAAATGCCAAGCTGATGTTTGGAGACCACATTCACAAAATTAAATAAATGGTTATTTACAGACATTAGTTCTGTTAGGGGTGTTCAGTTAATTTGCTCAAAATAATGTGCTAGCATTTGGGAGTGAGCAAAATGTGTATGTTACCGGGTGATCAAGAAAACATATTTTATTTCGCAAAAATAAATACTAATGATTGAGGCCAAAATGTCTTCATGTTACGGAAATGCCATGCCCATATTTGGGAAAAACATGATTGACTTAAGGTGATCGCCTTACTGCAGTACACACTTTGGTTGTTTTTTCATCACTCGCTTAGAAATGTTTCATCAGCAATATTGATAAGCCTTTTTATGAGATATGCTGGAATTATCATCACTACAGCAATCCCTTTGTCTGATGTTGTAATACTGGTATGACATAAGGGCAAGGAGTGCTGACTGAACTTGCAAGTTCTCGATAACTTTATCTCTTGTCTTTGAGCCTATGCAATCATGTTAACATGTGCGATAGCTGCACCGCTTTATAATACATGGGATTCCGTAATTCCTGTATAAAGGGCAGTCTCTAATTTCTTTATAATCTGCAACTGTGACGCACCAAGTTGCTGGCTGTTTTAAGGTTACAGTCAAGTTCTGACTCCACAATGCTGCTGCTAGAACCAGCAGGCGAGATGAAAAGCAGGTTAAGTCTCAGAGCATAATTGAAACAACTGTTTAAAACAACAAAACCTGAACACTGCTTTTCTTTTGCCTGATCTATTTTAATAATTATTTTGTGCACTCTTTATATAGTGAAAAGCTAAAATATTTCCGCATGGGTTTACAAGTTTGAGCTACTGCAGTTTTTTTTAAAAACTGGCTTTGTATTGAACTGTTTCTAATATCAATTTGAAACAAATATCTAACACGTTTTTGATGTGTTTTATTTTGCACTAGAGGTTTTATTTATATTCTTCAGGTTTGCAAACATGCACATTCTTTCATATGAAAGAGGTATGCACCAAAGTTCTGAGTGATTTGTGGGAAAGGTGATTGTGTATTACATGGTATAAAACCCCACTTGACTTGCTTGATGAGGATATTGTAAGTCGACTTGTAGTTACATAACCTTATAAAGGAATCTGATGTTTGGCCTAGTTCCTCTAGATGGGTATGGAACTCCTCACTGACCTACAACACCCTCATAATGAATGGCAGAGGTTACTCAATATGGCCTAATTTTTGCCAATTGACTACATCCACTTCTTTTTGGATGTTGACTTCCTTGGCAAACTGTGCAGCAAACAAATGTGTGTGGTGAACTATTTCTGAGGGAGCATGGAGGCACTCTAGGACCTCGTTCTAGGACAGGCCAGTGGACTCTCACTTCGCTTGAGGAGTTGATAAATTATGGCCTTACGCTCAAAATGGGGTTAGTGCAGAAACCAAACTTCCACCTGGTCTACTTGCATTGTTTGGGTAACCCCCATCTTCGCACCGTACATGAGCAGAGAACGTGTTTTGCTATTACAGAGCATGCTGCATTTTAACAACAATTCTGCTGCATTGCCCAAGGAACCATGCAGACCATGACAGGTTGTTCAAAATTCATCCTGCTGTGAAACATTTGTCTGCCAGGTTTCCAGAGATGTATACTCCTGGAAAGAATATAGACATTGACAAGTCCTTGATCCTGTACAAAGGGTGGCTTCTGTTCAAGCTTTAAATTGCGAGCAAAAGAGCTTGCTACAGCATCAAGCTGTACATGATGTGTGAGGGCTCTATTGGCTATATGTACAGTTTGAGAATGTATACAGGGAAGGACTCCACTCTAAACCCTGTAGATTGCCTTCCCATGCTAGCAGTCCTAGGAAGGATTGTATGGGACCTTGTCCAGCTGCTCCTTCACAAAGGTTATGACCTTTAAGTGGACAAATTTTATACAGGAGTAGAGTGGCTCTGTGAGTTGTGCAAAGCTGGCAATATGGCCTGCATTACAGTTCATTGTCGCCGCAAGCAATTCCCGCAGAAGCTTGTTTGTAAGAAGCTCCAGAAATCCCTGAGCATTGCACTGCGTTCCAATGAACTGCTCACAGTCAAGTTCTCATATAGGCGTGATGTGTACATGCTCACTAAAAGTCATGATGAGAGCACTTCCCTGTCACAGTTTGGGGTCAGACAGATGAAGTTCACAAACCCACCTGTATACTTGATTACAACAAGTACATGAGGGGAGTGGATAACAACAACCAGTTTCTTCTGCCATGCAATGCGAGTCATAAGACAAACTTGGAACTAGAAACTGTTTACCCACCTGATACAGATGGCACCATTCGAGGTGTATGTTGCTTATCATCAGATGGCCACAGGAAGACTCATGTCTTTTCTTGACTTTCAGTTGTCCGTTATTGAAAGTCTTAGTGGTACAGACGCAGCAGCCTCCACTTCATATGTTCTGGAGGAAGTGGCAAGGCTGCAGGAGCAACACTTTGCTCATTGCATTCCTGAAAAAGGCTTGACTATGACCACAGTGCCCATCTCAGCCAGCCCTGTGTTTTCCTACTTGCTTTATGTTGTATCATAATAAAGTTTAAGTACTTGGAAATTGATTAAGGTGGAGCTGCTTTTAGATAAGCATTTCAATAGCTGTGCATGGATATCAACCATCCATAGGCTACTACTTCATTAGGCAAACAACTGCAACATTTTAGGTCCTATACTTCAGGAGATCATGGACTTCCTTATGTCCTGCTCTATACCTTTATCCACTGTCAGGACATGGTAAGTGTTCTGTTCACTGATTGAGAAGTGCATTGTAGTCCCCACAATACACATGCTGGTGGACAGAACATATGCCATGTTGTCTCAGAGTATCCTGTGTGGCAAAATGTTAAAGGCTTGACTAGGGAACCACCCTGATTGCTCACAAGAACCAGAGCAAGTGTAATAGTTCAAACAAATGTCCAAAAGGACTTATTCACCAACATTTCTACTTGCTTTGAAAGTGTGCAAACTCAATTAGTAACTTGTATCATACCAATGTTATTGAAAACAGGTACATGACACAATATCTCGTATGATAATTGTTTCCACATTTTTATTATCAGTAGAAGTGTCAGTAAATGAGTCCCACAGGCCATTTGTTTGGAGTATTAATTTAGGGACCTTAGGCAGTTTTCCCCAGCATGTTTGCTTTAGTTTCAACAATATATGTGCTCGTTCAGTTCACAGAATAGGCCTCTGAAGGCATACTGGGACACTCCCAACTTGCAACCACAAACTGGAAGGAGTTGGATTTAGCACAATAAGTGTCATGATGGCACATGAAAGACATGAAAGACATGTTTTCTTGAGCCTCAAGTAGCTAAGGACGGAAGGCATAAGTTTAGGTTCACTTGGTAAATATACAGGATTACTAAGGACTCTGATGAGGACAGAGACATGAACTGGTGAGAAAACCTTATGATAGGTATGCTTTCCCAGGAATATTGCATAGGTAGACGGCAGGTAGTAAAGGTAGTAAAGGTAGTGCAGATACACATGCCATGGCTTCATCTTCACCTATGGGTTTAAACCCATTGGTGCCACACTCACACCAATACTGAGTTTCTATGACTCATATGGGTAAATTCTTGACCTGCTTGCCATGTTCATCCTCTATAAAACTTAGTAGATGTTCAGTTTGCTGTATGATTAGTGCGTTACAGTCACAGCACTGCATATAACAGTGGATGGGACATATGCTAAGTTCTAATGGACTCCTCATAGTTTATGATTTTCTCTTTAGGGAAAGTTCCCAGCATGTTTGCCTTCGTTTTAAAGGTAGATATGCTCACTCAGTTTGAGAAATGATGCCTCAAGGATTTGGATTTAGCACAGTGAGTGCACTAAAGACAGACATGTCTTCGTGAGCCTCATGTAGCTGTCATGGGAGCCATTAGAAAAGTTTCCTGAGGCATGCGTTTGTTAATGGTCCAAAAGAAGGAGGGGGTTACTTGACATGTATGAACGTGATGGATACTTGCATGGTGGTGGTATGTTGACATGAGTGCACTGATTGGTTGGATTAGGCCCTTGGCCAGCAGTCTGAAAGGACTACCCTTCACCCTCGTGTGATCCATTCCTGTTGTGGGCTCAAGGCCCAGGCACACAAGAGATGTACTGTTTTTATCTGGACAAGTAGGGGAACACTGGGTTGTAGGTGGTTTGTGGATCCCTGCATATTCCTGTAGTTTACATTTCAGATATGCAAGGAAAAACAGTGGTGTTAGTCTAGTCAGTGTTTCAATTTTGCAGGGTATTCTGGGTAAAACAAACTTTAGGAGATCCACACAAGTGACACCTCCCTGGACTCCCCTTGATGTCTACTTTACAGAAATGTCTAGGTTTGATAGGTTTACCTACATGGTCGCTGACCCCAGGACTAATTAGTACATAGTTATCATTATCACCACAAAACGTTTTGCGTCTTTCCCTGTTACAGACACTTGGCCAACCCACACAGGGGTGGTAGCATTTTTATCAGGAGACATGAGGTAATGCTGAGTGGTAGGAAATTGTGACTATCCAGTGATCCCACAACTTTCCCACAGAGAAATGTGTGGAAACTTTGACTTTTTAGCTAAATGTGAGGTTTGCAGGGGATTCTAGGTAAGAAAACACTGGGATCCACACAAGCTACACCTCCCAGGACTCCCCTGGGTGTCTCATTTTCAGAAATGTCTCGGATTGGTCGGTTTCCCTAGATGGCCACCAAGCCTGGGATCAAAAACACATGTGCCCGTCCTTGTAATACCAAGTTGTTTTGTGATACATAATTTTGAAGTCACCACAATAGGTTTTGAACCCTTCCCTGTTATGGCCACTTGGCCCACCCATACAAGTGAGGCACCATTTTTCTCAGGATATGTACAGGAACGCTGGGTGGTAGGAAATTTGTGGCTGCCTGCAGATTTCAGGACTTTTCCTCACAGAAATGCAAGGCAAATTTATTTTTAGGTAAGGTTTAAGCTTTGCATGGGATTCTGTGGAAAAACAAACCTGGTGAAAGCCATGCAAGTCACTCCACCTTGGACCCCCTTCTGGGTATCTAGTTTTCAAAAATGTGCTGAGCGATGGTCCAAAACCTAGAACTTCCCACATTAGAAAAAAGGATCCGTTTTTGGAGGAAAAATGCAATGCGTCCATGTTGCGTTTTGGCCATTTCCTGTCTCTGTGGGTCTACCTACACAAGTGACGTACCATTTTTATTTGGAGACTTGGGGGAATGCCAAGTGGGAGGAGGTTTGTGGCTCCCCCAAGATTCCAAAACTTTCTAAAATCAGAAATGAGAGGAAATGTGAGTTTTAGTCAACATTTGAAGTTTGCAAGTGATTCTGGGTCAGCAAATGTGTTGAGAGCCGCACAAGTCATCCCACCCTGAGTAGCCACGCAAGTCATCCCACCCTGGATAGCCCTTGGTGTTTAGCTTTTAAAAATGTACTGGTTGGCTAGGTTTCTTTAGGTGCCGGCTCTGCTATGGTCCAAAATCTTGAGCTATCCACATTGGTAAAAAAGGGTAAGTTTTCGGCATAAAAATGTGCTATATCTATGTTGCAATTTGGGCCATATCCTGTCATGGGCACTAGGTCTACTCACACAAGTGAGGCACCATTTTTATCAGGAGACTTGGTGGAATGCTGGGTAGAAGGAAGTTTGTGGTTCCCCACAGATTCCAGGACTTTCCATTACAGAAATGTGACGACAATTTGTTTTTTTAGTCAAAGTTTGAGGTTTACAAGAGATTCTGGGTCAAAAAACATGATGGGACCCATGCTGGTCAGCCCACCCAGAATTCCCTAGGAGTCTAGTTTCCAAAAATGTACAGGGTAGCTAGGTTTCCCTAGGTCCCGGCTGAGCTAGGGTCCAAAATCCAGAACTACCCACATTGGAAAAAAGGGTCAGTTTTTGGTGAGAAAATGCGATGCATCCTTGTTGTGTTTTTAGCAGTTTCCCGTTGCAGCCACTTGGCCTACCAACACAAGTGAGGTACAATTGTTATTGGAAAACTTGTGAGAGCATATATAGTAGAATATTTGTTATTAACATTGGGATTTCAATGCATTTGTGACTTTCAAATGTAAGTCAGTGTATAAAAAGATGACATTTAGAAAGATACCCTGTCAATCTTACACTAGTATGGCTACCCACAAGTTCAGAGATAAACAAATAACCACTGTTCCTAAATTCCATGTGTTTGCTGCTATTTCACTAACAGCAGCTACTCTCAATTAAACAAGAGTGCTTGCAAAAATTTACAGTATTGGTGACTGTTTCTCTGAGCGGTGTGAAGCCATTTCAGAAATGCTTTAGCTTCCTAGATACCAATGTTTCACTCTGCCTATTTCGCTACATGAATTGGTCGGTACCCGGTACTCAATGAAAAAACATTGTACACTGCAGTTCAGTTATTGGCTCTGGGTACCCTGTGTTCTTGGTCAGCCTACAAACCCATTACATCCCTGGAAACAGAAAGATCTAGTGGACGTAATAGTATCTTGCTTTTGTAAATCGACCATCATGACAAAAAGTTACAGATTCAAAATGTTGTCACAAATACCCCTTTTTTCCTTCTCATTTTCAATATTTCTTTACTTCAACAGTTTTTTACCTTAAAAAAACCTTGAGGGATCTGCACATTTGACCACTTGCTGGAGTTGCAATTTTGTCTACTCATCAGAAATCTTTAGCCTTTCTAGATCATCAGTGTGTTTTACAGTGGTTTCCACCACAGACTGGAAGTAGGTTGAGAGCACAAAAATAGGGAAAATAGGCTACCTCCTAGAAAAATGTCAATACTGTAGAACAAAATATGTTTTTTGATTCAACTCTGCATCTTCCCATAGGTTGGAAGATGGTGGCCTTAGTATGACAAACCGTTCATAAATGCCATGTTTAGAGAAAAAAACAGACACTTTTATCTGGAGAGCTTTTCCATATTTTTCTCCAAAAACTCAAAGTCTTGCTGTATTTTGGCCATTTTCACGGTCCCCTCCAGAGGAATACATAAACCCTGGGTACCTTTAGAATTTCAGAGATTTTCGGAAAATGGATGCAAATTTGGCAAGAAGGATACCTTGTGTGGCAAAAATGTTGTGGAGCCCTAAGCATGAGCTACCCCAGTAGCCAAAAAAGGGCTCAGCACTGTGGGGAAGGTATGGGAGTAGGCACAGCAGCTAAAGGGTTAAGAAAAAGGAAGGAAAGTGGGTACCCCTTTTTAATATCATGGATCCATTGTCTTGGTACAAATGTCTCTGTGGAGGACACAATCTCTTTTTGCAGCCTTCAATTTGTGTTCACAAAAAGTATTAAGCTGCTTCTTTATTGACAGTTGTGTATACTTGTTCCACACCTTTTGCAAAAGGCTTGCAGCATGTACAACAATGGAATGGATTGGTACATAGTAAAATCCTCTCTGCTGACTTCCCATGTCAAGGCAGTGGCATTTGGATATGATACTCTTCTTCCATTGTAAATAAACGTAATAAATACAGCTTTGCATGACATTGCCAGCAAAAAAAGAATGAACATTCAGAACATAGCTCCTAGCATCCTAACACCCTATCACTCCTTCTAATAGCCATGCTAGATTTGAGCAGAAACTGAAAATAGTAAGCGTTTAAATTCTTAAAATGGATCACACACCATATCTTCTCACAGTAAAAAATGGGGACCATATTTATGACCCCAGTTGCATCACACTTGCACCACGCCATGTGGTGCATGCATGATGCAACTCAAAAATGAGATTTATGAAGATTTATGAAGCCATGCAAGCCCACCTTGCATGGCCCTGGGTGGCTTCATAAATACTGAGTAAAGAAATGCAGTGCAAATCACTACGTTACCTTCCTCTGTGCCAGGGAGGCATTCCATGGGTGCTGTTTGGGTTTTACTTGAAGATTCACAATTTTTTCTATTGTTTATCTGTTGCACATGAGGGCCGAACATGAGCCTGATTCGTGTTTTAGACAAAAGTTGCAGCCTTCTTAAAATTTTATTTTTATTTTGAGCATACATTCCTGTGATTAAGCTTATTTCATTTTTGTTGTGAGGGATGGATGCACAAGATGGTTTTATTATCGCTTTAATTAATTATGACAAAAAAGAAGAATTATTTTACTTAATAAATCACTTACCACAGCTACTGGAAAATTAGGACAAGCTTTTACACTCCACTAACGTTGCAAAAATGCAAAAAATACCCTTTAAAGTAGAATTGCATTTATGAAAGCATGTTTGCTTATAAAATATTGACCTAGCCTTACATACATAAAATGAATAGGTACATCTAAAGGGGAAACATCCTTTTTTACGACTTTTTTTTTCCGAAGGTCGTGGTTAACGAAAGCGCAACAACGCTTTTTTTAACCACGACTTTGTTTTTTTGTGCCTTAACTACGTATGTTCTGAACAACGAACATGCGTGGTTAAGGTACAAAGAAGGGACTTGGCGAAGGTAAGTGTGGGATTAGGTTTTGGGGAGGGGGTTGGGGGTCAGGGGGTTTTAGGTTTTGGGGTGGGGTTGGGGGGGTGGGGCGTTTTTGGTTTTGGGGAGTGGGTGGGGGGTCAGGGGGTTTTAGGTTTTGGGGTGGGATTGGGGGGGTGGGATGTTTTTGGTTTTGGGGAGTGGGTGGGGTGTAAGGGGGTTTTAGGTTTTAGGGTGGGGTTGGGGGGGTGGGGCGTTTTTGGTTTTGGGGAGTGGGTGGGGGGTCAGGGGGTTTTAGGTTTTGGGGTGGGTTTGGGGGGCTGGGGCGTTTTTGGTTTTGGGGAGTGGGAGGGGGGTCAGGGGGTTTTAGGTTTTGGGGTGGGATTGGGGGGGTGGGGTGAGGGATGTAGGGTGAATGGTGCCTATTGCTAATGATTTTATCAGGAATGCCTTTACAACAAAATATCGTTGTTAAGGCATTCGTGGTAAAATCATTAGTAGTAGCAACGAGGTCGGTGTTCCGACCTCGTTGTTAAGGCAGTAGTTTTTTTTGCAGTCGTTGTTTCATCGTACAGTCCATCTAAAGTATTTGCATACCAATACCATGCATGACATCAATGATGCTCAGATGCTTATTGGTCATCTTAACAGTAATACTTATTACTGTTGATTCCACCTTGCTTATCCCCCGTTGCTCATCCCAGACCTCTCAGTTTGAGGTGGAATCTACCTACTACAGATGCATAGTAACATTGTCCTAAATTAAAGCAACTTGCGTTTTGTTTCCTCCACCCCCTGCTAATAGCCCGTCAAGCCTCAGGACTAGCAAGAACATGAAAGAATATTGGAGATGAAGAACTGTATGGAGAGAATGAAAGATGCAAGGTTTAGGATCAGGAATGGAAAGGTTGAGTGATTGCATGTAAGTACCCTGAGCATTATATTATTATTATTATTTCAGCCCCTCATTTACAGTTTCAGAATGTAGGCAATCAACTTCGTTGACTGGATCCCTTGACTGAACAGAGAGCACAGGTTCCAAGTGAAATGCAACATGTCTAGTTTATTGTGGAAATAAGGCAACAATTGAGAAATATTCACAGAGAGCATTGCAGACAACACCTTTGCCCCTTGTCCTTGCTCCATCATCAATCATCTTTAGCTTCTAATGAATAACAAAAGCAGATAGACATAATTAGCAGCCTTACAGATGTCTAGGAGAGAAGCACCACCAGCTACATCTCAAGATGCCACAATCATTTAAGCAGACCTTCTGAGAACATTGACAGGTAGAACAAAATCAAACGAATCATAGACCATTCATATTTGGAGCATATCCATTCAACAGAGTCATGGTAAGTTCCTGCTCACCTGTATATAAGGTGTAATAATTAACAAATAGTCTATCACAGAGATAGAAATAAAATTGCAAAAGAGGTAGACCTTAACCTCCCTAGTAGGCTCCAAAACTTGCCAAGTCTCTTCCACCTTTGCAACATGAGAGGAAAAAAGAACAAAATGGTACTCTACTTTTCCCCTGGAAGGCTGAAACAACCTTACTGAGAACCCCAGGCATATGTTTGAGCACTAAGTGATTTGGGAAGACCTGAAGCTACAAAAGGGATCTCAACAGGGCACCCAATTCACCAGTCTACTAAAGGAACTGCAGAAAACTGTAGTTCGTCCTGCAGAGTACGAGAAATATATTGATAAAATAAGAAATTTAGGAGAGATGTCTTGAAAGGGCTAGAAAAGGAGGTGTTGAAGACCGTAACATCAAAGTTCAATTCTAAACATGAGACAAAGCATTATCCACTTGACTTTACAAAAAAAAACACTTCGAAAACCAACTTCCTTAAGAAATCTTCCAGTCTTGGAAAGCCGGTTGTACAAGGTTGAGCCTAACATACACAGATTGAAACCATCATGGAGGATCTATACCCAAGAGAGAGTCATTCTCTGGGTACCAAGCCCTTTCCCTGACCCCAGGAAACAAATGAAGCTGAACAATTACTAAGGGCCACATTACGAGTTCGGCAGGTGGGAAGACTCATCCGCTGAATTTCTGATGGGAGGTTGCTGCCTTAACCGTGACATCCCCAACACCTCTACTATGACTTTCCAGCTGGGCTCATGGGCAGAAACCAGGGTTTCTGCCCATCAGCCCAGTGGGAATGTAGCAGCAGCATTGTCACCAGGTCGTAGTCAAACCGGCAGCAATGCTGCCACCTGCAGGGGGCACCACCACCCTCATAATGCAGGGGTGCTGGGTAGGGGGATCCCTGTAGTGCTCATGCCATGGGCATGGTCAGTGCAGGGGCCCGCTGTGGCCCCCTGCACCTGTTCTCCTCCAGCCTTTTCATGGCAGTGAAACCACCATGAAAAGGCTGGCAGAGAACCAGATCGTAGTCAGCAGGGTGGCACTGACTTCAGTGCTGCCCTGGCTGATTACAACCGACACCAACGTCAGCCCACTGGGAACATTGTTCCTGGTGGAGACTGCAGTCATTTGGCGCTCCGACCGCCAAACTCTTAAATTGGCGGTCGGACCACCAAACCGGCGGCATACATGACCGCCACTGCGGGTCTGGCGGCCTTTTGACTCATAATGAGGCCCTATATGTCTTTCGAGAAGAACTTCTCTGAGACTACTGAACATAAGCTATCAGAGAGGAAGAGTGTTGTAGACACTGCAGCCCTGATCTCAGAACCTTCACAGTAAGACATAAAGGGGGTTATTCTAACTTTGGAGGAGGTGTTAATCCGTCCCAAAAGTGACGGAAAAGTGACGGATTTACCACCAGCCGTATTACGAGTCCATTATATCCTATGGAACTCGTAATACGGCTGGTGGTATATCCGTCACTTTACCATCACTTTTGGGACGGATTAACACTCCTCCAAAGTTAGAATAACCCCCAAAGCAACTGAAATGGGAGAAAAGGCAGCTTTTTCTAACTCAACTAGTGCTTAATTTAAGACTGTAGTTGCCATTAGGGGGCACCAGCAAAAACCTTTGGGGACCAGCACTTAGTTTTCTGCATCAGACGTGAATCATATATTTGGGGTGTTGCCCAATGGCCAACATCCCCACACCCTCCCCAGGACATCTGTCAGCCATTGGCCGACAGCAGGGACGGCTCAACAGGATCCTGAGCACCAGAGGGCTCCATTTTAGGATGAGCATAGCAGTGGGCAAGCGCTGCTTTTCCAATGTGTTTTTTTTTTTTTACTAAAAATGCCCACCTCATGCCCATCACTATCGCTTGTACATGGACTTGCCCTTCAAAAATCCTTTCTTATCTTTGGTAAATGCTTTACGTTTGTGTCTCCTTGGGGCGGTGTGGTTACCGCCTTGGCCATCTCCCCTGTTACATGGCTAATTGCACTAGTTCCAATATGTTTCACTGCAAGGAAACTTATTTTTCCTTTTGGGTGTCTCCTTCATCTCATGCAGTGGCGCTTTGAATCGGCTGGCTTATGTGAAACTGTTTTACTTTTCATTTTCAATTTATGTGGCAAGAAAAGTCTGGTTAGGAGTTTACAATGCTAATAGATCTAACTCAAGCAAATGCAAGACCCATTGCATTGCATTGCAAATGCTTGTTTTAAAAAGGGCGGGGAGACACAGAGGCCCGTATTTATACTTTTTTTAGCGCCGCATTTGCGTCGTTTTTTGACGCAAAAACGGCGCAAACTTGCAAAATACCATTGTATTTTGTAGGTTTGCGCCGTTAGCCGTCAAAAAGCGGCGCAAATGCGGCGCTAAAAAAAGTATAAATACGGGCCAGAATCACTTCCATTGCTTCCGCCCCCCTTCCACCCCCCCTCCGGAACCCCACATTTCTAAAAAAAATGTGTAGTAAAGTAATGTACATAGGAGGTCTACCCCCAGCTAATGGGTCAACCCCCTTTGGCAGCCATATATGTATTTTATAAATATGTGTTTTCCCCTGGGGACTCAATCTGCCCCACAGGGAAAACACACATTTGAAAATGCATATTTGCATGAGCCACTCCTTTGTTTTGCCATCAGAGTATGAAGTACAGGCAAAGGAGAGAGGTGGCACGACATTCTAGCCATGGTGAAAACTTTTTTGTTTTAATAATGCATACATGCAATAAAGGCAGATGTATTTCAGCAACAGTCTTCCACTGGGCCATAGAGTCACAGCGTGCAGAGTGTCCATTTAAAAAGAAAATCATCTATTACCCACCACCTTATAAACACAACTAGACTGCCCACAATTCTTTTTTCAAGCTACTCTCTCCATCCACCATTTTGAAAATCTTTTGTACTCTCCAAGTTTTGTTACACAAGATATTATCAATCAGCAATTGTTCTGAGGGAAAACCTGACAAAAGGCATTCTGCGGTCACTGTTTCTGATGTACATAAGACATGCACAGAATTTAGGTGGAACAGGTAAAAGTACTCTTACAATCAATACATTGTGTACAATCAGAAACCATGGTGCTTCGTACTTTATTTACTTTTAAATGCTAGCCAAACACTTTTAACAATAAACTATTTAGCCATAGCACATGTTATGCCCATCCCTAAATCATAACACCACAGAATTATTATCAGTAATTCTCACCGAATTTCCCCTTTTCTCCCATAACCCTTCATTATATTCCCATTGCACAATATGATACGCATCTCTGGGATTGTGAACATCCTTATAATATAGCACCTATGCACAGCTTTTAATGAATTATTATACTACTAGTCTAACTATTCTTGACAGTCAATGCAGAGCCATTATTCATTGAATGTAAAGTGCATGTGCATAGCATCCTGTTCTTTGTCACCTACTCTAAAATACTCCAACTTAGAATGTGCTTTAACCATCCTATTTTACCTTATTCCATAAGTCACAATTTCATTTGTGATTTCAAATCAAAGATACAACAAAGCACATATAAGTCATGGTAAAGTGCATCAATGTTAAAGTGCATATCAGTTATTTTAAAATGCATCTGCAGAGTATAAAAGATACTTGGTTGTTATTCTAAGTCCAGTTCATAAGGTATATACAAATTCAGCGCATATCAAATTCCCAGTAACTATGCTTTTAAAGCAGGTGCAAGTCAATCACCTTTAGTTACATTCAATAAAGTGCATAGCCATTGTCATAAAGTGCATCAACAACAACAAGTGTCATAAAGTGCATCAGCAATAATAAGGGACTTGTCAGTGAAGTGTATGATCCATAACGCAACATGCAACTTCTCCACATCTTAACACATCATCACAATGTTCCACAAATTGAAAACATTTTGACAAAGCCAGGGGGAAATCTCATAAGTGAACATAGAGTTCTGCATCTGAGTTCAATCCCCATGGAATCTCTGTTCCCATCAAGATGATCCATTTTGATTCCGATTTTCTAAGCATCAATTCCTAATCAACTTTTCTGGGACTCCTGATAAGAGGTTGGATCCCATAGTAGATCTAATCTGATTTGTTCCCATCATGTACTTCCCAGATATGTTTGGCCACTGTGTAGGTGAAGTCCCCTTATTCACAATAGCTCATAGATGTCACAAAATGTGTAATTTAAATTTGTTGACTGTGCTACCCATATATCTCTTTCCACAAGCACATTCAATTACATATTCCTCATATGTGGTGTCACAGGTAATCCATCTTTGATTTCTTTTTTTGGCAATACTGGAGTTCAAATGTTGTCTTATTGGAGACATGTAGGCATGCTTTGTATTTGGAACACTTTCGAAACCCATACATTTGAGTTTTTAGCCAATTAGATGCATCTCATTTATAACTAGGCAAAAAACTTCTTGTTAATAAGTCTCCCAATGAGGCAACTTTCTTTTAGGTAATGGGTGGAAGTTTGGGGATCAACCTCCTTGATGAAGTATCAATTTTTAAAATCTTCTTGTTGTTTCTCAGAAGTCCATGAATCTCATAATGAGACATGTTATAGTCAAAAATGTATCCAATTTTTTCTCCATCATAAAACTTTTCTGAAACATCTTTCTCCTTTGCCACCTGAAGATCCTCTCTGTTCTTCTATATTGCTCTTTTTATTGCATTATTTAGTACTGTGGTTGAATACCCTGTACTTAAGAATCTTTAATATATTTCACTAAGTTGATGTTCAAATTTACTTTTGTGCCTGGCCCTTAGGAGCTCACCATATTGTACAATCCATTTTAATGCTCTGGAATGTCTGCTTTTTGCATGTAGTATACTGTTACAACTTGTGGGTTTTCTATAGATTATGGCACTTAATTTTGATCAATAACACATACTCGTTTGTCCATAAAATTGACCTGTTCTGAACATACAGGTGCATTTTGGATTCTGTGGATTGTTATCCAATGATTTAATGAATCCTTCCAGGTACTCTTTATAACCTTTCCATGTTAGAAATATCACCTACATAGCAGATCCTGAGTATTATTTGCTGTAATGAATCCAAATCTGCTCTGTCCATACAGTTTCCACCTCCTACCACCCCACTGTCAAATTTGCATATGTGAGGGCAAAAGATGTAGTCATGGTGGTACCCTGTCTTTGCAAATTACAGTTACCATCAAATATAAATACATTGTGTGTAAGGCAGAAACTTAACATTTCAATTAACATATCAGAGTGTTCCATCAAGCTAACAGATCTCAACCTGGGAAGTATTCACATGTCTTAAGGCCATCCATATGTTGTATTGATGTATACAATGAGGCAACATCTGTTGTAATCTGACTTTGAAGGAATACCATACATTCTGTTAAGAAAATCCATCAAGTCCCTAAAGTATAATGGTAAGTTCAGTACATAGGGAACTAGTAAATGTAAATATATTTTTAGGTGTTTTCTAAGAGAGAGCCCATGGAGCTCATAATTGGTTGGCCAGGAGGTACCTCAGTGTACTCATGTAAGTTTGGTTATATAATATATGGTCGGTGTTATTTGGTGATCTGTTTTGAGATAGCCATATTCATCATCATCCAGCCATCCAATCTCCTGCCAGGCCTTCATTTTTAGATAACATTCATAAATGAGGTCAACAATTAGGTCTTTTGCTAGTTTCTCGTAATGTTGTTTCACCCTACATTGTCTTTTTGGCTTTTGCTACAAATTTGTCATGATCGAAGCTTAATTACTGTGTTTTGATCTTGTCGGAGGTCATTCAGGACTATCTAGTCATCCTTCGTCATGCTGCTCCTTGCAACATTCCATCTCCTTCTGTATGATCTTCTGACTATTCCACTCAATCCCACAACCTTGACCCTTTGGATTTATGTTATGTCCTGATGGTAAATGTAGACAAAATTTGGACTTGGATCTACACTTACTGTGGATTCTCATGATCTTAACACATTCAAGTCAGATAACTCCTCCTTTATTATATGTGTGATTGTTGCATTAGACAGGGCCTGCTTGCAGAAAGTAGAGTGTTTTCTCTGACTTGGCGGGAGCTGTGCATGGCCAGGTCCTGTCAATAACTCCTTGCAAGCACCCAACCCCATACTTTCCCTTGTGGGGTTTGCTGCAGTGCCTGTCACGTGGCCTCACATAATCCTAATGAGGCTGCTGGATTTGGGCGGCAGCATTACCTGAATTGTGGGGAACTAAGTCCAATTCCACACCATGTGACAAATGTTGGCCTAATCTGTTTTTTGACCAACTAGCAGAGCCTTATCTCTGCCCAAGAGCAGGGATAATTTGGGCAAACGGGCGCATGGCAAGATGACTTCTCAGGGAAATAGTGGTGGATCAGATCTCATCCTTTTCTCTCAGTTGCATTATTCTCACATATGCAAAGACAAAGAGAAGAGACAGGCAATGGTTCACTGAGATGTATTGAATCAGCTGTGCCTTAGAAACAATTGCATGCAATGTAATACCTAGAATAATGAAACATATTAGAAGCAAAATGGTGACAGGAAAAGTGAAACACAGGAAAAGTTCCACCATACTGTCACTATGCACAATATATGTGATTCCTATCTAAGCTACTTTATAGCACAGAAGGATAAACCCTAATACACCCTTCAGGATTCCCCCTGCGAAGACACCATCCCCCATACCTGAATATGACAATATTAAGGAAGCCTGTTGTCTATAGAGACACCATCACCATGTAGACCAGGGAACCAGTGTTCTCAGCAAGCAGTTGTAATGAAGTTAGGCAGCATGCAGTCGCAATCATCTGGCTGGAATCTCCCTCTAATAGGGCATGGGACAGGGAAATGTTTTATAATAAAACAGTTGAGGTTCTGAGAAATGTCCCTACATAAAGATGCGTGGGTTTCTGTGAACATTAGGGAAGCAGTGTATAAATTGTTCCGACAGTCCTATCTCGCTGCAACCTTGAGGAAAGGACAAAGTGAAAAGAATGCTGTGCTAAGAAATGTTATGCTTTCCCAGGCGAAAGGACAACTAGATAAAGAAAATAAAACACCACCACAAATTTGGCTGATTCTAAAATAATAAAATGAAGCAGAATAAAATATCACTAGGCTAAAGGGCACAAGCAGCAGACCTAGTTGCTAAAATAAAATGCCTAGAAACATCACTAAAATGGTTATACAACAGGCCAAGTGCTTTCGCTTGTCCACGCACAAGACGTTTTGAATGATTTTTACTTAACAGAAGTGCAGCTTCAACTGGGGCAATTGCTTTGTTTATATTTCTAAGTGCCTCCACTTGAGGTTTAATTTCTGTAAAATAAGCATCAGTGCCAGAATGCATTCTAGCATGCCTAATTATCTAGGAGTAGACCACAGTTAACACCAAATATCAACCCAACTGGGGTACTTTGTACTCATAATTTGTAACTGTTACCTCGTTGGGTAAATGTATAGTGCATATTGTACACTATAGCTGCATAAAGAAAGCTAAGGTAATGTCTTGAGTGATCTTGTATGTCTGTAGCTTGGGCAATGTGATAGTTCCTCAAGCGTCTACATACAGAAATCTGTGCTAACATATATAGCGGGGTGGAGAAGATGATGAGATTACAAAGACTTGAATCTTCACCAAACAAGGTCTTTTCCTCTTAATTATATGTAGCAAGTGTCTCCTTGGAGATGTGCTCATATTGTTGGGTATCTGTGACCATGTGGGAAGTCTTAATACCCCTGTGGCCCCTGCCAGGTTTCCACCTCCTGGGGGAGCTGTCATTGCTCCTGCACACAGGGAGCTGCAAAAAATACAGCTTGCTGTGTGTGGGAGCAATTCTTTCATCTCTTTTCCTGCTTGCATGACAGCAGCCAGGAAAACAGATGAAAAGTCAGTTTTCCTGCTCCCACCCATTGGAAGTGGACTTAAAGATTGCCTTCACTTGGCGGGAGCTGTAAAAGCTCTTGCCAAGTGACAGAAAACTGCTATCTCCTGAGGGTGGACACCACATGAGATAGGGAGCCATCCCTATGAGGTGGCGGTCCCTCGGGCTAATAATGGCCCAGGGGGAGGGGCTCACAGCCTCCCTCCTTTACTTTGCACGGGCTGGTCCAGGTAGGGTGGTGGTCCCCAGGGCAATATGTGGCCCAGGAGGGGGGCCCGCAGCCCCTCTCCCACTTCTATTTGAATTTCAGGCCCCAGGGAAGTGGTGGTCCCTGGGGGAATCTGCGTGACCCCTCTAAATCCTGAAATTAAGACTCAGGAAGGTGGTGGTCCCCTGGGCTCCAAAGAGCCACAGGAGGGGGTCTGCACAGTTCTCCCCTCCATATTAGATTTCAAGCTCCAGCAAGGTGATGGTCCCCAGGGCTCAAAATCGCCCATAAAGGGGGTCCCCGATGGCCCGCTCCAACATATTAAAAAAGCCCTGGGGAAGTGGAGGTCCTAGGGGCTTAAAAGGGCCTCATCCAGCCCCCTCCTTTTTTTATTCCTACATGCCCCAAGGACCTGGTCCCCTGGGGACTATACAGACCGCACTTGTTTTTTCTTTAATTTTTGCCGTATTTGCAGATCTTAGCAAATTTTGAAAAAAAATAATGCTCCTACCCTGACCCTTTTTCTATTTTTTTACTTTGTTTTGGGACTCAGCTGAGTCTGAGTCCCAAATTGGCAGCCAATTAGATCTTAGCATCAGATCCCCTGGATCTGTGAGCGTCCGCGTCCCTAGCTATACAAAATTGTTTTTTCTTCACTTACTCTAAAACTATCAAACAGATTTAACATCAAATAACAAAAAGGGCTCTTTCTGGACCAAGCGCTACCTTTCTTCATATTACTCCTCTCTTCCACAAGAGAAACACACACTCTAGTGATTCAGAAGGGAATGAAAAATGTAATTTAAATTATTCTAGTAACTCCATGAATAACATGTAGAAAGAAAAACATCCTATACGTTTTGGCTTTCCACATGCCTTGCTCATAAAGGAAAAATGGAAGGAACGGTGAATGTGTTAAAATAAGTGCTTGTACTTTGAGCACAACAAAACTGAGTATTTTAAAATTAGGTCTGTCTTTCTGTCCGACAAATGAGTTTAATTATGTTCAAAGTCGGATAGACTTGTTTCATTTTGTTAGGAAGCTGAAATTCCATAGATGGCTCTCCATGAAGGGTTTTTATAGACCAACCACTTCTACACAGAGCAGCTTGAGTAAGATGAATAAATTGATACTCTTTTCACACTAGCAAAATTTGCGAAAGCGGCGCAAACTTATAAAATACAATTGTATTTTGTAAGTTTGCACTGCTTTTGCGTAAAAAAATGATGCAAATGCAGCGCTAAAAAAGTATAAATATGGCCTGAGAATAATAACACCTGGGATGAATTCCTGAATTTGGCACACATGGGAATTGCCTTAAAAATGAGCTGTCCAAGTATGTTCAAGATTAAATCTACCTTTACCCCTACATTTGCACATGATGCTATTGACACCTTTGAGGCTATGGTTACCCAGGAACTTAGGAAACTGGCTAGGAAACAACATTGGTACTTTCACAATTAATCTAAAGCTGAGAGAATAGCAGTCAGGGGCTCACAGAATACCAAAGCATAGTCATCAGACAATCTGATAAAGGTGGGAATATTGTCATCTTATCGAAGGAAAAATATTTGGAAAAGGGTTACCGGCAACTGAGTGACACTAAGGCCCTCATAATGACATTGGCGGTAAATCCCGCTTCCCGCCGCGTTGATGGCCGACAACATACCGCCACAGTGGCGAATATCTGTTTACCATATCACGAAACACACACACACCAATCCGACAGAATACTGCCACATACACAAATCCGCCAGCCCAAAGGTCAGTTCTAAAGTTGTGGTACCAACACCCATACTGTTACGCCAACAGAACAACGCCCACCACATTATGACCCACGAATCATCACGGCAGACATTCAATGGTGGTAAACCATTAGCAGTACATAACGCTGCACTCAGAAGAGACACCCACATACAAAACAACACCACATTGGCCAATGCTAAAAGCACACACCTGACACACACCACACACATCCACCCACAGGAGTTTAAAACACACACCCACATTACCCACAACCCTTTAGAAACAACAATTACTGTCAGGAGATTACACGAACAGCACAGAAACAACTAGACCCCCACACCACATACACCCATACATCTCTCACGCACCTCACACCACACACCCCACCACATTACTCAACACACTCTCACCAACACACACCACACAACACCCATGTCCCCACAAAGGCACCCTATGTCAGGGTAGAGCCAAAGCTGCACAGGTACAGAAGATATCCATTGACAGGAAGATGGAGCTATGGCAGAGAATCGTGGGCAGGGTGAACGCCATGGGATAGCATCCAAGAACAAGGAACGACAAGGTACCACCTTGCCATACAGAGGACTGGCGTTGGACCCTCACCTCCTCCCCCACAGCTCACAGCATGGGAGGAGCAAGTCTTGGCATTACTGCATCCCGAGGGACACACTGGAGTAGCCAGAGGACCGGACACTGGCAAGTCAACATTTATCACTTATCACCCCATATACCTGCATGCCATCACACCCCCTAACCCTCACTCCCATCACTCCACTCCACCCGTCACACTGCACCGATGCAGATGACTAACCCCATTACAAAGCCCTGCATGTCATACCAATGCATGGACAGCCATCCCAGCCCTGCATGGACACACATCACCAAAGCATGCATAGTTTAGGGAAACTAATAATCACACAGTACATCCCCAGACACAAACAAAGGTGGCAGGGCAAAATCAACGATAGAGGGGCAGCCAGAGATGTACAATAAGGGGGTCATTCTGACCCTGGCGGCCGGTGACCGCCAGGGTCACCGACCACGGTAGCACCGCCAACAGGCTGGCGGTGCTCCCTCGAGCATTCTGACCGCGGCGGTTCAGCTGCGGTCAGAAACGGAAAGTCGGCGGTCTCCCGCCGACTTTCCGCTGCTCGGGTGAATCCTCCATGGCTGCGGAGCGCGCTCCGCAGCCATGGGGATTCTGACACCCCCTACCGCCATCCTGTTCCTGGCGGGTCTCCCGCCAGGAACAGGATGGCGGTAGGGGGTGCCGCGGGGCCCCTGGGGGCCCCTGCAGTGCCCATGCCCATGGCATGGGCACTGCAGGGGCCCCCGTAAGAGGGCCCCACTGTGTATTTCAGTGTCTGCAAAGCAGACACTGAAATACGCGACGGGTGCAACTGCACCCGTCGCACCTTCCCACTACGCCAGCTCCATTCGGAGCCGGCGTCCTCGTGGGAAGGTAGATTTGCCCTGGGCTGGCGGGCGGCCTTTTGGCGGGCGGCCGCCCGCCAGCCCAGGGCAAATTTCAAAATACCCTCAGCGGTCTTGTGACCGCGGAGCGGTATTTTGACGGGGGAACATTGGCGGGCGGCTAGAATCACCCCCTAAGTCACAGGCATGAAGCATAATACATCACTTACATCCCCACAGGTGCCCCAGCCAATGTCAGTGGAGATGAGGTGCCCCGACTATCCAGTCCCCCAACAGAAGATGCCCCCAGTAATGACAGTAGCTCTGGACTTCAGGATCTGGACCAACAACCTGGCCCATCAGGGACCACTGGACAGTCAATCACCCAAGCCCACTCACAGTCCACCACAGAGCCTTCCCCCATCAGTACCCAGCACCACCAGTGTACCCACACCTCTGTCCCCAGGACACATCAATCAGCAGTGTACCCACCTGTACAGGGACCCCAAGCCACACCACATACCCAGGACAATCAGGGACCTAGGGTCAGTGGGCACACCATTTAGGGTACAGAGGCACAGTCTAGCAGGGACACTGGGAGGACCGCTGTGTGCCAGGGGGAGGACAGGCCCAGGGAACCGACTCTCCGAGAGGCACTCACCAAGATCCTGGGAGCCTACCAACATTCCCAGGACACGATGGACCAGATCCTAGACAACATGCAGGAGAACAGATGGTTGCAGGAGAAACAGTATAGGGGATCAGGGAGGACTTGCAGGCCATTAACACCACTTTGATCTCCATAGCAGGGGTGCTGGCAGATATGGCCAACATCATGAGGGAGGAAACAGCACAGCTGCGGGCCCTTACCACCAGCCAACCCATTGACCAGCCATCCATCTCCCCTGCAGCTAGTGGGCAGGAGGCCCTGCCACAGGACACACAGGCCACCAGTACCCCTTCCCCTGCAGAAGGTGAACCACCCCGCAAACATGCGTGCCAGACAGAAGCCAGAGACACTTACCAAGACCACCATCAGGAAATTAAACTCTCCTAATTGTCCCCCTTGTGTACCACAAAGTCATCTTGTCCACTTTGAACTGCCTTTGCTCCCCTTCCTATGACCCTTGGACACTGGACCTGTGCTACAAACAGCTTGGAACAAGACCCTGGACTATCCTCCATCATCACCCCATTCTATTGCACTTTTCCCTCAATTTCATAGCACTGCAATAAACACCCTTGAACACAACTGAGAGCATATAAATGAGGACCTGTAGCTGTCTGTAGTCATCACATCAGTACAAAGTTCTTATCTCACCAACATCTGTAGAATGACAAGCCATAGGTGACAGTAAGTTGAGCTGCAATGGAAGTTAATGTCAATATGCTACACCCACACAGAATACATCAATAGTCAGAGGAATGGTCAGTTGCACTGTCTTACCTGTGTGTCATTGGACGTATTGGCAGAGAACTGATGTTCTGTTGTTCTCATCCTCAGCCTCCTCATCCTCACTGTCCTCAGGGTCCACTGCTGCCACAGGGGCATCTCCAGTCTCCTCCTCCTGCAGAAAGGGTACGTGCTGTCTGAGGGCCAGGTTGTGCAACATGCAGCATGCCACTATTATCTGGCAGACCTTCCCTGGTGAGTAGCACAGAGATCCACCTGTCAGATGGAGGCACCTAAACCTGGCCTTCAGGAGCCCAAAGGTCCTCTTGATGATCATTCTGGTTCGCCCATGTGCCTCATTATAACGTTCCTCAGCCCCTGTCCTGGCATTCCTCACAGGGGTCAGCAGCCATGATAGGTTTGGGTATCCAGAGTCACTTGCAAGTATTGAGGGACAACATTTAGCCTCACACAATGATTTGGGGTTGACACCTGAAGGCATTCACTAACATACAGTGGGTGGGGACCATGTCTCACCTATTAGCCACACCCTGTGCCTCTTTAGTTGGGCCATCACATTTGGGATGCTGCTGTTCCTCAGAACAAAGGCATCATGCACCGACCCAGGATACGTGGCATGGACATGGGAGATGTACTGGTCCGCCAGGCACACCATTTGCACATTCAGTGAGTGGAAATTCTTCTGATTCCTGAACACCTGTTCATTCTGGCGGGGGGACTAACGCAATATGTGTACCATCAATGGCCCCAACAATATTGGGTATATGTCCCATTGCATAGAATCTGGCCTTCACAGTGGCCAGATCTTCCACCTGGGGGAAAGCTATGTAGCTGCACAAGTGTTTCACCAGGGCAGACAAAACTCTTGCCAGCACGATTGAAAACATTGGCTGTGACATTCCTGCTGCCAAGCTGACTGCCACTTGGAAAGAACCAGTTGCCAGGAAGTGGAGCACTGATAGCACTTCCACAAGAGGGGGGATCCCAGTCGGATGACAGATAGCAGATATCAGGTCAGGCTCTAATTGGGCACACAGCTCTGTGATTGTGGCCCTGTCCAGTGTATAGGTGAGTATAATGTACCTGTCCTCCAGTGTAACCAAGTCCACAAGGGGTTTATACACGGGGGTATGTCTCCCCCTCCTATTTATCCACAGCGGTGGGTATCTGAGGGACACAAGAGTGAATAGGCTGTCACAATTTGAACAATGGAACCACAACCTTAGTGTACATAGTGCATTTATGTGATGAGACAGTGGGAATGATGAGGTAAGTACTAATCTAGGCTGTGACGCAGTTAAGGTTGATATGACCGTTGTCTGCCACCATGAAATGGCGACCGCATGTCCTGTATGTAGGGACAGATGAACATGAGGTAACTCCAACGATGTTGGGCGTTGTGGCGGAAGGTGGTCTTGCACCGCTGTGCAATTCCTCATTGGACAAAATGGGGCTCTAAGGAGTACAGCGGCTAATGGGGATCTCTGCCGGCAGTGACAGTGTACACCGCCGTGGACATGACCGCCATTTTCTATCGGATTCCTCAATTGTTTCCTGACCTTCAACAGGAGAACACTTGCTGCGACCTGTGTCTGGAACCTATCATGGCCTGTGTGACTGGGGAAAGGGCCCCTGCCTTCACTTCGGAGGAGTTGGAGTGATTAGTGGATGGGGTCCTACCCCAGTACGGACTGCTGTATGGGCCTGCAGACCAACAGGTGAGTGCACCTTGGGCACGATGCATGTGTGAAGGATGCATGGAGATGTGTGTGTAAGCATTGTGTTATCGGGCAGTATGTCTTGTGGTGGTGTATATGGTGTGCACCGGCCGATGTGTGTGCCAATGGTGACCGAAACGGGATTGGTGGGCCATATGTATGACAGGCTGGATTGTATGTGCAATGGTGTCCTCCTGTCTGTATTACCTCTGCAGGTCAGAACCCATCAAAAGAAGGCATTATGGTGTGCCATCGCCAAGGATGTGTGGACCCCGGGAGTCTATGGCAGGCGGAGCACCCATTGTTGGAAATGGTGGGAGGACATGAGATGGTGGGCTCGGAAGATCACGGAGGCCCAGCTGGGGCTTGCCTCCCATCGGAACCTGACCCCCCTGATGGCCCGCATACTGGTGGTGGCCTACCCAGAGCTGGATGGGCGCTTGATGGAATCACAGCAGCCACAAGGGGGTGAGTACAGTGGGCATTATTACAATAATTGGCAGGTGGCTTGGGATCCGGGTGGTGGATGTGAGTTAGTGTGTGCCCCTAAGGCCAGGCCAGACATTGCAGCATGAGTCAGCTCAAGGGTTATGTGTGTATGGCAAATGCAGGTAACCTAGCTTGTTAGCATTCCATGTAATGTCAGGGCTTTGTGGGTACCAGGAGGGGTGCAGTTGGCAGTGTGTGGCCCTCATCTTGCCGTGGCATCTAGCCCAATCACTGGCAGTGCAATGCATAGTGCTCAAGCCTGATCCCTGCGTGTGATGGTGCTGTGTATGCCAGCTGTGGTGTTGGTGCAGTAATTGACCCAGTGTTTACTTTTTCTCTCTCGCCCTTTTATCTTCTGTCATCCTGTCCATATGTGCATTAGCATCATCTGGCAGAGGAGCAGGGGCACCGGCGACAGAGGGAGCTGTATCCCAGAGGACCCAAGAGTCAGAGTAAACCGACGCCGAGGGAACCAGTGGGATGGAGGGCATGGGGAGCACCATGGCGGAAACAGTAGGTGACAACACAGACTCAGATACCTGCTCCGATGGAAGCTCCCCGGTGGTGGCGGACACGTCTGTGACGACTCCAGCTGCAGGTACAGTCGCCACCCCCTATATGAGCACGCCCTCCCAGTTGCCCCTCAACAAGTTTCCCGTGCCCGCTCACCCAGGAGCGAGGGCACCTCAGGCCCTGCCCCAGTGAGCCATGCTGCCCTGAGTGAGGAGGCTATTGACCTCCTGAGATCCATCTCGATAGGGCAGTCAACCATGGTGAATGCCATCCATGGGCTGGCATCCCAGATGCAGCAATGCAATTAATTCCTGGAGGGCATCCACAGTGGATTGGCGGCCCAACAGATATTGATTTGGGGTCTGACCTCCTCTCTGATGGCAGCAATTGTCCCTGTACCTACCATCCCCCCTCCAACTACTGCTTCCCAGTCCCAGTCTCCTCAACCCCAACCTATCCCATGTACACATACAGATGAGCATGCACACAAGACAATACACAAGAGTGACACAGTCAAACACAGGCACCACACTTCATCCCACAAGCACTCACGCAAACGCCAGACAGTTGCAAACACAACCACATCCTCTGCCTCCACTGTCTCCTCCTCCTCCTCCACCTCCCTCACAATCTCATCCACACTCACACCTGCATGCACTGCATCAACATCCACCACCAGCATCACCACACCAAGCAGCACACACACCTCACTAGCAGACACCTCCACAACATTCCATGCACGCATCCCCTGTGTCCTCTCCCACCCTGTCTGCCCCCCCCTCATAAAGGACACAAACACAAGCAATCACACATCCAACAGTCATCCACCTCACATAAGCACACTGCCTGTGCACCTGCACCCAAATCCATCAGACATACACCTCCTACAATCACTCCCTCAACCTCCACTCCCATCCTGCCTCCCTCATCCCACCCCACCGTCCCTAAGAAGCTTTTCCTTGCCCAACTTGACCTTTTCTCTCCCCCTACCCCTGCCATGCCGATAAGAACAGGGTCCCAATGACCCAGCCCAGCACATCAGCCAAACAGTTCACGCGGACAGTGGCGGCACCACCTAGTCGTGGTGGCAAGTCAGTGAAGGATCCCACTCCACCAGCCAGGAAGGTTAAGGATCCCACACCTCCTGCCATGAAGGGGAAGGAGCCTGCACCTCCTGCCCATGAAGGGGAAGAAGCCTTCGACTCCTGCCCGGAAGGCTAAGGAACACACAGAACCTGCCATTAAGGGGAAGAAGCCCTCAACCACTGCCATTTCGGGTAAGGATCCAACACATCCTGCCATGAAGGGGAAGAAGCCCTCAACTCCAGCAGAGGCTCTCAGGGTGACACCACCACCAGCGGTCACGAGGCCCCCACCGCCAGCATCCCTCACCTCCAGCAGTGGCTGCCCAGGAGGCACCTCCACCTACCCCCCTAGTTCAGCCCTCACCACCAGCAGAGGCTGCCCAGAAGACACCTCCACTGCCACCACAGTTCAGCCCTCACCTCTAGCAGAGGCTGCCCAGGATGCACTGCCACCACAGTTCAGTCCTCACCTCAAGCAGAGGCTGCCCAGAAGACACCTCCACCTGCCACCACAGTTCAGCCCTCACCTCCAGCAGAGGCTACCCAGGAGACACCTTCACCTGCTGACAATGTGCAGCCCTCACCTCCAGATGACACAGTGCAGCCATCACCACCAGCGGAAGCCATGTAGGCCACCCTCCAGAGACTGCTGTACAAGGGACCCCCTCCTGGAGCAGTGGCATGTTCCCCACCTGAGAGATCGTGACCTTGCATTTCCCAGGACAGAGAAATGGGCATGGAGCCCCCTCCAGAACCACTCACCCACCTTAGAGACTGTGGCCTTGCACTCCCCAGCACAGAGAAAGGGCATGGAGCCCCCTCAAGAACCAGTGGAAAAGTCCTCCACCTGAGATACTGTGGCCTTGCACTCCCCAGCACAAAGTAATGGGCATGGAGCCCCCTCCAGAACCAGTGGGAAAATCCCTATCTGAGAGACTGTGGCCTTGCACTCCCCAGCACAGAGTAATGGGCATGGAGACCCCTGCAGAACCAGTGGGCTTGTTCTTGTATTTGGCTGAGGTGCCCCCCCACCTCCCATCCCCCTGAGGTGCCTGCCCACTTGCCAACTGATGCCCCTGCAGAGTTCTATCCGGATGAAGTTGATTCGAATTGGGCCTTGGACTGTACCCTGTGGCCATGTGGGCCTTTAGTGCATTAGACTGGACATTGGCCCTGTGTGTACATTTGTACATATCTGCTTATCATATAATTGGTTTATTTGGAAGCTGTTTATCTCAATACATTCTCATTACTGCATTCTTGTGGTCCTTGCATTATTCTGCCGTGTATCGTGTGCCATTGTTTTTCGTCTGCAGCTGGTTGTGTGTATGGTGTGTGTGTGTTAGGTGTCTGTCGTGCGTGTGTGTGTGTCACTCTTGTTTTCCTCCATCCCTCCCTTGTGTGCTAGGCGGCTGTACTCACCATCGTCGTCTTCGTCAGTGTTGGTGTTCCATGTGGAACATGACGTAGATGAGAATCAGGAAGACTTGCAGTTCCGGTTCTATGGCGGCATTGTTCTCCCTGCATCTCCGATGGGGAGTCTTTGCTCTTCTGTGCAGTGTTTCCACCAGGCTTTGGATGGTGTTGGTACCGCCCCGGAAATCGTGGCGGATTGAAGGGTCAAAATATGGTGGGCGGTACTTTGACTTCCGCCTGGCTGTTGATGGCTACCGCCGTGGTGAGTGTTGTTTATGCCCTGGTAGTTTGTGTGGTTCATTGGCTGTCTATGGGAGTTATCTCTGCCATGGTCATAATTTGACGGTAATTACTGTCAGCCTGTTGGCGGTATTACCACCACTTTATCACTCACAGCCAGGGTCATAATGAGGACCTAATTGTTATGAGATTATGAACAAATTAATTATCAGTGCATCCAATTTGCAATATGCTGACAAATTAAAGAAATGGAGGGAATGGGGGTTCACTGAGTGGGATGAGTTTAAATGTTTGCATTGTGAACATACAAAGGTACCAATACTTTACCTGTTGCCCCAGATCCATAAGAACCCCATTGATCCACCAGGGAGACCGATTCCGTCCTCCAAAGGTGTTTTTTTGGAGAATACATCTAAGCACATAGAATTCTTCTTCTGTCTCTTTGTCACAGCGTTACTTTCATACATCCAGGACAGTAGAGAATTTCTGATCTGGATTGAGGATGTAGTTTGGGAGAATGATTTCTTATTCTTCATTATATGTCAGCAGTCTATATTTGAGCAGTTGACATACAAAGGCATGAAGGCATGCATGCACTTCTTAAGGGCAAGACCTTTATCTTTATTCTTCCACACAAAAATGAGCTTGGATATGATTCCGTTCTCTTGAGAAAACAATTCTTTTCTATTTGATGATAAGCTCCATGGACTGAGTTAAGATATGGTGATGACTATGTGTTTTACTCCCAGCTATGCCGGTCTCTTTATGGGATTGTGGGAGGAACAAGAAGTCAGAGCCCTTAAAGAATTTAACATCAAAGTGATTATGTGGATCCGCTATTAATTAATAATGTATTCTTTATATGGAAGGGTAAAACTGAAGAAGCAGTGGAATTTATCAGCAAGTCAAATATTAATCAACTCAATATAGGTTTGCCATCCCACATGAGCAGGAAATTGAGTTTCTAGACATTAAAGTAGAGGTGAGTGACAACAAGCTGACCTCAAGATTACACAGGAAGGCCATAGCAGGCAACAGCCTCCAGCACATACAGAGTAGTCATCCTAAAGCTCTAAAAGAGTGAGCATTCCATTTGGGGAGCTTGTCAGAGATCGTAGAAATTGGAGCACAGATGACCCCTTTAAACATGAACGCAGGGTAATGGTGAACTGATTTATGGAGATAGGTTATAAATAAGCCACTAGGGTACTGGATATACAGAGGGAAGAGCGCCTATTTCCTAGAATAAATCAGGATAGTCAGTCAACAGCCAAAAGTAGATTCATTACTACCTTTGATCATAGGACTATTTTGAAGAAACACTGGCCCATATTTTTGGTAGAGAACAGTTTGGTAGGGTTTATTGATAATTACCCTAGAATCACTTTCAGAAAGAGAGTGACCCTGAAACACAGGTTAAGTTAAAAGGATATTGAGAAGGCCTCAGCAACCTCAGGAAAGTGTGTCAAAGGGTTCCTTACTTAGTTGAAATGCAAAGCATGCAGAAACTGCTCAAATGTTGTTAAATACTTCCCCTATTAGAAATCAAAAGGAACCTAACACAACACTTTACCTGTACCTCTGATTTCACTGTGTATGTACTTAGCTCTCCGTGTGAGAAAACTATATAGAATGCACTACACATCCTATCAAAAAAACAACACTGGAACATATTAGGGCCATTAAACATGTTAATAAACAATATTCAGTTGCCTGTCGTTTTGCAACATTCCACAACAGGGATAGCACACTGTAGAGATTTTTTGTAATTGACAGAGTCCCTTTGACCAAAAGAGGAGGGAGCTTTCACGCAATTAGAGTCAAGATATATTTTGAAACTCAATACAAAATTCCCTACCATTATGAATCCAGATGAAGAACTGTACATACTTCTAGGTTGATTGGACCATCATGTGTCAGGACTGATATTTGATGTGATATCTCCTTAGGGAGATATTTGTTGTATATGTTCATTTCAAATATTTTTTTTAACTGATAAAAGTGTCCCGAACAAGGAATCTGGAACATACAAAAATAGGGTGTTTTTCTTTCTGCACATTATTCATGGATTTCCTGGATTAATTTAAATAAAATCTTTGGTTCACTTTGCATGACTGACTGTATTAGTAGATTTAAATACATTAATCTGTTCACTAAGACCTTTCTCTAGGGTGATGGCTCAGTATAGTAGCCATTTACAACAGACTCACCTCTCTGTTTACTTTACACCTTTCTCTAGGATAAAGAATAATTTTACTAGTGGTATGTCACACAGTGGCCTGTCTGCTAATACCTCCCTACTATCTGTATTTGTAGTGGTTTGTGTAGCTCAGATATTTGCACTAAATCCTTTTTTCAGGTTCATGAATGATGATGTGGTTTCCAATAGACTAGCCTACATAGATAGGCATTTTACTCTTGTCATTATTTTAGAAAACACAGGACTATCCACTGAGAACTGTCTCTTATGTGTTAAGTAAATGAAGTAGTTTATAAGGTTACAATGAGCTCTCTGTTATACATCTCTTACATGTGGCACCTTATTATAAACAATTGATATGCTATTTTTGGAAGTATAATGAAGCTTACTTTGGTGGATGATATCATCAGTGATGTCATTTGAGATGTAATCAGTGATTTCATCAGTGATGTAACTGACCACTTCATGAGTGATATAATATGTGAGGTCATAAGCAGTGCATTGTGGGGGCATAAGTTATAGGTAGCTCTGATACCTATAACAGCTGAACTTCTGTAGTTTTCTGGGTGCAAAACCTCAACTTAACTATAACGTCCCGGTAATCTTTTTTTCAGTGAATTTCTAATGTATTTTTTAATTTTATTTCCTAACTGTAACGTCCCAGTAACCTTTGTTTTTTTCAGTGCGTTCTTGGATTTTAATGGTATTTCCTAACTATAATGTCCCTGTAAACTTTGTATTGTTCAGTGAATTTTTATGGGTTTTTTAAATTATATTTCCTTAGTAAAACATCCATGTGACCTTAGTTTTTTTCAGTGAATTTCTAGGGTTTGTTTTCACAAAAAACATATATTTATGAAACACACCTAACATTAATTTAACCTTAGGTTTTTTAAGTGATTTTAATAAAGAAACAACTATATAAAAATATTAAATTACATAACTTAAATTCTTTTCAAAGTAAAAATGGTGTTTATTTTAACAACTTTGAAACATTTTTTTAAATTTGTGAATCTGCAGTGAGCCCAATCCATGTATACTTCCTGTTCTGAGCTCCGTGGGAGAACTGTGGATCCGATGCGATTTCTATCAACACTTAAAAACTTAAATGGACATCATGAAATTGTTGTTTGAGGTAAGTTATTTAGTAAAATAACATTGAAACATATATTTCAGTAAGCAATTCTTGCTTACAAGGTTGTTTCAATACATATTTCTGGATTCCCTGTGATGTCGCGGTGTGACCATGATGGATCCCTCAATCCCATGTGACACTGCAAAAAATACATTTGATTGGTTAGAACACCTTCTAACCTCTTCTATAAGAAATGTATTTCCCATTTCTTATCCTTTGGGTGTGTCTTTTCTCTGAACCATCTTAGAAAATGGCTTTAGAAGAAGAATGAGAGCAGGAGGAAGAGCAGCAAGAACTAGAAGAAGAAGAACTGCCAAGACAAAAATAATTTATTGCTTGGAACGTTTTCTCCATACCATCAGGAGAAAAGAATTTAAAAGCAAAAGTGGTTAATTGCAACCTTTGCACTAAAGAACTCTCCAGAGGGACAAAAAAAAGTACTCATATATGCTGAAACATCTATGGACCATCCACACCTGACAACTGAAGAGAGTAGAAATCCATTGGGATGCAGAAGAGCCATCCACATCAACTGCTGCAGTGCCACTTGCTCCCGGGAACTCGGTTCCTGCTGCCTTAAGTGCAGTCATTCCTCCAGAAGTATCCCAGATGCTCAAGATTACATCCTATTGCACTGTGCAATAAAATAATTTCCATTGGTCAACAATCCTTGCCAGCATTTGTGCAGACTATGATGAGCAACAAATGTTACCTTTTTGTTTTTACAAGTTGCACAATTTCTGTGGGTTTCCCCAATTTAATTTTTATAGTTACTGTTTGTTGATAAAATATATTTTTTTTAAACAAGAAAAAAAGAAAACTATGGTTATTTTTAGCACTTATTTTGGTGTAAAGACAGACAAACTATATGTCATATGTTTGTTTGGGAATGTATGAATAACTATTGTGTGGGTCTGTAAGTGGGTGTCTGAGTGTGTGAGTGAATGTGTCAGTGGGTATGTCAGTAGCTGTGTGAGTATGTCAGTGGCTGTGTGGGTCTGTTAGGCGGTGCGGTTGTGGGTTTGTGGATGTGCGAGTGGATGTGTAAGTGTGTGAATAGGTGTGTGAGTGGCTGAGTGAGTGTGTCAATGGGAGTGAGAGTAGGTGTGTGAGTGTGTGAATGAATGTGTGAATGGGTGTGTGACTGGGCGTGTGAGTCTTTTGATGGGTGAGTGAGTGGCTATGTGGGTCTATTAGTTGGTGTGTGAGTGGTTTTGTTAGTCTGTAAGTGGGTATGTGACTGACTGTATGGGTGTGTAAGTGGGTGTGTAAAAGGCTGTGTGGCTGTGTAAGTGAGTGTGTGGGTAACTGTGTGAGTTGGTATGTGAGTGACTGTGTGGATCTGTGGGTTGGTGTGTGAGTGGTTTTGTTGGTCTGTGAGTGGGTGTATGGGTGAGTGAAGGGGTATGTGAGTGGATGTGTGTGGCAGTGTGGGTCTGTGAGTGTGTGTGTGTGTGTGTGTGTGAATAGATTTGTGAGCCTGTAAGTGGGTATGTGAGTGACTGTATGTGTGTGTAAGTGGGTGTGTGAGTGGTTGTTTGGGTGTGTAAATGGGTATGGGTGTGTGGGTAGGTGTGAGAGGGGGATGTAAGTAAGTGTGAGGGTCTGTGATTGGGTGTGTGAGGGTTTGTATGGGTGTTTGAGTGGCTATATGGGTGTGTGAGTGGCTGTGTGAGTGTGTGAATTTGTTAAGTGTATATCTGAGTGTGTGAATGGGTGTGTGACTCTGTGTGTGGGCATGTGAAGAGGTATGCTAGTGGTTCTATAGGTGTGTGCCTGGATGTGTGAGTGTGTGAAAGGGTGTGTGAGTGGGCGTGTAGGTATTTGGATGGGTGTATGAGTGGCTATGTGGGTCTGTGAGTTGGTGTGTGAGTGGTTTTGTGAGTCTGTAAGTGGGTGTGTGACTGACTGTATGGGTGTGTAAGAGGGTCTGTAAAAGGCTGTGTGGGTGTGTGAGTGTGTGGGTAAGTGTGTAAGTTGGTATGTGAGTGACTGTGTGGATCTGTGAGTTGGTGTTTGAGTGGTTTTGTGGGTCTGTGAGTGGGTGTATGGATGTGTGAGTGAATGGGTATGTGAGTGGATGTGTGTGGCTGTGTGGGTCTGTGAGTGTGTGTGTGTGTGTGTGTGTGTGTGAATAGATTTGTCCATCTGTAAGTGGGTGTGTGAGTGACTCTATGTATTTTTAAGTGGGTGTGTGCGTGGTTGTTTGGGTGTGTAAATGGGTATGAGTGTGTGGGTAGGGGTGGGAGGTGGTATGTAAGTAAGTGTATGGGTCTGTGATTGGGTGCGTGAGCCATTTTGTAGGTCTGTGAGTGAGTGTGCGAAGGGCTGTAAAGGGTGTGAGTGGTTGTATGGGTGTGTGAGTGGCTGTGTGAGTGTTTGAATTGGTTAAGTGTATATCTGAGTGTGTGAATGGGTGTGTGACTCAGTGTGTGGGTCTGTGAAGAGGTATGCTAGTGGTTCTATAGGTATGTGACTGGATGTGTAAATGTGTGGATAAGTATGGGAGTAGGTGTGTAAATGAGTAAATGGGACTGCAAGTGGGTGTTTGTGTATATGGTTGTGTGAGTTGGTGTGTGCCAATCGGTATGTGGGTATGAGAATAGGCATGTGAGTGGCTGTGTGGGTCTGAGTCAGTGTGGCAGTGGTTCTTTGGGTATGTGAGTATGTGAATGGGTGTGTGAGTATGTCAGTGGGTATGTGAGTGGGTGTGTGGGTATGAATGGGTGTGTGAATGGATATGTGAGTGGCTGTGTGGAACTGTGAGTGGGTGTGGAAGTGGTTTTGTGAGTGTGTGTGAATTGGTGTGTGGGTGGCTGTGTGGATTTGTGAGTGGGGCTTCATGGGTATGTGAGTGGGTGTTTGTGGGGATGTATGGGGTGCCAGTAGCTATTTGAGTGTCTGTATGGGTGTGCAAATAGGCATTTGAATGGCTGTGGGTATGTGAGAAGTGAGTGTCTGTACAGGTGTGTGAGGGGGTATATGAGTGGCTGCATGGGATTATAAGTGGGTGTCTGAGTGTGTGAGTAGGTATGTGTGTGTTTAATTGTAGTTTGAAACACCTTCACAATGTATTCTAATGCAACAACATTGGAAGAACTAATTTGTGAACCACAGTACTCCAATAGATGGCACCATTCGTCTGTAGAAAAAAAAAATATATATGAATAGGTGTTACAATTTATAAAATTATAAATGAAATCTAGAGATTTTAACACTGTTTAGCTTCATAGTAGCAACAGATCATTACATAGTAGTTCCCGTGCCCTAATGCTGTGCTAGAATAAAAATAGGCCTTTTATTTTCCTTTTATTACTGCTCTCAGATTTTATATTTATACAACATAAATGATGTACTGTATAAAGAATCATCCTTGAAAAGGTCCTAAACAGTAGAATGTATAAAAATCACCAGAACTGCATAGAATGTCACTGCAAATAAGCAACATTATGTGTTGCACTCACTACAATTTTTAAATGATAATTTCATCTATGCTGGCACTACTACTCCAAAGAAACATATGCGGAAAATGAGAACTTCATCATGAGAAGTGCTACAGTACGACTACTAGATATATAAGGCGTACCAGCATAGGCAAAGCTTTATAAAGACACCACCCTTGGTAGGCTGCATGATGTCATAAATCCAGATAATGCATCTACAATAACTAGACTATTCTACTTTTACAACTGTGACTCTCCGTACAATGTTGGCTCCAAAAACAAAAGATGGGAACTTGATAACTTCCAAGGCAATCTTTGCCTGGAACTTGGTAACTTCCATGGCAATCTTTGCCTAAATTTACGATTCCTTTAATTCTGTCCATCCACTTCTACTTTTTAGATCAACAGTATAATGATCACATCTAATACTAACTCTTCCATGAAAAATGATAGCAATAACAGTGTATGCTTTGCCAGAAACAGATATTTGTCATGCTATGAAGTTAGTAACTTCAGTATCTAATTTACTGCCATCTGCTGTGCATCATTCTAGCATTAAAATTACTTACTTCCCAGTTCTTTTTACACTTAAAGTCGACACAACATCTGTTCAACAATTTGGACATACATTATTTTGTGTAGCTTTTATTACTAAGTACTCAAAAGTCACACTTTTGGAATCTGGTAACGTTACTAAAAAATGCACTTAAATTCTGTTTGTGTAGTTGATGTGTATGAGCAATCTTCACATTCATGATGCCACAAGTAACTAATTCGAAATAAGTAATTAACAGGTATCTTCTCTTTGTCTGACACACATCACCATTAAGAACTCCTGTGCATCCTCTTGAGTATTTTGAGTAAACTATACAGATCCTCAAAACTGTACAGATCCACTACATATACCCACAGTGTCTCAAATTACCAATGCATAATGTATTTTCGTTCTCTCACAAAGCAGATGGTTGAACAAAGCACACAGTGCAGAACAGAATACATTCTGTTGTTTCTCTTGAATTGCAACCACAACGTGAGGTAATGCAAATAATACATTTACCACAACATTAGAACAGCAGTTTGTCAATTGATAACCAACAATATCTCCCTCGATTTCATTTTTTTTGTTTCTTAACAACGTCTTTCTTCTCTTTAATTTCTTTCTTTGCAACACCATACCTACACTTCTTTGAAATGTTTAACCTTGGACAGGTGGAACGTTTCATATAAACTGCATACTGTCCTAAATTAGCTGCATATAGACTGCTTACTTGGTTGCATTATTTAACTCAACTTCAGTGTGTGATT
This sequence comes from Pleurodeles waltl, assembly GCF_031143425.1. Taxonomy (NCBI): domain Eukaryota; kingdom Metazoa; phylum Chordata; class Amphibia; order Caudata; family Salamandridae; genus Pleurodeles; species Pleurodeles waltl. The sequence goes on along the minus strand of NC_090448.1, from coordinate 1,062,822,627 downwards.
TCTCTGTTCTCATCAAATGCAACTAGATACAAAACAGGCAGTGTCCGAACTCAAGACAAAGCTACAAATGGCAAACCTTCCTTAAACACTATACTACTAATATTCATAAATGCTACATCGAAACCTAAACCTGTGATTTATGAATAGTAAAAGCATATGTTAGAGAAACTCAAAACCGTTTTTGCCAAACATATGTCTTTCTCAAGAAAAAAATGGGCAGTAGATTGTCCAATTTGCTTTGCCGTGTCAATCTAATCAAATGTAATCATAAGGTAGGTCACCTCATTTCTATTAGGAAAAGTAATAAAATCAACAATTTTCCCCATAGCACCATGAACCAGAATTTCTTCAACATTTACATTTTTGGTGCAAAATCACCCTATAGTTTTTGTTATTTTTCTAATTCTGCAGATTGTGAAACAGATTTTTCTAATGAATCCACTTGTGCTTGTAACTTTTCATTTAGAAATTCAGTGACGCCCTGGTGTTCCATTTTATCTATTGCCTTTAGTTGCAAAAGTTCTTCTTTCTCCAATTCCAGCAATTCTTTGCTGAAAGATTCACACTCCTCTAATGTCAGCATTAGGCACACAATATGTTTACCTTCTTGAGTAATACTGAACATTAGTTTTGCTGCTGTCTTCGTTGTTGGATACGTTTTTAGGAAGACAGCTTACTAGAACACATTCCCTCTTTTGAAAGAACACCTAATCTAATATCTTTCAAACTATTACCATATTCAGTGTCAGATGTTTGTTGCATATTCCTGAGTAATTCTTTGTATTCGACAATTATCCAAGCATTCACATTTACAATGCTTCCCAAAGAATTCCTAGTTTCAATATTAAGCAGTGTTTTGAACATAGGTTGATCCGTCACAGGTGCAAGTTGCAGAATATTTCCAAAAACAACCAAATATTTTCCTTCAGATAGGACATCATAATTCATTCTCAGAACCTCTTGCATTCTCCCATGTACAAAAGCAAGCATTACATTTCGGCCCATACTCACCTCATCTACGATATTAAAAGTTTCAACTTTTTTAAACACTTTTAGCATTCCAGTTTGTTGTCACATTCCACAGGCAGCATCAAAAGTCGATGTAAAGAAATACTGTGTGATATTGTGTGCAACTAATCTAGTAAGTGATGTAACCATACATGATAAATTAGAGTATGTAGTCTTCTGTAGAAAAGCAGTAGCAACTTGTATTAAGAAATGTTTACCAGTACCCGCTTGACCACTGGCATACAACAGTATGGGTTTAAATGCTGAGCATGCACACCATTTCTTGTCATGAAGCACTGCCTGTTCAACTGTAGTTTTTGACTCACATATATTTCCATTTGCTGATCATTGAGCTGTGCACCCACAGCTTTCAAATCAATTGTTTCCTGTCTTACTTGCTCCATTGCAGTATCCACCTTATTCATTGCATTAGCAGCCTCATTTTCAATTAATGGCTGCCCAAGTGGGTCCTGACTATGATGACTTGAACTTTGGCTGTTTTGTGGACTCTTCTTAGCTATCTCAGCTAACTCAGCAGTAATTGTATATTCCTGTTGAATTTCATCATTCAACATTTTCAAGTAGATTGGAAATACTGAGCACTCAATGCCATCCTTTGCAGCATTGAAAGGGCCTTTATAGCAGTCAAACTCTTCTAGTAATTTTTTTTTTCTCTACGCCAAGGTTTAAACTGCTGCAAAAGTGGCAAATAAAAATATTCTCTTTTTTCAGCAGTCTGGCAACTCAGTTTTCCATGGTTAATTAGAATGCCTTTGCACTTTTGCACCAAACACTCATCACAACCAACTCCTGCAAACTTACCTACATCTACATTTTCTGTCATATTGTTTCTATCTGGTTGTAGGTGTTTATTGGTGATTTATGAGTAAGTGTATGTCGCACTGCAGACATAAAACGTTTCTTTTTGAAATAACAGATCTTGGAAATCCAAAATGTCATCTTGTGTAAAGTTTTCCTTTTGCTCTTTATTTCTGCTGAAAGTAATTTCCACATCTATAAGACTGGAAATGCAGTACTTGCTGCCTTACACTTTTTCCATGAGTAACTTTTGGAATGCTATATGTAATTTGCTGTTCTATGAAAGAAAGTACAGACACATCTACATCTGTTCCAAATGTATGTGCATTTTTCCCACAACAGCATGTGAATATGAGGAGCACCCCTTCGTGGGTACTCTTTTGGCCAAAACAAATCAGTAATTTCTCCAAGAGGTTGATTATTTCCTTTTGTTGCAGGTGAAGAACAATATAGCTTGAAATCTGTGGTTAAAGTACTGCTTATTACCTCATATGTTACATCACTAAGGACAGCTCTCATAGTATCATTGATAATATCAATGTAATATCTGCAGTAAAATGATTGAGGAGACAACTGTGCATGGAGGCGCAAGTTATAGTTACCTTTTGGCATGCGTTATAGTTACTTGACATAACTATAAATGCTGAGTTTCTATGGTTTTGTGTGTACAAATGCAGAACTTAAATATTACACCCTGTAAAGTTTGTTTTCATCAGTGAATGTATATATATGTATGTGTTGCCAGTAGGTAGTTATAGTTAGGACCTAGTTTCCATAGGAAAAACGTTTTTTTATTTTGCCAATACCATTGCTGCCTTTTTATGAACCTTTATGAAATGTTCAAAGCTAATACAACAATCGGTTCAGCTGCTTTATTGAAAGTTTCAGGGTGATTGGAAAAGCGGGGACCAAGAAAAAATGCTTTTTTCCCGTTCTATTTCCAGTAGTGGTTTGGAACACAACTACAGCCCGAACCACTGGACTGAATTACACCAAATTTGCTAGAAAGGTAGCTGGTCCAAAAAGAGCTTTTTTGTTATCTACTGTAAATCTGTTCTGTTTTTTTTAAAAGTAATTAAAGAAAAAGGTACTGTAGATATCTGGGTGGAGCCTAAGCACAGATCTCATGGTGAGATCTGATTGGCTGCCAACATTTCAACCAGGAAGTGCTGGCAGCCATCTTGGGATCAACATACACGATAGCACTTTCTAAATGGTCAACAGAGCTGCCAATTAGAACTAAAGCTTAAATGTAGGGAAAAATGCACAGTAAGGAATATATTTGCATAACATGCCATTACAGGACTCTAAGACATGGACCCCATTGAGATGCATGATAGTGAATGGCAAGATTTGAGGGTCACAAAAAGGATTATGGTGATAACAGATTTTAGTTACAATGTAAATCATTTGTTGATAGTATCATATTAATTTTAGGAATTGTGGTGTGTTCTAACGTGATTTTATCCTGTGAAAAAGCCTTCTGCTAGGATTTCATGAATCATGTTTGAGAGAAAAGTGTTTTTTCATAATTTTCCCGTATAGATTATGGAGGGTGATCCAGAAGTTGAAATGAGAGCATATTTTCTGTACATTCACACTATCTTTCTCAGGCATGTGAGAATGAAGTAATTCATGAGACATTTAATTTAGAAAGGAACCAAATCAAGGGGTTAGTTTTGTCAGTGGCAGTATGGTTAGTGCTGTAGAGAGACAAATTAGGACATGTTTTAAGTGAGTTCTCAAATATCTTCATCTTCTATTTCATTAAAACATTCTGACATGTAGACTGAAACATCTACTTTCAATACCAGCACCAGACTGCCATTTAATTGCCTGGTGAACAGCAGCTTTACTACAGTGTTCTAGAGAGCAACTCGAGTGCTAACATTCTGAATTTATGACAAATGTTTGGCACATCCCAATGCCATCTTGATGGACTAAAGATCCTGCAGTAAATGAGAAAATGAGGGGGCTTCATAACAATTAAGTCTCCCGAGAGAAAAGAGCCCAAATGTAGCAGAAAGGTCACCAAAATATAGTCCAATGACAGCAGTGTGTAAAACACTTTGGGCCTCATTATGACCCAGGTGGTCTTCTGACCGCCAGGGTAAATGTGGCATTTTCAATGCCAAAAGGCAGGAGGTGAAGACCACCACATTATGATTGTGACAGTTTGGCCTCTGCCAACCTGTCACATCTTCTTTCATACTACCAGGGCGGTCACAGCCCCTGAGTCAGAGACGAGCATCTCCGATATTATGAGCCGCCTTTCCACATTGGTTTCCGCAGCGATAGCACTCTCATGAAAACCCTGGCAGAAATGGTTGAAAACTCCCCTCCTCAAGCACAATCCCCCCACATCTCCAAGTAGAGTGATCCCGTTTCCCCACCACCCCCAGGTAGAGTAACCCCCTCCCTACATACATGCACATGAACACAGACACTCACACACAGCACGCATACTCGCATTCACCTCAGCACTCATACACACATTCACCCGCACATGCACACACTCATCCAAACACGCATACACACACCCATTCATACCTGCATACTCACACCCATTCATACATGCATACACTCACCCTTTCATACACACATACTCACAACCATTCATGCACGCATACAGACACCCATTCAAACACTCATACTCACACCCATTCATACACACATACACACACCCATTCATACATGCATACTCACACCCATTCATACACGCACTCGCAACACACACCCATTCATACATGCATACGCAGACAAACGAAGCATTCACCACAACACTCATACTCGCATACACACAGGCATACATACGTACATGCATACACGCACTCACTTCCACATTCAGACATGTATACAACCACGCATTCACACATTCATGCACACATGCAGACAACACACATACGCACACACAACACCCCCCACCCTCCCAGCCCTGTTGGATGATCAACTTACCTGGTTTGGGGAGGAGGTCGTCCAGCAGGGAACAGGAAGAGGCGCTTCCACCACCGGCTGCGCCCTGCCATCAGGACACCGTTAGTCCATATTATTGCTCATAACACAGCTGGTGGAGTCCTTTTGGAGGTGGGGGGGCGGTGGTGGAACCGCCCATGCGCCTCTGCCCACCTGCACAACTACTGCTGGATTTCTGCCTATAACCGTGGTGGAAATCCAGCAGTACTCATATTATAGTGGGTGGAGGACCACCAGCACTGGCGGTCTTCTAGCGCCCGCGACTTTGGCGGTCTTGGAAAAAGGCTTGAAGGCCTTCATTTTTTGTTTTTTTGCAGTTTTTTCGCACAGACCTGACCAGAAAGTTTTGAAGTGCTTACATTACACAAGAACACATTCATTTTGGTTTTATGCATGGGGAGTTTAAGTGATAATTTCCCAGAATCACAAGATGTCGAGCTGAGGCTGACACTTGAACGTGGTTCCCCAGATTCAAAGTCTGCAGCTCTGGCTGTAACTCTACATCCTCTTCCCTAGGTGTAACAAATAATCAAGTGATCAACTGGATAAAAAAAAATAAAAAAGATAGCAAATGATTTAAAAGTGCTTTGTCGCTATTTGAGAACTGTACTCATTTTAGTTTTTTAGAGCACTAATCATATTTTCTATGGGAATCAGACACTCTCATTTGTATAATTTCTAAAGGAAATGCTTTAGGTATTACAGTTTTGATTACATCAACGTGACATCAGGAATGCCACAATTGTGTAATAGATATAGAATGATAGCAGTCTAGCTGTTCATTTGAATACTATTGGGAAGCAGACGTCAGGTGCACAGACTGGGATAATCAAGGGAATGGAAGGGCAACAAGATGACCACGCTGGGCTGGCAGGAGGGGCAGTGGCAGCACAACTGACCATCAAGAGCAGGGGAAAGGGAGGCCAGGGCAACAATCTTACCATTCAGAACAGGCAAGAGAGGCTGTGGATATAGCAGACCATTAAGAAGATGCAGTGGCAGTACAACCATTTATGCCAACAGACCTGATTCAGGCAGCAGACTCCCAATATTTTTAAGCCCAAATGGGCTTTATTTTATCTGCTCCCTGCCTCAAATATCTTCTTTTGCAATGTAGGTCAATGAGAAAAAGTCAATTCTTCAGGTTTTTTAAAAATCACCCTGTTACTAAGCTCAAAATATTGGATGGCAGCGGGAATGGGGTAGGGACATGGACTCAGATAACTGAGGGCAGGAACGAGATGGGCAGGGGCACCAAACTGACCTTACAGGGCAAGCATCAGGGGTTGCAGCAATACAATACACTACACAGTGCAAGCTAGATGACAGTGTAGCACAGCAGACTATGGAAGGAAATAGAGAGGGTACAGAGCCAAGGTCATGGACAACAGAGAGCAGAGGCAAACGAGGGAAGGGCATCAAGCTGACCATACCAGGTAGTCAGGAGGGACAGTTGCAGCACAATAGACCATGAAGGGGAAGAGAGAGGGGGCAGTGGCAGCACATGGACCATGCAGGGCAGGACGGGGTGGCTGGGGCATGGGCTTTGGACAACTGAGGGTAGGGAGGAGGGGGATGAGGCAGCAAGCTAACTGTTCAAGACTGGTGGGAAGGACAGCGTCAGAACAATGGCCACACAGAGCTCTATTGTGGGAGCATGGGCATGGACTTGGACAATGGATGGTAAGGAGGAGGTGGGCAGGAACAGCAAGCTTGGGTGGGGGCAGCACAATCCCAGGCCATGCCCTGTGTCAAACACTCCCATGCACTGTGATGGCATCTTACATAACACTAAGAACACCCTAGAAATGCACTGAAAAAGCAAAGGTTACAGGGACATTGTAGTTAGGAAATAGAATAAAAATAAGCCTCACAAATTCACCTAAAAAACCCAAAGTTACAGAGACATTACAGTTAATTTCAGATTTTACATGTACAAAACCACAGAAATTAATCTGTTATAGTTAGTTATTTCAAGTAAATATAACTCATGCCCGAAGGCAACCATAACTTGCGTCCTTGCCATGCACTGCTAATTACCCCAGATATCACATCACTCAGGGCATCTTCTATGACATCATTAATAAAATCACTGTAACATAGGAGGTACAATTGTTGATGAGAAAACTGTGTATGGTGAGGGCACATACCTACACACACACACACACACACATATATATATACATATATATATACACACACTTATATATAATGTAAAGTGATTGTAATTGCTATACGTTGACCCATCCACCACTGCGCACAGAAAAGGTAGCTAGGCCCTGCAGCAAATTTCCCATAACAACCTAACCGTGTGCCACGCACAGCACTGCAAAAGTTGGCCGCAGAGCCGGGTCTGCTTCCAGGCCTTGCAGCCAACCCCTTATTAACACCTATGCCATTACGCAGCGGGCTTGGCTGCAGAGCCTGCAACCTACCCAACGGCACTCATGAAGTGCTTCTTTCTTTGGTGGAGATGTGATCATATTCCCGTTCATCAAGAGCGCGTCTCCAAAATCACTGGGAAGCACGTTTGGGGTTCTCAGCAGCAGATGGCGGGAAAGAACCCACACATCACAGTCACTGCATGAGATATTGCACTAAAAAAAAGCAAGGATGCAAACACCTCCTTTAAAGTTTATCCATAAGTTTTAATGGTGCAAATGCAGTTAAAACACGCTTGCTTTTCCTTAGACATGCACACAAAGTTAGGATGATTAGTACTTTACAAAAGTGGAGCTTTAACCTGGGCACCTGCTTTGTTTTCATCTATAAATGCTTCTAGTTGAGGTTTGTTTTCTGTGAAATGAGCATTGTGCAAGAAGGAATCCTGCCATGCATATTTATCCAAAAAGAGGCCAGTGCTTTCTGCAGAATGTCTAACGAAGTGGAGTACTTTCTACTGGCTAATCAGTAAGTGATATTTCATTGGGTAAATGTGTGTAAAGGGTGCCGAGGTAATGTCTCCAGTTTCCTTGTGTGTCTATAAGTTTGCCAGTATGATTTGGTCCTCGACTGTCTTCATCAGATAACTTTACAATGTGGAACTGCAGAGGAAACACACTTAGGTTGGGCACCTCAGGAGGTAGCAGGTGCCGCCCTGGGGGGTGGCAGTCCCAGGTCAATATACGACTAAAGGAGAGAAGCTGTCCACCCTCCCTTCTCCTGTCTAAATATCTATTTGGCCCGGGGAGGTGGCTATCCCCAAGGTCAGAGGGCCCGCACAGCTCCCCATACATGTTCTAAAAATACCACTGGGAAAGTGGTGGCCCCTAGGCCCCAGGGTCTGCATGACCCACTGCATAGTTTTCAAACATAGTCCTGGGATATGGTGATTCCCAGGGCTTTTCTCAGCCCAAGGAGAGAGGCCTTCTGTGCCCCCCCTCCTTAATAATAAAAATAAGTATGCCCCTGTGATCTGGCCCATCCGGAGGCAAAATTAAAAGCAAGCACAGGAGCCTGTGCTTGTTTTTTTTTTTCATTCACAGCAAAAGTTGGGTATATTCATATATTTCTCTGTGCATTAAAAAAATACTTAATCCAAAGAAAGTAAAAATGTAAACAGTTTGTAATGACTGAGTGTGTGTGTTGTTTTTTTTAACATATTTTTACTGTGTTACACTCGTATTGGGCAGTATAGTGATCTGATTGTCCTATGACTGTGAGCAGAGGCCATTATGATGCGCATGTCCACACAGTGCAACCTAGTTAGTCCACGTGTGCTACACAAATGTTTGTAAGCATATAGGTGCATCAGTGTTGCATCTCACATAACACAAATAATTGTGGAGTCATAACCTGTGCTAGTGCTTGATTTGCTACCTAGCCACAATGCAGTTACACTTACCCAATAGGCAGGGATGCAACTGTATGCAGAAATGGATGTGACTGCTGCTCTGTCTTACTTTGAAAAAAACAATGCTGTGAATCCTACAGCTCCATTCATGTGTGCTAATTTGTCCATGACACAAAGCAAATCTAATAGACAAATAGATGTCAAGGTATAACTGCATGACAAATAAGGTAGCATGTATTGCAGCATCCCAGGTCAGAGTGGCGCAACATGTCAATAACTGCACATGTGACCATCTGGTGAAAATGCCTACCCACATTCTAACTTCACGTTAGCTTTCCCTGTAGCCAAAAACTGTGATGCATGTAAATGCAAAAAATATTCCTACTTCGAAGACATCACACTTCTTAGGCATACACAAGCAGGCCTCACAGAGAACAAGATAATGGCTAACAGTTTTGGCTGACCCCTTTCTGCAAGTGTAATTTCCATGTCGCACAGATTACGTGCCAGACACCAAGCCTAGACAGTAGATGTGTGTGTACCAGTACATCATATGGTGGTTATTGAACAATACAATCTGCTATATGATGTCATGCACATATGAGCAAGTGATGTATAGGCGTAGCAAAATACTATAGACTTGACAGACAATCTGTGAGCTGGATGCCACATATAATGTAGACAGGGTGAAGTAGCCAGTGTATGTCATTTCGTGAGTGTGTTTTACTCCTGTAATACATCCTTTGTCGGTAAAGCATACAGAGAGTACAAGCTTCAAGTATGCCCACAATCATGTATGACAATGTGGATATCATGTGCATTGTAGTGCAGCATCTGTAAAGAAAATCCTTCAACACAGATAACTACATCAATGCAAGCATCTTGCAAAATTATTCATTTTGATAATGTTGATATGCACAATTGACAATAAGTGTGTGTCTATCCTACAGCAAAATAGTGCCTGCCCTATAGTCCAAACCATGAACGCAAGGAATCACACATATGTGCACTGTTAACATACTCATGCCACACATGCCAAGTCTACAAGCATGTCAGCAAAGAGATTTTGAGCAAGAAAAGTGACCCCCAAGATTTTTTCTTGCATTGCACCAATTAATACACTGTGCCACAAACAAAGAGCTAGTTGCGTCAAGGAAAACACATGCATTCACCCATAGTGTGACGGATTGCACATGGAGCATTGATCTGAGGCCACACATTAACATCAAAGTGTCAAAAACAATGCATTGTACCTTGTCATGTGTTGTGTGTAACTCATGCATTGTCTATTTCACTTGTGAGGCATTTGAAAAAACAACTCTTTAGTTGAAAATGTGGCACTTTAGTAGGACTGGCATTGGTAGGAAGACACACATCAATGGTAAAGCATCAAAAACAATGCCTTGTCATGTGTTGTGTGTAACTCGGGCCTTGGCTAAATCCCATCCAAGTAAAAAAAGGTGACGCTTTAATAGAAAATGTAATGCTTTAGTAGAAAATGTGATGCCCCCACACAGAAAATGATACAATGGCTCAGCCATGCTGAAAGCCTGTAAGTCTTAAGTTCCTTTCACTTTCCTTTCATCTGTGCTGGCTGTTGGAGGTGTTTGGTGTGTGCTATTGAAAAGTGGTATGCTTTTTGGTCTTGTTGATGTCTCTGCTGTACCTGTTCTGTACGTAAACTTTCATTTGTGTATTGTAATTGTATATTGTATGGTTTTGTCCACTGGATTGTCAGATCTTTGCCCATTTAGGAGGTTTGTAGTCTTAGGGGTAAGGGTTAGTATTTTGGGGTTGGGGTGGCTAGTTTGGGTTGTGAGATGTCTGGCAGGGGCAGAGTCAAAAATATTTTGGAGGAGGAGTTTAGTGGCCTGCTGTGGCTGTTGGTGCTTTACCTGCCATACATGATTGGCAGTGGAGATAGGGTGAGCCAAGGCTACCCTACACAAGAGAGACAACAGCACTGGAAGCAGTTGCGCATCCAAATGCATTGAATATTCAATGTCCAGTCGTGTGTCCCCCAACTAAAGCCCAGTTGGGCATATGTTGTCAGTCAGGAGGCCAATCTCCTCGATCACCTGGGGACTGAAGTCGGTGGGCCTTCTGGCAAGTCCCTGTATACCATGAACTTGTATGTCTTTCATACATGTTTACATGTATTTTTTTCAGTAAGGCTCAGATATATATTTAGGTTAGTATGACCTAATCCAGGCTAACTCAGTTAAATAAACAGAACATGCCACAGGGGCCTGTTCACAGTGCCATTACAATTGTAAAAACAAACCATGCTGTGCAGGCTAAGCCCATAGGTGCCATGTGACCAATCCGGCAATGCGTAGGGAGTATTGTCACTCAGCCTGTTAGGTCTTTCCTGACTCCAAACCATGGGGGCCAGCTGGCATGTATGGTTCAGGGGAGCGCACTCACATGTCATCAGGCCACAGGTTGAGCCGGGTGTTCGGTTTCCCCCAAAATTATCACACATACTTGCATATTGCAAAAATTGGTCATGATTCCTTTATGAGCCTGTGCAGGGTTTGAATGATCATTGTTCATTTACAGTGCACTGGTTACCTCTATGGAGCTAAGTGAAAAAACAAATATGCAAATAAACGCCAAACATGACTCAATGCAACCCAATTTGGCTTTAATGGGATCCACGTGAGTCTTCATTACTAGTTTGAGCTGCGTAATCAGTTCTTCAGCGTTCAGACTCCCAAGTGGAACGGAGATAATAGAATTTCCCTGTGCATTTACCTGCAACTTGGGGATTTTCCTCCCATTCCGTTGGCCTTGCTTGTTGCATTTGATGGACGGCTCGGGGGAGATGTATCAACTATTTCTACTCCTGCATGCCAATCAGGGTCAGATGAAATTGTTTCAGGAGGGGAAGAGGTGGCACTGAGTACTATTGACTCACATTCCTTCTACTGGGGGCCTCCTCAACTAACGTTACTATGCTCATCATGACATCCCTCACCTCGAGCATAATTATCATGCTGGGTATAGCTCCCTCTCCTTGGATATCCGTAGGACCCATCAACAACCTTCACTGCACGAGTTCAATCTTGATTGCTACAACACCAATGGCTCTCTGCAGCATTCACTCAATGCTGGTGGATTTATGATGGAGAACAGGGCCTCCCACCATCTTACATTTGTCCATAACCTAAATTTCAATATATATTAAAAACAGCTTACCACCACCTCAGCTCTTAAGCTGAAGAGAGCAAGAAAGCAAATGATACTGGAGTGGCCCAGCACTGTGTTGTCTGGCCGCGGACGGGTGTAGACTGGTCCTCTCTTGGCCCGTTCTTGGCCCGGGAATGTCATGTGCAGGTCCCACACAGCAGGCCTGCGACTCTCCGCAAATGCGCCTTAAGACGTGAGAGCTGACAGTGGGCAGCATCTCAGGGCAAAGAGTTATGGGCAATGAATTTTAGCGGCCTCGGCTCCAACAAACAAAAGTCCCAATAGTATAGATGCTGCATATATATATGTGAGGTGGCATAGTTAAAATCTATCATTCATGATAGAAAAACCAATGGCTAAGTTACATATACCAGTTTGTTGCAGTGAGTGTGTAAGTCCATTTTTGTGTGGCAGGTCCACACATGCTGTGTTGATTCCTACCTCACTGCAGACAGAGTCAGTATGAGTAGGCCTGGGACATGTCTCCAGTCCATACATGCCACTTCAGTTAAATGCCTGGCTTATGCCCTCATATACCCAATGCCCTATAACAGACACATGCTCATACCTTTGTAGTGTTTCAATGTGTTTAGTACCACAGGTATGTATGCATAGTGTTGTAAGCATACAAGCCATTTCACCTTCCATCTACTGCTGTCATTACACATACTGTTTCCCCCAGAAATTGTTACAATTGAACCTTTTCAGGCAATTATCTGCAAGGTAAAGCAAATTATACACATACATATGAGATCTAGAGCATGCATGCAAACACTCATCACATGGATTATGTATGAGTTGATGTGCATCTCAGTAATAATCAGTAGAGAAGCATATTGACAGACATTTGGATATGTAAAGGACCGCAAGCTATTGTTTGAATTTCACTACGCGATCAATATAAAAGTGTTCTAGGTATGTCCATAAGACAATATTGGAGAAGTGTACAACAGGTCTGTTGATTTGGAGGTAGCTATCCACACTCTGTTGATGTTACAACTACTTGGCACAGTCATTCCATGCTGCAATTTGTGTGGGCTTGTGTCAGCCACAACAGTGAAGCATTTCTGAGGCACATTACGTGTCCTTGCTGCACATTACTCAGTTCACGTAGGTGATTGGCAATATTTTATACCCTCTTTCATGCTACATAACAATACCCAGGGAGTACCTAGATGGACCATATGTTCCATTCTATGTGAACACAACATAATTGTTCTGAATCTGTTTTAATATTCACATTAAGGTTAGGTAGGTTAGGTTAATTGTAAATTAAGGTAGTGTAGGTACCATAGGTTTGTTTATGCTTAGTTTACTTAGGATTACTAAGTGTAGGTTAATTAAGTTAGATTTTAAGTATTTTATAGTGTTTAGAATAAAAATATTTTGTGCACTTTCACAACTGCTTACGTATTAACTGGGTAGCAGTTGTCATATGTGCTTTGCTGGGTCAAGCACATGCTGTATGTTTCCCTGGCAGTGTTTGTATACATATGTAATTAGGTGAAGCACCTAGGGAGTAGATACTGCGACGTTTGCACTGAAGTCACTTAAGTGAAATCTTGCTGTAAATGGACACACAGTCCTAAACAAGTATTCAAACAAGTGTTGCACTGCCTGTGTAAGTGATGCTACATGTGTTGTATTGATGAATACATTATGCAATTGTGTGTAATCAAGAATGTGTTGGATCACACACTGATGCGAGCCACTTACGCACTCTCCCTTATACCAGTTAATTGCTGCATCAGTGTTGATTGCTGGCTGGTATCCATCGAACTACCCCCCCACCTGGGCAGTAACTTCATTCGGTCGTACCACTGACTGATTGCTAACTGTAGCACTTTATGCATGTGACCTTGAATAACTACTTGTTAGTTTAAATGCACATAAGGTTCACATATACTATTTCCCTTGCCTGCGCAGATTTTGGCATGGGTCTTTTGTATAGGATTCCCTTTCGATGGTAGGTTGTGTCTATAGGGGCAGCACATGGTCGACTTAGTCCAATCATGAACAGACATACAACATGAAGTTCCTGGTAAGTGATTTTATTGAACCAATGAGCAAGGGGCCACAACCCCAAAATTGCTTGTGAGCCACAGGATGTCCAGACAGGGTGCATGGGGCATGTGGAGTAGAGGAGTGTTTCAGTGAGGAGGAACACCAAATTGCCAATCGGAAAGATAGGCCACATCAACAGTCCACAAATGAGTAAGATCTACAGATGGGACAGCAAATTCGGGACAGTACAAGTTGGGAAGCACACTTGCAAGGTCATCAGCACTGGTAAAAAGATAAACTGGGCATCTGGTACAGAGAAATGGTACTGGGCAATTTTTCTGCGGAAAGAGGTGCAGTCCACATCTTCCTCCTCTGATGAGTGTGGTGCATTCTGTGGGGAGGGGTTATTGTCGGTGCCACAGGCAACGGAGGCACACACACACATCAGGGGCTAAAGATGTGGAATCCCTCTCTGCATCCATGGCATTTTTTATTGACGTAGCAAAGCACAAGTCATTTTGAGGCATTGCTGCCCCAACAGAGAGATGCATCAGTTCCTGTAAATGAGGCCCCTGGTCTTTTCCTTTTTATATCGGAGCCAACTAAACAGCACAGCTGTCGGCTTGCAAATACATTTTGGGAATATGCTGCAGCTGATCTGTGGATGCATTTCACCCATTGCTTGTCGCTGTCACTCACATTTGCTTGCTTTCTATTCACTGGCTCTATTTGTTTTAGCCTCTTCAGCATGTTTTTGTCCCTCCGGTGGAGCATAGCATTTTTGCACTTCTCTGACATGCTCCTTTTATTCATCCACAACTGCTTGTTTTTTGGGAACTCTTTTTTCTTTTTGCATGATGCACTCCAAGAGAGTTAGGCCCTCATTCTGACCCCGGCGGTCACGTACCGCCGGGGCCTTGGTCGGCGGGAGCACCGCCAACAGGCTGGCGGTGCCCCTCAGGACATTCTGACCGCTGCGGTTCAGCCGCGGTCAGAACAGGAAAACCGGCGTTCTCCCGCCGGTTTTCCGCTGTCCTGCAGAATCCTCCATGGCAGCGCAGCTTGCTGCGCCGCCATGGGGATTCTGACACCCCATACCGCCATCCTGTTCCTGGCGGGTGGGAAGGGAATGCCCAGACGTGGGTTCAGTGCTCACTGCACCACTGGATACAAGCTTGTCTGGTTTATGAAGGGTGATACCCTGAAACTGGTCCCAGGATGCTTGTTTCCGGTCCAGGGAGGACCTGGCTTGGGAGTTCGGGCTGGACTGTCCCCATGAGGGAACAGGGTCAAGAGTGATTTGCATATGGTTGGGTCCAAACTGGGATGGCATGGTGAGCAAAAGAACAATGGATTAAACCCAAATCTGTGACTGGGGGTGAGTGTTTGCATTGTTCAGCACTCCGTCCATCATCCTTTTGTGATGCTGTGGCACACCCACAGCAACACCCATTGCATGCCCCTTCAACGCACAAAGGGGCCGTATTTACAAGGCGGAGTTAAGCCACAAAAAGTGGCTTAACTCCACCTTGTAAATACGGTGCTGTGCTTAGCGGCACAGGAGCGGCACAAAAAGTGACGCTCCTGTGGCACTAGGGGGCTATAAATACAGCCCTTTTTCTTTAAAATGTTTCAAAGTCCGAAAGTAAGCGTAGACCAGGCCTAATCCGCTTAGTCTATCCAAACCATGCTCCATTGTGGTTGGACTTAACTATTGACTTTCCCCTGGTCTAGCGCGACCAGATGCCCGTGGTTGGCACCTTTGGCTTTTAAAAACTATTTTGAACCTTAAACTTTAAAAAATCCTAACTCTTGTTCTACTAATTGGATTTTCTTTGTTTTGGTGTCAAATAATGTATTAAAAGTTGGTGTGGGATTTTTATTGTATTATGGTTCTACTTTATTACTGTTCATGTACTGCATAAATATTTTACACATTGCATGTAAGTTAAGCGTGACTTCTTTTATACCAAGCTACCAAGGATTGGGCATAGGTTGATTTAATTACTTTTTTTGGTTCATCCTGCAATGCATTATGACTATTGCTTGACTGGGGCTCACACCCCAGTCAACCAACAACTCAATTTCTCACAGTGAGGTTTAGAGGTTTACTTGGGATAATATCTATTAAGTTAATTCCTCTACTAAGTAGCTAATTTTAATTTTGGGGCTGCATATTTATGGTAGTACGATTAAACATATAAGATAGCTCAACTCTAAATGAAAACACAGAGCTGTGTCTGCTAGTTTTTAGCCTTGGCTGCTTTGCTGTGATCTATTGGCTTTGCAAATGCTTGATGTACATCTTAATTTCAGTTCTCATCATGTCATGGTTGTGAATGTTACATTAGCTTCTTGAGATGGTGAATTGTTCTGCCAGGCACTCTGTTGGGTTGGTTGTAATTTGTTGTAATTCTCTTGGAGGAGATGCAAGACATTTGAAAGATGAGGCATGTAAGCCGACTTTTCTGTCTGGAGTGATATTGACATGCTTAGTTATCAGTTTCATGAATTGATTGGCAGTGTCCAGGATGTGCTTCACTGACTCGATGAAGATTCATGGACAGTGCCAAGAAGTGCAATGCACATATCAAAGTGGTATAGTGCAGGATGACAATGGCATCTCTGAGTCTGATTTAGGGAGGAAGTTTACACCAGTGCATGAGTTATAGCTGATAGAGGTAGAGTATATTTGGCAATGTAGGCTCTGAGTGGGGGAATTAATGTAAGAATCCAAATAATTTTGATTCGAGAGGGTTGATACTATTAAACTTCATGCTAGAGCTAGAAAGCACTTTATTTTCTCGTGATGTTTATACAGTCTTTGAGCTGGTTAATGTCATTGTTTGTAGAGTTGTGTAAAGTTCGGTGTCTTTGGGCTAGTGGTAAATATAAATTTTGTGATTGGTCAAGAGAAATTCAAGAGGCTCCATGCATAGGTATAGGACCATGGCATGATTTGTGGACTACTCCTGAAGTTAGCTTTAACTGTAGTATCCGTAGGTGTCTGTCTGGATGAGTGGTGGTGAATTGGAGAGATAAAACAAGAGCGGGTTTAATCCCCTGGATAAAAAGAAGATATTCATCTAGTATTAATGGTCAGTGGTATTGAAACAGGCTGAGAGATCAAGAAGGAGCGGGGAGCATGAGTTTTGTTTTCTAATGAGAAGTATATCATCCATAACTTCAATGCTAACCTGTTTCATGGACACAGCCTGGTTTGAACCAGAGTGGCCGTGATGTAGAATGGAATTGAAGGCATCATTTATGTACAGCTGTACATTGACTCCATATTTGGATATGATCTTGAGGAATTGTACATGTGCAATTGATCAGAGACTGGCAAAGGCATCAGGTTTGAAGTTTGCAGGAGGATCTCTCCAGATTAATGTGCATTGAGAGAGATGGCACAGGCAGGAGAAGCATTAACTAAGCTTTAATTTATGAGTGCTTCTCCGGACCTTGGTTGAGTGATGATGAAAGGGAAGAGTCATGTTATACAGGGAAAGTTTGATGATGGTTCATCCTTAAGGTCTATTCAACATAGCATTTATATTGTTCTTATATGGAAGAATTATATTGTTTGAAGAGATTGGCAAGACAGCAGCAGCTTGCTTTTGTGCAACAGATATTTTTCTATAATTGGTTAAAGAATTGCATTTCCCAATCAAGTGGGATATTGTGACGCCTTAATAATGGCCATCATATATTTCCTTAAGCAGCTGCAACGGTTGCTTTCCTTCAATTGGTTTTGGATGTGCTGGTGTAGTCTCTTCACTGGAAGCAGAAACATTTCTGTTGTGAAGTTGGGGTTTATCTTCTTTGTATTTTCAACTCATCAATAGTTCATTTGCCATTAGTGAGTTCTGTCCTAAAAACTGTGAATAGTGGTATTAGTGTCTATGCTGGCTTTTTTTTAAATGAGGATTTCACTTACCTGGCACATACTTGCAATTTTGTGGTAAAGGCATATGTGATAAAAACATATGAGTGGTAGTGACTTACATGGTCAAGGCAATGCATGGTAAAGCAATTGTGTAATAATGGACACGTGGTAAAGGCATGCGTGGTGACGGCATGCACGGTCCATTCACACATCCATTAAATAATGGTGTTTATATTGTGCAATGCAATTGAAGAAATGGTACTGATGACCAGTCATCATTTTATGTTCATCCTATCAACTCTACCCACATCAAGCACCTTAAAACAGCCAGTCTAAAGGCATTTTCTGTTTATTCTAGGGTTGAAATAGAGAAAAGATGGGTCATGCTACCCCCTGTAGACCTTCCATTACATAGTCTTTAGACTGCTACCTGGAGAATCCCTTTAGTTTAAGGTACGTCACCTCACTGATCATTAAATTGGTATCATATGACATAGGAAGAGCTGTAATATGATGTTGCACTTAAAGTTTTTATTGGAAACTTGCCCTGTTTATTTGCCTGTTTTTCAAACAGCACAAAAGGCCTAAGAGCCACTGGCCATATGTGTCTGTGTGTGCTACCTCAAGAGCATGTTGTCATGTAGGGCGGGCAAGAGTTGTCTGAGATATCTTTCGCTGCGCAAACAGTATGCACAGTGTGACTGAATGTGATACGAGTGCCATCCTCAACCTTAATGCATCTGTCTTTGACATCTCTTCTCTGCGACACTATGAGGAGAATGAGTCTGGGGTGCAAACAAAACAGAAAAATAATTTCTTTTACTTGTTTAATTTGTGAAGGAAACATAACCGCCCCTTGTCTTAATCTATTCAACATCACAAATCTGAACATCTTCTCACTCAAGTCAACTTTGACTGTCTCAGTTGACTGACTCACTCACTAGTGCACATTAACTAAACATGCAAACACACCATTTTAGGGTGTCACAATTAATATGCAATACTATGCATTCCGCTGCTGGTCAGACCCATTGCTGAAGAACATTCAAGGCCAATACTCAAGACTGTTATGTGTTTAGAGCAACTATACCCAACCTCACAGTATGGCTGCTGCATTCCAATTACTTGAAACATAATGATACCTATGCGATGCAGCTTGTGCACAGCACTAGTCAACAACAGACCAGGACAAAATACAGTTAATACTATACCTTTAGTTAGTGGGTTTGCAGTGCGAGGCTAGTGCTGCAGACCCATCATTCAGAAGGATCACAGTAATGAGCACGGCTCATGTTCTTTAGGGGCCTTATTATGATGTTTTTTCTGGTGTAGAAGGACATCAATTGGTGTGATGCAGGTGGCACCTCTTAAATAATGATGGGATGTCATTCACTACCTCCTCTGCTCAAACAAAGAAATGCCTGAGCTTTGGAACACCTGCAAGGACAAGTAGACTACTGCAGTGGAGACCACCTCAGAAGATCATTCAGGAATATTTTTTAATCTGCTTCCTCCAGGTTGATTCTTACCCATAAGCCCCAGCATTCAGACTGGTGACAGGGCTAGACGCTTTGGGGTGCCTGGTTTAAAGGACAACTACAGCATAAAATGGGCCTCAGGTTGGTGTCTATCACAATAGACACAATACAGTGCTCTTTCTTGACAGCTATTTCTGATAAGTAGTATTAACTTATGCCATTTAAAGAACAGTGAGAAAGGAACAGTGGGATTTTTTCAGGAAACAGGGCAATAAATTTGAGGAAAACTGAATAGAATCTAAATGCATAGAGCTGTGTATTCTTCATCAAGGCAACTTTCAGAAATGTACAGCAAATACTCAATTTCCAAACACATTTTAATAACAACCATTATTAATAACTGAATGGGGTTTAGAACTATTTTGAACCACATTGGAACAGTTCTGAGTACACTCACATGATGCATACAAAGAAATGCTCCCCACTGCCAATCAGCACATCGCTGACTCTACCTGCCTCTTGAGGGAGAAATGTGACAGTTAGCAGGACAGAAAGTCAAGGTATGTATAGATTGTTCAGGGGCGCATGAGCAAAGCTGAGGCAGTGAGTAATGCAATGTGCCCTTTCCATCAGTCATGAGGAGATAATATTAGCCAGGTAGCCAGACATCAATCATTCAAGAGCCTTGGGCCTGAAGCTTTGTTTGTGTAGGTAGTTGGAGGTGGCAGGCAACAGCACTCCTTTTTTGAATCCCAGACCTAATGTTAATCATCACACCTGGACCCAAACCAAACAGGAGGAAGGGATACTGAAGGTACAAGAGAAAACTAGGAAAGCAATAAGAAAGGAGTACAGCAAGGTTGAAAATAAACCTGCAAAAGTAAGAGAAAGATACATTAATTGTTGTGTGTGGTGAAGAAAGAGGCGCAAGGTAGAATCAAAAGGACCCAGCTTGGTATTCGTCAGGTCTGGCATACACTAACATTTTTTGACAAAGTAAGCACTGCTTGGATTCCCAATCACTGACAATGTTTGGCAGGGATGTGTTTTGGGTCCAGAGCCTCACATTGTACTAGTCTCTCTCAGTTGAGATGTGTGCTGGCAGAGCACCTCTAAGGTTACTGGGCAGTTGGCTGGAAGTGCAATTTAAATGATGATCAAGGTTCAAACAGCAAGGGAAAGAAGATATGCTATTCTTTTCATGGGAATTATACCTGGTCTGAATGACCCTCTCTCCCCCTTCTTTACTGACAGCAGAAAGCATAAGGCCTTCTTGAAGAGCTGAAAACCAAAAAGGTGCATTCTAGGAACTTACATTTGTTGAGGAAGGGTTATGGATATTTTAGCCGAACTTGAACTGCCATTGTGTTTTGAAACTGATAGACTGCCTTATTGCCTGAAGAATACAAATTAGGACGTAATACTGATTAACACCATTTTCCAATGTTATGCACTCATGTTGTTTTGTTGGGACTGTAGATTTGTGATCTTATGCTCGTGGTCAAAATGTCTGTTATCTCCCAGTCTATTTGCCTATTTCTAAGGCCTGGTCTTTGTGTCAAAGCATATTCCTCTGTGTCCTCATTTCCCAATGCTAGTGACTTTGTGTAACTTTCAGTGTCTTTCCCACTGACACAGTGAGCCTGTCTCCCCATGTCTCAATGTCAAGGTTACTGTGTGTCTCCTAGTGTCAGTGGAAGTCACAGTGTTCATGTGTTAGGGTCCTCACTGAAATGTCCCAATGACAATGCACCTGTAACAGTGCTACTATCTCCATGTCCATGTGTTCCTATGACAATTTGTGTCCCTGTGTCAGTGTCTCAGTGCCACTGGCAATTTTCCTTTTGCCTTCAACTCCCTCAGTGTCAGTGTTTCACAGTATCTGGGACTATATTCCAGTGGCAGCAATTGACCTGTGACTCACTGTCAGTATTGCTAACCATGCATTCCTATGTCAATGCATCCATATCACTTTGATCAGTGTCCCAGTGTTGTTATCCCTTTGTCAGTCCCCTCTTATCAGTATTGATGTGTAAGTGTTGGCACCCCAAGGAGTCTGTTCTAGTGCTGAAGTGCCAGTGACCAAGGTTCAGTGCCATCATACTGGTAACAGGTGTTGTGTCACTTCTTGGAGTTAGCATCCATGTGTTGTGTCATCCTTCATCTGTGTCTCAGTGCTGGTGCCCTTGTATGAGTTTCTCAGTGTTAGTATTTGTGGACTTGTTGATGTTCCTGGCTCAATGTCCCCACACCAGTGTTACTGCATAAGTGTCCATGCCTTCTGTTTTATGTCCCTCTCAGTGTTCCACGTTCAAAGTCAGTGCCTCAATTTCTCTCTCTACCTAGGGTCAGTTCCCCGGTGTCTGTCTGCCAACATTAATATCCCGTGGTCAGTTGGTGTCATTTCTAATTACAAAAATAATAAGGTAATGGTTGAAATGCTTGAATTATTGTCAGGCACTGGCAATCACTCACACCGCATCCCTCATTTTTTCCCACCATGCCACCTCAGCCATATGCAAATTAGTCTTGGCCCTGCTCCCTATGGGAACAATCTACCCTGAACTGCAAAGTCAGACCCTCCCTGAATCTGAAATTGAACTTAAACACAAGCAACCTAGGACCCATTTTGTCCTAGTTAGGGTTCTTCAGCCAGGTATAGCTTGGTTCCAGTGGCTCAGAAACCCTTGTCTGGGCATAGCTGGTACACTAAGGGCAGCAAATGCAAAAAGAACAAGGTGATGGATGGAATGCTTGAATTAATCTCAGCCACTGACAATCGCTCAGGCCCACACCCCAATCCATCCAATAGATTTTGCCCACAATGCCACCTGAGTTTGAATCGAGCCATATGCAAATCAATCCTGAGACTAATCCCCCTGGGAACAGTACAGCCTGACTTGCACAGCCATGTCCACACTGAACTGTAACAGAAGCAACCTAAGACCAGTTTAGCCCTAGTTAGGGCTCTTCAGCCAGGTATAACTTGGTTCCAGTGGCAAAGTGGGCCCGGGACCCATGTCTGGCCTTACCAGGCGCATTTAGGGCAGCAAATGCAAAAACCAAAAAGTAATTGACCAAATGTTTGAAGTAATCTCAGCCGCTGGCAATTGCTTGGCCCGCATCCTAATCCATAATAATCAATAAAAATGTATTGTGATTTCCAGTGGCTGAGATTAATTCCAGCACTCCTTCCATCACTGTTTTCATACTTATTTTCTAACGGCAACATCCCAACATCACTCTATGACAATGTCCTCATGTCCCAGTGTCTGTGTTACGCGGCTGTGTCACTGCGGCAGTAACCATTTGCAATTTAGCAGTGCCCAGTGCCTATGTCAGTGACCAACTATCAGTACAAAATTACTGTATTCCTATATTGGTGTTCTTGTGTCAGCATCCCAAAGTCAGCATCCGCCGGTCAGTACCTCAGTTTTGTGTCCCTCCGTTCAATGCCTGTGTGTTAGTGTCCCTATGCCATTTCACTGTCCCAGTGTTGTGTCCAACTACCAGTATTTTATGTGAGTATCATAGGCCCTCATTACAACCCTGGCGGTAAATCCCGCTTACCGCAGTGCAGAAGACTGCCAACACACCACTGCGGCGGAGGAATTCCGCTGCAGCTATTATGACCCACAGCTCGGAATCCCCCAAAATCCAGACAACCACACAAGTCGGCCACACCAAAGGTCAGTGATAAACTGGCGATAACAAGACCTCCACTGCCATGCCTGCTGGAATACGCCAACACTATCACGACACACGAATCCACGCGGCGGTCTTTCAACCGCGGTGTTCCATTGGCAGTACACACCGCCACGTTCAAAATACACACACATTTACAAAACACAACCACATTGGACAAATCAAAATACACACACCTGATACACATACACAAACCACTCCCACACACCCAATCCAATATAAAACACACACCCACATCACCCACAAACCCTTACGATCAGAATTGCAATAGAAAGCCAGAGAGAGACACCACCAGAAACAACACTAGCATCCACAGGCACACAACATCATCACTCACACAACATCCACGTGCCTCAGACAACACACACAAACACATCCCCTCACACATCACAACCAACACCACCTCACACATCACCCACACCACATCATGGCACCTCAACGACAACCCAGGTTCTCCGAGGAGGAGCTCAGGGTAATAGTGGAGGAAATCGTCCGGGTAGAGCCACAGCTATTCGGATCATAGGTGCAGCACACCTCCATTGCTAGGAAGATGGAGCTATGGCGCAGAATCGTCGACAGGGTCAACGCAGTGGGACAGCACCCCAGAACACGGAATGACATCAGGAAGAGTTGGAACGACCTACGGGGGAAGGTGCGTTCCGTGGTCTCCAGACACCATATTGCAGTACAGAGGACTGGCGGTGGACCCCCACCTCCTCCCCCACAACTAACAACATGGGAGGAGCAAGTCTTGGCAATACTGTATACTAAGGGCCTCACAGGAGTAGCAGGAGGAATGGACTCTGGTAAGGCAACTCTTAACTAAAATATCCCCCACCCTACCTGCATGCCATCACATACCCCCACCCTCACCCCCATCACTCCAACACCTCACATATGTCCCACTATCACAACCCACACATCCCAACACCAAGCCCTGCATGCAACACCAAAGCATGGACACCCATCACCAAAGCATGTCCACAACAGATACCCACACAGACCCCAAACCAAATATCACACAAGGACCTAGACAAGAATGCAAGCACTGGAGTACCAGGTCACTCACACATTGTACACAATGGCACACACAGATGCAATAATCATGCCTTTACACCCCTGCATGACCCCTACCCAACGTCTCCAGACAGGAGGTTCCAGACATGTCCAGTCCCCCCACAGAAGAGGCCCACAGTGATGACAGCAGCTCTGCACAACTGGATCAAGATGACCAGCCCGGCCCATCTGGGACCTCGGGACAGTCAGTTCCCCTGACACTGGCACAAGCCACCACAGAGCCTCCCCCCTCAGGAAACACCAGCACAGCACCCACCCAGCGGGCCCATCCCTCTGTCTTCAGGACACGTCAAGCAGCAGTGTGTCCACCACTACAAGGAACCCAGGGAAACCCACCACCCCAAGAAAATCACGGACCTGGGGGCAGTGGGCACAAGGTTCAGGGGACAGAGGAACAGGAAAACAGGGGAACTGGGAGGACTGCTGTGGGACAGGGGGAGGACAGGCCCAGGGAACCCACTCTCCACAAGGCCCTCTCCAACATCATGGGAGCGTAATATCATTCCCAGGAGATGATGGCAACGGTACTGGCCAACTTTCAGGAGACCCAGCTACTGCAGGAGGAACACTATCTGTGGATCAGGGAGGAACTCAAGTTCATCAACACCACCCTGGTCACGATTGTAGGGGTGCTGCAGGACCTTGTCAACACCAGGAGGGACACTGTGGCACAAAAAGGGGCCCGACACTAGCCTGGATGATGAACAGCCCACCACCTCCGCCGGCGCTGGTGGACAGGAGGCACCGCCACAGAACCACGAGGCACCGCCACAGGACCACTACACCAGCACCCCACCCCCTGCAGATGGAGAGCCACCCCGCAAATGGTCCCTGAGATCCAGGAACAAGACAGAGAACATTGCCAAGACCCCCGCCAGGAAATGAGTCCCCCCTGAATGTCATCCTTCTGTCCCACTTTGTCACCCTATCCATCCTTCAACTGCCCTTTCTCCACTTCCTATGCCCCTTTGGACAATGCACCTGTGAAACAAATAGACTGGACTCTGCCCTAGACATTCCTCCACCATCATCCCTTACCATTTTAAAACCCCCACTTATTTGCACAAAAATAAACACACATCAATCACAAAACATTCTGGAGTCAGTCTGTGCTTTCATAAATGTGTAATTGCAATAACTATGGAATTAAGCAATGTCACTTTTAAATGTCAACATACTGATGTAACACAGCTCTAGTCCATGAGGAAATATAGCAGAGGTCACAAAGTGGGACCCACATCTGTTAAATTGAAAGGCAAAGTCACAATTCAGGGTCCATACACTGGGTGAAAATGACAGACTAATGATAGGTCAAACAATAGTATGAGATGTGGGAGGCAGTGATATCTTCTTACCTGTGTCTCACTGGAAGTATTGCTGGATAACGTTGTTTCTGTTGCCAATATCCTCTTCTTCTGCCTCCTCTTCTTCAATGTCCACAGGCTCCACAGCTGCCACAAGATCTCCAGCTGGACCATCCTCCTGCAGAAAAGGCACCTGTCGCCGCAAAGCCAGGTTGTGCAGCATACAGCAGGCCATGATGATCTGGCAACCCTTCTTTGGTGAGTACTAGAGAGAACCACCTGTCATATGGAGGCACCGGAACCTGGCCTTCAGGAGGCTGAAGGTTTTTTCTATAATCCTCCTAGTTCACCCATGTGCCTCATTGTAGCGTTCCTCTGCCCTTGTCCTGGAATTTCTCACTGGGGTCAGTAGCCATGACAGGTTTGGGTAACCAGAGTCACCTGAAAATATTGAGGGACAACTGTTAGACACACACTAACCCATAGGGACAACCCCAGACCCAGACAACTATTCACAGGGTATAGGGTCCTTGTACTCACCTATTAGCCACACACGGTGCCTCTGGAGTTGCCCCATCACATAAGGGATGCTGCTATTCCTCTGAAGGTAAGCGTCATGCACTGAGCCAGGAAACTTGGCATTCACATGGGAGATGTACTGGTCGGCCAAACACACCATCTGCACATTCATCGAATGGTAGCTCTTCCGGTTTCTATACACCTGTTCACTCCTGCGGGGGGTGCCAAGGCCATATGTGTCCCATCAATGGCACCCATGATGTTGGGGATATGTCCCAGGGCATAGAAGTCACCTTTCACTGTATGCAAATCCTCCACCTGAGGGAAAACGATGTAGCTGCGCATGTGTTTCAGCAGGGCAGACAACACTCTGGACAACACGTTAGAGAACATTGGCTGGGACATCCCTGATGCAATGGCCACTGTTGTTTGAAAAGACCCACTTGCCAGGAAATGGAGTACTGACAGGACCTGCACTAGAGGGGGGATCCCTGTGGGATGGTGGATAGCTGACATCAGGTCTGGCTCCAACTGGGCACACAGTTCATGGATTGTTGCACGATCAAGTATGTAGGTGACTATTACATGTCTCTCTTCCAATGTCGACAGGTCCACCAGCAGTCTGTACACCGGAGGATGCCACCATCTCATCACCTGCCCCAGCGGACGTGCCCTATGGACGAGAACAGCGAGCAGAGAGTCAGCCAACACTGAGGTATTACAAAATGTCATTTGCACACATTTATTAATCCGCAATGTGCCTGTTACTATGTGTATGCAAGGTCTAGATAGGTGTGACGCAGTCATTATTAATGCCATGTGGCCCCCTGAAATGGAGGCTGCCTGACCTGTAAGGTGGGACAAGGGGATATGAGGTAACTGCGCTGGCGTTCAACACTGTTGCGGTAAGCGGTCAAAGACCGCGGCGCAATCCTGCATTGGTTAACTTTGGACCCTATGGGTCCCAGGAGCCAATGACGATGTATGCCAGTGGTGACGGTATGCACCGCCGCAGACGTGACCGCCATTTTCTGTCTGTTCACTCACTTGATACCTGACCTTCGACAGGAGAGGACCTACACTGCTAGTGCTGCTGTGACCTGGATCTTGAAGCGACAATGGCTCATGTGTCTGGGGAAAGCTCCCCTGCCTTCACTTCAGAGGAGTTGGAGAAGTTAGTGGATGGGGTCCTCCCCACTACACGCAACTCTACGGTCCTCCAGACAAACAGGTGAGTACACTGTGAGCATGCTGCATGGGCAATGCCTGTTTGGAGTGGTGTGGATGGAAGATACATGGGGGGGGACTAAGGCCTGCAAGAGTGGACGGTGAGTGTATGTGCGTCACGGCAAGGGTGGGAACGTGGGCCAATGAGTATGACGGTCCGGACGGGTAAAGATTATCCTTTTACCCTGTAGTATTCCTCTAGGTCAGTGCCCACCAGAAGAAGGATATTTGGCGTGCCATCGCCAAGGACGTCCGGACCCTGGGGGTCCACCACAGACGGAGCACCCACTTTCGGAAAAGATGGGAGGACATTCGCCGCTGGAGCAAGAAGACGGCGGAGGCCCAGCTGGGGATGGCATCCCAACGTGGGAGGGGTGCCCGTCGCCCCATGACTCTCCTGATGTTCCAGATCTTGGCGGTGGCGTATCCGGAGTTGGATGGGCGCCTGAGGGCATCACAGCAGCCACAAGGGGGTGAGTACAGTCCCAATCATCTGACTCTGCGCGCATTACAAGGTGTCTGGGTAGGGGAGGTGGCCAGTGGGTTCCACTAGGCCAGGGCGAGCTTGGTAGGCAAGGTCCCTTGTGAGGCAGGCTCAGTGGTTGGTGCCATCTACACCTAGTCAGGCTCCTGTGACTTCCCTGTGTGCAGCAAGCGGGCATAGGCTTTGTACCCCATGGCCCTGTGAATAATCTAGGAACTATAAGTGCATGGCGTAGTGCAGAGGTCTGCTGTGTCTGTAGTGTCCGCCAACGGTAGTGGTGTTGCATGCACTGAACATGTCTTTCCCCCCCCTTTTTGTGGTCTCCCTGTTCTTGTGTGCAATAGCATCATCAGGCGGAGGAGCAGTGGCACCGGAGCAGGAGCATCCCACTTGGCCCTGGAGGGCAAAACAATGGAGTCTGAAGCCACCAGTGGGATGGAGGGCGAGGGGAGCTCCACGGCGGGGACAGGAGGTGACAGCAGTGACAGCGACTCCTCCTCTGATGTGGGCTCCCTTGCGGTGGCGGGCCCCTCTGTGCCCCCCGCATCAACAGGTACAGCCCCCACCCCCCCCTTACCAGCACCGCCCTCCCAGCAGCCCCTCAGCGTGTGTCCTGTGCCCGCTCACCCAGGAGGGTGGGCATCTCCTTAGCCCCAGGCACCTCAGGCCCTACCCCAGTCAGCCCTGCTGCCCTCAGTGAGGAGGCTATTGACCTCCTGAGATCCCTCACTGTTGGGCAGTCTACCATTCTGAATGCCATCCAGTTTGTTGAGAGGCATTTGCAACAAACAAATGCATACCTGGAGGGCATTCATTCTGGCCAGGCAGCCAAACAGAGAGCATTTCAGGCTCTGGCCTCAGCACTGATGGCAGCCATTGTACCTGTGTCCAGGCTCCCCTCTCCAACTTCCTCCACCCAGACCCAATCCCCTGTACCTCAGCCTATCCCAAGCACACCATCAGACCAGCATGCACACACCTCAACACACAAGGGTGGCTCAGGCAAACATAAGCACCACACATCCCACAGGCAGTCACACAAGCACCATACCCATGCAGACATACCAACATCCACTGCCTCCACTGTGTCCCCCTCCTCCACATCTCCCTCCTCCCTCCCAGTCTCGTCTCCACTCACACCTGCATGCACTACATCTTCAGCCACTACCTCCATCACCACCACGCTCATCACCACACACCGCTCACGTGCACTCACCACCCAGCTACCATTCACACATCCCCAGTGTCCTCTGCCAGTGTCTGTGAGTCCTCCTCCCAAACTACCCAAACGCAGGCACACACCCACCCAACAGCCATCCACCTCACAACAGCCTCCAGCCCATGCACCTTCACCCAAATTCAGCAGACGGGCACCTCCTACAACCACTACCTCTTCCTCCACTCCCAAACCCCCTCCATCTTCCCATCCTGGTGTGTCTAAAAAACGTTTCCTGGCTAATATTGACCTCTTCCCAACACCTCCTCCCTCCCGTCCGTCCCCTAGGGCCAGGCTTTCCAGGTCCCAACCCAGCACCTCAGCCACCACATCCCCAGGCACAGTGGTGCCAGCAACTGCGGGCTATTGGAGTGCGCCAACCATCAGGGCTGCCAGTGTGCCACGGAGTGAGGGCAAGGACATTCTGCCACCTGCAAAAAAGTTGCCCACATCCCGGAGGGAGAAGCAGAAAACACCTGCCACCAAGGGCTCAGGGAAAACAAAAGGCGATAGTGGCAAGACAGCTGCGCCACCATCCTGGGTGGGGAAGGGCCAGAAACTGAAGGGCAGGTCAGGAGAGGGCATGGTGGCACCGACTGAGGGACCAGTGTCACACCTTCTGTCCACTTCGACGCCAACCTGTATGGTGGAGAAGACCGCCACCTGCACGCCACCTGCACCGCCACAGAGCCCGCCACCAGCACCGCCGCCACAGAGCCCACCGCCAGCACCACTGTCATTGAGCCTGCCACCAGCACTGCCGCCACAGAGCCCGCTGCTAGCACCACTGTCATTGAGCCCGCCACCAGCACTGCCGCCACAGAGCCCCCCACCAGCACCACTGTCATTGAGCCCACCGCCAGCACCGCCGCCACAGAATCCGCAGCCAGCACCGCTGCCACAGAGCCTGCAGCCAGCACCGCTGCCACAGAGCCTGCAGCCAGCACCGCTGCCACAGAGCCCGCAGCCAGCACTGCCGCCACAGAGCCCGCCGCGAGCACTGCAGCGACAGACACCGCCGCAAGCACTGCCGCGACTGACACCGCTGCCAAAACAGCCAGCGGCTACGTGACATCCTGAGCCAGTGGCACCACCGCAGACATGGCTGCCATAACCAGTGGTCATTCGTCCGATGAAGCACTCTGGGCACCAAGCCCCCTCCAGAACCAGTGGAGAGATACATCTACTACCTCAGTCCTTGGTAGGATGAAGCACTCTTGGCACCAAGCCCCCTCCAGAACCAGTGGAGTATCACATCCACTACCTCTGTCCTTGGCAGGATGAAGCACTCTGGGCACAAATCCCCCTCCAGAACCAGTGGAGTATCACATCCACTACCTCTGTCCTTGGCAGGATGAAGCACTCTGGGCACAAAGCCTCCTCCAGAACCAGTGGAGTATCAAATCCATTACTTCTGTCCTTGGCAGGATGAAGCACTCTGGGCACCAATCCCCCTCCACAACCAGTGGAGTATCACGTCCAATACCTCTGTCCTTGGCAGGATGAAGCACTCTGGGCACAAAGCCCCCTCCAGAACCAGTGGAGTATCACATCCACTACTTCAGTCCTTGACAGTATGAAGCACTCTGGGCACAAAGCCCACTCTAGAACCAGTGGAGAAAGGCATCCACTTGTGATACTGTGGCTTCGCACTCCCCAGGGTTAAAGCAGTGGGCAACCCACCCACTGAAAAGACTTGAGAGACTGTGGCTTTGCACCCCCAGGATAAAGCAGTGGGCAACCCACCCACTGAAAAGACTTGAGAGACTGTGGCTTTGCACTCCCCAGGATAAAGCAGTGGGCAACCCACCCACTGAAAAGACTTGAGAGACTGTGGCTTCGCACTCCTCAGGAGAAAGCAGTGGGCAACCCACTCACTGACAAGACTTGAGAGACTGTGGCTTCGCACTCCCCAGGATAAAGCAGTGGGCAACCCACCCACTGAAAAGACTTGAGAGACTGTGGCTTTGCACTCCCCAGGACAAAGCAGTGGGCAACCCACCAACTTGAGACACTTGAGAGACTGTGGCTTTGCACTCCCCAGGATAAAGCAGTGGGCAACCCACTCACTGAAAAGACTTGAGAGACTGTGACTTTGCACTCCCCAGGATATATCAATGGGCATGGAGCCCCCTCGTGGAGCAGTAGCGTCGTGCATTCATCAGGCTGAGGTGCCCCTCTCCCCCTGAGGTGCCTGTCTATTTTCCAACTGATGCCCCTCCAGTGTTCTCTCCGTTTGGAGTCGGGTATCTAGTGTGGGCCTCGCCCATGCATTTATGGCCCAGTGGTCCACGGACAATGATTGGTGCACTATCCGGACTTGTGTAGTTGGTGTACATAATTGTATATACTGTATTTAGAGTTTTGAGTACTGGATTTTTATTGATTACAATCGTTCAAATCAATTCCTTTTGTCCTTGCATTATTCAAAGGGGGTTGGGGGGGTGTATATGTAATGTTGCTGCATGTATTTGTGTGTATGGTGTTGTGGGTGAGGGTGGGGGTGTTGCGTGTTGCGTGTGTGTGTCACTCTCTTTTCCCTCCCCCCTCCCCTGTGTTGTAAGTGCAGTACTCACCGTGTTTGTCACCGCCGTCTCTGGAGCTCCTGATAGAGGAGCAGGAAGACCATCGCCGGCAGGATCTGCAGTTCTGGCTCCATGGCATGCTGGTTCCTCGTGGGGTGTGGAGAGGTGAGTGATTTCCCCTTCTGTGAACTGTTTCCACCATGTTTTTGTTCACGTTGGTTCCCCCCGGAAAAGGTGGCGGATTGGCGTCTTGTGATAGGGTGGGCGGTACATTGTCTTCCGCCTGTTTGTTGGCGGTTATCGCCGCACTGTTTGTTTGTACTGCTGTGGCGGTCGGAGTGTTAAAGTGGCTGTCTTTGTCAGCGGTTTCGGTCGTGGTCGTAATCCCATTTTTATTCCGCCGGCTTGATGGCAGTATTACCACCACTTTAACACCGACCGCCAGGGTTGTAATGAGGGCCATGGTCTTTCCAATTTAGCCGTCCAGTGCAACTTCCCCTTGCCATTGTTCCAACATCAATATTTCTATCACTTGCTAGCATTTGAGTGTCACTTCTTCTAAATCAATATCCCCAAGTGCTGCTACTCCCACGTCTGTTCCCCAGAGGCTGTGACCTTGAGTCAATGTTGTGTGTGATTGCTGGTGCCCCTGTTTTAGTGTTCCAGGGTCAGAGCTGGTTTCCTTGTGTCAGTGTCCTAATGTAAACCTTTGTGCCTATGAAAACATTCGAGTTTTACTGTCATATCAAAATTCCATGTCAGTATCGGTGTTCCTGTGTCAGTGCTCTACATTCCATCTCCCAGTAGCAGTATCTCACTATCAGTGTCCCCATATCAAGGTCTTTGTGTCAGCATCCATGTCAGTATCCATATGTCAGTACACTATCTCATGTCTCCCTGTCAGTGCCATGTTACTGCCCTGAAATTATGTCCTTTCATCAATATTCTTGAGCCGTAGAATCCCTGTGTAAATGTGTAAGTGAAACTCTTCTACACCAGTACCCCATCATTAGTGATTGTGTCTCATGTCAACTGTCCAGCATTAACTGTTCTCATGCCAGAGTTGGTGCATGTCTTAACATTTCCTATGCCAGCGACCTAGTTTTGCTGTTGATTTGCGTGTGTCATGTAGCGACTGTGCCTATTTGCCATTGCCCGTATTGGTGTCCCCTTGCTAGTGTCCTAGTGTCAGTCTACTTATGTCAGTGTTGTTGGTGCCCCTTATCAGGGCCCCTGTGCCATTGTTTGTACCCGTGTCATCTATCTGGTGTCAGTGTGAGCCCCCCATTTCAGTGTATCAGTTTTAGGGTTTTATATGATGTTATTATTTGCTTATAAACTGCGTATTCCATCCTGAATCCATTTAGAAACTCCAAGGGCATGGATGAGGACTGACGGCTGAGGATAGAGTTCTGGGTACCAACAAAATGGACCGGGTGATGTGTATTTGTATGTAGGTCAGCGTGAAAAGAGTTTTGAAATAATGTGACAGATTTACTAATTTTAGTGCAACAAAGAACAGAAACCAAAGTTACTGCCATGTGTAATACAAGGAGGAGAGCTACGTTTAGTAAATATGGCCTGCTGATACACCTTTCCCCTGCATAATACACAAAAAGGCTGCCTACCACCATGCATATAATCTAGTACCATGATGCAAGGGTGAGTGTCATGAGTGTCATATCTAGCATAGGTTTGTACCAGAAATACACCCTTCCACTCCAAAGTCCTATACGTCTAGACAATTTTTATAACTCCACACATCAGATCTGTGTTCCTGTGCAGTGCAGCGCAGATGCAACTTGTGAAATGTTAAAGAAAATTAAAAAAAACTTGTCCAACTTTGCATATGCCTCAAAGATGATTTTTTTCATTCAAAGCCTAGCCTGGCTAACTTGGTAAATCAAGCTCTGCATCAAGAAACATTGGTGCGAGCACTCTAAAGGTCAAGTACCACCCATCTAACCCCCCTTGATGCAAAATGGTACAAAGTAGCGCATAGAGCAATTTCAGAATAGAAAAGAACACCTTTGTAGCACCAGATACTTTTTGCGCTGGAAAGTGAATCCTTATCCCAGACTTTGCGTTGTTGCGAATTCTGCAAAGTCTTAGGCCCGTATTTATACTTTTCGACGCTAAACTGCGCTAACGCAGTTTAGCGTCAAAAGTTTTTGCGCCGGCTAACGCCATTCTGAAGCGCCATGCGGGCGCCGTATTTATTGAATGGCGTTAGCCGGCGCAAGCAGACCGGCGCTGGCTGGTGTGCGTGGAAAAAAACCACGTACACCAGGCAGCGCCGGCGTAGGGAAAAATGGCGTTAGGGTGTCTTAAAAATGGCGCAAGTCAGGTTGACGCTAAAAAATCGTCTTAACCCGATTTGCGCCATTTTTAACGACGCCCAGACGCCATTTACATGACTCCTGTCTTAGTAAAGACAGGAGTCATGCCCCCTTGCCCTGGGCATGGTCATTGGGCATAGTGGCATGTAGGGGGGCACAAATAAGGCCCCCCTATGCCACCCAAAAAAAAAAAAAAAATTTATACTTACCTGAACTTACCTGAATGTCCCTGGGATGGGTCCCTCCATCCTTGGGTGTCCTCCTGGGGTGGTCAAGGGTGGCAGGGGGGGTCCCTGGGGGCAGGGGAGGGCACCTGTGGGCTCATTTTGAGCCCACAGGCCCCTTAACGCCTACCCTGACCCAGGCGTTAAAAAGTGGCGCAAATGCGGGTTTTTTTGCCCCGCCCACTCCCGGGCGTGATTTTTGCCCGGGAGTATAAATACGACGCATTTGCGTCGCCGTCATTTTTTTCGACGGGAACGCCTTCCTTGCATCTCATTAACGCAAGGAAGGCGTTCACGCAAAAAAATGACGCTATTTGCCCATACTTTGGCGCTAGACGCATCTAACGCCAAAGTATAAATATGGCGTTAGTTTTGCGCCGAATTTGCGTCGAAAAAAACAACGCTAATTCGGCGCAAACGGAGTATAAATATGCCCCTTAGTATATATGCCCCCAAGTTTTTCCAAGACAGAGAGAGACCCCTTCAAACCATGGAGAGTTGATGGGTAAAACATGTATTTAACTAATGCATACATTACAGTGGCATGCGCAGTATTATGAGTATCATGTATATTGAACTAGTTTGTGTAAAGTGAAATATAGAGGAAATCTATCAACTGGGATGATGGTATTTGTTACCCATTCAATACCTGTATTGTTTTTTTTTGTTGGTAACAAGACCGCTTTCATTTTTGCAAAGCATAGATTTGCTAGTCTCCTACATAAAATGATGACAAGACAACAGTCAACTCATGTAACTAAACAGTTGTTGCAAAGGCATCACTTTGTTCCATATCCAGTGTTAGTAGCTTATTCACATCCAGTGTTGTTCTGTGTGTTCCAGTACTTTTAGGTTTGATGTAAACATTATAAATATGGGCCCATATTTATACTTTTTGGTGCAAAACTGCGCAGCTTTTCATCAAAAACTTTACTGCTGTCTTCCATCATTTCAAAGTGCCAGCCGGGTGCCAACTTTATGGAATGCCACAAGCCAGCGTTAAGCTTGGCTCCTGTAAAAAAAAAAAAAAAAATGTTAGCTGGGTGGGAGTGGGAGTGGCAGTGGGTGTGAAGGTGGCTTTGCCTAAAAAAATGACACTAGGCTGGTTAGAGGCAAGAAAAATGCCACTAACCAGTCTTGTATTATTTCCAGATGCACAACCATCCAACAACATGACTCCTGACTTTGCAAAGAAATGCTAATTCTTGCATGGGTCCACAGGTACCTTAACGCCTGGTCTCACCCATTCGTTAAATAATGACGTTCATCAAACTTAACGTCATTATATGGGTTTGCCTCCCACCCAAGCATGATTTTAGCACGGGGGATAAACATGGCGCTATGGCTATAGCTTCATTTTTTGGCGTTGAAGGCCTATCTTGCATCTCCTTGACCCAAGGTGGGTTCACGCATCGAAAAAATGATGCAAACGCCAATATTGTGACGCTAGACAAGTCTAGCATCAAAATATAAATATGGAGTTAAGTTTGCACCGTTTTAGTGTAAAAAAATATGATGCTAAAATGGTGCAAACAAAGTATAATTATGCCCCGTGGACTCTCAAGTCCCACAGTACCTGACATGTAACAATGAGGTATTATTGTAGTCCTCAATGCAATGCGACCCAAACTAACAAATAGAGTTAGGTTGGCCTGCAAGTGAATAAACACATTTGTAACATATAACGCTCCAAGCAAAGCAGACATACTATACTTACTCTACATAAATATATAAATACATGTCTACTGCATAGCTGACATGTGTACTGCGGAGTCAGGCCGCAAATGTCCAAGATGGAACTCCAGCACTTGAAAGAGGTTATCCCCACCCACAACCTCCTTGGTTTTTGTAGAAGGATGGACTGCAGACTACAGCTACACAACACCAGAGGGGGCTACTAGGAACTAATGACTCTGAAGGTCCTGGGCATTTATGCATCTGAAGATCCTGGATCCTGACATTTAGGCCCTCATTATGAACACGGAGGTCTAAACCGCGCCACCAGCAGTGGCGATGAAAACCACCAACAGAGGAGCAGTCCGGACCACCAAATAATGAACCAACTGAAACACAGGCATCCTGAAAACCACCCACCACCATTAGAGGAGTGCAGACGACATTGGCAGAGTCCGCTCACAGGCCGACGGAAAGGCCCAACCCACCCATCAAATAATGAACCAGCAGACTGCCGTCAGTTCTGGGTCGGGAACCACCGCCACGCAAAGCCAGGAAACGGACCTAATATAAGAAAACATTCACCAGAGGCCCACACAACGCGCCGAAACAGACATGGATAGAGAGCTGCAGAACATGCCAGCCCTGCTCCTTGCATTATACCTTCATGACCAAGACCTCCAACGAAGACGACGATGGTAAGTACCGCAACCTACGACACAAGGGAGGAAAGGGCACAGTTACATACCCACCCACTCCACCCACCCTGCAACACTCCCACATCCCTTCACAGCAGCACAACCCATACACCCCAAAGCAAGAGGTACTTACCCGACACAAGGCAAATCTAACCTGACTAAAGGTACATACAAATGCCCCACACCCACAAGCAACAAAATGAGATACCAGGGTTCAAGAGTGTGCCGCCAAAACAGAGGCCACACATAAATATTTATTGCAGGTCACAGAGCTAACTATTCACAACAAGGCCAATGGCCAGACCATAGTGCCAGACGTGTTTGGGCTACAATGGCCACAACCTGACTCCCAAAAGTGCATGGTACTCCACCTAATGGGGCAACAATGGGGCATCCAGGCACCTCAGGGAATAGGGGCAGGGGGAGCTGGGGGTAGTGATTTGCAATGGGGGTGGGGCTTGGACTTGCGTTCGGAAGGTGGAGGGGGTTTGGGTTTGGCCTTGGAAGGTAGGGGGTGTGCATCGACTGGGTGGAGCCAGATGGACTTGGCTTCTTCCTCTCTGGGGAAGGGGCACGGGAATGTGAAGGGCAGACAGGGGCAGGCTGTGCAGTGGAGGGAGTGGAAAGGGCAAGGAGGTGCGCACGCTTAGGGACAAGACGGGGTGGGCCAGTGGGTTGGAAGAGGTCAGCACGGGAGAGGAAAAGTTTTTTGGAGCAATTGGGTTCGGCCTGGAGGTGGGAGTGGAGGCAGAGGGTGTGGACGTAAGTGGTGTAGGGGTGCGTGTTGTGGGTGCAGGTGGCTGAACAGTATGCTGAGGTGTGGTGGATGTGTGATGGGTGGGTGTCTTGGTGCGTTTGTGTGTTTTTGGAGGAGGGGTGTCGACACAGTGGGAGAAGACAGGCTGCCATTGTGGATGTATGTTGTGTGGGTGTCTGCAAGTCTGATGAGTGTGCTGCATGTGTCAACTACAGTAGTTGTGGTGAGTGCAGTTGTGGTGTCTGGGGTGCATGTCTGGATGTCTGCTATTGTGGTGAGTGCAGGAATAGGCTCAGCAACAGTGACTGAAGGTGCAGTGACTGGGGGTGTGCATGTGGAGGGGACAGACAGGGAGGCGGAAGAGGTGGGCACACTAGGGTAAGTGGATGTTGCAGTGTGTGCATGTGTATGTTGGCAGTGTGAATGCTTGTGGTGGGAGGTGTGGTGCTTGTGTTTAGAAGTGTGCTTTTTGTGTGTTGAGGTGCTTGACTGCGTGTCAGATTGTGTGCTTTGGACGGGTGAAGGGAGTGGGGTGCTGGAAGGGGTAGCAGAGGTTTGAGGGGGGACGGAATTACCAGGGAAACTGGCTGCCGTCAAAGAGCCTGAAAAGATCTCTGTAGGCCAGACACAGCACCATGAATGCCATCCAGATAGGCATTGGTCTGCTGCATCTCTGATGCTAGCCCCTGGATGGCATTGACATTGGTTGTCTGTCGTACAGAGATGGTTCTCAGGAGGTCAATAGCCTCCTCTGTGAGGGCAGCAGGGCTGACTGGGGCAGAGGAGGAGGTGCCCACACTTCTGGGTGAGCGGGCACGGGGCAACTCAGTAGGAAGCAAATGGGAGGGCGGTGATGGCATGGGGGTGGTGGAAGATGATACTGTAGGGGTGTGGCCACTAGGGTCCACCACCGCCAGGGAGCCCCCATCGGAGGAGGTATCGGAGTCACTACCTCCAGTGGTAGTTGCCTCTCCCGTGGTACTCCCCTCACCCTCCAACCCACTGGTCCCCTTGGCGTCGGATGACTCTGTCTACGAGGATCCGTGGGCCGATGCATCCCCACTCACCGGTGCCTCAGCTCCCTCGCCAGATGATGCTAATGTACACACACAACACAAGAAAACAGGGATGGGGAGACAAAACAGGAGAGACACTTGTAAATAGCTGAAAGGAGTGAGCATAGTGGCCAGACATACACCCACCCAGAAGACCCCCCCCAACAGGCAACCCCTTCCACTATGCCCATGGCCATGCCCCAGACTAGTGACCAGAACCCTGCTCTACACCCATCCCCTGAACTACCTAAGGACCCGACATGTAGGAGACCTGACCCAAACACCCCTACACCCTAAGGGGGCCATCATGTAGATGGACTTCAGTCAGAGTCCCTACAACTAAGCAGCATAAACCCTAATGCACACACAGACATCCATCAAGGGTTAAGATTGTGATATGTGTACTCACCCCCTTGTGACTGCTGTGCAGCCTTCAAGCGCCCATCCAGGTCTGAGTACTCCGCTGCCAGGATGCGTAGCATGAGGGGGGTTAATGCCCGACAGGCACCCCTTCCACGTTGGGAGGACTTCCCCAGCTGGGCCTCACAGATTTTTCGCACCCAGCACCGCAGGTTCTCCCACCTATTCCTGCAGTGGGTGCTCCACCGGTTGTAGACCCCCAGGGTCCGCATCCCCTTGGCGATGGCATGCCAAAGTGCCCTCTTCTGGTGGGTGCTGACCTAAAAGGGAGACACAGAAATGCAACACAGAGGTCAGGCACTTGGAAATTATGTACAGCTGGCTATACGTCCACTATGGGAAGGACAGTACCAACAGACTTACAGGACATACGCATGCAGCATGGCATGAACCATGGCCCATGCAGGGTCAGAGGTGCACACATATGTACTTCCAACACCATCCATTACACACAACCAATGCTCCCAAACCCCCGAACCACCTGTACCTCTGGCCGTCCGTATAGCTTGGCATACAGGGGCAGGACCCCATCCACTAGCCTCTCCAATTCCTCCTGGGTGAAGGCCGGGGCCCTTTCCCCTGCAACACAAGCCACTTCCATGACCAGAGGCGGGACACAGCAGTACACTCAGCGGAGTACCTGCTCGCACAAGATCAGGGAGTCAAGTGAAGTTGTGGTGACGAATTTGCGTACGTACCACGGCGGTGTGCACTGTCACCGCCGGCAGCGATCATGATATGCCAGGATTCCCCATTGGCATACATGTTAACCAGTGACTCTGTGAACGGTGGTAAACACCGTCTTACGCTGTTACGTCAACCACTAGCGGTATGAGGTCACTTCCACAACTACAGTTCTGGATTAAAGGGTGCAGACATTTTGGCCTTAACTAAGCATTAATAAAAATGATATCTGCACAATGCAGGCCCAATTGTTCACCTAACACACCTATGCATGTGACCATTACCCCACATAACAAACCACACATAACAAACACTGTTCACTCATTATGGCCTAGGTGAAATTCTGTCAAACAGATTTTACTTTTGAGTCCCTACAATCAAGTCAGCAGTGCACAATGAATGACAATGTATGCCCATGTATGTGTGTTCCTCACAAGTGTTCAAATCCCTCCTAGGTACCGACCCTTGTGGCGAGGAAGGGCCCCATCGGTGTGCAGACCACTTGTTGATTTGCGGACCATAGCGGAGCATCACATTATAATCAATTACAGACTCACCCGTGCAACTATTCTCGAAATTTGTGCATTACTGGATCCTGCACTGACTCTGGCAAATAATAATCAGCATGCCATCCCTACTGAAGTGCAGGTGCTCTCTGCACTCCATTTCCTGGCCACGGGTTCCTTTCAAGTCACAGTGGGCATGAGTGCAGGATTTTCACAGCCAATGTTCAGCATGATACTGACAAGATTTCTAAATGCATTTATATGACACCTGCTGTCCTATGTGAGGTTTCCCCAAAGTACTGACCTCCCTGCCATCAAATCTGACTTCTATGCATTTGCAAACATACCCCATGTGATAGGTGCCATCGATGGCACTCACATACCTGTAATACCCCCAAGAGTCAGTGAACAGGTGTACAGAAACAGAAAGAACTTTCACTCCATGAACATCCAATTGGTATGAACTGCAGACCAGTACATCTCACATGTGAATGCCATGTTCCCCAGTTCAGTCCATGACTCCCTTGTGCTGAGGAACAGTAGTGCGCCACACAAGATGGAACAACTACAAGAGGACAGAGGGTGGATCATAGGTAGGTGTTTCTGTCAGTAACTGCCACCTAGCAGACAACTAGGCTGTCTTTCTCGGAGGCTTGACAATGACTGCTGTGTTTTGCAAATTTTTCTAGGTGATTCTGGCTATCCCAACTTGCGTTGGCTCCTGACACCGGTGAGGAATCCTGGGACAGATGAAGAGAGGAATTACAATGAGGCCCATGGATGTACTAGGAGGGTGATAGAGAGCACACTAGGTCTCCTGAAGGCTAGATATATCCTGATCAGCTTCCTCAGAGAGGGGAGGAGAGTGATGGTGATGATGAGGAAGGGGAAGATGTCAGTTCCAGGGCCCAACTGATACAACTCTACTTCCAGTAACTATGTGGGACTAAGGGCTGACATTTGTGTTTGTGAACCATACTGTTAGTGTGGTTTGTCATCTAAGGGAGGTTTGAATCTACTATTTGCAACTGGGTCCAGGTCTGCATGGTACCAAATACCATTTAGTGGTTCTTTTTTTGACAACATTTAGGCACACAGGTGCACTTTTATGCTACGCATTTCAAATAAAGTAGTTATCAGCCAGTTGCATCCATACTTCACTCCGTTCACACATTATGACAGGGGACAGTGTTCCAGGTGTGATATGTGTTTTATTTGGGGCAGGGATTGAATAGTGCAAATTACTATTATGGCAGTTGGTCATGGGTGGTTGTCCTCAATGCCAACATGGTGGCAGCATTCTTGTAAGTATTTATGGGTCCATCAATGCTTACATGAGTTCTTATTGATTATTAGCACTGTTTGATGGTTGATTGTGTGGGATGGTTGGTGGGCAGATTGTTGCAGAGTCACATCTTTGAGGGGGCCTTGTTTTTGGCAGGGGTTCCAGTCCCATATCTTGGCCTGAGGGTCGTT
Organism: Pleurodeles waltl; assembly: GCF_031143425.1. Lineage (NCBI taxonomy): Eukaryota > Metazoa > Chordata > Amphibia > Caudata > Salamandridae > Pleurodeles > Pleurodeles waltl. The sequence goes on along the minus strand of NC_090448.1, from coordinate 1,062,781,584 downwards.
TGGGCACCTGCTGTTGACCTAGAGGGGATGACATGCTTGTTCCTTGTGTTTGCTCTGAGGGTAGTTTGTGGAATGTTGCTGCTGATGCTGTCATTGTCCGGTCTGTCTCCTGTGCTGTAGTGGGGGCCTCCTGTCCTGTGTGGGTCTCAGACTGGGTTTGTACCAGCTGCAGCAGTGCTCCTGCTATGCTGGCCATTGTGGTGTTGTGCAGTTTCCACTGCTCCATGGCCTCTTAGTGGTGTTCCTGCTGCATCCTCTGACTATGCTCCAGGGTGGATACTATCTGGGCCAATCTGTCATGGGTATGCTGGTAGGCCCCCATGACCTCAGAGATCACGTCCTGGGCTGCAGCATCCATCCTGTGGCCTCCCCCCGGGCCAGTGATGTTCTACCACTGGGCCTAGCCCCCTGTGCCTGTGTCCCCTGCACAGGTCTGGCATTTCCACTTGTACTGGGGCCATTGTCTTCCTGCCTGTTGGTAGGGGTGACTGTGGCCTCTGTACCTGTGTTCCACCAGTCTGTGGCCTGGATTCACTGGTGTGGGGACAGTTGTCCTGGGCTGATGTTCTTGCCTGGGTGGCAGAGGTGGCAGTGGTATCCTAGGTGGGGCTGCTGGATGGTGACAGTCCAGGACTGTATGAGGGGCCAGCCTGCTCATCAGTGTCCAGGGATCCATCCCCAGTGTTCTGTGAGGTGCCTCTGTCTCCCTGGGGGGCACTGCCACTCCTTGTCCTGTCTGTCAGGGTGGCAACGCTGGTGGTGCCTGTTGGGGGAAATGGACATGTCTGTTACAAATGCATGATGGGATGGGGTGCACAGGGCTGGGCTGTTTTGTGCAGGTGTTACATTTTGGGGCCATGCAGGGTGCCTTTGTGCGGTTTGCACTGCATTTTGCTTAGGATGTGGAGTTGCATTGTGGGTGGTGTAGTGCCATTGTGAATCCTTGCTGCGGTAGGTGGCTGTGCACAGGGGGAGTGATGTGGCCCTGTTAATGGGTTTGTGGGCATGCAGGAGGACTGGATGTGGTGATTGTGGCCTGGGTGGGGTGGTGGTCCTGGTGGGTGTTGGAGGGGTGGGGTGGTGCATGCATTCCAGATGTGATGTATATGGGGTAAATGTAGACAACTTACCCGAGTCCATTCCTCCAGTAAGTCCAGCGAGTCCCTCAGGGTGCAGGATGGCCAGTACCTTTTCCTCCCAGTCGGTGTATTTGGGTGGTATTGGTGGAGGTCCTCCCGCAGTCTTCTGGACTGCAATGTGGTGCCAAATGCTGTGGCCCTGACCTTCCCCCGCAGGTCGTTCCATCTCTTGCGGATGTCGTCACTGGTGGGTGGATGGTGTCCCACTTCTTTGACCCTGTTGACAATGGTCTGCCATAGCTCCATCTTCCTGGCGATGGGTGTGTGCTGCACCTGAGCCCCGAATATTTGTGGCTCCACCTTCAGGATCCTGTCCACCATGGTCCTTAGCTCCCTTTCTGTGAAGCGTGGATGTTTGGGGGGTGACATGGTGGGTGTGGTGAATGGTGTTGGGGCTGGAATCGCGGTGAGGGTGCACTTTTGTGGGTCGTGTGAGTCTTGTGTATAGTGGCGTTCGGTGTCTGCTTCTGGTGCTCTCTGTTTTCGTTGGCCTAGTTTCATTGCAAAGGATTGTGGGGTGTGTCTGTGAGTGGTTTATGGTGTTGTGGATGTGTGTCAGGTGTGTGGGTTTCTAGCTTATCCAATGTGTGCACTTCTTGCTGTTGGGTCCACTTGCCACCTGTGGCGGTCTGCACCACCAATGGTCGTTCAACTTCCACTGACCACCAAGGTGATTTATGCATCATTATTTGGAGGGTGGGATGTGGGTGTGCTCGGCGGTGGCGGGGTGGAAGGTCCAGCATTTCCACCGACAGGGTCCTGGCGGTGACTGGTGGACTGGTGATTTTTGGCGGGTTCGAGATTTTGATTCATTATATGGCAGGTTTCTATTCACCATCAACGGCGGTCTCCTGTTCACTGCTGCCACGGCGATCGGCGGTGTTTACCGCTGTGTTCATAATGACTGCTTTAATCTCAAATCCTGAAAAACTGAGATGCTTGTGGATATATTACACGTGCAGGCGCATGATTTCCAATGAACATTCCACATTACACACAAATATATATCAAGATCACAAGTACACAGAACACACACACACCAGAGCAGGCCTAAACCTGTCTATACTGATGGATTACCACTCAATGTCATCCTCAACCCCAAGGGTACCCCTTGAAACCGGTATCTTTGTTATGTTAACAACCATATTAACAATGCTTAGGAATAGATGTGGTACCAGCATGGAGGGCTGTACGTGTTGTAGCGCCCATTATCTCTCTTCTTATAAACAATCTCTCAATCCGCTCTGACTGCCTCTTCCTGCACCTAGCCCACTGTGATTGTCTGTGTCTGTGAATATAGGGTATTTCTTATTTAAAAATGGCAAAAGAATTAACGTTGACAGTGCTTGTTTGCAATGCAGTAAAGTGACGGGAGGGGGATTATCATTGAAATGCATCGTTATTGGCGACACGTCACTGTCTCTCCATACAAAGCTAAAAACTCCAAGCTTCTCTCCCTTATGCACATGGCCAGAACTCTTCTTGAGATTTCATTCAGCTGACATAATTAATTAATCATACTCAAGTGACTTTGTTAAATAATTAGAACTCATGCATTCTTAAATGGATGGCAGGCAAATTAAGTTCATTTGATTAAATTTAATTAGAGCTACATATGGCAAATGCCGAACTCTCAAGGGCATTACATTAGATAAATATTTCAATCTTTTCACCACGTTCTGCTTAGAATTGCATATACAAAAGCAGTGTGACATTAAACTTTAATAAACTGTTAGAAAACAAAACATGGAAACTGGTAAATCAACTTATAGAAAGGCACAGACATGAGTTTACTAAGTATGTATTTATTAAAAAACGTTATTGCAAGGAATTTAAAAATGCTAATTCGGGTCACAAGATAGCAGATGGTATTACCCAGTGGCGGTAACCAGTGTGTAGTTGTGAGGAACATGAATTCACCAAACAACTTGATACATTGAAACAGCGATTTCTCAAAAGGGGATACCCAGGACAACTGTGGGATAAAACGCACAAGAGAATTTGCACAATTGATAGAACAACACTTCTAACCAACACCACACCGAATAAAACCACCAAGGATAACAAGGGACTAAGTTTAATCACCCCATATAGCACTATCAGCTCAGACGTTTTCAAAATTCTGAGAAAAAACTGGCCTTTATTATTGTCCGATAGCACCTTAAAAAATGGTCTTAGGGCTAGATCTAGTGTCATTTATAGCAGAGGTCGCACATTGAGAGACCAACTATGTCACAGTTTTTTACCTAGTCTTACCAAAAGTAGCTGGACCCACGACCACCTCTTGGCTTTTATAAATGTGGCCAGTGTAATGTTTGTGAATACACCATAGACAAAATTAAATCCTTCTGCTACAACACTGGTGTCACACATCACATTAGACATTTCATCAATTACAATACCAAATATGTGGTGTATTGCCTCATTTGTGTGTGTAATTACATATATATAGGAAGTACAATCAGACCCTATAAAGAAAGATTGCAAGAACATTTTCGAGCGATTAAAAACAACAATAAAGAATATCCATTTGCCATACACTTTAACTCTAAACATACTCAGCAGGATTTACATAATATCAAAACACATGGCATTGCCACCCTGGGCGGATGCCCAAGGGGTGGCAATAAGACACTGCTACTAAGACAACAGGAAAGCAGATGGATAATCAAGCTTCGAGCAGTGGAGGAGGGGTTAAACAAAGAAAAAGACCTACATGTCTTTTTGTGATTGCACTGGGTAATTTTTCTTAAATGTACAAGAACATACTAACATTGAATATAATCTATATTCTGTTAATTTTACATCTGACATGTATATAACCCATTATCTTGGAGGATTGGATATGGTGGATCTGACTATACAGGGAGTGCAGAATTATTAGGCAAGTTGTATTTTTGAGGATTAATTTTATTATTGAACAACAACCATGTTCTCAATGAACCCAAAAAACTCATTAATATCAAAGCTGAATATTTATGGAAGTAGTTTTTAGTTTGTTTTTAGTTTTAGCTATGTTAGGGGGATATCTGTGTGTGCAGGTGACTATTACTGTGCATAATTATTAGGCAACTTAACAAAATAAAATATATACCCATTTCAATTATTTATTATTACCAGTGAAACCAATATAACATCTCAACATTCACAAATATACATTTCTGACATTCAAAAACAAAACAAAAACAAATCAGTGACCAATATAGCCACCTTTCTTTGCAAGGACACTCAAAAGCCTGCCATCTATGGATTCTGTCAGTGTTTTGATCTGTTCACCATCAACATTGCGTGCAGCAGCAACCACAGCCTCCCAGACACTGTTCAGAGAGGTGTACTGTTTTCCCTCCTTGTAAATCTCACATTTGATGATGGACCACAGGTTCTCAATGGGGTTCAGATCAGGTGAACAAGGAGGCCATGTCATTAGATTTCCTTCTTTTATACCCTTTCTTGCCAGCCACGCTGTGGAGTACTTGGACGCGTGTGATGGAGCATTGTCCTGCATGAAAACCATGTTTTTCTTGAAGGATGCAGACTTCTTCCTGTACCACTGCTTGAAGAAGGTGTCTTCCAGGAACTGGCAGTAGGACTGGGAGTTGAGCTTGACTCCATCCTCAACCCGAAAAGGCCCCACAAGCTCATCTTTGATGATACCAGCCCAAACCAGTACTCCACCTCCACCTTGCTGGCGTCTGAGTCGGACTGGAGCTCTCTGCCCTTTACCAATCCAGCCACGGGCCCATCCATCTGGCCCATCAAGACTCACTCTCATTTCATCAGTCCATAAAACCTTAGAAAAATCAGTCTTGAGATATTTCTTGGCCCAGTCTTGACGTTTCAGCTTGTGTGTCTTGTTCAGTGGTGGTCGTCTTTCAGCCTTTCTTACCTTGGCCATGTCTCTGAGTATTGCACACCTTGTGCTTTTGGGCACTCCAGTGATGTTGCAGCTCTGAAATATGGCCAAACTGGTGGCAAGTAGCATCGTGGCAGCTGCACGCTTGACTTTTCTCAGTTCATGGGCAGTTATTTTGCGCCTTGGTTTTTCCACACGCTTCTTGCGACCCTGTTGACTATTTGGAATGAAACGCTTGATTGTTCGATGATCACGCTTCAGAAGCTTTGCAATTTTAAGAGTGCTGCATCCCTCTGCAAGATATCTCACTATTTTTGACTTTTCTGAGCCTGTCAAGTCCTTCTTTTGACCCATTTTGCCAAAGGAAAGGAAGTTGCCTAATAATTATGCACACCTGATATAGGGTGTTGATGTCATTAGACCACACCCCTTCTCATTACAGAGATGCACATCACCTAATATGCTTAATTGGTAGTAGGCTTTCGAGCCTATACAGCTTGGAGTAAGACAACATGCATAAAGAGGATGATGTGGTCAAAATACTCATTTGCCTAATAATTCTGCACTCACTGTATTGCCATAAGGATATATGCTCAACATGAGATCCATGGACCTGCGATCTCTTCTGAAGAAGTTTGAATAGTTTGGTTCTGTTCTGCCTTGTCCCCTTGTTCTGGGGAGACAATCACGTTTTCCTTTTCTTTTTCTGTACCGTCTGCTTCTGGGAAAGCCCTCCTCTGATCAGGCTCTCCTGCTTTTTCGCCTCTTTCGAGCCCTTTGCCACCGTTACTTTCTTCAGGCTCTGTGTCACTTTCAGCTGGTTCAGGCTCTTTGTTACCTTCAGCTGCTTCAGGTTCTTTGTTACCTTCAGCTGCTTCAGGCTCTTTGTCACCCTCAGCTGCTTCGTCGCTGTCTGAGGTTTCTCCTTGGTCTTCCCCAAGTGAATCTGTTTCTTCGTCTTCAGAGAATATTTCTCTCTCGACTATTTCTGCCTGTTCGCTTCTAGTTCTGTTTTGCTCTGTCTCAGCGCTCGGCACTTTGTTATCAGGTACTGGCAGTTTCAGAGCTTCAACTTCCTCATCTGTGGGACACAACACTTTCTTTGTGTGACTGGCGTGAATCCAGTTGGGAACCCCCGCACACTTCACAGCGGTAGTTATCGTCAGGATCACTTGGAAAGGGCCTTTCCAACGGGGTTCCAGACACGACTTCCTCACGTGCTTCTTTACCACGACCCAGTCACCTGCTTTCAGTGCGTGTCCTGGACCTTGGATCGGTGGCAAGGTGGTTGCTTCCACCTGGTGAGAGAAAGAGCGAACCACGTCAGCCAGACCCTTGCAGTAGTCTAACACCATATCATCTGTAATATTCAAAAGCGCGTTTGCGGGAACTGCAGGAAGTCTCATAGCCCTGCCCATGAGAATTTCGTGCGGAGACAATCCAGTCTTTCTTTCAGGGGTGTTTCTCATTGACATTAGCACCAAGGGCAATGCGTCAGGCCATTTCAAATTTGTCGATGCACATATTTTCGCCATTCTTGATTTCAGTGTACCATTCATCTGCTCCACCAGTCCTGATGCTTCAGGGCGATAGCTACAATGTAGCTTTTGCTCAATGTTCAGCGCTTCGCAAAGTAACTTTATCACCTCGTTATTGAAGTGACTTCCCCTATCTGATTCTAAAGAGATCGGGAATCCGAATCGTGGTATTAACTCCCTCAACAATAGCTTTGCAACTGTAAGGCTGTCATTTCTACGTGTGGGGTATGCCTCAATCCAGTGACTAAAAATGCACACAATCACCAACACATACTTCAGACCTCCATGCACAGGCATCTCAATGAAGTCCATCTGCATTCGACTAAACGGGCCGCTGGCCCTGCCAATGTGGCTCGCGTTCACAACTGTTCCCTTTCCTGGGTTCATCTGCTGGCAAGTGACACATCGATGGCAAACTGCTTCTGCAGCTTGACAAAATCTGGGGTTAAACCAATCAGTTTTGAACAATCTTATCATGGCATCTCTCCCTAGGTGAGCTTGCCCATGATAGAACCGCGCAAGCTGTGATAAGAGACTATTTGGCAAAACACATTTTCCCTCATTTGAAACCCATAACTCATCTGGTCTCTTTATACATTGTGATTTAATCCAGGACTCTCTTTCATCCTCCCTGACGTTATTCTGTAATGCTTTTAATTCATCTATTGTATCTACGACCTTCAAAGCAAATGCTTCAGCTGGTTCGAGTTCTGGCTCACTTATCGAATTCCATTCATCTCTGAGTAATATACAGTTCAAGGCACAAAATCTTGCGACTTGATCCGCATATGCATTTCCCAGAGAAACATAGTCCTGTCCTTTTGTATGAGCACTACACTTTACCACTGCAACTTCGGCTGGCATTTGAATGGCGTGTAACAATTCCCTTATTCTTTCCCCATTTTTCACTGGGGATCCTGAAGAAGTCAGGAAACCTCTCTGTGACCATAGTTGTCCAAAGTCATGCACAATCCCAAACCCGTACTGACTATCAGTGTAAATGGTGACTTTCATCAATGCAGACAATTGACATGCTCTTGTAAGGGCTACAAGTTATGCTACTTGTGCAGAATAGACTCCTTGAAGCCACCCCGCTTCCAAGACACCTGTTACAGTACATACAGCATATCCTGCTTTCAAAATTCCCATCCCATCTCTTAGACATGAACCATCATCGAAAACAATTTGGTCATTTTCATCAAGCTTAGTATCCTTAATGTCAGGTAGAGGTTTTGTGCAAAATTCAGTCACCTGAAGGCAGTCATGCTCGACGTCTTCAGCGTTCTCAATTTCAGCATTTTCACCAGGAAGCAAGGTTGCTGGATTCAACGTAGTGCACCTTTTCAGCTGCACATTCGGTGAGCCCAGAATTATCGTTTCATACCTTGTGAGTCTTGCTCCAGTCATGTGTTGCGTTCGGGAGCGGGTCAAAAGTATCTCAACTGAGTGAGGGACCATGACTGTTACTGGATGTCCCATCACTATTCCTTCACTCTGAGTGAGGCTGATACCAACTGCTGCTACGGCGCGCAAACACCCTGGAAGTGCTGCTGCGACCGGATCCAAAGTAGCTGAAAAATACGCTACTGGTCTGTTTATGCCACCATGGGCTTGAGTCAAGACAGACAAAGAACATGCATCACGTTCATGACAAAACAATGTGAAAGGCTTTGTGTAGTCAGACATACCTAAAGCTGGAGCCCTACACATGCATTCTTTCAACTCAATGAAAGCATCCATCTCATCTCCTTTCAACTCAATTTGATCCAAGGCATCCTTCTGGGTCAGCTTCAGTAAAGGCTTTGCTAGAGTTGAGAAGTTGGGAATCCACTGGCGACAATAGCCCACCATTCCCAAAAACTTCCTCACCTCCCTCCTTGTCTTTGGTGGACTCATTTGAAGTACACTTGTTATTCTTTCCTTCATTATTCTCCGTGACCCTTTCTCTATTTGGTGACCCAAGTATTTCACTTTCTTCTGACAGAACTGCAATTTGGAAGGAGACACCTTATGTCCATTCCTTCCCAAATGGTTCAACAGAGCAATGGTATCGGCTGTGCAGCCACTTTCTGTCTTTGATGCAATCAGCAAGTCATCAATGTACTGTACTAGAGTTGACTCGAATGGCAATTCCAATGCTTCCAAATCTTTCTTTAGAATCTGATTGAAGATTGACGGTGACTCGGAAAACCCTTGAGGAATTCGACACCAACTGTACACTCTGTCTAAGAATTTGAAACAAAAGAGGAATTGGCTGTCCTCATGAAGAGGCACCGAAAAGAATGCTTGTGACAAGTCGATGACTGAGAACCACTCGGCATCGCAAGGGACTTGAAACATTATCACAGCTGGATTTGGTACGACAGGGCAACACTTTATTACGATGTCATTTATTTTCCTCAAGTCCTGCACAATCCGGACCTTTCCACTTGGCTTTATTAATCCCATGATTGGTGAATTACATGGACTGCTTAACACTTCTTTCAGTACCCCCTGTTTTACAAATTCGTCAATAAGTTGGGCAACTTTCATGAGGGTGTCTTGTGCCATGTGGTATTGTGGGGTCTGGGGAAAGATTGCATTGGGCTTTACAGTCACTTTCACTGGTTCCACTCCTTTCATCAATCCCACCTCTTTCCCTGTCATATCCCACACTTCCTTTCCGACTGTTTCCCGTAATTCGGCTGGAATATCTTCTTCAGTTATCATCGGGAAAAGGCAAATCAGAGGATACTCTTCATCGACAGTTTCCATCTCATCCCCCTCTACACTGTCCTCTTCTTCCCCATCACTGCTCGTCTGTATTTTAATTCCCTCGTTCGAACACATAATCGAACAACCCAATTTGCACAATAGGTCTCTCCCTAGCAGTGCTATCGGGCTTGAGTCACATACCACAAATTGGTGTAACCCTTGATAGTTACCAATGCTGACTGGTACCGGATCTGTAATTGGGTTTGTCAGGTGCCTGTTTGCTACTCCCACCACTTGAACTGTTCACCCTGAGAGTGGCAAATTTGGTACTTCAATGCTCTTAACAGTTGAACGTGTTGCTCCTGTGTCAACCAGGAATGAGACATGATTACCCATTACTCTTCCCTCCACGTACGGACCCTTTTGATCAACTTCCAAGGATGCTGCAAGCACACAATCTCCTTCCTCTCCTGAACTTTCACTCTCCCATACATTGTTTATTCCACTCTCACTGTGTAATGGGAACTGTTGTACTGTGCCATTTGTACTCATTACCTGACCCGAGACCTGTGGAGGAACCATCACTTGCTGCTGACTCATTGGCGCCAAAGGTATTTGCATTTGCTGATTAGGTACCATGGGTAACTGCTGTTGCATTGGCTGCATTTGCGTCATCTGCATACGAGGCATCTGCATCTGCTGCGGCTGCATAGGTTGTAATCCATGCAACTGATTTACGGTCTGAAAATTTGGGTTCGGACCTCTCATTTTCGGTCCCCTCATTGTCTAAAATGCATTGACATCATTGTTTTGCTGACCAACACCTGCACCTTCCTGCACCACCATCGGGCACTCGCGTTTCCAATGACCGACAATTCCGCACACGTGACCCGGCATCACCTTCTTCATTGCCTGCACACCATTCACAACAGTGTTCAAATCCGGACCATTATTCACAAAACCTCCTCTGCCTCTGCCTCTGGCCTGTGGCTGAAACGCCATGTTTCCCTGCAACTGCGGCTGCGGTTGCGGTACCTGCTGTTGGAACCCTTGCAACCCTTGCAAACCTTGCAGACCTGTCTGAGCTGCCTTAAGCTGCATCATCATCACCTTCTCTTTCAACCTTTTCTGTTTCACTTCAATTTCGTCGCTACAGTATTTCGCATAATTCAACACCTCATCAATCGGTTTCGACTGCCAACAAATCAAATGCGATTTTATCATCTGACTTATCTGTGGTCTCAGCCCTTCCACAAATCTAAACACAAAATGAAGCATGTCCTTCGCCTCTATTGTTTCCGTGCCACTGTAGTTCTTGAACGCCTTCAACAACCTCTCATAGTAACTATGAATCGACTCTTTAGCCTCTTGGGCAGTTCCATCGATCTTCTGCCAATCCACATTTTTCGCGGCAACCTTTGTCTACAAATGCTCAATCACCTTATAGTACAGGCTCATCACCATAGGCGATGGTGCACCCGTCTCCCTGTCTCTTTCTGGTTCACTTGTCGGCCAACCTACAGCTCTTTTGCAATCCTCCCACAAATCTGCCGGAACCACAATCTCAAAGAGGGTGTTCAGGTCTTCCCAAAGACATTTTGCAAGCTTCTCAAACCTATCAGTCTGTTGATACCATTCAATCGGTTTCTCTCTCAGTTTGGGAAAATCATCCGTAAAAGACTGAATGTCGCTTCTGTGCCATGGTACATGTATTAATTTTCCCCCTGCTGTCTCCCTCATTGGTAACATGGTTACTGCATCACTACTCTGCGGTCTTTTCTCGTTGATCTCTGTAGCACTGTCCCTCCTCTTTTCCTTTCTCTTTACCCACCTGCTTTCCCACTTGTCTAAACACCTCCACACTTGTGCACTCTGCAGCAATTCTCTAAGGTGCGCCTTCATGCCTGCTGACCTCATATGTTCAAAGTCTGTAGTCCCAAAATCCAATCTGTAGCTCCTACTCAAGTGTTTTGTCTTGTCTATATCAACTCCGTTTTTGTCAGCTATTTCCTGCAAGCTTTTATGTACCTTGTTCACTTCTCTCGTAATCCTGGGACATAGATACCTCAGCTCTTCTTCCGAGTAGGACTCTAACCTATTCACACCCATAGTCCCTTCCACCAATTCTTGTGCTTCCATGTTCAACCTGACCCTATTCAGATAATCTTCTCCCTTCCCACTGGCTGAGCTTTGTGTGGAATTCAGACTGTTGAACCACTGTGTCAGCTGTTGCGCATTCAACCCCATCAGTGTAGCGTTCACATCGACTGCCATTTATGGTTAAGGCAACTTTTCAGTATTCGATGACAGCGGTATCACCAGTGGGGGACTTGACCTCACCAGTGTTGACTGAGCACATATGGGACTAAACTCCATCAAGGATCCAGATCCATTTGGCTGAGCCGCTATAGGGGTTATCCCTGGAGTGTTTTCTATGCACCTCCTTTCAGTCCCACTCTGCAGCATTGATCCCTGACCGCTCATTCCTAAGTTAGACTGACTGTACAAAGGTACCGGTGGACCTACAGTAATGGGTAGCGATATCGCATCTGGGTTTTGTCTATTTCCCATGTTCTGAGGCATGTTCATTCCCACTCTATGGGTCATCATTGCCGGCGTGCCCATCTGGCTCCCCGTCATCTGAGCATGTGCTGTCCCCCCCTGCATCTGCTTTTGAGGCATCAAAAACTGGGTTGATTTGGCTCGTGCCAATGTCGGGTTGTGACCATTCTGTACTCCCCTTACGGTTGGATCTAGAATCATTCCTGCACTGTTATCACTGCTGTAGTACCCTGGCATCTGCGGCTGATAATTTTCTGCTTGTTTCAACATGGGCACATCTGGATATATTCTCCTAACCTGCGGTATCTGCGGGGTGAACAGTAAACTCGGGTCCTTAGACCCCGATGATGCTCCTGAACTCTGAGTTTCACTGTTCTGTACCGGTGCCGGAGGGGCAGAACTGGTACTTGGACCTAGTCCACTCTCCGCATAAGGTGGTGGACGGTCGTTCAGCAATTGCATTATTAACTCCTCATCCTCTAACTCCTCTTCTCTTCTCAACTTTTCCTCGTCCTCTCTATCCTTGGAACACCTCCTGTTTGTCTTACAGGTAGCTTTCTTACCTGTCTCCTCTTCTTCCTTAGTAATTGCGGGAAACAATTTTATCCCCTGCAATACATCTGACCTCCACACCTTCTGTGCATTATCCCACCTAGCGTCCGCTAGTGTCTTTTCTACCTTTCTTATCCTGGTCTCGAACTTATTTTGCTGTTGCTGTCTAGCCATTAGTTCCCAAATTGCTAGAGCCTCAAACTGGGCTGGCCTTGGAGGCACCTTCATGTCGTACATCGCGAATCTCAAATTCTCTAGAATCCTTATATTGAATGTTCCATGGATCGGGAATGCTACGCTCCCATGTTTCTCTGTCAACTTGTGCCATTGCTTTAGCCAAAGGCACGGAGCTACCCCCTTTTCCTCCATTACAATGTAAGCTGGTGTGCCTTCGGGCGGCGTCTCCTCTCCTACGCTCGCTTTAATGTAAGACTCCCCCTTCATCGCACTCTTGAATGCTTTAAAAAATTTCATTTTCTCGTCTTTTATTTCACAAAGTTTGTAATCAATAGGTGACTTTAATTCCCGGAATACTCTTCGCTTGCCTTTCCCCTTCCAATCGAGCCCCACGGACTGCGTCCAATCCGTGCGCGACCCTTCTCTGCAACCAACCTATCCCAGCGCGGCTCCTAGTGACGTCACACTCACACACACTGCGGCTGACAAAGCCTCGCGGCTTGTCCTCCTTCACTCAGCTCTTCTCGTAACAACTTCTTGCATGTATCGCGAGCTACCAAAAAATATAAAACAGATCTGTCGGTTTACTATAGGAAGGGTAACACAATCGCTTCAGGACCTTAGGGATTTTTCACTAGCCTCGGCAGTTATTCCATCTTTCTCGGTCCCCACGTTCGCAAGCAAATCTGACCCGCAGACCTACTCTCAACTTGTCAATGATCTATTCTAGTGCACTTATAATTTTGTCAAAGCCCGAAGTCGAAGTTTCTTTCACTCCCTTACACACGCACCGACTCGTTGACCACGCCCGGTCAACCTACTAAACCGACCAGACCACAACATAAAACAACATACTCCGGAGTCTCTTGACCTCGCAGGGCCCGTCTCAACAACAACAACCACGTGGACCTTTTTCTGCACAAAGCGCCACACGCACATGAAGTTCGACGACTTCCCTACTCTCACACTCGGAGTCGCACCTCCGCTATCTTCTATGAAGTTCGACGACTTCTCTACTCCTACACTCGGAGTCGCACCTCCGCTATTCTCTAAAAAAAAAAAAAAAAAAAATCCTCGCAACCTTTTCACACACTCTGCGGCAATAAGCTGTGCAAGCGCAAAATCCTAACTTCACTCATACCATCACTAGTACCGCCAACGCCGATTCCACACCTCCATTCTCTCCATTCGCAAGCTCCGAGATCCCGGGAAAGTCGCGGTGGACCTAGCCCATCATCATTTTCCCAATCAGTTTTATCCAAAAAAAATCTAATTCAACTTCTCGAGTGGGGTCTCAAAGGGCGTAACCGTTAATTCAACACCATGTACTTTAAGAGTACAGGGTCCCAAAAGGCGAAACCGTCCTCTGCTACCATCTACTGATAGAGCGGTCCGTACTAAGAATTTGCCTGTATTTTGGACGCTCTTTAGGCCGATGAATCTTTTGGCTAAGTGGGACCCTCGGCACCCTTAATCAGTCAATTTCATTAAACCAATAATCAATAACGAACATAAGCAATGCCCTGATCAACATAACACTTAACAATTAATCCAGAATACATTTCGGCGAACCCTGACCTTTCAGTCAGGAATAACCACACCAGTTTATTCAAAGTTAGTGAATTTATTTCCCTATATTAACAAAGCTAGCACAATATAGATGTGTCTCAACACCAAATGATAAACATAAATGAACATTAATAGCTGTCCATAGCGGCGAAACAAGTGCAATCTATGCAGCATTTGAATAACAAGGCATTCGATAATAGCAATGCAAATCACTAATACGATAATCTGTAATTAACTAATTGCATACATTTAGTCAGCATAACAAGGTCTCAAATTGCATCGTGCAACAAAAGGAATCCTCATCTAACCTCAAATTAGCATCGGCATTTGGGACTTCATGCAAAAACAATTTAGCAACATTAATTTAGAAAAACTCCTAGCTAGGGATCTTATCAAAATCAGCAGTTGGTTACCTAAAAGAAACACAATGCAATTTTACAATTTCCTTTCATATTTACCAATTACGATCAGCATACAAGGAAGTCTTCGTCTCACAGGTACCGTTTGTCGATCAGCATGGGACGGGGCAAAGGGGCAAGGTGGACGGGGCAAATGCCTCACGGCGGCAAGGTAAAACTACTACTTCATGCAAAGGGATCAAAGTTAAAGTCTCTAGGGCAAGAATCATTTAAAGTCTCTTTCTCTCGATTAGAGAAAGCATCAAAGTCTCTTTCAAAATGGCGTCGCAGCAAAGTGGGCCATAATAGCTGCAATGTCCTGCAAAATGGCGGGTATGGGCGATGTCCAATAATGGCTGTAATGGCTACTTTCTTCTCGTGCACCTGGTTTAAATAGACAACAGTTCAAATCCAGTAGGGTCTTCCATTGGAGGGTTCATAGGTTGGCTTCAAATTGTCCAATCAAAAACAACAGTTCTCAAGCTTTTACTTAAGCATACATTATCCTTGGAGACGAGTACGCAAGTTGCAACATTTTATACCAATTAACTCACTTTCAGAGCTCCCATTGTCCGCACCTGCATATTGACCTTGGAGTAAGGAGAGAAATATGCCAGGCTGGCACGAAACCTTAAGATAAGCATGTGAACGATCTCAGTGGAAAAGTACAGCTTCAAGCAAAAATACACGTTTATTAGCTCATTGGAAAAATACGAGCATCTAGACCGTGAGACCAGGCCACTAGGCCAAAGCCTCCACTAAAGTAATGCTAAGCAAAAACATTTCAAACAAGCAAATCATAGCACACGTTTATGATTATGTCGGATTAGTGCAATTCTAATACACCACGTTATATAAAGCACGCTTATAAATGTTGGCGAACTACTCTAAGGGCACATTTTGTCCCCGTACAATCTTTATTAGTTCGGTTAAAGTCACACATGATTATTTCACACTACGTTTATACGTCAATAAATGAAAACTTTCATTTTCTGCGTCATCACTGGTGACTACAAATTACTGTGTTAGCACATCTTATTGTATTCTTGTATCAAATGAATATACACAACATAAGTGTTGTATGTACGCATTATGCATCGGAGAATGCTAGCAATTTACACTTTAATATTGTGCCATAATTAATCTCCTCTATGATTGGTCTTTACACTGTGATGGATCGAGATTAGATTATTAATTTTTTAATAATGTGGGTCACAATTGGTGTGGTTCTCTTTGGGTCTATTTATCTTAACTTTTTACTATATACGCCTGACAAACCTTTTTGATAACACACTGTTTTCCACTTGATTCCTTCCGATTCTATGTTTTTGCTTATTACAAGATGGCCACCCACCGGGAAATTCGAGACCGCAAAAGTTTGTCCTTTCTTTATTTTCATCTCCGTTGACAAGCATAAAATGCCCGTTTTAATCAGCACGATCGTTATACGTACTCGGAGGTATATACGAACTCACACAGATGACTCTATGGGTAAGGTCTCACCTCCGCTTACTACTAACATTTTTAGTGGTTTCCTTGCGGCTTTACTACTTGCAATGAACCTTTAGCATAACTTTGCTTCCTGTATCTCACTATGTTGCCGAGAGTGGAGCAAAATCGGGCGTCTTTTTTGTGAATAGCGCGCCTCTCCCTTTCCACTATCCTACAAATATTGGACAGCGTTTTTAACGTCTGTATGTCGCAGCCAGTCTCCGTGGTCTGAGACAGATGATATTGACTTTTTGGCGCAGGAGCCTAGAACCATTTTCTTCCCTTAGTGTAAGGCATGCTGGACTTAGTTTATTCACGGGCGGATACTTTGACATATCTCGGACATGTATTAAGTTCTTGAGCATATTTTTTACATTGATTTCGTGCATATAACTATTCAGATAAGATTTCTTATAACGCACATACCAACAAGCCAGTCATGCTCGGTTATCTTATTTCGTATTTTGTCAATACATGACTTTTCAACCGGCCCCCAACCCTTTCCTTACAAAGTGGCACGTTATATATATTAAAGGTGTCCAGAGTCTATAACATTACGACCCATACAAACTACTTTTAGTGTTTGGTACTTAGTTTACTTCTTGCTCCCCTTTTTTTCCATAGTTGGACTTATCATGGTCCAGGTACGACCTTTGATATAGTCCCAAGGTGTACCCCAGAATTCAACACAACATACCCTTATATGGGAAAATAATTACCACTTTGAATACCACAATATGGGCATGATTTGGCACAGTTTGAATACCATATAATATATCAACAAGGTATGTCTTTGGTATGCTGTTCACTAGGGTCACTGGAATGTATTCATATATTTGGGGACTTTGTGGTGTAACTATTTACTTTAAAAAAAATCTATCATTTTTTTATATACAATAAAATTATGACTACCCGTTTCCATTACTATAGGGAGCACCAAATAGCTGTCTGGTAACTCACCTGGCACCGTGGCTAAAGCTAATTAAACACATTGAAGGGAGTTTCTTTGGCAATGTTTTTGGCCATGTGAACTGGTCACATCACATTTTGGGTGATAGCTAAGATATCATACTAGACATTGGAACTATTGGCTCACTATTATATTTTGATTATTATTTCACAGTCTTGAAAAAGTCGTTACGACGAAACACGTGTCGGCTGTTTGTACATGGAACATTGTAGCAGATTTTTTGTTCAATGGATATACTAAAGAAGAATAAAGGACAATATTTGGACTAATTGGATGTGCTGTGGTTCTCTCAATCCTATTTATCCATTGGGGACCAACTGGCTCACAACCTACACACCCTGTGGCTGGGTGTGGAACCACCCTGGCTCTTTGTGTAATTCATATATCCAGGTTTCAACATTATTGACTGTTTCGTATTTATATACAAGCAAGGAACTTTCGGAAGTGCGCACCATTGTAGTACACATCCACAATTTGACTTTGGAACCAGTGTGTAGTTGTAGTTAGGTCTGGGTTGCCATAGGAATTGCTATTTTTGATTTGAGAATACATTTGGCACTGTTTGACTAAACTTCACAAACATTTTCATGGGAAGTTCTCATAGTTGCCTTGTTTCTTCATTGAACGTTTCAGGGTGATCCATCAAGCATGGGCTGAGAAAAGATTTTTTGGAATGCAATATAGCAGAAGCTGGTGAATGGACTTACTAGTTCTTTATATAAAGAGTGTGCTTTTTGTGATTTGGTGTCAATCCGTTCAGTACTTTTTGAGAAATTAAGGGTCAAAAATATTTGTTCTTTTGGACAGTTGGGTTTGAGAGATCTTGCAAAGTCCCACAAGCTAAACTTCAAAATATAGAGGGTTCTTATTGCCCCACAGGAGCGAGCATTCTAATTGGCCAGCCACAACATGAAACAAACTGTTGTGGCAGGCATTACATGACTGTGGAACTTAGACCAGAGACCGTTTTTACAAAAATATATAAGGGGGCACCATGCCCCATAGCCCTTGTAAGTGGATTCCAGAGGGACCACTTCAGGGACAAACTTTAAAAAAAATGTTTTGCAAGTTATAGTTATCGCTAGTGGCTACAACCAGTGTCAAAAGGTACCTAACTCCCACCCTCACCATGCACTGCATATTAACTCACATATTACATCAACATATGACTGGTGAATTTAAATGTTTTGTTGATTTAAAACAATACATTGTCACTTACATTTTCAGCCATGTATAAGGTAAATTGAACCTTTGGATCCTTCGGTGAATAACAATTATACACATTTCCCTTAAGGAATTTCATGTGAAGGGGCATTTTGGATTTCACAGTAATAAACTAAAAGCTAGTGAAATTCTCTTACGGGGAGTTATAGAAGGGCAGATCACCTAAAAATACTGCTACTGTCCCCACAAATGATGTCACAGATAAAATCATAAATTACATAATCAGTGGCATCACTGGTAACTTTTCTCATCTCTGCACCATTGGCACAATCAAGTTGTTCCATATCCACTGTTAGTAGCTTATTCAAAACTGGAGTTATTCTGTGTGTTCTTTTTGGTGTGATGTCAACATTATAAATATGGACTCTCAAGTCCTACGGTACCTGACATGTGACAATGAGGTATTATTGCACCCTTAATGCAATGCAATCCAAAATAACAAATAGAGTTAGGTTGGCCTGCACGTGAATAAACACATTAAACTAGTAATTCTATGTCAGTACCGAAGGCTTCAGATTATGCTTCTCTCTCTTTATTGCAAGTTAAACAGCAGCCACTCAAAGCACTTAATAACAAAAAACGACCTTTCCCGTGAACCCCAACAATCCATAATGTCCACCAAACACAGTTCTGACCCCTGTATATCTGTCCTTGTTAACACAGTCCTTCCTCTTTTTCTGCTGCTTGCAGCCTACAGATAAGTGACTTTCCCATACCTGTAAAGTGTTTATTATGGCTAGTTTTCTGGTGTTATATATCAATAACAGCGTGGAGCAGGAGCAGGGCTCTGAAACCTGTCGCTGTGCTGTTTATTTCCGTTTAATTGCGTGACCGATCGCTTCACATGTGATCGTTTTTTTGCACGTCAGGCTCCAGCCCCCTTCTCTACAGGGGCGGTCTTAGGCGTCTTAGTTGCACTTCTAATACGATCCCTGCCCGAGATAAAAGCTTAGGAGTCCTGAGGACTCCTAGACAGCGACCGTATTGAAGAAGACTAGTCCTCTTTCTATGTTAACGGCACGCATGCGTCCTCCCTGGATCTCTTTTGTTTCTCTGTCAGATCGGGGAGAGCACTGTACACACGTCTTTTTGCCTCGGCAATAATTCTGAGCCCTTGAACGCCCGACGGGGCGGTTAATCATATTGAGGCCTTGCCTTTGTGGAAATTGGCAGGAGCTCACTCCACACTTAAACTGCTGTTTGTTGTATATTATTTATATATATATATATATATATATATATATATATATATATATATATATATATATATTTGTTTTCTTCTTTTTTTTTGTGCTTCTCACCTTGTGAGATTTTCCTGCTGGAACTATTCACCCGCCCCCCCATTTTAAACTCCTTTATCCATCCTCAGTAATCATGGCATACTACACTGAACAGGAGGAGTATTATCAGGATCTTCCTGAGGTAACTGATGAACACCATATGGAGGAAAGCTTAGTAGAGGCCCTGGGGTATCCTGTCCAGGACACAGCGAACCAGGCTCTTATTAAGGCATTGAAACCCTTTACTCAGCTTCTTGTTAGATTTGGCCAACGTGAATGGAGAGGACGCTCTCTTCCTGAATCAGGGTCTTAACAGGACCAGCCATCCAATGTGGGCTTTGCCCGAGGATACTTAAAAGGACCAGCTTCATCTGTAGACATCTTGCCGCAGATGTCTGCGTCTGTGATAAAGGACCATGAATATGGTTCTTTTCCAGCATTGGAGGTCCCTGAGACTGTTTTGGATTCTTCCATTCTGACAGAAGGTGTTCCTTCTTCTGATTCACACTCTTCAGGTTGTGACCAAGGGCAGGATGAGCCTAAGCCCCCTGGCAAATGCAAACGTAAAGCTTTTAACGTGTAGGAGAGTGTTCCAGGTCCCCGCACATTATCGTTTGATCCAGAAAGCATAATCCATCCCGCTCTACTGAAGGGATCCCATGTGCAGAGGTAGCTCATTATGTGCAGGACTGTATTAGAAAGGGTTTTGACCGTGACATGCACAATACTTTGCTTTCGGAATGTCCCCGCCCCTCATTTTTGGGCAAAGTGACCGATACTCCTGATTTAGACCCAAACATGGCAACCTTCATCAAAAGATTTTCTAAAGATCTGAAGAAAGGCTTAGACCTGGTCTGGAAAGGCTGCCAAGATAAATTGTTAGCTATATCTGGCCCACTCACGAAGATCTTAGAACTGGCCATCCTGGCCAAGGAATGTAGTACTCCTTTGGATCCCATACCCTGTTAGAATGGGCTCAGTGAGCCGTCTGTCTGTTGGGCAATGCGAACTATGCTATGTCTATTGAGCGCAGACGTTCATTCTTGATGCGCCTTGATCCTAAGCAAGCAGAATCGGCCACTAATGAGGCTGGTTCTTTGGTGAATGGCTTGCTCTTTGGCAATAAATTTGTCAAGGATTTGGGGAAGTATGTTGCCACCTTTTCTGCGCTGGACAAAGCCCAATCTTCAATCACTAAGATGTTCAACAGGGGCCTTTTCTCGCAGGGCCGGACGCTACAGAGGTCGAGTGCCAGGCCGCAGATACTACCAGACCTCTGGAGGTTTCAATCAGCAGAGCCAGGGTTATTACTCTAGACCAGGGTTCTATCCAACTAGAGCCCAGCAAGGTAGAGGTCCTGGCTTCTGCAACAACAGAGGTGGTTTTAACTCCTCCGAAGGAACTTATACAGGTGAGAATTGTTCCTTTCTCTGTGGTTTTTCTGGGGGTGAGGTTGAAGGATCACATTGCGGCTTGGGAGTGTGTCTCACAGGACCCTTGGGTGCTTCAGACGGTCCGGGCTACAAAATAGAGATTTGCGCCTCCCCTCAGCAGAGGTCTCTCCTTATCCCATTTATTTTTCCCAGATAGAGAGTTCTTTCATAGACAAAGAAGTAGCATCCTGTTGGACTTTTGCTTATGCAGGGTCATCCCCAGACTTTTTTGCCTCCTGCCTCCTAATTTTTTCTGACATGTTGCTGTTGGCTTTTCGACTCTGAGCACTTTACCACTGCTAACCAGTGCTAAAGTGCATATGCTCTCCTGTCTAAATTGTATGTAAGTGGTTTATCCATGATTGGCATATTTGAATTACTAGTAAGTCCCTAGTAATGTGCACTAGAGGTGCCAGGGCCTGTAAATCAAATGCTACTAGTGGGCCTGCAGCACTGGTTGTGCCACCCACATAAGTAGCTCTGTAATCATGTCTCAGACCTGCCACTGCAGTGTCTGTATGTGTAATTTTACACTGTAAATTCGACTTGGCAAGTGTACCCACTTGCCAGGCCTAAACCTTCCCTTTCCTTACATGTAAGGCACCCCTAAGGTAGGCCCTAGGTAGCCCCAAGGGCAGGGTGCAGTGTATGGATAAGGTAGGACATATAGTAATGTGGTTTATATGTCCTGACAGTGAAATACTGCCAATTTCGTTTTCACTGTTGCAAGGTCTGTCTCTCTCATAGGATAATATGGGGGCTACCTGTAAATATGATTAAAGTGTAGATTCCCCTAGAGAGTAGATGGACAGGTGGAGTTTGGGATCCCTGAACTCACAATTTAAAAATACATCTTTTGGTAAAGTTGATTTTGAGATTGTGCGTTTGAAAATGCCACTTTTAGAAAGTGAGCATTTTCTTGCTTAAACCATTCTGTGACTCTGCCTTGTTTGTGGATTCCCTGTCTGGGTCAGTTTGACAGTTGGGTTGTTTTTCACCTCACACCAGACAGTGACACAAAGGGAGCTGGGGTGTGATCTGCATTTCCTGATTAGCCATCTCTGCTAGGAGGGAGGGGTGGAGTGGTCACTCTCATCTGAAAGGACTGTGCCTGCCTCTGACAATGCTGTCTCCAGCCCCCTGGTGTGTGTCTGAGGCCTTGCCTGGGCAAGGCAGGATTTCACAAGAAGGTGTGAGTCCCCTTTGAAGGAAGGTGACTTCAAAGACTAAAATGGGTATAAGAAGGGCACCCAAACTTACAAATTTTAGAAACACTTCTGGAATCAAGGGGAACCTCTGCCTGGAGAAGAGCTGATCGCTGAGGAACAAGTGCTGCCCTGCCTGTGACTGTGCTTTGTGGAGCTTTCCTGCAGTGCTGCTTCTGCCTGAGTAAGAGGGCAAAGACTGGACTTTGTGTGCCTTCCATCTTGAAGAAGAAATCTCCAAGGGCTTGATGTAGAGCTTGCCTCCTGTTGTTGAAGTCTCAGGGATAGCAAAGACTTCTTCCTGCCAGCACCTGGAGTCTCTGGAGAGACCCCTACTCTGCTCTGTGGTGCCCTTCCAGTTCCTGGGACCCTGAAAGGAGAGGCTGGCAGCCTAAGGACAAAAATACACGCGCCGTGCGGAGAAAAGATCGACGCGAATCCGATCGCGGCTGAGAAAACGACGCGACGCCGGCTCCGCAGCTGAGAAACGACGCCGCAGGAAACGCGACCGGAGAATCGACGCCCGGAGCAGGAGAAACGACGCGCAGCATCGCTGACGAAGGCTGAGAGATCGCAACCTGCGCCGCGGGACTTTCGGACCGTCGCGTGGCTGGCTTTTTCGACGCGCATCGCCGTGCCGAGCTGTTTTCGACGCATATAACCGTGCAGGGTTATTTTCGACGCACACCGCCCGTGCGGGGTTATTTTTGACGCAAACCAGGTACATTTACACGCTAGCAGCGCTAGTGTGTTGTTACAACTACCTAAAGACTCTTTTTATTTTAAACCTTTAAAAAATCATAACTTGACTTGTGTATGTTGGATTTTTGTCGTTTTGGTCTTGTTTTGTCTAGATAAATATTTCCTATTTTTCTAAACTGGTGTTGTGTCATTTTGTAGTGTTTTCATTAAGTTACTGTGTGTGTTGGTACAAATACTTTACGCCCAGCACTCTGAGGTTAAGCCTACTGCTCTGCCAAGCTACCAAGGGGGTAAGCAGGGGTTAGCTGAGGGTGATTCTCTTTTATCCTAACTAGAGTGAGGGTCCTTGCTTGAACAGGGGGTAACCTGACTGTCAACCAGAGACCCCATTTCTAACATTGGTGACCAGCGGTCGGGATTTGGACTTGTATTTGTACTTGACATACAGTAATTAAGTGTACACTACTGTTTTGATCTCAGACCACTACGTGACCACATACTACTTGTTTGGTGATCTTTTGATTTTTCTCTTAAGGACTCTTTTTATTCTACTTCCATGATTTTGCTGATCCCTTGACCGATTCTTTTTACTTCATTGGGAAATTATTTTTTTTCTGCCTTTTGGAACTTTGCACTTGTGACCATCATGTCTCAATCTGGAGATGCAACAGCTGGAGCTGTGTTTGAAATGGAGAAACTGAAGGAGTACTCAGTTGCTCAATTGAAACAGTTCCTTAAAGATCTTGACTGTCCCACTGAGAGCTCCACCAGGGAGGGGGTGACAATCAAGAAGGCTGGAGGGCACACAGAGGAGGAGAATATGGGTGGGGAAGTGCAGAGGATACACAGTGGTGTAGTGGAAGAACCTGTTACGCCTGGGGGGAGGGTCCCCAGGAGGGATGGCAGGGTGTCACCCAAGGGTCTGACTCCTGAAAAGTTACAGGACAGACAGGCAAAGAGGGAGTACCAATGGGAGCTGAAAAAGCTCGATTGGGAGTGGGAAAAGTTGGAAGAAAGGAGGAGGAACTTAGAGATTAAAAAAATGATTTATGCTTACGAGCTTAAATTGAAAGAGCTGGAAGTCATGAGGGCTGAGTCCAGCTGGAATGGTGGCAGCAACAATTGTATATCCAGTGATGCTGCAGAAGTGCACATGCCCAGAGAGGTGGTGCCCTACTTGAAGGAGGGAGTTAACACACGCCAGGAGGTTCAGGGGTATGAGGTAGCTCCAGTGATGCACAGGGTCCCTGAGGTGGATTGGGGAACTGGCATGGGGAGTCATATTCCTACTGGTGGGAGGGACACTCTACTGACTCTAGGTGAGAGTGACAGGGAGAGGGGTTCCCCCCAGGTAGAAGTCCTGGTTATGGAGTGTGAAAACATCCCAGAAGAGTGTGGGTTGAGTGTCAGGGACAGTCAGGTACTGTCTCACCAGTCTCAGGAGGGGGATGTGGGGTGCTTTTTCAAAGCAGAGTCACTGGATGGTTGGGTGAAGGGTACTTTGGTTAATTCATGTGAGGGGCTGAGTGATGTAATTGCTGGAGAGCATATGTCTAGTCCTTATTTTCCAGAGCTATGCCAACACCAGGTGGAGTGTGAGTTCTCTGACCCCAGGGAGCTTACAATGGAGGCAGACTTCTGGGTGAGTACCAGAGAGTCTGAAGAGGCATTTGGGGGTGCTCCTGAGAGGAGTGGTCTAGGTAGTTCCCAACCAGGTGAGGTAGGGAAGGATTGTAGTGTCCCAGGTAGGTCCCAGTGTAGTGGGATGGGTGAGGGACCCCATGTCCAGTCCCAGAGGAGAGGGAATGGGGATGGGTTGAGGCCCAAGGTGCCCGAGATCCGGTCCCAGGTCCTGGAGGGTTCCCTGCGGGAACACCAGGAGGGGAGCCTAGCCTGTACCATAGGGCCATCTGTTGAGGGAGACCCCACAGTGTCAGGAGAACTTGGGGGGGGCCGCTGTAGCCAGCGTCCCACCAGTTCTGGTGTCTGGCAGTACCACTCCTAGTGAGGGGGTGCAGAAGTCCAGACAGAGGGTTGAGAGGGGGTTGCGGACCCCAGTGGAGAACCTGGAGGGTCAGGGGTCAGCTCTGAGAGCAGAGCCCCCCATGAATGACCTTGGTGAGACCATTTCTGGGTTGGGGGGAATCCAGACTCTGTCAGATGGGCAGAGGTCAGGAGACCTGCGCCAGCCAGACTCTTGTGTGGCCCTTCGGGACAGTGTGTCCCTTGAGGGGGGTAAGTGTGCCCCCCTGGAAGTCCTGGTGTGCCAGGCAATGGTTCAACCGCAGGGTGGTGACTCTGGGTTGAATGATCAGGTTCAGGGGGTAAACTCTGACCTGATGGGGGGTAAGTGTGCTCCCAAGGAAGTCCTGGTTTGCCAGGCAGTGGTTCAACCGCAGGGTGGTGACCCTGGGTTGGATGACCAGGTTCAGAGGGTAAACTCTGACCTGGTAGGGGGTAGGTATGCCCCCCAAGAAGTCCTGGTTTGCCAGGCAGTGATCCAGTCTGTGGGTACAGGCCCTGGATTGGGAGGCCAGGTTAAGGGTGTCCCCCCTGACCTGGAGGAAGGGGCTACTGCTAACAGTGCCCCTACCATGTTGTCTTCTGGGGGGGCCACTCCTAGTTGGGTGGTTCAGGACCCCAGAAGAGAGGGCAGGGGGAGGGAAGCCTCACCCCTGGCCCTGGTCCAACCTGAAGGTACAGACCCCAGGTTGGAGGATCAGTTGCAGGTTAACATCCCTGCACTGATGGAAGAATTGTGCAGGACTGCTTCTACAAGCACCCTGACAGTTTTTGACTCTGGGGGTGCCGCTTCTGCGGGGAGGGTACAGAGCCCCAGAGGGGAGGACCAGGGTCAGGTTAACATCCCTGACCTGGTGGAAGAGAGAGTGGTCAAAGGGTGCCAGGCACCTGGGGCTACCACCCCCCACTCTCCACAGTCACAGTGGTTAGAGAGGCCTGAGGTCGGGCTCTCATCCCTGACAGTTGTCTGGGGCCACTGTGGCTTGCTGTCCTGGTGGACAGAGTTGCCTCTGGGGGGGGGAGGACGAGAGTCACACCCCGGGGGTGGAGTGGGCAACACCACTGTGTTGGCCCTGGTGGTACTATCTGCCCATTGCAATACATCTGTGAGCAAAGTAAAGTTAGGTGTTGCACAGATGGTGTCTGTAGATGTGGAGAAGGGTTCCCCATGGGTTAGCTTAGTGGGCCCTGAGAGTATGGACAGAGGGATCCAACTGGCGTCAGGAAGGCGTAGAACTGGAACATGCCCCTGCTGTTGTGGGCCTGGGTCCCTGTTCTATCGCCCCAATCAGGGAAGTACATCAAGGTATTGATTGTTCTCCCCTGGCTTTAGGCTGGTAGGGGGTCGTGTTGGACTTTTGCTTATGCAGGGTCATCCCCAGACTTTTTTGCCTCCTGCCTCCTAATTTTTTCTGACATGTTGCTGTTGGCTTTTCGACTCTGAGCACTTTACCACTGCTAACCAGTGCTAAAGTGCATATGCTCTCCTGTCTAAATTGTATGTAAGTGGTTTATCCATGATTGGCATATTTGAATTACTAGTAAGTCCCTAGTAATGTGCACTAGAGGTGCCAGGGCCTGTAAATCAAATGCTACTAGTGGGCCTGCAGCACTGGTTGTGCCACCCACATAAGTAGCTCTGTAATCATGTCTCAGACCTGCCACTGCAGTGTCTGTATGTGTAATTTTACACTGTAAATTCGACTTGGCAAGTGTACCCACTTGCCAGGCCTAAACCTTCCCTTTCCTTACATGTAAGGCACCCCTAAGGTAGGCCCTAGGTAGCCCCAAGGGCAGGGTGCAGTGTATGGATAAGGTAGGACATATAGTAATGTGGTTTATATGTCCTGACAGTGAAATACTGCCAATTTCGTTTTCACTGTTGCAAGGTCTGTCTCTCTCATAGGATAATATGGGGGCTACCTGTAAATATGATTAAAGTGTAGATTCCCCTAGAGAGTAGATGGACAGGTGGAGTTTGGGATCCCTGAACTCACAATTTAAAAATACATCTTTTGGTAAAGTTGATTTTGAGATTGTGCGTTTGAAAATGCCACTTTTAGAAAGTGAGCATTTTCTTGCTTAAACCATTCTGTGACTCTGCCTTGTTTGTGGATTCCCTGTCTGGGTCAGTTTGACAGTTGGGTTGTTTTTCACCTCACACCAGACAGTGACACAAAGGGAGCTGGGGTGTGATCTGCATTTCCTGATTAGCCATCTCTGCTAGGAGGGAGGGGTGGAGTGGTCACTCTCATCTGAAAGGACTGTGCCTGCCTCTGACAATGCTGTCTCCAGCCCCCTGGTGTGTGTCTGAGGCCTTGCCTGGGCAAGGCAGGATTTCACAAGAAGGTGTGAGTCCCCTTTGAAGGAAGGTGACTTCAAAGACTAAAATGGGTATAAGAAGGGCACCCAAACTTACAAATTTTAGAAACACTTCTGGAATCAAGGGGAACCTCTGCCTGGAGAAGAGCTGATCGCTGAGGAACAAGTGCTGCCCTGCCTGTGACTGTGCTTTGTGGAGCTTTCCTGCAGTGCTGCTTCTGCCTGAGTAAGAGGGCAAAGACTGGACTTTGTGTGCCTTCCATCTTGAAGAAGAAATCTCCAAGGGCTTGATGTAGAGCTTGCCTCCTGTTGTTGAAGTCTCAGGGATAGCAAAGACTTCTTCCTGCCAGCACCTGGAGTCTCTGGAGAGACCCCTACTCTGCTCTGTGGTGCCCTTCCAGTTCCTGGGACCCTGAAAGGAGAGGCTGGCAGCCTAAGGACAAAAATACACGCACCGAGCGCCGTGCGGAGAAAAGATCGACGCGAATCCGATCGCGGCTGAGAAAACGACGCGACGCCGGCTCCGCAGCTGAGAAACGACGCCGCAGGAAACGCGACCGGAGAATCGACGCCCGGAGCAGGAGAAACGACGCGCAGCATCGCTGACGAAGGCTGAGAGATCGCAACCTGCGCCGCGGGACTTTCGGACCGTCGCGTGGCTGGCTTTTTCGACGCGCATCGCCGTGCCGAGCTGTTTTCGACGCATATAACCGTGCAGGGTTATTTTCGACGCACACCGCCCGTGCGGGGTTATTTTTGACGCAAACCAGGTACATTTACACGCTAGCAGCGCTAGTGTGTTGTTACAACTACCTAAAGACTCTTTTTATTTTAAACCTTTAAAAAATCATAACTTGACTTGTGTATGTTGGATTTTTGTCGTTTTGGTCTTGTTTTGTCTAGATAAATATTTCCTATTTTTCTAAACTGGTGTTGTGTCATTTTGTAGTGTTTTCATTAAGTTACTGTGTGTGTTGGTACAAATACTTTACGCCCAGCACTCTGAGGTTAAGCCTACTGCTCTGCCAAGCTACCAAGGGGGTAAGCAGGGGTTAGCTGAGGGTGATTCTCTTTTATCCTAACTAGAGTGAGGGTCCTTGCTTGAACAGGGGGTAACCTGACTGTCAACCAGAGACCCCATTTCTAACACATCCCTTCTGCAAAAACGAGCTATCTTCTGATCAAGTCCTCATCCTTCAGGGCTTGTCAGTTCTATTTTCCTGGTTCAGAAAAAAGGTGATTCTCAAGCTAAGGGATTTCAATTCATAGGGGGGTCTATCGCCATTTCAAGATGGAGGGTATCCATCTCTACAAAGATCTTCTCTAGAAGGGAGACTATTCAGTACATTTAGACCTCAAAGACGCATACCTCATGGTTCCTATTTTGAAACCACATCGTCGTCATCTCCGATTCCAGTGGCAAGATCAATGGTACGAATTTGCCGTTCTCCCTTTCGGTCTTTCCTCCGCTCCATGGTGTTTTACCAAACTTTTAAGACCGGCATTACAGTTCCTCAGGGAAAGAGGTGTTCACCTAATTATATACCTGGATGATGTTCTCATCATTGCTCAGACAGAAGAGTCGGTCTTGTTACATCTGTCTTGGACAGTTCAGCTTCTTCAGGATCTAGGGTTCCTTATCAATGCGGACAAGTCAGTGATGACCCCCTCCAAAGTCATGGAATTCTTAGGGTTTCAGGTGGACTCTGTCAAGGCCCAATTGTCATTACTTCCGACAAAGAGGAATTCCATCAACAAAGAGTTGCAGATAGCCCTTACCTCTCCGACTATATCATTGAAGACCTTAGCACGATTGTTGGGTGTTTTGGCCTCATCCATTCAAGTGATTTTTCCAGGGCTTCTTCATTACCGAGCCTTACAACGCTTGAAGATCATACATCTTCGCAAAGGCTTTTCTATGTAGAACAAATTGTTCTGTCTGAGGAAGCCAGAGCGGAGAGCGATTGTTTGTTAGCACACATGGATGCGTGGAACAGCAGAGCCATCTTTGCATCAGTCCCAGAGATGATTATAGATCAGATGCCAGTCGTTGGGGCTGGGGTGCTCATTATGGTTCAGTCCAGACAGGAGGCCGGTGGTCTCCGGAAGAATCAAACCTCCATATCAACTGCCTAGAATTATTAGCGGGGCATTTGCAATTCGCTCCCTGTCTCCCCTACAGGCAAAATGTTGCGTTCTTTTTAGAATGGACAACATTTCGGCTGTTCAGTATGTAAACCGTCTAGGGGGGACCAGATCTCGGGTTCTGGTGGAAATTGCGAAGGATTTCTGGCAGTTTTGACTGCAACATCACATTTCTGTGACAGCAGAATATATTCCAGGTCGAACCAATATGATTGCGGATTGGAACTCCTGTTTCCTCTGGGATGGCAGCGATTGGAAACTCATCCCTCAAGTTTTCCACAATTTGAATCTTCATTGGGGTCCTTGTTTGATGGACCTCTTTGCCTTGAGCCTCAATGCTCAACGGATCCACTTCTTCAGTTCGAGGCTGGATCCCTTAACGTTCGGAATGGACGCATTTCTGCAATTGTGGGGGAAGGGAAGGCTTTATGCGTTTCCTCCTTTTGCCATGATTCAGAGGGTACTCTCTCAGGTGAGGAGACAGAAGGCAGAATAAATTTTGGTGACGCCCATTTGGGAGGCGCAATTGTGGTTTCCAGTGGCGATGTCAATGTCGTGTGCACATCCGAATGCGATCCCGCAGGATCCTCAGCTGTTGCTGGGCCCAGTGGAGTCTCCACATCCTCTGATATTAATGTGTCAATTATCACTGATGGCGTGGAGAGTTTCTGGAGACGATGGCAAGTGCCTGGAGTTTCTGACACAGCGCTGTTTTTCTTGTCCCAATCTTGGGCACCTTTCACTCACAAGAGATATCAATCTTCATGGAAGAGATGAGTATGTTGGTGTGGTGAACAAAGTCTTAATCCGCTGGGGATGACTACTGGTATGATTGTTAATTTCCTTTCTGACCTCACCTCACAGGGCTCGGCTTACAAAGCCATTAACAATTTTAGATCGGCGATTTCAGCTGGCCATCCCCATATAGAAGGGAAACCAGTAGGAGAACACCCGTTAGTATGTAAACTGATGTGTGGTATTAGAATGGTTAAACCTTCTCAACCCAGATATTCTTCTCTGTGGGATGTAGATGTGGTCTTCTGATTCTGGAGAGCTTGGCTGTGTAATGAAGATCTTTCACGTAAGCAACGTTCAGTGAAACTTACTATTATGCTCTGTCTTCTGTCCTGCCGGCAAGTGTCCAATGTGCGTGCACTGGATCTAGCGGGAAGAGTATTTACTCATTTGGGAGTTTCATTTACTATTTCAAACCGTACCAGGACAGCTTCTAGATATGTCTCTTGTCCAGCTTTTCCTCGCCATCAGAAGTTATGCATTGGTAAATGGTTAAAAGCTTATGAGGAGTGTACTCGTGAGATCCGTAGAGATTTACAGGGGCAACTGCTCATTTCTTTACATAAATCTTTTGGTCCAGTCCCTGTGGCCACCCTAGCACTTTGGGTTTGATAGATTTTGGAGGAAGTTGGAATAGATGTTTCTATGTTTGGGGCACATTCAGTACGAGGAGCTATGGCCTCTAAGGTGCTTTCTGTTGGTTCTCGTTTGGAGGACATTATGAGAGCGGCAGATTGGTCACTGACTCCACATTTAAAGTTTTCTATCACAAACCTATTGTTGATGTGGTCTCCACAGTTGTGGATCAGCTTTAAACTAGCATAATCCGAAGCCTCAGGTCCTGACATAGAATAAAAAAATTTATAGCTTACACGTCAAGAATTTTCAATTCTATTAAGGACACAGAGATGAAGTTTATCCCACCCTGAAGATGAATTGTGTTGTTTATCTTGTGGAAATTGTTATGCACTATGTTTGAATGATTGCATGCCCACTCATTATATAATTTCTGGAGAAGGCTATTATTTGCGTTTCTCTTTTTTTCTAGGTATTGAGAACAAAGGTACCTGAGTGGTTGTGCGGTAACGAAGGTTGAGGTGAATCTTGGTATTCTTCAGACTGGAGGATAGACAATGACATCTTTAAAGTTCCAGTTTCTTTCGAGGAGCTTCCAGTTTTAAGGAGTCAAGTACTTGTTTAGTTATGATTGCAAAGAAAGAGGAAGGACTGTTTTAAAAAGGACAGATACACAGGGGCCAGACCTGTGATTGGTAGACATTAAGGACTGTTGTGCTTCATGGGAAAGATCGTTTTTTGTTATTATTTTGCCCTCATTACAACCCTGGCGGTTGGTGATAAAGCGACGGTAACACCGCCAACAGGCTGGCAACAAAATGGAATTATGACCACAGCGGAAACTGTCAACACAGACAGACACTTTAACACTCCGAGGCCACGGCAGTAGCAACAAGCACCGTGGTGGTAACTGCCAACAGCCAGGCGGAAGACAATGTACCGCCCACCCTATTACAACAAGCCAATCCACCAGCTTTTCTGGGGTGGTACCAACACCATCAAAAGCACTGCGGAAACAGTACACAGAAGGGAAACGACTCACCTCTGGACACTTAAGGAAGAACCACAACACAATGGAGCCCAAACTACAGGTGTTACCCCTGCTGGTTTACCTCCGCCTACACCAGGAATACGAACGGCGGCGAAGACGACCACAGTGAGTACCGCACCTAGCACACAAGGGAGGGGGGAGGAAAAAGAGTGACACCCCCACCCCAACACCATACACACAAACAGATGCAACAACATTACATATCCACCCCATACCCCTCAGGAATAACGCAAGGACAAAAGGAAGTGAGTAAAGTCAGTGTAATAATATAAAGTTCTAGAAATACGTCCTCAAAGCATAAAATAGTACCTACAATATATACAAATGGAGGGAGACTGTCCAGTCCATAATGTCCTTGGGCCACAGGGCCATATCACATAGGCCAAGGCCACACTTGACTCCTGCCTCAATGCGGAGAGAACACTGCTGGGGTATTAGGTCAAAAATACACAGGCACCTCAGGGGGAAGAGAAAAGGGGGGCACCTCAGCTGGAAGATGGTACAACACCGCTGCTCCTGGAGGGGGCCACATGCCCTCTGTGATGTCCTGGCTAGTGCAAAGCCCCAGTCTCTCTAGTGGGTGGTCTGCCCAGTGCTTGGTCCTGGGGAGTGCAAAGCCACAGTCTCTCTAGTGGGTGGTCTGCCCACTGCTTGGTCCTGGGGAGTGCAAACCCACAGTCTCTCTAGTGGGTGGTCTGCCCACTGCCTGGTCCTGGGAGTGTAAGGCTACAGTCTCTCAAGTGGATGCCTTCTTCCACTGGATCTGGAGGGTGCTTTGTGGCCAGTGTGCTTCATCCTGGCAAGGATGGGGTGAGTGGATGCCTTCTTCCACTGTCTCTGGAGGGGGCTTTGTGCCCTGTGAGGAAGATCTTTTGGAGTGCAAGGTCACTGTCTCTCACCTGGGTGTCACGCCTACAGTTTTTGGAGGGGCCAGGACGCACTACAGCCCATGGAGGCACAACTACACACTGCCCGCCGGAGGTAACGGCTGCTCAGTGGTGGCAGTGGAGGGCTGGCGGTGGTGCTGCCAGTGGTGGGGGGAGGCTCCAGCCCATCCCCTGCAGCCTCGGACAGCTGCCCACTGGGGCTGCTGCCAGTGGTGCTGGTGTCTGTGCAGGTGGAGGTGCTGGCGGTCGGTGCTGCCAGTGGTGGGGAGAGGCTCCAGCCCTTCCCCTGCAGTCTCGGACGGCTGCCCACTGAGGCTGCTGCTGCTGGCAGTGGTGCTGATGGCGGTGCAGGTGGCGGTGCTGGCAGTGGGTCTGGCGGCAGTTCTGGCGGCGGTGCTGGCAACGGTGCTGGTGGCGGTGCTGCCTGTGGTGGGCGGAGGCTCCAGCCCTTCCCCTACAGCCTCGGACAGATGAAGTGCCATGGCTGGTGTTTGTTCAGATGCTTCTCCAGGACCACGCTCCATATCCATCCTGTCTGCAGCGTCTGTGCCTTTGTCATTGCCCTTGGAAGCTGGTGGTCCCTTCCTGCCCTTGGAAGCTGGTGGTCCCTTCCTGCCCTTGGAAGCTGGTGGTCCCTTCCTGCCCTTGGCAGCTGGTGGTCCCTTCCTGCCCTTGGCAGCTGGTGGTCCCTTCCTGCCCTTGGCAGCTGGTGGCCCCTTCTTGCCTCTGCCAGCTGGAGGTGCCTCTTTTCCTTTGCCAGCGGGTGGTGCCTCCTTGCTTTTGGCAGCTGGTGATGCCTCCTTGCCTTTGCCAGCTGGTGCTCCCTTTTTGGCTTTGCCAGCTGGTACTCCCTTTTTGCCCTTGGCAGCTGGTGCAGGGACACTAGCTGTGTGGATGGGTGTCTTCTCGGAGCCTCTCACAACTGCAGTGGCTGCAGAAACAACAGTGGCCATGGACTGGGTGGCTGAAGTGCTAGCCTCGGTCTTGACCACCCTGGCTCGGAGTGAAGGATGGTGGGGGGGAGAGGCAGGGAATAGGGCAAGGATGGAGAGGAAAAGCTTTTAAGGGACACTGAGGCTGGAAGAGGGTGAAGGTTTGGGGGTGTAGGAAGAGGGAGTGGTGGTAGGAGGTGTCTATCTGCTGTGTTTGGGTGCAGGTGCATGGGCTGGATGCTGTCATGAGGTGGATGGCTGTTGGGTGTCTGAGTGCTTGCGTTTGTGTACTTTGGAAGGAGGGGGCAGAGGCACAGTGGGAGAGGACACAGGGGACGTGTGCATGGATGTGGGGGTGGTGACTGCCAGTGAGGGGTGTGTAGTGATGGGCGTGATGGTGATGGAGGTAGTGGATGAGGATGTAGTGCATGCAGGTGTGAGTGGAGACGCTACTGGGAGGGAGGTGGACGAGGAGGAGGAGGAGGAGGGGGACACAGTAGAGGCAGTGGATGTTAGTGTGTCTGCATCTGGATGGTGCTTGTGTGAGTGCCTGTGGGATGAAGTGTGGTGCTTGTGTTTGCCTGAGCCACTTCTGTGTGTCGATTTGGGTGCATGCTGGTCTGATGGTGTGCTTGGAATAGGCTGGCGTTGAGGGGAGTGGGACTGGGTAGAGGAAGTTGGAGGGGGGAGGCTAGAGACAGGGACAATGGCTGCCATCAGGGAGTTGCCCAGAGCCTGGAATGATCTCTGTTGGGCAGCCACGCCAGAGTGAATGCCCTCCAGGAATGCATGGGTTTGTTGTAAATGCCCTGCCAGACCCTGGATGGCATTCACTATGGTTGACTGCCTAACAGAGATGGATCACAGGGGATCAATAGACTCCTCACTGAGGGCAGCAGGGCTAACTGAGGCAGGGCCTGAGGTGCCTGGGGTGAAGGATATGCCCAACCTCCTGGGTGAGCGGGCACGGAAAACACGCTGAGGGGCTGCTGGAAGGGCGGTGCTATTACGGGGGTGGCAGCTGTACCTGTAGTTGGGCTGGGCACAGAGGTGTCTGCCACCACCAGGGAGCTTCCATCAGAGGAGGTGTCTGTCAGAACTGTCCCCTCCAGTCTCCGCCATGGTGCTACCCTCGCCCTCTGTCCAACTGGTGCCCTCACCATCGGTGGATTAGACCTCATGGGCCGTGTGGGATGCAGCTCCCTCAGTCGCCGGTGCCTCTGCTCGTCCGCCAAATGATGATAATGCACACAAGGACAAGGTGACAAACAAAAGGGGGGGGGGAGACAGAGGATACACTTGGTAAATGCCAGCAACAACACCACTGTTGGCGTACACACCACACAGGGAACAGCCCTATGCACTAGGCAATGCACTACCAGTTACAATGCTAATCACCAGGCCGTGGAGTAAAATGCTTAAAACCAATAGCAGCACACCTGAAACCCACAGGACCCTGCCCAGTAGTAGATGCCCACTAGCATATTTGGGGCTGGAGTGAATCAGACCCTGCCCAACATGGAACCTACCCTGCCATGTTTGTCTTGGCCTAGGGGCACCCACAGGCCCACGTCCCCCACCCATATAACACCTCACCACATGCAATTTTCTGATTCTGAAACTGTACTCACCCCCTTGTGGCTGCTGTGATGCCTTCAAGCACCTATCCAACTTTGGATAGGCCACTGCCAGGATGCTGAACATCAGGGGGTCAGGGTTTGACGGGCACCCCTTCCTCGGTGAGAGGCCATCCCCAACTGGGCCTCCTAACACTGATTCATAGGAAATGGGATCAGCCCTACCGTCCGGCCTGTTACACTCATTGTCCACCATATCCCTCCCATCCCCTTACACATAGACATTGACCACCATACATGCAGCACTCTGCCCAGGACCCCTCAGCCACCTCCCTTTACACAAGGCTTATAGACACAGCACTCCATGCATTCATGCCCAATGCATCGTGCTCACAGTGTACTCACCTGTTGGTCTGGAGGACCATAAAGTAAACGATATTGGGGTAGGACCCCATCCACTAGTCTCTCCAATTCCTCCAAAGTGAAGGCAGGGGCCCTTTCCCCAGACACCCGAGCCATGGTCGCTTCCAGACACAGGTCACAGCAGCTCTTGCAGTGTAGGTCCTCTCTTGGTGTAGGTCAGGTAGCAAGTGAGTGAACAGATAGAAAATGGTGGTCACGTCCACAGTGGTGAGCACTGTCACCGCCGGCGTACATCACCATTGGCTACTGGAACTCATAGGGCCCAATGATAACCAATGAGGTGTTGAGGGCATTCCTCGACCGCCTCCCGCAACGGCACACAACGTCAGAAGAATTACCTCATTTTCCACATGTCCCTCCACACAGGTCAGGCGGTCACCATTTCAGGGGGGAACAGGCCATGACACCTAAACTGCGTCACAGCAGACATATTCACATTTACGGGACTACACGTTAACATACTGTTTCTGTCACAACATGCAAGGCATTTTACTCTGAGGAAATGTTTAAATATGACCATCTGATCACCGTTTTTCACCCTAGAGTTCAACCGCTGAGGATGAGTAGGAGATGGAGACATACCCCTGTGTACAGACCCCTGGTGGACCTGGCAACAATGGAGGACCGGCACATTATCCTCACCTACAGACTTGATAGGGCCACAATCCAAGAGCTGTGTGCCCAATTGGAGCCATACTTGATCTCAGCTATCCGTCACCCCACTGGGATCCTCCCTCTTGTGCAAGTCCTATCAGTGCTCCATTTCTTGGCAAGTGGCTTCTTCCAAGCGACAGTGGGCATGGTAGCAAGGATATCACAGCCTATGTTCTCAAACGTGCTGAGCAGAGTGTTGTCTGCCCTGATGAAACACCTGCACAGCTACATCGTTTTCCCCCATGTGGAGAATTTGGCAACAGTGAAGGCTGACTTCTATGCAATGGGCCAAATCCCCAACATCATTGGTGCTATTGATGGTACACATATTGCCTTTGTCCCCCCCAGAGAAATTAAGAGGTGTACAGAAATCGAAGAGCTTTCACTATATGAATTTGCAGATAGTGTGCTTGGCGGACCAGTACATCTCCCATGTGAATGCAAAGTATCCTGGGTCTGTGCATGATGCCTTTATCCTGAGGAATAGCCGCATCCCATATGTGATGGCTCAACTACAGAGGCACCGGGTGTGGCTAATAGGTGAGCCCATGGTCCCCACCTAGTGTATGTTGGCATGTGGGTGTGGGGTTGGCCCTAAGGGTGAGTGTCTGGCTAACAGGTATCCCTCAATATTTGCAGGTTATCCCAACCTCTCATGGATACTGACCCCAGTGAGGAATCCCAGGACAAGGGCAGAGGAATGTTACAATGAGGCA
The DNA here is from genome assembly GCF_031143425.1 of Pleurodeles waltl. Lineage (NCBI taxonomy): Eukaryota > Metazoa > Chordata > Amphibia > Caudata > Salamandridae > Pleurodeles > Pleurodeles waltl. Next base: position 1,062,744,697 of record NC_090448.1, on the reverse strand, counting down.
CATGGGCCATTAAGGAGGATCATTGAGGGCACCTTTGGCCTCCTGAAGGCCAGGTTTAAGTGCCTCCATTTGACAGGTGGATCCCTGTGCTGCTCACCCAAGAAGGTCTGCCAGATCATCGTTGCATGTTGTACAACCTAGCCTTGAAACGCCAGGTGCCTTTTTCTGCAGGAGGATGAGGCTGGAGATGGTCCTGTGGCAGCTGTGGAGCCAGTGGACAGTGACGAAGTGGAGGCAGAGGAAGAGGATGTGGACAACAGAACAACTATAATACAACAGTGCTTCCATTGACGGTCAGGTAAGACACTGTAACCTCACCTTCCATTGCTGTTTTGTTAAGTGAATTTTCTCTGGCTGGCTGTTGTTCCCTCTACAAAGGCAACTTATTGTACCCTTTAACATGTCTATTTGCAGATATTTGTGCCCTCCTGTGGCTCCTGGTGTATTGACTGCAGCACATTACAGGTCATAACTATGTATACATCACTGTACAGTCTATTTGCAATGTCTACAGATTGTTAAACAACTACATCCTTAAATCATTTGACATACTCCATACTTGTTTTTTTTCCAATTGTGTTTATTTCAGTGCTGAGAAGTAAATGGGGATGTGCAATGGGCTTGGGTGATGGTGGAGGAAAGTCCAGGATAGAGCCAAGTCTATTGGTATCACAGGTGCATTGTCCATGGGGGCATAGGAAGGGGAGCAATGGCAGTTCAAGGTGGACAGGGTGACAGAGTGGGACACAAGGGTGACAATCAGGAGAGTCTTATTTCCTGGTGGGGATCGTGGCAATATTCTCTGGCTTCTGCCTGGATCAGAGGGACCATTTGCCAGGTGCTTCTCCTTCTGCAGGGGGTGGTGTGCTGGTGGCCTGTTGTTCCTGTGGGCGGGCGTCCTGTCCACTAGCGTCAGCGGAGGTGGAAGGCTGTTCATCAGTTTGGCTAGTGTCAGGGGCCCCTTGGTGTGCCACTGCCTCTCTCATGGTGTTTGCCATGTCTGTCAGCACCCCTGCAATGGTGACCAGGGTGGTGTGGATGTCCCTCAGGTCCTCCCAGATTCCCAGGTACTATCACTCCTGCAGCCGCTGGGTCCCCTGCAACTTGGCCAGTATCTGGCCCATGGTCTCTGGGAATGGTTGTATGCTCTCAGGATGTTGGTGAGTGCCTCGTGGAGAGTCGGTTCCCTGGGCCTGTCCTCCCCCTGTCGCACAGCAGTCCTCCCAACTTCCCTGTTGTCCTGAGCCTTTGTCCCCTGAACCGTGTGCCCCCTGCCACTGACCCAAGGTCCCTGATCGTCCTGTGTTTGTGGGGTTGCCTGGGGTCCCTGTAGTGGTGGACACACTGCTGAATGACGTGTCCTGGGGACAGAGGGATGGGCCCACTGGGTGGATGCTGTGCTGGTGTTTCCTGAGGGGGGCTCTGTGGTGGTATAGGACTGTGGCTGGGTAACCGACTGTCTGGAGGTCCTGATGGGCCAGGTTGGTCATCCTGATCCAGGCGTGCAGAGCTGCTGTCATCACTGTCGGCCTCTTCTGTGGGGGGGACTGAATGTTGTTGCTACCTCCTCTCCGATGATGTTGTGTGGGGGTCCTGTGGGATGTAAATGCAATGTTATTGTTTCTGCGTGTGACATCTTGTGCATGGGTATTTTCCCTCTATTGTTGTTATTACCAGGGCAGCTTTGGCTTGTGTGAGTTGTTATTCGGTTGGCTAAGTGATTGTCACTACTGTGCATGCTGTGGGATAGGTGTCCATGCAGGGCTGTGAGTGGTGTCCAAGCATTGTTGTTACATGCAGTGGTGGGTACTGGGATGGGTGGGCTGTTATGGTGGGGTGTGTGGGAGGTGGTGGAATAATGGGAGTGAGGATGAGGGTGGGCGTATGTAATGTCATGCAGGTAGGGGGGTGAAAGTAGTAGAGATTTGACTTACCAGAGACCAGTCCTCCTGCTACTCCTGCCAGGCCCTCATGATGCAGTATTGCCAAGACTTGCTCCTCCCATGTTGTTATTTGTGGGGGAGGAGATGGAGGTCCACCGCCAGTCCTCTGTACAGCTATCTGGTGTCTTGCAACCACAGAACGCATCTTCCCCGGTAAGTCGTTCCACCTGTTCCTGATGTCATCCCTTGTTCTGGGATGCTGTCCCACAGCATTGACCCTGTCCACGATCCTCCGCCATAGCTCCATCTTCCTTGCAATGAATGTCTGCTGCACCTGTGATCCAAATAGCTGTTGCTCTACCCAGATGATTTCCTCTACATGACCCTTAGCTCCTCCTCTGAGAACCTGGGGTATCTTTGTGGTGCCATGGGTGTAGGGTGTGTGGTGTGTGTGAGTATGTGTGGGGTGAGGTGTTGAGGTGTGTGCTGTGAGGTGTGTGGATGGTGTATGGGTGATGGTGTTCTGTGGTTCTGGTTCTGTGGGGGCTCCTGGTATGTCTCTCCCTCTGTTGTAAATTGTTTGTAGTAGTAAAGGGTTGTGGGTAATGTGGGTGGGTGTTTTATAGTGGTGTGTGGTTCTTGTGTGTGTATGAGTGTCAGGTGTGTGTAGTTTGTATTGACCAATGTGGTGGTGTTTTGTTAGTGAGTGTGTATTTTGAGTGTGGCAGTATGTATGCCAAGGGTTTACCACGGTTGAATGTCAGCTGCAGTGATTTGTGAGTCATAATGCTGTGGGCGTATTTCTGTTGGCAAAACGGTGTGGGTTTTGGTACTGCCAGTTTATCACAGACCTTTGGTGTGGCGGACTTGTGTGTGTGTGTCTGTATAGTGGCAGATTTCTATGTATGGGTCATAATACACATAGCGGTATACCGCAGCAGTCGCGGCATGTTGGCGGCAGTCAGCATGGCGGTAAGCGGCACTTATTGCCAATGTCATAATGAGGGCCTAAGTGTTTTGAATGGGTGCTGTTTAACTTGCAATAAAGGGAGACAAGCATAATCCTGGCCTCAGTGTCCTTCATAGGATTGAAAATTCTTGACGCGTAAGCTAGAAAAATGTTTAGTGTTCCAGTACTCCACACTAATTTGGTTATGAAGCATGGACCTGGCGGTGCCCAGCAACTTTGTGCATTGCCTGACCTTTCCATGCATTCAGAGTCCGACTCCACCATCTTGCTATAGATAGCCATTGGACACACCCAGCAGACCTTGAGCATACACCTGCAGGCATCCCCTATGCCAGGAAATCCTTCTTCCAGAATCAATCAGCCTTGAGTTTGAAGGGCATGGTCACTGTCAGGACTTTCATATAGAGTGCATTGTATATATCCCAGTCAGTAACACCTTCCCTTGCCACGTGATCATAGCATTTACATCATATTCCTGATGTAGGACCAGGCCTTTACCAAGCCACTGTAATAATGACTCATTTCCACAAATCCCAAAGGATTGTGACTAGTTAGCTTGCCAAACCTGCTGCTCATCTATCCTATTTGGAAGTAGGGAAACTGGGATTTTGTCTGGTGGTGCCTCAGCTGGTTTCAACAACAGAAACCACTGACTTGGCATACCATCAGCAACTAGGTCACCATGCCATGATAATCATCACTGTGTAGGATAGAGCAACCCTCATTTGAGCCCTATGCCTGGGGCTGCTATGCTAAGCATAACTGACCTAGACAAGGAAAAAAATGGCCCCAACAGTCGAAGACAATTCCCTTCACATCAGGGCCAATGTTTTTTATTTTCTAAAACAATCTGTTCTTTTATTTTTTTTGGAGAAAGGGCCCAAAAAATAGTTATTGTTTGAAAAACCGTTCTGCCTGCAGTTACCTATTACAGTAGTGGATTTAATGTAAGCAGTGAGCTTTCTACTAAGCAGGTGAGGATATCAAAATATGGCAGGGGTTTCCCCTTTAGGTAAAGTTTGGCCAGGGCCTCTGTTGGCCTGCCGGGGTGACAGGATACCTGTCAAAATTACCTTATTAGTCTTCAGCTTTTATATCAGCATAGCAAATGTCCAGAGTTATGTGTAGCTACTCCACAGTATCAACTGCTACTAGAAATATTTATGTTAGATGTTTTTTGCAGCAAGTGTATTTTGTGAGGTTTTCATACCAGAACATATCAGATCTAAATTACAAATGTACAGCTCCCTGAGTAAAATTTAATCTTTTTCCACAAAGGCAGAATCAACATACTTTTGGTCTACTGATAGATTATTATAGCAGTGTTATATATTGATGTATGACTTGTGTGAAACCAGAAATCTCGGCTATATTTTAGTCACAACAGACTAGATAGCAGATTTCATACTATAGGTTGATGAACCAAGGGAAATCCCCTTTAAGGAAAACATCATATACATCAAATCAAATACCAAGCAATTCACTATACTTCATTATAAAACACACCATGATCAATGCGACCATTAATAACCACGCCACTTTATTAAGAAGTTAAAATCTTTACTTCCCTATATTAACAATGCTAAAGTCACAAATATTATTTTCAACCTTAATTGATACATGTAAAGAAACAATAAAGGCTGATTGAGTTGTCAAATGAATCTAAGCTTGATCACAGCAGTGAAAATTATAACCAATAGAGAATAGACAAAACAATAGCAATAGAATCTGAACAAGAGAAATTGAATACATTGAATTATCAAATGGAAAAGTCAATAACCATTCATGAGTTTGAGAGTAATACCTCACTAACCACTAATTAGCATTAACATGTTGGGCTTCATTTAAAAGATTTAGTAACATGAATTTAGAAAACATCTAGCTATGGCGTTATCAAAACAGCAGCAGGAGTAAAACAGTAGCAGTTGGTACCGGGAAAAAAAAGACAAATAACAATACACAGTTCATACATTTACCCAATCTCTACGGTATTCAGCAACAGCGTCTACTTCATCAGGAGGACAACAGCTTCAGCATTAGGACAGGAACAAGGTTAGGGGGATGGTTTAGAGCTTGGACTATAAGTTTACTAAACGATCAAAGCAGTAGTTCACTATTGAACAGACATAATAAACTCAGAAAATAATAAACACCAGTATGTCAATGTGACAGATCACACCAAGTGCATGAAGCAAAGTCTCTGGAACCCAGGAAAGAAATACCCCAAAGCAATGGCGAATAAACATTAAACTAAACTTGCTAAACTCTTGTAATTGGCTTAAACATAAGGTGAGAAAAATATTTCCAATGAGAAAGTTAACAGATATCAAAATTATATAAAATGTTAGCTCTGACAATTTTCATTCGCTGTTCCTCTTCTTGTGTAGCTCAGGTTTGTACTAAATATATCTTGTACACTTCCTTCTCCGGTTGCATCTATAGGCCCTTTGTTTGGCACCTTCCGAATACGCTGTTGCAGGACAATGATTACAAAATAAGGAAACATTTCTCATTGCACCATTTACCACAGGAGAAACACATGAGTTAGAACCATAACTACAAATATGCGAATACAATGAATTGAGTCTGTTAAGCAACGGACATGAAATCATAAGAACGGAGTACACTAGAAACATTTTATACAGAAAACATTGGGCAGTGGCCTTGCTCAGCTTAAGGCCCAGCAGAGAACAAGAAATACTCATATTATTTCAGCATTTATTTTAGAAGAGAACACGTTCTTAAAGAGACAGAATATTTTTCCATTACAGTGCTAGCTAAAATGTGCAGGCCTTTTCCTTGATGGCAGCCACTAAGTAGAGCACAATTTTCGTGTTAACATTATTTTATAGATAAATTATTTCACACATTAATATATAAGTATGATTACGTAAAGACAATTATTAACATCAGAGTACCTGTGCTCACAATCCTACCTCTGATGACTATATATGTCATCACAGAAAACCCCAAATAAATGTATTTATTTAATTTCATTTTTCAGAATTTAGTTTCATCGACATTTCTATAAACTTTCTTTCTTCTTGAATTTTTCCCATAGAGCTTTTACATTTGAAAATCTACCCTCCTCTGATTCTTTTCAAATCTTCTTCTTTCCATCACTTGAAATAATTTGCACAGTCCCCAAATTCCAATTGGAAAAAACTCAATAATTGAAATCTACTTAACCAATGTTAACCAATACCTGCTCCTAGGTTGCCAAGCCAATTTCCCACTGAAGCACTTCCCTTGCCAGCTTTTACCCAAATAGTAGTTTAAGTTAATTCTTTTAATTCGGTTTTATCTTTTGTTATATTGTTAATCAAACCTCTAACTGCTTTACTATTGTCCGGTATGAAAGAGCAACATTGACGCGGACCTAATAATTTACAATCTCCGCCCTCCTTTGCTAAGAGAATGTCTAACACAAGGCGGTTCTTTAGAGTCATAGCTCTTGTCACAGCAGTTTCAGTATCTAAGAGGAGAATGGCTCCTGAATAATCTGTTAACATGATATCCACAACTGTGGACAACTCTTGTATTTTCATTGAATTCAGAGCAACTCACACTAAAGGAATTATTGTTCCAAATATGGCTGCCACAATGCTAGAAATTGATTCTCGCTTGTGTCTCGGATGTATTTCAGTAAATTTAGGAAACATACTCAAGTCATCAAGTTGCTACATTTTCGGGAAAACTATTCCCAAATAACATGTACCATACCACCCTCTAGGAAGATGGTAATAGGCATTTTTCCCACAGATGTAATAGACTCCAGGCACTGGTGGGTTTTGACCATTTAACATAAAAGTCCATTTAGTCCTAAACAAAAACACATGTCTACATTCACTCGTTCCCACAAATATTCTATTTACACTATACTGTGGCCTGTATATAGAAAGCTTCCCTACATGTACTGCATCTCAAGTTAGTTTCCCTTGTTTAGTGATGTCCGTGTATGCATGATCAATCCCAGGACTTCGTAAAACTAATCCCTTATCTATCTTAGCTTTAATCACTCTTCTCCTATCCTCTGTGTTATCTAGAAAGCTCTTTTCTATGGGTGAAAGTAAATAGGTAATGTTATTTCTATTGGCAAAATCAATCCCAAAGGTTAATGTAGGTTCAAAGAAACCCTTTACTATCTCTATGTTATAATCCCTAGGTATCTTATGGATATCCTTACTGATAGGCACAAAAGAAAACACAATGGCCCTCATTAAAACATTGGTGGTAAAACCCATTTACCGCCGTGCAGAAGACCGCCAACACACCGCCGCGACCGCGGAATTCCGCCACAGCTATTATGACCCACAGTTCGGAATCCGCCAAAATTCAGACACCCACACAAGTCCGCCACACCAAAGGTCAGTGATAAACTGGCGATAACAAAACCTCCACCGTCACGCCAACAGAAATACGCCCACACTATCACGACCCACGAATCCACACGGTGGTCTTTCAACCGCGGTATTCCATTGGCGGTACACACCGCCACGCTCAAAATACACACACATTTACAAAACACAGCCACATTGGACAATTCCAAATACACACACCTGATACACATACACACACAACTCCCACACACCCAATACAATATAAAACGCACACCCACATCACCCACAAACCCCTACAACCAAAAATTCCAAAAGAAGGCCAGAGAGAGACAGCACCAGCAAGAACAACAGCATCCACAGGCACTCAACATCATCACCCACAGAACTTCCACGCACCTCACACAACACACCACTACATATCAGCACACTTATCACCACACACTCCACCCCACACATCACCTACACCACCCCATGGCACGGCAAAGACACCCCAGGTTCTCAGAGGAGGAGCTCAGGGTCATGGTGGAGGAAATCGTCCGGGTAGAGCCACAGCTATTCGGATCACAGGTGCAGCACACCTCCATTGCAAGGAAGATGGAGCTATGGCGAAGAATCGTGGACAGGGTAAATGCAGTGGGACAGCACCCATGAAATCGCGAGGACATCAGGAAGAGGTGGAACAACCTACGGGGGAAGGTGCGTTCCGTGGTCTCGAGACACCACCTGGCGGTTCAGCAGACTGGCGGCGGACCCCCACCACCCCCCCCCACAACTTACAACATGGGTCTTGGCGATTCGGCATCCTGAGGGCCTTGCAACAGTAGATGGAGGAATGGGCTCCGGTAAGTCAAAGCTTTACTATTACATCCCCCACCCTACCTGCATGCCATCACATACCCTCACCCCCATCACTCCAACTCCTCACAAATGTCCCAATATCACAAACCACCCCTCCCAACACCAAGCCCTGCATGCAACAACAAAGCATGGACACCCATCACCAAAGCATGCCCACTGCACATACCCATACAACCCCCTAAACCATCATCACACGAGGTCCCACACAGGAATGCAAGCACTGGGGTACATGGTCACCCACACATTGCACACCATGGCACACACAGATGTAATAACCATCCTATTATACCCCTGCAGGACCCCTACCCAATGTCACCGGACCGGAGGGTCCACACATGTCCACACCACCAACAGAAGAGGCCCACAGTGATGACAGCACCTCTGTCCAACTGGATCTAGATGACCAGCCCGGACCATCGGGGACCTCTGGACAGTCGGTTCCCCTGACACAGTCACAGGCCACTACAGACCTTCCCCCCTCTGAAAACACCAGCACAGCGGGCCCATACCTCCGTCCCCAGGACACGTCAATCAGCAGTGTGTCCACCACTACAGGGAACCCAGGCTAACCCACCACCCCAACAACAACAGGGACCTGGGGGCAATGGCAGTGGGCACACGGTCCAGGGGACGGAGGCCCAGGAACACAGGGGAACTGGGAGGGCTGCTGTCCGACAGGGGGCGGACAGGCCAAGGGAACCCACTCTCCACGAGGCCCTCTCCTCCATCATGGGAGCCTACCACCACTCCCAGGAGTCAATGGCAACGGTACTGGCCAAGTTTCAGGAGACCCAGCGCCTGCAGGAGGAACAGAGTATGGGCTTCAGGGAGGAACTCAGAACCATCAGCTCCACCCTTGGCACCATCGTATGGGTGCTGAAGGAACTCGTGAACACCAGGAGGGACACTGTGGCACTACAAGGGGCCCCTGACACTAGCATGGACGATGAACTGTCCACCACCTCCGTCGCCGCTAGTGGACAGGATGCCCCGCCACAGGACAACCACACCAGCACTGCACCCCCACAGAGGGAGAACCACCCCGCAAACGGTCCCTGACATCCAGGACAAAGACAGAGCACAATGCCAAGACCCCTGCCGAGAAATGAGACCACCCTGATTGTCGTCCTACTGTCCCACTTTGTTACCCTGTCCATACTTAAACTGCCCCAGCTCCACTTCCTATGCCCATATGGGCAATGCACCTGTAAGACTAATAGACTGGACTCTGCCATGGACATTCCTCCGCCATCACCCCTCACCATTTTACTACCCCCCCCAATATTGAGCACTTAAATAAACACACCTCAAGCACAAAACAATCTGGAGTCTGTCTGTGATTTCGAAATAGTGTATTAGCAATTACAGTGACAAAATGCTCTTACAATTGTAATGTCAACACACCTATGTCACACAGCTCTAGTCCATGAGGAATCTAAGCAGATGTCACACAGTGGGACCCACATCTGTGAAATCGTAAGGGAAAGTGACAACTCAGTGCCAACACACTGGGGGAAAAGGACAGACAGTAGAGAGGTAGTAGTATTAATGTACATGTAGTAGCCAGGTCTGTACTCATACCTGTGTCTCACTGGAAATATTGCTGGATCACTGAGTCCCTGTTGTTCATGTCTTCTTCCTCTGCTTCCTCGTCTTCACTGTCCACAGGCTCCACAGCTGCCACAACACCTCCATCTGGACGATCCTCCTGCAGAAAAGGCACCTGTTGTCGCAAAGCCAAGTTGTGAAGCATACAGCAGGCCACGATGATGTGGCACACCTTCTTTGGTGAGTAGAATAGGGATCCACCTGTCATATGGAGGCACCGGAACCTGGCCTTCAGGAGGCCGAAGGTAAGCTCGATCACCCTCCTAGTTCGCCCATGGGCCTCATTGTAGCATTCCTCTGCCCTTGTCCTTGGATTCCTCACTGGGGTCAGTAGCCATGACAGGTTGGGGTAACCAGAGTCACCTGCAAATGGCAAGGGACAACTGTTAGACACGCACTAACCTGTAGGGATATCCCCAGACCCAGACAACCATTCCCACTGTCTTGCTCCCAGGTGCTCACCTATTAGCCACACACAGTATCTCTGGAGCTGCCCCATCACATAAGGGATGCTGCTATTCCCCAGGATGTAGGTGTCATGCACTGAGCCAGGGAACATGGCATTCACATGGGAGATGTACTGGTCGGCCAAACATGCCATCTGTACATTCATTGAATGATAACTCTTCCTGTTTCTGTAAACCTGTTCACTCCTGTGGACCAAAGCCACATGGGTCCCATCAATGGCACCTATGATGTTGGGGATATGTCCCAGGGCATAGAAATCACCTTTCACTGTAGACAAATCCTCCACCTGAGGGAAAACGATGTAGCTCTGCATGTGTTTCAGAAGGGCAGACAACACTATGGACAACACGTTGGAAAACATAGGCTGGGAAATCCCTGATTCTATGGCCACTGTTGTTTGAAATGACCCACTTGCAAGGAACTGGAGCACTGACAGCACCTGCACTTGAGAGGGGATTCCTGTGGGATGGCGGATTGCTGACATCAGGTCTGGCTCCAACTGGGTACACAGTTTCTGGATTGTGGCACGGTCAAGCCTGTATGTGATAATCACATGTCGCTCCTCCATTGTCGACAGGTCCACCAACGGTCGGTACACCGGAGGATGCCGCCATCTCCTCACATGTCCCATCGGACGGTGCCTATGAAGGACAACAGCGAGCACAGAGTCAAAAAACTCAGAGGTACGTACCCACAGTTTACACAGAACACCATTCATACACAAAAGGTGGCCTGTAGGTGTGTTTAGTCTAGGCCTAGGTATGTGTGACGCAGTTGAAAATTAATCCATGTGGGCCCCTGAAATGGCTGCTGCCTGACCTCTAAAGTGGGACAATGGGATGTGAGGTAACTCCGCTGGCATTGTACACCGTCGCGGTAGGCGGTTGAAGACTGTGGCGCAATGCTGCATTGGTTAGCATTGGACCCTATGGGTCCCAGGAGCCAATGACGATGTGCGCCGGCGGTGACGGTACGCACCGCCGCGGACGTGACCGCCATTTTCTATCTGTTCAATCACTCAATACCTGACCTTGACAGGATAGGACCTACACTGCAAGTGCTGCTGTGACCTCGGTCTGGAAGAGACAATGGCTCGAGTGTCTGGGGAAAGGGCCCCTGCCTTCACATCAGAGGAGTTGGAGAAACTCGTGGATGGGGTCCTCCCCCAGTAAACGCTACTCTACGGTCCTCCAGACAAACAGGTAAGTACACTGGGAGCATGCTGTATGGGCTATGCCTGTGTGGAGAGGGCTGGATGTAAGAAGGAAGGGGGGAGAGTGCGGCATGCATGAAATGACGGTGAATGCATGTGCCACATGGCAAGGGTAGGGATGGGGGCCAATCACTTTGACTGTGCAGTTGGTAATAACTTACTCTTCCCCCTGTACATTTCATGTAGGTCAGCGCCCTCCAGAAAAAACATATTTGGCGTGCCATCGCCAAGGACGTCCAGACCCTTGGGGTCTACCACAGACAGAGAACCCACTGCCAGAAAAGATGGGAGGACATTCGCCGCTGGAGCAAGAAGACGGCGGAGGCTCAGCTGGGGATGGCCTCCCAACATGGGAGGGGTGCCCGTCGCACCATGTCCCCCCTGATGTTCAGGATCCTGGCAGTGGCCTACCCGGAGTTGGATGGGCGCTTGAGGGCATCACAGCAGACACAAGGGGGTGAGTATACTCTCATTCTGCTGATTTTGCGTGCAGTGGAGGGGTCTGGGTGGGGGAGGTTGGCTGTGGGTTTCCCTAGACCAGGGCGAGTTCCGTAGGCAAGGTCCCTCCGTAAGGCAGGCCACGTGGCACCCCACCCCACCTCTGTAGAGTGCCAAGTACACCTAGTCATGCCCCTGTGTCATCTATGTGTGCAGATGTCTTCCATTGCCTTGTAGGGCATTTCCCAGGAATTGAACAGTGGAGCCCAAGAGCGCGCGTAGTGCAGGGGGCTTCTGTGTCTGTCGTGTCCGCCAACGGTAGCGGTAATGCATGCACTCAACATGTCTTTCTTCTGTCGTCCCCCCCCCCTTTTTGTGGTCTCCCTGTTCTTGTGTGCATTAGCATCATCAGGCGGAGGAGCAGTGGCACCGGAGCACCAGGAGGCTGCATCCCACATGGCCATGGAGGGCCACACTATGGACTTGGACTTCACCAGTGGGACGGAGGGCAAGGGGAGCTCCACGGCGGGGACAGGAGCTGAGACCAGTGACACTGACTCGTCCTCTGATGGGAGCTCCCTTGTGGTGGCGGCAACATCTGTGCCCCCCCATCTACAGGTACAGCCGCCACCCCCTTTCCAGCACTGCCCTCCCAGCAGCCCCTCAGCCTTAGCCCGCTCACCCGGGAGGGTGGGCATCACCTCCACCCCAGGCACCTCAGGCCCTGCCCCAGTCACACCTGCTGCCCTCAGTGAGGAGGCCATTGACCTCCTCAGGTCCCTCACTGTTGGGCAGTCTACCATTTTGAATGCCATCCATGGTGTAGAAAGGCATTTGCAACAAACAAATGGATTCCTGGAGGGCATTCATTCTGGTCAGGCGGACCTTCAGCGAGCTTTTCAGACTCTGGCCGCAGCACTGATGGCAGCCATTGTCCCTGTGTCTAGCCTCCCCCCTCCAACTTCCTCCACCCCGACCCAATCCCCTGTACCTTAGCCCATCCCAAGCACACCTACAGACCAACATGCATACACCTCAACACACAAGGGAATCTCAGGCAAACATAAGCACCACACATCCCACAGGCACTCACGCAAGCATCACACACATGCAGACACACCAACATCCACTGCCTCCACATTGTCCCCCTCCTCCTCGTCTCCCTCCTCCCTCCCAATCTTGTCTACACTCACACCTGCATGCACTATCTCTACAGCCACTCCGTCCCTCTCCAGGACACCCACCACCACACTCCGCTCACGTGCAGTCACCACCCCACTACCATTCACACGTCCCCTGTGTCCTCTACCAGTGTGTCTGTGACGCCCCTTCCCAAGATACACAAACGCAGGCACACACCCACCCAACAGCCATCCACCTCACGACAGCCTCCAGCGCATGCACCTTCACCCAAAGTCAGCAAACGAACACCTCCTACAACCACCACCTCTTCCTCCACTCCCAAACCCCCTCCAACTACCTGTCCCAGTGTGTCAAAAAAACCTTTCCTGTCCAACCTTGACCTCTTTCTCACACCTCCCCCACCCCGCCCGTCTCCTAGGTCCCGAACTAGCACCTCAGCCACAACATTTCCGGGACCAGTGGTGCCTGTAGTCACCGGAATCTGGAGTGCACCGGCCACCAGGGCAGCCAGTGTGGCACGGAGCCACAGCACAGACAGTCCCCCCACCTGTGAAGCATCAGAAGTTGGCCAGTGCCCGGCGGGAGAGGGGGAAGACTCCAGCCACCAAAGCCGCTCCCAGGGGTCCCGGTGGGAGTGTGGACTCAGCTGTGACACCCTCCAAGGTAGGGAAGGGCCACAAGAAACCAGGAAAGTCTAGGAAAAGCAGCACGGTGGAGAAGACCGCCATCATCCCCGCTGCCCAGGAGGCCACCTCCAGCACCAGCCCAGCTGCCCAGGACAGGACCGCCAGCACAAGCCCAGCTGCCCAGGACAGGACCGCCAGCACAAGCCCAGCTGCCCAGGACAGGACCGCCAGCACAAGCCCAGCTGCCCAGGACAGGACCGCCAGCACAAGCCCAGCTGCCCAGGACAGGACAGGACCGCCAGCACAAGCCCAGCTGCCCAGGACAGGACAGGACCGCCAGCACAAGCCCAGCTGCCCAGGACAGGACAGGACCGCCAGCACAAGCCCAGCTGCCCAGGACAGGACCGCCAGCACAAGCCCAGCTGCCCAGGACAGGACCGCCAGCACAAGCCCAGCTGCCCAGGACAGGACCGCCAGCACAAGCCCAGCTGCCCAGGACAGGACTGCCAAAACAAGCTCAGCTGCCCAGGACAGGCCCGCCAGCACAAGCCCACCTGCACTGGAGGCCACCACCAGCAAAAGCCCAGCTGGGCCATGAAGGACCGCCAGCACAAGCCCAGCTGCCCAGGACAGGACCGCCAGCACAAGCCCAGCTGCCCAGGACAGGACCGCCAGCACAAGCCCAACTGCCCAGGACAGGACCGCCAGCACAAGCCCACCTGCCCAGGACAGGACCGCCAGCACAAGCCCACCTGCCCAGGACAGGACCGCCAGCACAAGCCCACCTGCCCAGGACAGGACCGCCAGCACAAGCCCACCTGCCCAGGACAGGACCGCCAGCACAAGCCCACCTGCCCAGGACAGGACCGCCAGCACAAGCCCACCTGCCCAGGACAGGACCGCCAGCACAATCTCAGCTGCCCAGGACAGGACCGCCAAAACAATCTCAGCTGCCCAGGACAAGACCGCCAGCACAAGCCTAGCTGCCCAGGGCAGGACCGCCAGCACAAGCCCACCTGCCCAAGCCCACCTGCCCAGGACAGGACCGCCAGCACAAGCCCACCTGCCCAGGACAGGACCGCCAGCACAAGCCCACCTGCCCAGGACAGGTCCGCCAGCACAAGCCCACCTGCCCAGGACAGGTCCGCCAGCACAAGCCCACCTGCCCAGGACAGGTCCGCCAGCACAAGCCCACCTGCCCAGGACAGGTCCGCCAGCACAAGCCCACCTGCCCAGGACAGGTCCGCCAGCACAAGCCCACCTGCCCAGGACAGGTCCGCCAGCACAAGCCCACCTGCCCAGGACAGGTCCGCCAGCACAAGCCCACCTGCCCAGGACAGGTCCGCCAGCACAAGCCCACCTGCCCAGGACAGGTCCGCCAGCACAAGCCCACCTGCCCAGGACAGGTCCGCCAGCACAAGCCCACCTGCCCAGGACAGGTCCGCCAGCACAAGCCCACCTGCCCAGGACCGGTCCGCCAGGACAAGCCCACCTGCCCAGGACGGGTCCGCCAGGACAAGCCCACCTGCCCAGGACAGGTCCGCCAGGACAAGCCCACCTGCCCAGGACAGGTCCGCCAGCACAAGCCCACCTGCCCAGGACAGGTCCGCCAGCACAAGCCCACCTGCCCAGGACAGGTCCGCCAGCACAAGCCCACCTGCCCAGGACAGGTCCGCCAGCACAAGCCCACCTGCCCAGGACAGGTCCGCCAGCACAAGCCCACCTGCCCAGGACAGGACCGCCAGCACAAGCCCAGCTGCCCAGGACAGGCCCGCCAGCACAAGCCCACCTGCACAGGAGGCCACCACCAGCAAAAGCCCAGCTGGGCCATGAAGGACCGCCAGCAGCTGAGTCCCTGCAATGGAGACCGCCGCCTCAAGCACCGCTGAAGAGGGCACCGCCGCCTCAAGCACCGCTGAAGAGGGCACCGCCGCCTCAAGCACCGCTGAAGAGGGCACCGCCGCCTCAAGCACCGCTGAAGAGGGCACCGCCGCCTCAAGCACCGCTGAAGAGGGCACCGCCGCCTCAAGCACCGCTGAAGAGGGCACCGCCGCCTCAGGCACCGCTGCACAGGGCACCGCCGCCTCAGGCACCGCTGCACAGGGCACCGCCGTCTCAGGCACCGCTGCACAGGGCACCGCCGTCTCAGGCACCGCTGCACAGGGCACCGCCGTCTCAGGCACCGCTGCACAGGGCACCGCCGTCTCAGGCACCGCTGCACAGGGCACCGCCGTCTCAGGCACCGCTGCACAGGGCACCGCCGTCTCAGGCACCGCTGCACAGGGCACCGCCGTCTCAGGCACCGCTGCACAGGGCACCGCCGTCTCAAGCACGCTGGCCCATGAACAGCAATGGCACTGACGTAACTGAGTCTGTCTCGGGGTGAATGATGCACTCTGGGCACCATGCCCCCTCCAGAACCAGTGGAGACTGTCATCCACTACCTCTGTCCTTAGCAGGATGAAGCACTCTGGGCACAAAGCCCCCTCCAGAACCAGTGGAGTATCACATCCACTACCTCTGTCCTTGGTAGGATGAAACACTCTGGGCACAAGGCACCCTCCAGAACCAGAGGAGACTGTCATCCACTTGAGAGACTGTGGCTTTGTACTCCCCAGGATTGAACAGTGGACAACCCACCCACTGTAGAGACTTGAGAGACTGTGGCTTTGCTTTTCCCCAGGATTGAACAGTGGGCAAACCACCCACTGGAGAGACTTGTGAGACTGTGGCTTTGCACTCCCCAGGATTGAACAGTGGTCATGTGGCCCCCTCGTGGATTTGGCATTGTGCACTCAAGCGGCTGAGGTGCCCCCCTTTCCCTCCCCCTGAGGTGCCTGTTTAGTTGCTCTCTGATGCCCCTGCAGTGTTCTCTCCGTCATGGTCGGGGATCTTGTGTGGGCCTCGCCCATACCGTGTGGTCCCAGTGTTCCACAGACTCTATTCGAGCACTACCTGGACTACTATGCTTGGTATATATTTTGTACATGGTGTATATATATGTTTCTGCCTACTTGCTTTTAATATATTACAATGGTTACACTAATTTTCTATTGTCTTTGCATTCTTCCAGGGGGTTTGGGGGGGTGTAACTGTGATATATTGATATGCATTAGTGTGTGTGTTGTGGTGGGTGAGGGTGGGGGTGTTGCATGTTGCGTGTCCCTGTTTTTTCCCTCACCCCTCCCCTGTGTCGTAGGTGCAGTACTCACTGTGGTCTTCACTGCGGACGTTCGTGCTCCTGGTAGAGGAGCAGGAAGACTATTGCAGGTAGAATTTGGAGTTCCGGATCCATGGCGTCCTCGTTCCTCATGGGGTGTGTAGAGGTGAGCATTTTTCCTTCGGGACTCCTGTTTCCGCCGTGTTGTTATTCGCAGTGAATCCGCCCCGGAAAAGGTGTCAGATTGGCCTGTCATAATAGTGTGGGCGGTACATTGTCTCCCGCCTGTCTGTTGGCGGTGACCGCCGCGCTGTTTGTATCGCCGTGGTGGTCGGAGTGTTAAAGTGGCTGTCTTTGTTGGCGGTTTACACCACGGTCGTAATTGCAAATTGTTTACCGCCGGCCTGTTGGCGGTCTTACCGCCGCTTTAACACCGACCGCCAGGGTTGTAATGACCACCAATGTCTACATTTGACTAGAAATATTGAATATACACTTGGTTATAGAATTGTGTTAGTAAAAGACTACAACTTATGCCATATGTGGGAGGCAGACTGTGATAGGCAATTCCCTCCTAAACAGAGGCTGAAATATGCGTACAGGCATAACAATCTTTTGCATCCATTACATCAACGTACTCATGCAATAAGCAATAGAAGACATTACAAGAAAGTTATTTCTCTTCATGTAAGTATCTCATCTATTTTTTAAAATCTACTGCTGAAAGAGTAGGAATTGATTTTAAAGGTGTAATAGTTGTTGTTAGAAATGGGGTTTTTGGTTGGCAGTCAGGTTACCTCCTGTCCAAGCAAAAGCCCTCACTCTAGTCAGGGTAAGTCACACACTATCCAAGATTATCCTGTGCCCACCCTCTGGTAGCTTGGCACGAGCAGTCAGGCTTAACTTAGAAGGCAATGTGTAAAGTATTTGTGCAATAAATCATACAATACCACCATATAGCACCACAAAAATACACCACACAGTGTTTAGAAAAATATATAATATTTATCAGGATAATTGTAGGTCAAAAAGAATAAAGTTGCAATGGAAAATTGTAGAAATATCACAGGGAAGTGATATAGAGTGTCTTAAGTCCTTAGAATGCAATACAGTGTCTTTCAAGCACAAAGTACCTGGTTTCTGGTGGAAAATCTCCTCAGAGGGCCACAGGAGAAGAGATGCGTGGAAAAAGGGGTGTGTGCGTCGATTTCTCCTCAGCACACACAGACTTGCGTCGGTCTTTTCCACGCGGGGAAGTCGGGCGTCGTTTTCCGGCGCGCAGACAGTCTCTTTTTGTGGATCGCGGGGATTACCAGATGTCCCGGGTCTGTGCGTGGATTCTCCTGCTTGTTTTCCGGCTGCGCGTCGTTCTGCGGGGCTGCGCGTCGAAGTTTCGATCTCACGGTAGGCGTCGCGTCGATTTCTCCTTGGAAGTCGGGCGGCGTTGTCCTTGCGAGGCCGTGCGTCGAAAGTTTGGTCTCACGGCAGGCGTCGCGTCGATTTCTCCTTGGAAGTCGGGCGGCGTTGTCCTTGCGAGGCCGTGCGTCAAAGTTTCGCACTCACGGTGGGCGTCGCGTCGATTTCTCCTGGAAAGTCGAGCGCCTTTGTCCTTGCGAGGTTGTGCGTCGAAGTCTCGATCGCCCCGAGGGCGTCGCGTCGATCAGCGTCGGTGTGCGGCGTTTTTCTCGCCGCGAAACAAGCTGTGCGTCGAAAGTTTCGGCGCACGGAGCGTCCAAGTGAAAGGAAGAAGTCTTTTTGGTCCTGAGACTTCAAGGAACAGGAGGCAAGCTCTATCCAAGCCCTTGAAGAGCACTTTCACAGCCAGACAAGAGTTCAGCAAGGCAGCAGGGCAACAGCAAGACAGCAGTCCTTTGTAGAAAGCAGACAGGTGAGTCCTTTGAGCAGCCAGGCAGTTCTTCTTGGCAGGATGTAGTTTCTGGTTCCGGTTTCTTCTCCAGCAAGTGTCTGATGAGGTAGGGCAGAGGCCCTGTTTTATACCCAAATGTGCCTTTGAAGTGGGGGAGACTTCAAAGAGTGGCTAAGAAGTGCACCAGGTCCCCTTTCAGTTCAATCCTGTCTGCCAGGGTCCCAGTAGGGGGTGTGGCAGTCCTTTGTGTGAGGGCAGGCCCTCCACCCTCCCAGCCCAGGAAGACCCATTCAAAATGCAGATGTATGCAAGTGAGGCTGAGTACCCTGTGTTTGGGGTGTGTCTGAGTGAATGCACAAGGAGCTGTCAACTAAACCTAGCCAGACGTGGATTGTAAGGCACAGAAGGATTTAAGTGCAAAGAAATGCTCACTTTCTAAAAGTGGCATTTCTAGAATAGTAATATTAAATCCGACTTCACCAGTCAGTAGGATTTTGTATTACCATTCTGGCCATACTAAATATGACCTCCCTGCTCCTTTCAGATCAGCAGCTGCCACTTCAACAGTGTATGAGGGCAGCCCCAATGTTAGCCTATGAAGGGAGCAGGTCTCCCAGTAGTGCAAAAACGAATTTAGGAGTTTTACACTACCAGGACATATAACTACACAGGTACATGTCCTGTCTTTTACCTACACAGCACCCTGCTCTAGGGGATACCCAGGGCACACATTAAGGGTGACTTATATGCAGAAAAAGGGGAGTTCTAGGCTTGGCAAGTACTTTTAAATGCCAAGTCGAGGTGGCAGTGAAACTGCACACACAGGCCTAGCAATGGTAGGCCTGGGACAAGAAAAAGGGGCTACTTAAGTGGGTGGCACAATCCGTGCTGCGGGTCCACTAGTAGCATTTAATCTATATGCCCTAGGCACCTGGAGTGCACATGACGGGGGACTTATAAGTAGATTAAATAGTTCAATCAGGTATGATCCAAAGTTACCATGTTTACAGAGAGAGAGCATATACACTTTATCACTGGTTAGCAGTGGTAAAGTGCGCAGAGTCTAAAAACCAGCAAAAACAGTATCCAAAAACGAGGAGGGAGGCAGGCAAAAAGTTAGGGGTGACTACCCTAAGGCTGTCAGGTCTAACATGTGTCCCCCCCAGCTGAAAGTGGGGAGAGCTACCCGACCTCCTGGGAGCTCTCATCGCTAAGGCGGAAGTACCTGGAGAGACCATCAGCATTGGCGTGGTCAACCCCTGGGCGATGTTCCACCGTAAAGTCCATCCCCTGTAGGGAAATGGACCACCTCAGAAGTTTTGGATTCTCACCCCTCATCTGCATGAGCCATCTGAGGGGCCTGTGGTCTGTCTGAACTAGGAAGTGAGTCCCAAACAGGTAGGGCCTCAGCTTCTTCAGTGCCCAGACCACAGCAAAAGCTTCTCTTTCAATAGCACTCCACCTCTGTTCCCGTGGTAATAGCCTTCTGCTAATAAAGACTACCGGTTGATCTTGGCCCTCCTCATTTAGCTGTGCTAGGACTGCCCCTATGCCATGCTCTGAAGCGTCTGTCTGCACGATAAATTCCTGGGAGTAGTCAGGGGCCTTGAGCACGGGGGCCGTGCACATGGCTTCCTTTAGGGCGTCAAAGGCTTTCTGACAAGCCTCTGTCCAATTCACCAACCTAGGTTGCTTCTTGGACGTGAGTTGTGTCAAGGGGGACACAATGGTACCATAGCCCTTGACAAACCTGCGGTAGTAGCCGGTGAGGCCTAAGAAGGCCCTCACCTCAGTCTGGGTTCGAGGTGGTTGCCAGGCCTTGATAGTTTCGATCTTGGCCTGGAGTGGCTGCACCTTGCCACCACCTACTAGGTGTCCCAAGTACACCACGGAACCCTGCCCAATCTGGCACTTACTAGCCTTGATGGTCAGGCCTGCCTGTTGCAGGGCCTGAAGCACCTCCTTGAGGTGGAGCAGGTGTTCCTCCCAGCTGGAACTGTAGACAGCTATGTCATCCAGGTAGGCTGCACAGAAGGCATCCTTGCCAGCCAGGACCCCGTTAACCAACCGTTGGAAGGTAGCGGGGGCATTTTTCAATCCAAACGGCATCACCCGGAACTGGTAATGGCCGTCAGGGGTGGAAAAGGCGGACCTTTCCTTAGCCCCCTCAGTCAGGGCGATCTGCCAGTACCCTGAAGTAAGATCAAACGTACTCAGGAACTTGGCAGCGCCTAGCCTGTCCACGAGCTCATCAGCTCGGGGGATGGGGTGAGCATCAGTCCGTGTGACTGAGTTGAGACCCCGGTAGTCCACGCAGAACCGGAGTTCTGGCTTCGCGCCTGGGGCAGTAGCCTTGGGGACCAACACCACTGGGCTGGCCCAGGGACTACTGGACTTCTCAATAACCCCTAGCGTCAACATCTTGGAGACCTCCTCCTTGATGCTGGCCTTCACCTTATCTGACAACCTGTACATTTTGTTTTTCACAGGGAGACTGTCACCGGTGTCAATATCATGAACACAGAGGTGGGTCAGTCCCGGAGTAAGGGAGAAGAGGGGGGAGAACTGCTCCAACAGCTCATAGCAGTCTCCTTTCTGGTTTAGAGTCAGGGAGTCAGACAGAATGACCCCGCTTACGGACCCATCACCTTCTTGGGCAGAGAGGAGGTCAGGGAGAGGTTCACTCTCCTCTTCCATTCCTTCATCTGTGACCAGAAGCATGTTGATCTCCGACCTCTCAAAATGAGCTTTTAGTCGGTTCACGTGGAGCACCCTTAGGGGGTTCCTAGGGGTTTGGAGGTCCACTAGGTAAGTGGCCTCCCCTTTCCGCTCCTTTATTTCAAATGGGCCAGACCAGCGGTCCTGGAGAGCTCTGGGCTCTACTGGCTCCATTACCCACACTTTGTCTCCAGGTTGAAACTCTACCAGAGTGGCCTTCTGGTCATACCATTGTTTCATCACCTCTTGACTGGCCTCCAGGTTACTTTGGGCCTCTTTCCAGAAGCGGGTCATCTGATTGCGGAGGGCCAACATGTAGCTGACCACGTCCTGAGGGGGTGTCTTTGGAGCGTTCTCCAATCCCTCCTTGACAATGCTTAAGGGTCCCCTGACGGGGTACCCATAGAGAAGCTCAAAGGGACTGAACCCTACCCCCCTCTGGGGGACCTCTCTGTAAGCAAAGAGAAGGCATGGTAAGAGGACGTCCCATTTACGCCTCATGGCCTCAGGGAGGCCACCAATCATGCCTTTCAGGGTCTTGTTGAATCTCTCCACAAGCCCATTAGACTGGGGGTGATAGGGTGTGGTGAACTTGTAGGTTACACCACACGCATCCCACAGATGCTTCATGTACGCGGACATGAAGTTAGTGCCTCTGTCAGACACTATCTCCTTGGGGAATCCCACACGGGTAAATATCCCCATCAGGGTTCTGGCTACCACCGATGCAGTTACGGTCCTCAGAGGGATTGCCTCTGGGTACCGGGTGGCATGGTCCACCAAAACCAGGATAAACCTGTTGCCTAAGGCAGTTTTGGGGTCCAAGGGGCCAACAATGTCGACGCCCACCCTTTCAAAGGGGGTGCCAACGACAGGAAGTGGAATCAGGGCGGTTTTAACCCTCTTTCCTGCTTTACCACTAGCCTGGCAGGTAGGACAAGCCCTGCAGAACTTGTCTGAGTGTGTCCTCATTTTGGGCCAGTGAAAGTGGTTGACAAGCCTGTTGAAGGTCTTGTCTTGTCCCAAATGTCCTGCCAGGGGAATGTCGTGAGCCAGACCCAGTAGGAAGGCTCGGTAACATTGGGGGACCACCAGCACACGTGCTGCCCCAAAGACCGGAACCCTAGGCTCACTGTAGAGGAGATCATTCTCCCAATATAGGTGGTGATTGCCAGAGGCGTCACCTGCTGCCTGGTTTAAGGCTTGTTTCCTCAACCCTTCTAGAGTGGGACACTCTTTCTGCGCCTGGCAGAATTCCTCCCTGGTGGGTCCACCCTCAACTTGCCAGCCAGCAAGCTCCGGTAAGTCACCTAGGGTGGCAATGTCTTCCCCAGTTGGCTCGGGAGTCTCCTCCTCAGGAGCCCCGTCAGCCACTGTGGGAACTTCTGGGGCCGGTTTCCCGCGCCCCTCGTCCCTCCTCTTGGCAGCTCCCTGGGCCATCGTTCCAGGCTCCAGATGCCCTTGACTTCCCTCTCGGTCAGCCATGGACCGGGTGGTCATGCAGACCCACTCAGGTAACCCTAACATCTCCAGGTGAGATCTGAGCTCTACTTCTTTCCAAGCAGTATGCTCTAGATCATTGCCTAACAGACAATCTACAGGCATGGCAGGACTCACAGCTACTTTCAGAGTACCAGAGACCCCCCCCCCACTCAAAGGGAACCCGAGCCACCGGTAGGTGACTCTCGCGGTTGTCAGCGACTATGACCTGGTGGAATGTATTCGGGATTATCTGCTCTGTGGACACCAGCTGACTCTTGATAGTAGTCATACTGGCTCCTGTGTCACGCAGAGCCTCCACCTTCTGCCCATCAATGAGGACCCACTGCCGGTACTTGGAAGTATTTTTAGGCATGTGGACCTTGGACATCATTTCTCCTTCTCCCAGGGACACTAGGGAAATCTCTACCTGCTCCCCAAAGCTAGTGGGGTCCATCTCCCCCCCCGAGTGCTACACTAGTCAACCCAGGCGCCTGTCCGGTAGTGGACGGTGCCCTCTTGGGACACTGTGGATCGCCTTTGTAGTGACCATATTGGTAACACTCCATGCATTTGGGGCTAGATTTTCCTGACCTGTCAAATGTCCCTGGTTTCTTCCCAAATTTGGAAAAGGAAGGGTTGCCACCCCCTCCCTGGGAATTCTTTTGGGGGCCTTTAGAGAGTTCCTTATCTGTAAGTTTATCTCCCCCCTCTTTCTTCTGTTGGGAACCCTGACCACCTTTGTGGGAGTCCCCCCCAGGTACCTTTTTTGGACACTCTGGTGCTAACCCAGAGGTCCGCCTCCTCAGCAAGCTTCCTTGGATCAGTCAGCTTACTATCCACTAGGTGCTGGCGCAAATCGGTATAAGTAACATTAAGCATATGCTCTCTCAGGATCAAGTCATATAAACCTTTATAATCTGCTACTCTGTTGCCCCGCACCCATCCATTCAGTGCCTTACTAGAGAAATCAAAGAAATCTACCCATGTTTGTGTGGTTTGTTTGGTGCTGTCCCTGAACCTCTGACGGTATCCCTCAGGGGTCAGCCCAAACTTGGCAAGTAAAGTGGCTTTCTGGAGTGGGTATGTGTTTTGATCCGGCGGATCCAATGTGAGAAGTGTGTCCCTCCCCAATGGCGGCACATAACCCCACATAGCTACCCCCCATTGCCCTTCAGGAACCTCATGAGCCCTTAGTGCAACTTCATAAGCAGCTAACCATTTATCTATGTCATCTCCCACCACAAAACTGGGCACCACATTTTTGGGTATACGAACCTTCTTTTCTCCAGCAGGTCCTGTCTGTATGCTGCCACCATTATTGCTGGATTCAGACTGTCTTGCCTTGATCTCCAGCTCCTTGAGACTCAGTTCATGAGCCAACAATAGTTTCTTTTCAGCCAACGCTCTTTCAGCTTCCACTTGTTTGGCTGTTCTTTCAGCTTCAATCTGTTTGGCTGCTCTTTCAGCCTCAGCTTGTTTGGCTTCTCTTTCTGCCCTCTTCTCCTCCTGTTGTGCCTCAATTTTCAGTTTTGCCATTTGCAATTGGAACTCCCTTTCTTCTCTCCTTTCCTCTGCGGTCAGGCTTTGCATGGAGACGCTGCTCCCTGGTCTGGAAGGGTGCACAATTGCAGTGGTAACACCATCCATAGATAGTGGAAATCCTTCTGAGGGGCCATTTTCTGGCTCCTCTTCCTCATCATCCTCTAAATGGGCTTCTGCCCAGGCCCTCAGCGCCACTTGAAAGTCCTCCTTTCTGGAGGCCCCTTGGGTGGGTACCCTTAATGCCCTGCAGAATCCTCTTAGTTGTTTGACCGTGTATGTATCCAACTGGACTAGGTCAAAGTCCCCTGTCTGAGACCCAGTCAGAGACATGTTGAGTGAGGATTTAGTTTTTGAAAATTGTCAGGAAAAAACGGGTTTTCAAAAAGAGATAAAAACCAAGTTGACCTTCAACTGTGGGTATGTAGTGAAATACTTAGCTACTGTATGTCACTGCACAAATACAAGTCCTATCCTCACCGCTGATCACCAATGTTAGAAATGGGGTTTTTGGTTGGCAGTCAGGTTACCTCCTGTCCAAGCAAAAGCCCTCACTCTAGTCAGGGTAAGTCACACACTATCCAAGATTATCCTGTGCCCACCCTCTGGTAGCTTGGCACGAGCAGTCAGGCTTAACTTAGAAGGCAATGTGTAAAGTATTTGTGCAATAAATCATACAATACCACCATATAGCACCACAAAAATACACCACACAGTGTTTAGAAAAATATATAATATTTATCAGGATAATTGTAGGTCAAAAAGAATAAAGTTGCAATGGAAAATTGTAGAAATATCACAGGGAAGTGATATAGAGTGTCTTAAGTCCTTAGAATGCAATACAGTGTCTTTCAAGCACAAAGTACCTGGTTTCTGGTGGAAAATCTCCTCAGAGGGCCACAGGAGAAGAGATGCGTTGAAAAAGGGGTGTGTGCGTCGATTTCTCCTCGGCACACACAGACTTGCGTCGGTCTTTTCCACGCGGGGAAGTCGGGCGTCGTTTTCCGGCGCGCAGACAGTCTCTTTTTGTGGATCGCGGGGATTACCAGATGTCCCGGGTCTGTGCGTGGATTCTCCTGCTTGTTTTCCGGCTGCGCGTCGTTCTGCGGGGCTGCGCGTCGAAGTTTCGATCTCACGGTAGGCGTCGCGTCGATTTCTCCTTGGAAGTCGGGCGGCGTTGTCCTTGCGAGGCCGTGCGTCAAAGTTTCGCACTCACGGTGGGCGTCGCGTCGATTTCTCCTGGAAAGTCGAGCGGCTTTGTCCTTGCGAGGTTGTGCGTCGAAGTCTCGATCGCCCCGAGGGCGTCGCGTCGATCAGCGTCGGTGTGCGGAGTTTTTCTCGCCGCGAAACAAGCTGTGCGTCGAAAGTTTCGGCGCACGGAGCGTCCAAGTGAAAGGAAGAAGTCTTTTTGGTCCTGAGACTTCAAGGAACAGGAGGCAAGCTCTATCCAAGCCCTTGGAGAGCACTTTCACAGCCAGACAAGAGTTCAGCAAGGCAACAGGGCAACAGCAAGACAGCAGTCCTTTGTAGAAAGCAGACAGGTGAGTCCTTTGAGCAGCCAGGCAGTTCTTCTTGGCAGGATGTAGTTTCCGGTTCCGGTTTCTTCTCCAGCAAGTGTCTGATGAGGTAGGGCAGAGGCCCTGTTTTATACCCAAATGTGCCTTTGAAGTGGGGGAGACTTCAAAGAGTGGCTAAGAAGTGCACCAGGTCCCCTTTCAGTTCAATCCTGTCTGCCAGGGTCCCAGTAGGGGGTGTGGCAGTCCTTTGTGTGAGGGCAGGCCCTCCACCCTCCCAGCCCAGGAAGACCCATTCAAAATGCAGATGTATGCAAGTGAGGCTGAGTACCCTGTGTTTGGGGTGTGTCTGAGTGAATGCACAAGGAGCTGTCAACTAAACCTAGCCAGACGTGGATTGTAAGGCACAGAAGGATTTAAGTGCAAAGAAATGCTCACTTTCTAAAAGTGGCATTTCTAGAATAGTAATATTAAATCCGACTTCACCAGTCAGTAGGATTTTGTATTACCATTCTGGCCATACTAAATATGACCTCCCTGCTCCTTTCAGATCAGCAGCTGCCACTTCAACAGTGTATGAGGGCAGCCCCAATGTTAGCCTATGAAGGGAGCAGGTCTCCCAGTAGTGCAAAAACGAATTTAGGAGTTTTACACTACCAGGACATATAACTACACAGGTACATGTCCTGTCTTTTACCTACACAGCACCCTGCTCTAGGGGATACCCAGGGCACACATTAAGGGTGACTTATATGCAGAAAAAGGGGAGTTCTAGGCTTGGCAAGTACTTTTAAATGCCAAGTCGAGGTGGCAGTGAAACTGCACACACAGGCCTAGCAATGGTAGGCCTGGGACAAGAAAAAGGGGCTACTTAAGTGGGTGGCACAATCCGTGCTGCGGGTCCACTAGTAGCATTTAATCTATATGCCCTAGGCACCTGGAGTGCACATGACTGGGGACTTATAAGTAGATTAAATAGTTCAATCAGGTATGATCCAAAGTTACCATGTTTACAGAGAGAGAGCATATACACTTTATCACTGGTTAGCAGTGGTAAAGTGCGCAGAGTCTAAAAACCAGCAAAAACAGTATCCAAAAACGAGGAGGGAGGCAGGCAAAAAGTTAGGGGTGACTACCCTAAGGCTGTCAGGTCTAACAGTTGTATATACAGCTATGGTATGGTTGGCTCCATTTGAATCAAAGACAATCACACTCACAATCAATAACAAACGTACTATTGCACAAACAACTGCCAAACCAATACTCACAAATGTGCAATGACTTTTTAATGTGTTGATTGCTAAAGTTTCCAATGGTCTGTAAAGAATCAAAAGGAAAAGCAAAAACAAAAGTATGGCTATGCAGCAAAAATCAAAACAAAAAGACAACAAGGTCCAATTCTTCAACTTTCAATCTTCTATCTTCAATCCCTACTAATTTTTTTTATTTTTTTTAAAAAGTTCATTCACAGTATCATGACCCTTTGTCAAAGTTCAGTAGACGTTGTCAAATTCAGTTTAGAAGCTTGTCAAATTAGGTTATCAAAGTATTTTCAGGTACAATTCAACAAAGTCTTTCAGGTACTATTCAAATTTTAATTTTTCTCCAAAAATCTTGATCAGGTTTCTTCACGTGCCAAAATATAGACCTGTAATGTCTCTGTCAAAACAAAAATTCTTCTTGCTATTCATTAGTAGTTGCATATGCCCATTCAGGACCAGAGTATCTTTTGCTGGCCGCTGTCTTCCTTTTCAATCTTCAACCACTACTGGCTTCTCGTTCACAGAGATCTTCTTCTGTGTTTAAATAATTTTCTTCCTGAATTGGTGGCACCACGTTTGTCTTGACTTTGAACTTGTTTCTGGCCAGCTGTCACCTGTCAGAGATTTTCTCATTAATGCTCTTTACAGAATTGAACTCAAATTCTTCTACTCTGATGTTCCTGCAACTGGTTCAGGAGGAGTCAAACCCTCTTGGTTTGGATCTGCGCCAACTCCTTTTCCATTGGGGTCAGTCACTTGTTCAGTCTGGTTTATCAGACCATCTGCTTCTGAGGACACCCTCCTCTGCGCAGGTTTTCTCTGGACAAGTTATCTCTCTTGTTCTCCTAGGACAGGTTATTTTATTGTTTCAGTTGAGGATGATTCATCCTTGTCTTCCAGGATATCCTCCCAGATAAGTGGACTGGAGCGTTTACAGATACAGCTTCCAGCTCTTCTCTCTCTCTCTTGCTTGACCCTGGAATACGCTTAGGTGCATGTAATCTCCACAGCTCTTCTTCTTGCTCTGTTGGATTATTTACTTTACGAGTGTGACTTGTGTGGATCCAGTTCGGGAGCCCTGCACACTTCATAGCTGTAGTTGTTATTAATATCATCTGGTAGGGTCCCTTCCACCGAGGCTCCAAATACGATTTTCTCACATACTTGCGTATCACAACCCAATCACCAGACTTCCGGTTGTGTCCTTGGCCTTGAGGTGCTTGAAGTGTGGTAGCTTCCACCTGATGAGAGAAAGATTGTACCACATCAGCTAGACCCTAATAGTAGTCTAACACCATATCATCCGTAATGTTCACAAGAGCATTTGCAGGTACAGCTGACAATCCTTTAGCCCTTCCCATGACGATCTCATGGGGCAACATTCCTGTTTTCTTATCAGGGGTGCTTCTCATTGACATTAAAACCAATGGCAAAGCATGTGGCCATTTCAAATTTGTGTATGCACATATATTTGCCATCTCAATTTGTGAGTGCCATTCATCTGCTCTACGAGTCCTGAGGCTTTGGGGTGGTAACTACAATGGAGTTTCTGTTCAATGTTTAAGCTGAACATAGCAACTTAATCACTTCATTGTTGAAGTGGCATCCTCTATCTGATTCCAAGGAGACCGGGAAACCAAAACGTGGAATTAACTCTTTAAGTAGTAACTTTGCTACTTGAGACTGTCATTTCTTTTGTAGGGAAAGCCTCAATCCAATGACTAAAAATGCACACAATTACCAACCGTATTTCAAACCAGAACACACAGGCATCTCAATGAAATCCATTTGCATTCTGCTAAATGGTCCTCCAGCCATGCCAATATGTCTCGTATGGACCACTGTCCATTTGACAGCATTAATCTGTTGACAAACAATGCACCTATGGCAAATTGCTTCGGCAACCTGTCTAAACTTTGGATTGAACCAATGCTGCTTGAAACAACAGACCATTGCACCTCTACCTACGTGGGCTTGTCCATTATAGTATCTGGCCATTTGAGTCCGTAGACTATTGGGCAGAACTACCTTCCCTTCTCTTATTATCCAGATATCATCATCCCTTTGCACACATTTGAGCTTCATAAAGTCTCTCCATTCCTCCTTAAGAACGTTATCTTGTGGAGCCTTTAACTGTTACAAAGTGTCAATAATCTGCATAGTAAAACTCACATAGACCTCATCATTTCGAGGCAACAGTTCCCAGTTTCCTTTGAAGGATATGCCGCTCAAGGTGCAAAACAGTGTGACTTGATCTGCATATGCATTTCCCAATGTCACGTAATCTTGCAATCTCTGATGTGCAGTGCATTTCACCACAGCAATCTTTTCAGGCATTTTGAATGGCTTGTAATAACTCATTAATTCTCTCACCATTCCTTATTGGTGAACAAGAAGAGGTCAGGAAACCTCTCTCTGACCATATTTGGCCAAAGTCATGCACAATGTAGAATCCATATTGACTGTGTAAATTGTCACTTTCATTTGATTTGAAATGTGGCAGGCTCTAGTAAGAGCTACTAATTCCACCACTTGTGCAGAAAACACTCCTCAAAGCCATGAAGCTTCCAGTATACCAGTGATAGTACACACTGCATATCCTGTTCTTAATGTGCCCACTTTATCTCTCAGGCAGGAACAATCAACAAAGATAGTTAGATCATTTTCTTCAACGTAGGTAACTCTAATATCTGCTCTGGGTGTTGTGCATACCTCTGTAATTTCCAGACAATCATTTTCTGTATCATCCAATTTATCAGAGAAAGTATTCTCAATCAGGAGTAAGGTTGAAGGGTTAAGCACTATACATCTCTTAGGGCCAGATGTAGGAAGCCAAAAAACTGAAAAACACTTCCTGGCTCTTGCTGATTACATCACAGCCAAGAAGTTATCAAATACACCTGGGAGGAGGGAGGACCACACCCTTTTCCAACTGCTGAGCAACCACCTGGAGGAACAGCAGCAAGAATGGAAGACTCAGGCAGTGCAGGCAGGAAGAGAAAACTGAAGTTCTCTGAAAAGGAACTTGAGGTGCTGACAGAGGAATGCTGCCAGCACCATGACCAGCTGTTTGGAAGGGCTGCCCTGAGCGTTCCAGACACGGAAAAGAGGAGGATCTGGCAAGACATCCAGGAGAGGGTCAACGCCATAGGGGTGAGCCACAGGAGTATAGAAGAAATAAAAAAGAGGTGGTATGACCTGCGCTCCAGGACATAGGAGAGGGTGGCAGAGCGCCTCAGGGAGATGAGGGGCACAGGAGGAGGCCCATCCACCATCCCACCACCCACACCCATGGGGGAACTGGTGGAACAGACCCTTGAGCCTGAGGCAGTGGCAGGAATGGGAGTACTGGACACATCAGCGCCAGGGACATCAAAAAGTGAGTACCATGAAACATGCATGTATACCCATAACTGCCATACCCCCACCCACCCAGTACACAGCAGCATGCACAACCAAACTAGCTCCATTCCAGACTTTCAACCACCAGAATGGTGCACTATGGGCAATGTGGTACAGTAGTCAGCTTATAGGCAACTGTTTATTAGGAGGCATACAATAGATGTTAGATACTGACAGTGTGTTCCCTATGTCCCACAGGTCTCCCACAGGACACCCCCTCCAGCCACACCGTCCAGGGTGCAGAAAGCAGCCAACAGGCAGCACAGGAGTCTGAAGCAGCCGCTACAGGGCCCAGCACCACACCACCACAGTTCCCTCCAGCCAGACCAATGGACATGGTGGAAATAGACACAGCACCTGGTCCCAGCCACAGTGTCAAACAGCAGGACCCTGAAGCACCACTGCGTCGCATATGCAGACTCCATGTCCAGGCAGCCCTCATATCTGGTCAGCGCCTGCAAACAAGGCAGATGAGAATCATTTCTGGGGCAATGCAACGGATGGAGCATAATTTCACCAATGGGCTGGCACAAGTGAACACACAGTTCACACGTTTGAACGATAATGTCGGTGACCTTGCTCTCTCAATACGGCAACTGGTAACAGAACTAGTGTCAGAGAGACAGAGTGCAAGGCGCCGCGAGCAGCAACTGGTACACAGATTGGACCGCATGGCTGCATCCATCGTCCGTCTCGCAGTCAACACCACAGGGCTGTCACGCCGTACTGTGAGTTTGCAGATGGACTTGGGCCACTTTGCAGGGGAAGTGGCTCGGGGACTGGGTCGCATTAGCCATGCTGTGGACATGCTGGATGCCAGACAGGTGGCTAGGGGCACGGCAGAGACATCTCAGGATAGTGAGGAGGGGTCCACTGTCAGCAGCGCATCTGCCACAGACACACGTGTCTTGAGGAGTGGCAGTGCACGTCAGGGGTCTGCTGACACACCGAGCACTAGCCATGCTGGGCGTCCCAGGCGGAGGTGTTAGGCCCATGCACTGCAGGACACATGAGGCACATGAAGTGAATGTGTCCTCATTGCAGGTGGACATTTACAGCCCCTTCACAAAAGTTCAGTTCTTCACTTATTATGTTCACGTAATAAAACTTCTTGTTTGTTCCACTTAACAACTGGGCTCTTTGTGTGTGACATTAGTGTGTGTGGTGACAGTTACCACGTACCTTCCAAAGTATTGGTTTGCAATGTGGTCCCGTCTCTGTCTGCCTTGATTTGCAATGCTTCTATCCCCAGGATGGCGATGTGGTAACTTTTGCTCTTCATCTTCCGAATCTGTGTCTTCAGGGGTGAGATGTAGCCCACGTCTGGTGGCAATTTTGTGCAGTATAGCGCATGCGCCAACTTTCTTGAATGCTGTTATTGGGGCATACTGGAGCGCACCTCCACTTCTGTGGAGGCATCTGAATCTTGCCTTTAACAGTCCAAAGGTCCTCTCTATGACATTTCTGGTCCTCCTATGTGCACTGTTATATTGCCTCTCATTCTCATTGCTGGGTGTTAGGTACGGGGTAAGTATCCATGGTCGTAGCACATATGCACTGTCACCTGTTTGGCAAAAATGAACAATGTTAGCAGGGCATGGATGGTTTCTTCAGTGACCTGTGTGTATGTCTTCAGGGTGTCTTCAGCAATACCTAATAGATATACGTCTCCAAACTCCCCACGTTCTAGGCGTTGGTGTATCCCACTGTGCCTGAAAATGTAAGAGTCATGTGTACTCCCTGGAAATTTGGCTACCATATCAGTGATGACATAATGGGCGTCACATACCACCTGGATGTTCAGTGAGTGGGTACACTTATGGTTGCGGAACAGATATTCCAGATTTGCAGGAGGGCATATTTGTATATGTGTCCCGTCTACACACCCTATCACATGTGGGAAGTTGGCAATTCTGTAGAATTCCAACTTGGTGCTGTTGATTTCTGCCTCATTCCTGGGTTGGTATATGTATCTGGACATATGTGTGAGTATGGCATCTAAGAAACATCTGAAGAACCAGGAGAGTGCACTTTGGGATACCCCACCTGCCACAGCAATGACCCCCTGATAGCTACCCGAGGCCAAGAGGTGCAGTGAACATAGCACTTGCACATGTGTGGGGATGGCGCTGCCGCGCACAGTCTGGCGTTGCAGCTGCGGATTGAGTAGATCTATTAATTCTAATATTGCTGCACTGCTGAGTCTGTATTTATCATATATCTCCTCCTCAGTTTGTTGGAAAAGTGTCTGCCTGGTTCTGTATATCCTCTCCTCTCCTGTCTCTGGCTCCTCCTCCTCCTCCTCTGCTGTGCGGCGTGGACTATCCTCCTCCTTGCTATCACATGTATCTCAGCAATCTTGAGTAACCCAGATGCCTTCTGGGTCTCCTTTTATACTTTGGTTATGGTTACCACCTGCTCTGAGTTAGTGGTAATTTGGGTGTGCAAAATGGGCTTTTTGCGACTAGTCGCAATTTGCGAGTGGCTTTTTCATATGGTTTGCGACTCGCAAATTGCGTCTACCTATTTGCGAGTCGCACAATGGGGTCGCAGAATTTGCGAGTCGGTAATGGCTCTCGTCGCAATGTGCGATTCGGAAATGGGGTTCTTGCATCCCATTTCCGATTTTGTGGGTCGCAAATTGCGATTCGGGCCATTTGCGACTCCCAAATTTTTGCTACATCTGGCCGTTAGTGCTTACATTTGGAGAACCCAAGGTTGTGGTTTCCTATCTGGTCAACCTTGAGCTGGTCAGATACTGTGTTTTGGAACTGGTAAATAAAATCACAATTGAATGTGGTACCATAATAGTAAGGGATAACCCACCATTATGTTCTCCCTCTGAGCAAGGCTATGCTCAACTGCTGCAATGGACCACAAACATCCTGGTAAGGCTGCTGCGACCAGATCCAAAGTAGCTGAAAAATATGCTACTGGGCAATTTACACCACCATGAGTCTGAGTCAAAACAGACAAAGAACATGCATCATGTTCATGACAAAACAGTAGGAAATGTTTGGTATAGTCAGGCATGGCGAAAGCTGGTGCTTGACATAAACTTTCTTTCAGATCATTAAATGCTTTCATACAAGCTTCATCCATCGACACAGGATCAGAAGAATCTTTATGAGCCAACTTCTGTAAAGGCTTTGAAAGAACCGAAAAATGCGGGATCCACTGGCGGCAGTAACCCACCATTCACAAGAACATCCTCACATCTTTTTGTGTACTTGGTACTTCCATCTGAAAAATAGTTGCAACTCTCTTTCTCAAAATTTTCTAAGTTCCTTTTTCAATCAGATGACCCAAATATTTCACCTTTTTCTGACAGTACTGCAATTGAGCAGGGAAGGCTTTGGTGGTCATTATGACATTGGCGGTGACTGTTAAAGTGGCGGTAATATTGCCAACAGGCTGGTGGTAATTACCGCCAAATTAAGACCATCTGGCGGTGATAACCCCCCACAGACAGCCAATGTACCACACCAACCGCCAGGGCGTTAACACCACGCACCACTGTGATAGCCATCAACAGCTAGTCAGAAAACAAGGTACCGCCCATCATTTTATGACACATCCAACCGCCACAATTTCTGGGGCGGGACCAACACCATCAAAAGCCTGGCGGAAACACATCACAGAAGACCAAAGACTCACTAACAGATATGCAGAGAAGATCAACGCCACCATGGAACCAGAACTTCAAGTCTTCCAGATGCTCTTCTACGCCATGCTCCACCTGGAACACCAATGCTGATGAAGACGGTGAGTACAGCCGCCTAGCACACAAGGGAGGGAGGGAGGAAAAGAAGAGTGACACACACACGCACAACACACACCATTCACACACACACACCATACACACAACCAGGTGCAGAGGAAAACCAATGACACAGGACACCCAGCATAATAATACAATGACTACAGGTCAGCAGTATTGAGATTGTAATTGCATGGCAACAGTCACCATATGAACCAATTGGAGAACAAAGATATATGAACAATTGTCCCTAAAGGGCCAATGCCCAGTCCAAAGTACATAAGGCCCACATGGCCACAGGGCACAGGCCAAGCCCAAACTATATCCTGACTAACTCTTCACAAAACTGTGCAGGGGCAACATCTCGGAAGTGGACAGGCATCTCAGGGGGAAGGAGGTGGGGGGGCACTTCAGCTGAATTCGGGAACATGCCCACTGATTCTGGAGAGGGCTCAGTGCCCATTACAAATTGCTGGGGAGTGCAAGGTCACAGTCTCAGAGGTGGGGAACTTGCCCACTGCTTCTGGAGAAGGCTCCATGCCCATTTCAAATTGCTGGGGAGTGCAAGGTCACAGTCTCTGAGGTGGGGAACTTGCCCACTGCTTCTGGAGGGGGTTCCATGCCCATTTCAAATTGCTGGGGAGTGCAAGGTCACAGTCCCTGAGGTGGGGAACATGCCCACTGGTTCTGGAGGGGGCTCCTAGTACAACAGTCCCTGGATGGTGGCCTACATGCCCTCTGGTGGAGGTGAGGGCTGCTGTGTCTCTGCTGGGGGAGATGTCTCCTGGGCCACCTCTGCTGGAGGGGAGGGCTGCTGTGTCTCTGCTGTGGGAGGTGTCTCCTGGGCAGCCTCTGCTGGAGGTGAGGGCTGCTGTGTCTCCGCTGGAGGAAAAGGCTTCTTGCCTTTAATTCGTGGTTGAGTGGGAACCATTACTGTCATTGGTGGTTGAGTGTGACTCATTACTGTCATTGGTGGTTGAGTGGGAACCTCTTCTGTCATTGGTGGTTGAGTGGAACCCTACCCCTCCTGGCTGGTGGAGTGGGATCCTTCCCTTTCCTGGGTGGTAGAGTGGGATCCTTCACTTTCCTGGCTGGTGGAGTGGCATCCTTCTCTTTCCTGGCTGGTGGAGTGGGATCCTTCCCTTTCCTGGCTGGTGAAGTGGGATCCTTCAGTTTCGTGGCTGGTGGAGAGGAATCCTTCACTTTCCTGGCTGGTGGAGTGGGATCCTTCCATTTCATGGCTGGTGGAGGTGCCTCCACTGTCCCCGTGGACTGTTTAGCTGAGGTGCTGGGATGGGTCATTGGGACCCTGCACCTAAGGGCAGGATGGCGGGGAGGGGGAGGGCAGAGGTCAAGTTGGGCAAGGAAAAGTTTCTTAGGGACGGTGGCCATGATGAGGGAGGAGGGATGGGAGTGAATTTGAGGGAGTGGTTGTTGGAGGAGTATGTCTGCTGGACTTGGGTGCAGGTGCATGGGCAGTGTGCTGATGTAAGGTGGATGGCTGTTGGGTGTCTGAGTGCCTGCGTTTGTATCCTTTAGGATGGGGGGGGGGACAGACAGTGTGGGAGAGGACACAGGGGATGTGTGGATGGATGTTGTGGAGGTGTCTGTTAATGAGGTGTGTGAGCTGCTTGGTGTGGTCACGATGGTCCAGGTGCTAATTGAACTCCAGGAAATCAAGCAGCTGCAGAGGGTCATGAACCAACATATAGAGACCCATTACTCTAACATGGGCACCCTAGGGGGGGTGCTGAGGGACATCCATACCACCTTGAGCAGGGCTTTTCCACCACCATCTGCCCCATCCTGTAGGCCAACTACATCAAGCCCAAGTACATCTGCGGCAGACACAGGAAGGGAGGCCCTAATAGAAGGTCAACCACTTTCAGACACCTCTGCCTCTGCAGCAGCTGAACCCCCCATCCTCACAAGTGAGGACGTCCATGTAAAAATCCAGGAGGTGTGGATGGCATGACACCTACCACTGCCAGCAAGAAGCCTCATCCTTATAGTCCTCCTTGCTGTGTCACACATTCACTCTGTGGACTGATCCTGATCCCCATTCTATTTCTGATGGGAAG
Source organism: Pleurodeles waltl (assembly GCF_031143425.1). Classification (NCBI taxonomy): domain Eukaryota; kingdom Metazoa; phylum Chordata; class Amphibia; order Caudata; family Salamandridae; genus Pleurodeles; species Pleurodeles waltl. Next base: position 1,062,708,365 of record NC_090448.1, on the reverse strand, counting down.
AGTACTCTGGACTTCCAATGGTGTGGCATCTACTTCTCTGATTTCATTCACCATGTCTGACCCCTTTACTGTTTATTTATGTTACGTTTTGCCATAAGTTTGTTTTTACCCTTAGCACTGTAGTAAATTGACCAGTTACAAAGTCATTGGGGCTCATTACAAGCTTGGCGGGCGGCGAACTGTAACCGCTGTGCGGCCGCCAATGCGGCCACACTCCCGCGGTCCCCATTACAACATCCCCGCCGGCCCAGCGGGGATGCGGCCGCAACATAGGAGCCGGCTCCTAATGAAGCCGGCGGTGTTGCGGCCGTGCGAAAAGCTGCACGGGGCCCTGTTAGGGGGCCCCTGCACTGCCCATGCCAGTGGCCAGTGGCATGGGCAGTGCAGGGGCCCCAGGACTTCCCTTACCGCCAGTCTCTTCCTGGCGGTGCAAACCGCCAGAAACAGGCTGGCTGTAGGGGAGTCATAATCCCCAGGGCAGCACTGCCCTGGTGGATTATCACCTCTGGGGCTAAAACGGCAGGAAACCGGCCCAGCGGGGATGCGGCCGCAACATAGGAGCCGGCTCCTAATGGAGCCGGCGGTGTTGTGGCCGTGCGACAGGTGCAGTAGCACCCGTCGTGCTTTTCACTGTCTGCTATGCAGACAGTGAAAAGCTGCAAGGAGCCCTGTTAGGGGGCCCCAGGACTCCCCTTACCACCAGCCTCTTCCTGGCGCTGCAAACCGCCAGAAACAGGCTGGCTGTAGGGGAGTCATAATCCCCAGGGCAGCACTGCCCTGGCGGATTATCACCTCCGGGGCTAAAACGGCGGGAAACCGCCGGCCCCGGCGGTGCGACCGCGGCGCTACCGCCGCGGTCATAATATGGGTCTCCGTACCGCCAGCCTGTTGGCGGTACGGACGCCACTTTAGCCCTGGCGGTCTCCGACCGCCAGGGTCGTAATGATCCCCATTGTCTGCTGTCTTAAATGTCACAATTAGCAATGCAGATATGTAAGAACATGTGAACCATACAATGAAATGACAAGATACTTGTGGAAGCAGGGATAAGTTGCATGTACACAATGTTTAGCTCAGGATCACAACCATGCCACATCAACACATACATATAAGTCTCTTGTCTAAGAAGATTTTTATTACATTGTTTCAATCAAAGGCTGTCAAGATGTTAGAAACATAGAAAATCATACGATTGTGTACATGATCGAATTTACAGGTACAGTCCTCCAGAACATGGAAGGAAGGGATACATCAGACATTATTCTGTAGAATAGGCAAAAATTAATTTGGTTGATGTCATAATTTGCAGCCATATTGCCTAACACAGAAAAGAATTCCAACATCATATGAAGCAAGACTCAGGCAAATGGCAGCACAACAGATTCTGATCACAGTGTCATTACAATTCAGTGCTTCTGCATCTGGTGGTATGACAGAAACAAGTGTCAGTGATGTGTCATAGGCACATGATGAAACCTTAACAGCTACATACAGTTCATACATAATGAGTATTTAGACAATGCGAAGGGAAACTAACATGATGAGGCCTACAAATACATATTGTCTGAGAGCATGATGATACACATAATGCATCATTATGACCACATGACAAGGAACACGTCCAATGAAGTCTCCCTAACTTCCATTTTATCACTGTGCAAGATGTCTTGGTCATAGGTTTTGTACACCCAAATAACATACCTTCCCAGAAACAATCCATGTCCACTTTGTATGTCCCAACAGCATCATATACCTGCTAATGTCACAACTCTGAAATGTCCAAATGAAGATGCTATGGTGAAGGTACCTAAAAAACACAAACACAAAGAGGCATACTTAAGAGTCCCTAGCACCACCGGAGTATCACTTTTAGTGATGCTCCGGTGGTGCTATGCACTGCACCGTATTTACAAGGTGGCGTTGAGCCACTTTTTGTAGCTTAACGCCACCTTGTAAATACGCCCCCTTCACATGCAGCACTTTGCTTGGAAGGGGCGTGCAATAGGTGTTGCTTTGGGCGTGCTACAGCAACATCGGTTGAATTTTGACGCAGCCCCAGATTTATGAGTTTTCGTAAGCCTGAAGCAGTGCCAAAATCTAACACCACCACAGGGGTGGCGTTAGCAGGGTGCAACAAGGAGAAATGCTTTCATTTTCTGCTCTTTCTATGTGTGCTTAATTCTGCAGCACACATTGAAAGAGCAAATTGCCATTTAAGCTTCTTTTTGTGCAGTAAGGTGTTCCTTCCTGCACAAAAACTACCTCTCCCTCAACACAGCCATCCTTGCTCAATGGTGCAAGGGTTGCTGCATTGGCACACGGCAACAAATTCAGCGCGGTGCAGGGAGAAAGACAGGGGTGCACCATATTCTAGTGAATACAGTGCAGCACTGTGTTTTAAAAATGACGGTGCGTGGCACTGCCAAATTTGGTGCAGCATCGCGTACTGTCATTTTCCCTTAAATCTAGCCCAAAGAGTTTAGCTATGAAACCATACATATGACACAATTCACATAGCACACTTCTGGAGAACGAGGTCCATGACAAAAACCTGACATAAACAAAGCAACATCAACAAAATGAGAATGTCTCAATACCTTCCTCACCAAATGCCCTTTGCCAGATTTTGCCAGAGCTTCCGCTTCCTACAGTTTCCTTCAACAAACATACTGCTCACATCATCTCATTAAGAGTTAATTGAACAGTCAAAGTCATGGCATTTCATGACATACTTACACTCACGAGACGAAGCTGTCAATGAGATTTTGTTGCAAGTCAGCTCTTTCCTCTTCCCTGCTATAATTTTCATTTGGCATTTTTAGAATTCTCACTCTGTGGCAGTGCAGGCTCCCCCTCCTCTGGATTGTAATGGATGTGCCTTCACAGGACAATGTTATGGAGCATGCAGCAAACCAGGGTGATTTGACACACCTTCCTGGGTGAGTAGAGGAAGCACCCCATGTCTTGTCCCGACAGCAAAATCTGGCCTTCAGGAGCGCACCCCACTGGCCGCCATGTTCTTCCATGGATCTCATTAAAGCAGACTTTCCCTGGCATACTTGGATTCCTCAGCAGTGTTAACAACAAAGGATGGTTAAGATATTATATAAACGCTACCATTTCCTGATTGTAACACGTGACATTGCACACACAAGATCAGGGCAGATGTGACTTACAAACAAGCCAGGCCCTCTCCGGTTTCAGTTGTGACATCAGCTGGGGTATGGTACTGTTCCGCCTTACAAAGAAATCATGGGCTGAAGCTGGGAACCGGGCACAAATGCTGTCAATGTACAGATCTGGCAAAGTTCAACTTGCACATTGATAAAATGGAAGTGCTTCTGTTTCGATATACTTGTTCTCTGGCATGCAGTGGTACCTATGCAATATCATCTGGGAGGAGACCAAATCCATAGAAGCCACCCTTCACATTGGCTAAATCATCACGGCTGGGAACCTGATATAGATGACAATGTGCTTAATCAAATTGTCACCTCCTACCTCTCCCAGGGTACCTATTTGTGGAATCATATGGGTTGGAGCATTAGTCACTGTATCCAGACCAACATATCTGATGAGAAAGACCAAAGTCCTGTGACAAAACATTACTGACTGAAAATACATTACACCCATCACACATCAAAACTGCCTGCTACTCAAGGTCCAGCTCTGATCCCTGTGGTTGCCTAGACATGTTTCCACAACATATATGTACACATATCACACCCATTTGCTCCTTTTGTGGCCCTTGATATTGTAAAGTATGTTTTGACCACCAAAAATACCGTCACCGGCGGGTACAGTGCACTGCAGTTATATGGCATCTATGACCAGCAACGAACTACACTGATGACTGTGTAGGAGAATCTACGTATCAAGGGAGCTTTAAATCTGTTGAGATGTTACTGCACATTAACAGATATTGTGACGCATTTAACAGTTACCAAAACTGTAGTTTCAACTGCCAAAATGGCCAATGCCTGACCTCATTCATTGGAATTTAGGAGCCTCCCACTACCAGCAGAAGTCAACCTCATGGTGGGCAGTTTAAACTGTGGCGAACAAAGCCATAGGCTAACGTTGTTGACTGTCATGGTCACAGACCAATGGCTGTGCCCATTGACAGTGATGACTGCATAAGTGGCGTACATGTATGCAGAGTTTTAAAAAATAACTCACTTGCCTCCTGTCACTGTTGCCATCAGCACCTCCACCACTACATCTGCTATGTCTGGCCTTTGGGAGCAATCATGCCAGGTCAAGCAGGGGAAGGGGTCCCTGCCTTCTCTTCTAAGCAGCTAGAGAAACTTGTCGAAGAGGTCCTTCCTCTGTATGGTTAGCTCTGTGGGTCACCAGAGGAACAGGTAACTATTTCACCTACATGATTGACTATCTCCAAAATCATCCTTTCCTTTCCCACAGGCTAAAATGTGCCTCTGAGTCCCAGTGAGTTATTTGGGTGCCTGCTGTCACAGTCAGTGGTCCATACATGGGATGTACAGGTTTTGGATTGTGGAGACGTGTACTCTGAGTATTTCAAATGACCTTTGTGCTGTTTGATGTATGATAGGCCCTAGAAGCTTGTTGCATTCATATATCCATGCAAGCAAACTTTACAGCCAAACAATGATATATCTGATGATCTGATGGTGGTAATAACACAGTTAATGTATTTGTAATACAGCATGAACTGTGTTTGTATACCGTTTGAGTCAGCTGAGATGTTGTTAGCAATGTGTAAAGTTCCACAAATCACTCAGCAAGGATCAGGCCTTGGTGAACTGTGGTTTGAGACCAATGAAAACTCACTGAGCCCTTTAGAGTGGCACACAACCACTGTCATGTATGGAAATGGTGGAAATGTGATGCTCATGTGTAAGCTCAGCCTGAAGAGAGCAAGGCTGGTCAAAGCCTTTTCACAGCATGGGACATAGCCTAGGCTGGTGCATAGTAACTGTGGCTACGGAACTGAGGCACTGGGCCCACTCCCTGTAGACCTTCTGATCCTTGGATGTGGCCAATATTATTATTCAGAAGCAAGATTTGGACTGAATGCTTTTACATTGACTACATTAGGAATGGGGACTGAGGTAACCACCTGACCTGGTACTTATTTCCATTGAACCTCATTGTCAATATATGTAATTGACTAATGAAAGGTCCCTTACTCCCAGAGGTCTTTTGTCACCTTTCCAGAAGTCATGTTTGTACAGCACAGGCCTATTGCACAAGTGACACACCTACAGTGCAGATAATTGGTTAATGCAGGGGAGATCATGGCATGTGAATCACTAGCTTTGTTACATGCAACCAATCAGACCAAGCATACCTTGGTGTGTTGAATGTCATCTCTGTAGAAGTGTCACATATGGTAAGAGATGTCTCCAGTGATACTAGTACATACCACACAAACCCACTCAGAAGTGGTATGAGATTCCATTATCAAGACCACATGTTCACACATCCACAGAGAAGAAGTTTTCAGTGACACCCATGGCAGTCCTTTCATTGTCACCTAAGTATTTGGGTGTAGTCTGTACCATGTTTATTGCCTGTATGGACCATGTGCAGAAAAGTCAATATGCCGGGAAATAAAGGTGTCTGTACAGTCACACATGCAAAGTGTACCCTTCAGAATGTCCCAGTGGTTTGTTATGCTTCATAGTGGATCACATTACAGTAAATGTTGTTTGGGCCTGGGTCAAGGAAGGTAGCCTCTTTGTAGACTTGTTACCCCCCACTTTTGGCCTTTTTGTGAGTATATGTCAGGGTGTTTTTACTGTCTCACTAGGATCCTGATAGCGAGGACCCCAGTGCTCATAGTCGAAACCCTATTTGTCAGTGTGTTTGATATGTGTCACTGGGATCCTGCTAGCCAGGACCCCAGTGCTCATAGTTTGTGGCCTATATGTGTTCCCTGTGTAGTGCCTAACTGTATGCTAACCAGAACCTCAGTGTTTATGCTTTCTCTGCTTTTAAAATTGTCACTGCAGGCTAGTGACTATTTTCTCCAATTCTTATTGGCACACTGGAACACCCTTATAATTCCCTAGTACATGGTACCTAGGTACACAGGGTATTGGGGTTCCATGAGATCCCTATGGGCTGCAGCATTTCTTTTGCCACCCATAGGGAGCTCAGATAATTCTTACACAGGACTGCCACTGCAGCCTGAGTACAATAACGTCCACGTTATTTCACAGCCATTTTACACTAAACTAAAGTAACTTATAAGTCACCAATATGTCTAACCCTCACCTAGTGAAGGTTAGGTGCAAAGTTACTAAGTGTGAGGGCACCCTGGCACTAGCCAAGGTGCCCCCACATTGTTCAGGGCAATTTCCTCGGACTTTGTGAGTGCGGGGACACCATTGCACACGTGAACTACATATAGGTCAATACCTATGTGTAGCTTCACAATGGTAACTCTGAACATGGCCATGTAATCTGGTATTGGGGTGCCAATCCCATGCATCCCCGGGGCTCCAGCATGGACCCCGGTTATCGCCACACTAGCTCTCTGGGGTTTTCTCTGCAGCTACTGCTGCTGCCAACCCTCAGACAGGTTTCTGCTCCCCTAGGGCCTGGGCAGCCCAGCCCCAGGAAGGCAGAACAAAGGATTTCCTCTGAGAAAGGGTGTTACACCCTCTCCCTTTGGAAATAGGTGTTAAGGGCCTGAAAGGAGTAGACTCTCCTGGCCTCTGGAAATGCTTTGAAGGGCACAGATGGTGCCCTCCATGCATAAACCAGTCTACACCGGTTCAGGGATGCCCCAGCCCCTGCTCTGGTGTGAAACTGGACAAAGGAAAGGGGAGCGACCACTCCCCTGTCCATCACTACCCCAGGGGTGGTGCCCAGAGCTCCTCCAGTGTGTCCCAGACCTCTGCCATCTTAAATGCAGAGGTGTGAGAGCACAATGGAAACCTCTGACTGGCCAGTGCCAGAAGGTGACATCAGAGACCCCTCCTGATTGGCTCTTACCTGGTTAGGTAGCCAATCCTCCTCTGAGGGCTAATTAGGGTCTCTCCTGTGGGTTTCACATCAGATAACGAATGCAAGAGCCCACCAGAGTTCCTCGGCACTTCTCTCTTTGACTTCTGCCGAGGATCGACCGCTGACTGCTCTAGGACGCCTGCAAACCGCAACAAAGTAGCAAGAAGACTACCAGCAACATTGTAACGCCTAATCCTGACGGCTTTCTCAACTGTTTCCTGGTAGTGCATGCTCTGAGGGCTGTCTGCCTTCACCTTGCACTGGAAGCCAAGAAGAAATCTCCTGTGGGTCGACGGAATCTTCCCCCTGCCAACACAGGCACCAAACTTCTGCATCACCGGTCCTCTGGGTCCCCTCTCATCTTGACAAGCATGGTCCCTGGAACACAGGAGCTAGATCCAAGTGACCCCAACAGTCCAGTGGTCCTTCTGTCCAAATTTGGTGGAGGTAAGTCTTTGCCTCCCCAAGCCAGACAGTAATCCTGTGTACTGCATGATCTGCAGCTGCTAGGGCTTCTGTGCACTTTTGTAAGACTTCCTTCGAGCACAGCACAGCCCAGGTTCCCAGCACTCTGTCCTGCATTGCTCAACTCGCTGAGTTGACCTCCGACTTCATGGGACCCTCTTTTGTTGTGCTGAGATGACCGCTGAGCTCAGATTTTCTGAATGCTTGTTCAGGTGCTTCTGCAGGTGCTACCTACTTCTGCATGGGCTCTCTCTATTGCTGAGCACCCCCTCTGTCTCCTCCTCCAACGGGAGACCTCCTGGTCCTTCCTGGGCCCTGGCAGTACCCAAAACCTTCAACCGCGGCTCTTGCAGCTAGCAAGGCTTGTTTGCCGTCTTTCTGTGTGGAAACAACTCTGTATCCTCCAGCATGCCGTGGGACACCTTCTGACTGAAGGAAAAGATCCTGGCACCTTCCGTTGTTGCAGAATCTTTGGCTTCTTCCACCCAGAGGCAGCCCTTTTGCACCTTCATCCGAGGTTTAGTGGGTACCTGCTCCCCCTGGACACTTGCATGACTCTTGGACTTGGTTCCCTTCCTTTGCAGGTCCTCAGGTCCAGGAATCCGTCTTCAGTGCTTTGCAGTCAGTTGTTGTCTTTGCACAATCCCCTATCTCGACTTTACTGTCTTTCTGGGGTAGTAGGGTAACTTTACTCCTACTTTTCAGGGTTTTGGGGTGGGGTATCTTGGACACCCGTAGGGTTTTCTTACACTCCCAGTGACCCTCTACACACTACACTAGGTCTGGGGTCCATTCGTGGTTCGCATTCCACTTCTGGAGTAAATGGTTTGTGTTGCCCCTAGGCCTATTGTCTCCTATAGCATTCTATTGTGTTCTACAGGGTTTGCACTACTTTTCTAAGTGTTTTACTTACCTGATTTTGGTTTGTGTGTATATTTTGTGTATATCACTTAACTCCTAAGGGAGTATATCCTCTGAGATACTTTTGGCATATTGTCACTAAAATAAGGTACCTTTATTTTTAGTAACTCTGAGTATTGTGTTTTCTTGTGATATAGTCCCATAGGATATACGTGGTATAGTAGGAGCTTTGCATGTCTCCTAGTTCAGCTTAAGCTGCTATGCTATAGCTACCTCTATCAGCCTAAGCTGCTAGAAAACTACTAATTTACTAATAAGGGATACCTGGGACCAGGTGTAAGTACCACTTGGTACCCACTATAAGCCAGACCAGCCTCCTACACTGGGCTACATGATGTCAGTGGGCTTGCTTAGTCAGTGTAGGCCATGACCAGGTTTGTGGATAGTCAGCACATGACTCCAAAAGTGTGTATTTATGTCCCTATACTTATCACCATGTGTGCTTTACACATGTTGTGTGTTGATAATAACAAAATGCTTGCACTAGGTGTTTCCAAAATGTGTATTAAACAACCAGTTACCCTAAAAATGTGCAATTGTGACCTCTTTATTTGTCAATTGCACCCATACAGGACAACGCCCATCAGAAGCAAAAGATTTGGAGAGCCATTGCCCAGAAGGCGCTGCCCCTTGGGGGTCTATTGATGGTGGAGCGACCATTGTCGCAAAAGGTGGGAGGACCTGAGCTGCTGGGCCCAGAAGATCTTGGAGGTCTAGCTGGGTCTGTCCTCCCAATGTGGGCACACCAGACCCTGAGCCCACTGATGGCCTGCATACTGGCAGTGGCCTACTCTAGGCTTGATGGGTATTTGAGGGGACCACAGCAACTACAAGTGGGTGAGTCCTGGGCAGATTCATTATCTGTTACAATGCCAGGTTGATGTGTTAGAGGAGGCCTTCGCCCAATGAGTATTGGAGATGGCCAATTTGTAATTCACAAGATGAGTTATTTTTGTGTTGGTATGGTAATTGGTGCATGGTGATGTACCTTGCCTATTGTCCTAGTGACCACGGACATAACAGAGTACAGTTCGCTACCAATATACCATTTGGCAGACACATGGCAGAGTGCAGTGGTCAATCAACACATGTTTCCATTTGTGGGTGTCTTTTGTACCCATCAGTCCACTTGCCTTCAGTGTGTCAGCCACAACATCAAACAGCATGAGGTACTATATCACTGTCCTTAACTATGTGTCTGCTCAAGAGCATATATTGGCATCTATACCCAACAGGCATCTTGTCTTCAGTGTGTCAAGACTACTGGTGCCTCATTACTGTCTCTCCTCTGATGGAGGCCATCATACATGTGACATTGGCATTTGTATGCAGTCACTGAACAATACTTTCTCTTGGTAAGTAGGGAATGTACAGTTACATGATTTGGGTAACATCACTGTTAGAAACAGCATTTGTGCCTACATGTTAGCATGTGTACCTTGTACTTTTATAGTATCATTTCCACTACTGTTTCATACATGATCTACCTTTCTTCATGGGATGATGTCTGATTCCATCAAATATGTGTGCAGGCCAAAATCTCTTGGGAAATAGATTTTCATGATGGGTATACAGTTCATGTGGTAACGCAGACAGGAGTGTGTCAAAATTGTTTGTTGGGTCACACATACTCTAACCTGTTACTCCATTTCATTTATCATGAACAATTGCAGAACCAATGAAGGACATGACAGATAGACCTACAGTAATTACTCACAATGTGCATTTCCATACCATTGATGTTATTTCCATATGTCCACTGTTGAAGTTTCATTACCAGACTGTTGACATGCATCAGGGAATAACATGCAGAAATATTGGAATCATATGTAAGTGTGTACACTCAGTAATCCAATGAAATCTGTTTTTGAATGACAAAAAGGTAAATTATCTTGAACATCCAACTAACCATGAAACAACAGATTAAAGCTGTCTCTTCTTCCTGCTTCTACATCCTCCTCAAGCGCCGCAACATCTTCTGATGGATACTCATCGCGAAAAGGAAGTCAGTCACCCAGACCCTCATCTCCAGCAAAGATGCCCCTTCGAGCTCCTCATGCACGCCTACAGAGCCCTCCATGGCGATGGACCTGCCTATATCAATAAATGCAACTCATTCTACTGACTCACAAGAGAGCTCCGCTCAGACTACATAGCCCTGGCCTACATCCCCCACATCTATCAGGAACACCACAGTGGCTGCTCCTTCTCCCTCCTTGCCACTAAGTCCAGGATCGACCTCCCCCTCCATCTGCGCTCCTCCCCTTCTCTGGAAGGCTTCAGAAGACAGCTAAAGACTTGGCTTTTCGACCGCCACCATCAGTCAGCCATCGCTCACAGACCCCCTCTGTCCCTGGAAACCGCCAGCGGTGACAAGTTCACTCTCTACAAATCTCTATGATTGATTGATTGATTGAGAGACGAGCCTTGCCATTGATAAACATGTTAAAGACCATCTTCAGATAGTGGAGATTCCCTGAGCCACAACAACGTTCAATGGAGTATTGCTTTTTAGTTATGCAATGATAGAAGGGTGTTCTCTACAGTACCAATAGAAACTGGTGATTTCCCTAGGCCTAGCTGATTCATTCTGCTGTGGATATTTGTAGACAAATTTCTCAGACATTTTAACCAGTTTGTTTCCAGTGTATTTTCTGTGCATGATGTGTTATCTAGCAAAGCAATATTAATACAACTTCCATTAGACTATTTAAACAATGTCCATATTGTGAAGTTACCATTGGTGAGTTTTTACTTCGTGGCATGGATGTTTCCATGTCACCTTCTTCAGGCTACTGTACTTCTTACTGCAATATGGCTGGATTATTTGCCCATCATTTAATCATGATGTGGTATTGTGTTTATAAACATTTGCTGATTGCAGGACCTTGTATGGAATCTGTGAGAATGTCCTTGACATTGCCATTTTATTTTATGGCAACAGGTTATTGAGGGGTGCTACAAGAGCCAAACCATTCAAGGTGACAAGCTCTCCTACTTGATCCATGGGTATTGTGATTGGACAACCTTACTCATGCAATTGAAGTTGTCCGTGATTCAGATTTTCCTGTGTGCAAATGTTTGCAGTTCATGTAGCATGCATGCATGTGGTGTTGCAAATGTTTGAGGCACTTTGCAGGACTTTGTGCCTGGAGGCTACTATACATTAGGGTAATGTTTTGAAATCAAAATTGTTGTTCAAGTGTGCTCAGGCATATGGACTGACCATATTTGTATTTGTCATTTCAATATCACCACAGGCAAGCAAAGGAGACAGCTCCAACATCAGTGGGGAAGCAGCTGGCCATGGTACCCCTGGCCACAAAACATCAGACACTGAGGGATCCAGTGGCCCAGAGAGTGAGGGGAGTGCCACAGAGGAGACCGGCTCCACATCATCTTCTTCTTCTGAGTTGACCTCCAGTGAACACTCCCTAGTGGTAGCAGAACACACAGGGCCTATACCTGCTCCATCCTTGTCCGCCACCCCCAGTTCCATCTCCACCTTCCATGCTGCTCCCCAAGGAAGCGGTCTCCTTTGTGTCAGGCACCTCACTCTCTGTCCCTGTTACCCCTGCTGCCCTGAGTGAGCAGGCTATTGACCTCCTGAGGAGCATCTCTGTGGGTCAGGCTGCCATTCTGAATGCCATTGAGGTGCAGGCACCCAGCTCCAACAGATGGTTGCATACCTGAAAGGCATTCGCAGTGCTATGTCTGGCCTACAGAGATCTTTTCAGGCTATGGCCTCCTCCCTCATGGCAGCCTTTCACCCCCAACAAACCTCCACCCACCACCTTCCTCTTCCCCTTCCAATTTCCCTATTCTTATACCTGTTCAAGCACACTCGTACATACACGTGCACACACCTCAACAGCCACAAGCAGCACAGATAAACAGAAACACCACAAGACACACAAGCATGCAAGCACTCAATAGTCACTCATCCCACTCACAACTATCCCACATCCAACCTATCTCCAGACACAATCCACTACTCACAGACATATCCACCACATCTATCATACCCCCAGATACCACCACCCCAACACCCACAGACACACATCCACCATAGTCCCAGATACCATCCCAGCACCCAAAGCCACCACATCCACCATACCCCCAGACACAATCCCAACACCCATAGACACAACCACCATATCCATCATACCCTCAGATATCACCCCAACACCCCAGACACTGCCACCAAATCCACCATACCCCAGATACCATCCCAACACCCACAGACACCATATCCACCATACCCCCATGCACCTCATCAACACCCACAAACATATCCACCACTCACACCATATCACCAGATACCACCCCAACACCCACAGACATAGCCACCACTCACACCATACCTCCAGACACCACCCCCACCCAAACGGACACATCCACCACTCACACCTTACCCATCATATCCACATATGAGTCCATTACAAGGATTTTGCAGGAGAGGTCTGTTTGGGTGCAATGACACATCCATACAGATGTATATGTTCTGTCAATGCAAGCCATGGCATAAGAACAATGTGAGAGTATCACTCCAATTTGTGGTGTGATATTGATCAGGAATTGCTGTTGTGTGACACAATGTTATCAACACATCACTATCCCTGAAACTGGGATGTGCACATGTATCAAGTTTTGTAGAGTATGGCAGCGCAGTGTCAGTGATCTGACCAAAGGGGTAACAATGGAGCTGTGACTGGGACTTGCGCTGTGTACAACTCCAAATATATTTGGGCCATGGAGCACAGCCCACATATCAGGTCAATTGCGACCCATCGAGTTGCTATGGAGTTGGAGGAAACGGGTAGGTGCTTGGCTTACCATCGGTTGCATCCACAATGGCGTACATTTTGTGCGCAATTGAGCAGCACAAGCAGCAGCAGAACTTGTAGGCAGCAAAGGATTTGTGACACTGCCCACAGGTCAGTTTCGGCCTTATGTCCCTCCATTTCCGCCAGCTTAAATGTGGTGGTTGGACCACCACAGTCACGTCGGCAGAAAGCAGCATCATGATTGGAATGGCTGTTGCACTGGCAGTCCACCTCCTGATAGGTGTATTGGCCTATCCCTCCAATGCCACAGTCTAGATTTTCTGAAGGTGTGGGAGGGACTGCAGCGGTCTATCGTATATAAACTGCATTTATCCTAAAACAGCGGCCAGCCTGCCAACACTGCAGCAGTTGGACCGCCACCATAGCAGTCCCGGAACCGCCAGACTCGTAATCAGGCCCTTAGTCTCCTGATGGACTATTCTGAAGACACTTGGGTTGGCAGACTTCATCGGCCAGGACACAGAAGCCAAACTAAATTCCAGATATTGTAGTGGAATGTCTAAGACAACACTCTGGCACAGAAAGCCAAAACAAACAATGCAATGGAAATATGGCACAGTGCCTTCCAATCCAGCCTAGGCAGAACCCAACTTACATATCGAAGCATTACAAAAAGAGGAAAGCTACCAAAATTTAAGAATAGAACAATCTGTTAGCCAAGTTGGCCCTAAACTTAGCCAACAAACTAAAAGAATGTATGACATGCTACAGCTTAAAGTAAAACTCTTCTTAAATAACAAAGGAGTAGACTATATAGAAATAATAGACAAAGCCATACTACAAAATACATATTAATCCATATATAACTTAGTGACAGTCTCAACAACGTAGTTATAGTTGGGACCACGTTTCCATAGAAAAATCTTCACACAATTTTGCCCAAAAATGCCCCTGTGATTCTTATTGTGCAGGGAAAGTTCCAGGATAATCCATCTAGTGGGGGGCCGAGAAAAAGGGGGGGACAAAAAAGTTGCTTTCCTATGTTAATTCCAATAGGACCTTTAGACATGGCTACAGACCTAACCAAAGATGGCATTACAGCAAACTTGGCAGAAAGTTAGCTTTCGATATGCAGGTTACACTTATGCTTGTTTGGTGAAAATCCTTCCAGTAGTCTGTGAGATATTAAGGGGAAAATACATTTGTATACCTAGGGATGCGGATCCTTCACGATGTATTTGTGAATAATGACAAGCTTGTGCAGGGAACTGCACAGCTCTGATTGACTGCCAACATTTCAAACCAAGAAGTGTTGACAGCCACCTTGTGACTCTGCTTCATCTGAGTCTGAGAATTGTTTTTTAAAAAAAAGACAAGGGGCCAAGGTAGAGTCATCCTGACCCCTCAGCTCTGGTGATGGGTTCCCGGAGGGACGACCCCAGGGCTAAAAAACACCTTTATAAAAAAAAGAATGTTGCCACGATTTTTACGACAAAGTTGCTATTCCGTGGAATGTTTTTAAACAAAACATATGTGGCCTCCTGTACTTGTTTATTACAAGCCCCAAGGTGGGCCAGGTCCCGGGGGCATTCACAATTTATATGCGGTGCGCAGCTGTGGCCCCCCCGCAGTTCCTGGGACCACCACCTCCGCAGGGCACTTTTTAAACACAATGCGAGGGTCACATGCCCTCCCCCACAGCCCCGGAGCAGCGGCCTCCCCGAGGCCATTTTCTAATTGAGTGTGGGCAACATGTCTCTCCACAACCTTGGGGACTGCCACCTCCCTGGGGCACTTTTAAAAATAAGTGCAGGAGGTGTGCGGCCCCCCAAGCCCTGGGGACCACCACCTCCCAGGGCTATTTGAATGCTGGAGGGGGCCCGTGCAGCCCCCTCAAGGAGCCAATGATGGCCATGGGAACCACCACCCTCGAGGGCCAGCTCCTGTTATGTCCCAGGGTGCCCACCCCGGGACATAACTGTTTGCTGTGATGTGGCTGCAGCTTTGACAGCTGCCGCCAAGTCACAGCACACACTCTGCTTGCAGCAAGGGAGAGCTGTCAGTTCTCCCTCACTGCGAGAAGAGGTTTACTCTGCCACACAGAGGAGATTGCATTCACAGAGAGGGAGCTGCTATAGCCACTCCGTCTCTTTGACTGCAATGCCAGCTTCCACAGTAGGTGGGGAGCTGGCTGGGACCACTGGGCCTTCAGGCTCTCTCCACGGTCCTCCACATTGCCACTGGGTGCCCTAGGGGACCCCCAGGTCACATGGCTGGGCCCCGGAAATGAGATTCCCGGAGCAGAGATCGGCAAAGGGAGGAGGGCCACGCAGCCCACCTCCCTAAACAAATAATAATAATTAGGGCATGCCCCAGGGATGATGTCCCTTGGGCCAATATAGGCCTACGGTGGGAGGACACACCTTTTCTCCCTCCCCAAAAAAATAGTCCACGCCTCAAAGGATGGCTCCTCGGGGCTGGGATGAGCCTGGGGAAGTGGACTGTGTGCCCCTCCTCCCCTCAAAAAATTAAATATTTAGGCCAGGGCCAAGATCAGCCTGGGGGGCCTCACCACATCTCTCATCAAATAAAAATAAATATTTATTCTGGGGACCGAGGGTTGGGATCCCTGAGACTGAGATCGGCCTGGGGGGCATGCAGGGTTGGTTTGTTATAGGGGTTGGCCACAGGGTCTAGCCACAGGCCAGGCCCTATGGCCACCCCCACTGTGCATGGCCAAAGGCCATGCACTATGCTAGGTTTGGTAGTTATAGGGGTTGGCCGCTTAGGCTGGCCACAGGCCAGGCCCTGCAGTCAACACCTGCTGCACATGGCCGAAGTCCATGCACAGCACAGGGGTGAGTCGTATAGGAGTTGGCTGCAGAGACTGGATACAGGCCAGGCCCTGCAGCCAAGCCCACCTGCATACAGCCACAACCGTGAGCAGCATGGAGTTTTGTGGTTATAGGGGTTGACTTCACGGTCATGGTTGGATCAACGTATAGTAATAAAAATTACTTTCGTTTTTTTTAAACGTAAAAATTCACTGAAAAAAACAAAGGTTACATGGACATAATAGTTATGTTCACATTTAAATGTACAATAGAAATTCATCTGTTACACTTGGAGTTAACTCAAGTAACTATAACTCGATCCATAAAATAACTATAACTCATGCCCTCACTATGCAGTGCTAATTACCTCACAAATTACGACACTCATGACATTTTTTATAACATCATTGATAATATCAATGTAATATTTGAAGTAAAATTTTCGACAAAAAAACTGTGCGTGGTGAGGGAGCAAGTAATAGTTACCTTAGGGAATGAGTTATAGTTACTTGAGATAAGAGGTGAATTTCTATGGTTTTGTACGTTTTAAAATGTGAGCCTAACTAAAACGTCCCTGTAACCTTTGATTTTTAAGTGGATGTATAAATATATATATATATTACCTGGTTTGTTTGCTAATAACTTTGGCACCGTTTGATGACTCTTCACGAAATTTTCCAAGAAAATACAGTGCTCACTTCAGTGCCTGTTTGGAAAGTTTCGGGGTCATCCGTTAAGCGGGGGTGAAGAAAAAGGGGTTCCCAAAACACTTCTCCCCATTCATTTTTCCATAGGGATTTTGAACAGTCATAGCGCCAAACCTACTGGATGGAATTAAACCCAATTTGGCACAAAGGTAACTCTTGGTCCAGAAAGCAACCATTTTGTTATCTGGTGTAAATCCGTTCAGTAGTTTTACAGATGCAAAAGCTTTGTGAACCCTCCTGATCTCATGCTGCGATCTGATTGGATGCCACACTTCAACAAGTAAGTGGTGGCAGCCATGTTGGGACTCGGCTTCAGCTGCATCTTAGAAACAAATGTTATAAAAAAAAAGAAAAGGAGGTGGGTAGAGTCACCCTGACCCCAGATTGGTCCCTCCGCAGGCCAAGCAATTTTTTTTTTTATTAAACTGAAGTGCAGGTTCCCGTGCTTCTTAATTCTGAAGCCCCCAGGTGGCCCATGTCCCATGATCATTGCTAATTTTTAATGTGAGGGGTGCTGCTCGGTCCCCCCCCTACAGCCCCAGGGACCACCACCACCCCTGGACCTAAACTATTATCTGTACAAGGAGCCACCCGCAGCCCCAGGCACCTTCACCTTCCCAGGGCACATTTCCTAATTTAATGGGGGGCACCAGGCCCCCCCTGCAGCCCTGGGGACTGCCACCTCCCTGGGGTTTTCCTCAAAATCAATGCTGGGGTGCCACATAGCCCCTCCATCTCCCCAGAGCTTCATTACAAACCTGTACGGGGGCCGCTTGAACCCCGCAGCCCCAGGCACCATCACTTTCCCAGGGCACATTTCTTAATGTAATGCAGGGGACCATTTTGCCCCTCCTGCAGCCCTGGGGACCGCCACCTCTCTGGGGCTTTTCTCAAAGACCATGTTAGGTCATACAGCCCCCCGCAGCCCTGAGGACCACCACCTCCCCGGAGCGTTCATCCAAATCAATGTGGGAGGACCGCACAGCCCCCAGCATCTCTGGGGACTGCCCCTTCCACTGGGCTTTGTCACAAGTCTATGCGGGGCCACACAGCCCCCCTGCACCCCTTGGGACCACTACATCCCCAGGGCTATATTTAAATAGAGCGTGAGGGTTCACAGCCTCCCCGTAGCCCCGGGGATCACCACCTCCCTGGGCCTATAATAAAAAGAATGAAAGGGGGTCCGTTTTGGACCCCATAGCTCCAGGGTTCACCACCACCCCCGGGGCTATGCTTGTTGGAGGGAGGCTGTGCGGCCCCCCTCGAGGAGCCACAGATGGCCCTGGAGACTGCTACCCCCCCAGGCCGGCTCCTGCTATGTCCTGGGGTGCCCACACCTGGGATGTAGCTGTTTGATTTTGCTTGGTGAGAACTTTGAAAGCTCCCACCAAGCAAAATCAAACAAAGCCCACTTTCTGCAAGACAGAGCTGTCAAACAGCTCTCCATTGCAGAAAGCAGAGTTTTCATCTGTCTACTTGCAAGCAAATATGCATGCTGGGATGACAGATGAAAACATTGCTCCTGCAAGCAGGGAGCTTCTATTCAAAGCAGATACCTGCTTGAAGGACCAGTGCTGGCTCCCACAGGATGTGGGGAGCAGACTAGGACTGTGGGAGCTTTGAGGCTCCCCCACGGTCCTGTCACTCTCTCTCTCTCTCTTCCATCCCATAATGGGATGGGAGAGAGAGTGAGAGAGAGAGATTGTCATTGCATCGTCTCTTATTGAAATGACTTCAAAGAGTTAAAATAGCAAGATGTTTGTTATGAAGGTTATAAGTAAGTTTTGATGTACTCCAGAACAGCGTCTCTTCTGGCCTACTGGTAAAGCTCTTAGATAGCTACACAGTAGATTGAAGGTTCAAGCCCCGTGTTACATGGTAGTGTCTCTGTTTATTTACTAGTGTTTTGAGCTTTAAACGTTCCGTGTGATAGGTCATTTATGTCCTTTTGTATTCATATTCTTTGGGTCGAATGTCAATGTCTGGATTCTGCAAACAAATGAGTTTCCTGTGGCCTAGTGGTTAAAGTCTCAGACCCCCATACCGAAGTTTGAAGGTTCCAGCCTAGATGTGTTTCTTATAATTTACCTGTGTTAATTTAATTTCAACTTCAAATATTTAAGGTTCATACTGAAAAGTGATCTCACTCTTTTAATTGACAAATACATTTTTATTTTCAATTTGTCCAGAAATATCTCATTCTAAGTATATCATTCATCAAAGCCTAATAAACTCTCTCTCTCCCTTTATCACACACCCACTCACATTCTCATGCACCCAGTCACAGACTCACTCAGACACTGACACACCCATTCACAGACCCACTCAGACACTGATGCACCCACTCACACACCCACTCAGAAGGTCACCTCCAGACAGGCACTCTCACACCTAGAGACACCCTCTCACACCTATTCTTACATCCAGAAAGACAGACCCTTCGACCATGTGCAGCGTGGAGTTGGGTGGTTATGTGCACGGCTGAAGGCCATGCGCGGCGGTGGTTGGATTAATTTAAAATAATTAAAATTACTTTATGTTAAATAAAAATTGAAATTCACTGAAAAAAACTACAGAGAAATTATATTTAGGCTAACATTTTACATGTACCAAAACATAGAAATGTACCTGTTAGTGTCATCTCAAGTAAATATTACTTTATGCCCTCAGGTAGGTATAACTTGCGCCCCCACCACGCACAGTTTTCTGCAAAATAATTTTACTGAAAATGTTACATGGATATTATCAATGATGTTCTGAAAGATGTCATGAGTGATGTATCATGTAGGGTGATTAGCAGTGCATGGCAAGGGGCGCGTGTTATAGCTACATTAAGGCACAAGTTATAGTTGCTTGCAATGACAACAGGTGAATTTCTATGGTTTGGTACATGTAAAATGTGAGCTTAACTATAAAGTCCCTGTAATCTTTGTTTTTTTTAAGTGACTTTATATATATATATATATATATATATATATATACACATTTCAAAAGTGACTCCTCCACTCATAAACAAACCTTGGCACTGCAATGGAATCGAGCAGTGATCACATTTTATTTAGATGGCCAAGAAAATGTCAACGGGTTTTGGCACCCAACGCACCTTGGTCACAACATTGTTTGTAAAACACTACACACTTTAAATACACCCCCATGCATTCATATAAATAGTGAAGACAGACAAAATTCCACTGGCTACAGGCAGCGCCATGTTGGAACCACTACCTGACGAGCCTTCAGTTGTCCTTAATTTATATATTATTTAGATTCACTGCTACAGTATGTCTCAATAAACATATTCATCAATCAATTACAAATTCCTCTGTCATGGATCGCCATTTCTTCTTCTACTAAGTACAATAAATACAAAACACTAATATCGAAATATGCAAATTGTAAATGAACAACAATCACTGACCGCCATTCTTGCTCCTTCATGACCTAGATCACAGCATATTATATGAATTATAACCGACCGCCATTGAAAATCACCCCTTTTAACAATTCAAAACATATTTTGCGATCCAATCACTTTTACTATTATTAATTGGGCCCTAGTGTGCTCTAATTATTCCATTACCCAATATAACCATTTTACTGAATTACTCACTTAACAACCTTTTATTTTTAATATATCCGGCTTTATTAGTTCCCACAGATGAACTTCTTCACCTAAGCATTGATGGCATCATGTCCATATCTCTTTTTGTTTATCCTGCCTGTCAGTTCTACCCCGGTAGAATACACATATACATATGTTAAATCCTCTTTAAACCATGTTATTAACCAATAAACAAACTATAAACAGCAGCTCGGCGGACCTCCAACCCCAGATTTTACTCAAAGGTGAACATACATATCTTCATCTGTATTCAACCCTAATGGCTCTTTTGCATCCAACTCTAATATGCACCTCCAATCCAACCCCATAACTCTTTCTCTCTATCACCTCCTCTCAGTCTCTATGTTACATAGTCTATTACTCTGTATGTCAAAAGTGTATGGTCACCCCCATGTATCTTATGAAAATGCTGCGCAACCTGATAGGTAAAATCATTGTTTTTTATTACTCTCTATTGCTGGAGTACATGTTAGTGCACTGGTAGAATCGTACTCCCTAGATACACCTTGGGATACATGCATGACAGCATATAAACTGCATACTCAGTTTTGCAGTTCATGGACTTGACTATCCTTATTGTTTTCCTCAAAGGTGATTGGAACTCTATCATATTCTGTCTGTTTTCACAGGCTTTGCACCTCTGACACTTATGGAAGCCCAATACAGGCTTTAGCCACGATTGTTTTTTGGCTGTCACTGCACTTTTCATCAAAGTAATTGCCAATGCTTGACCAGTGCCTTCCTCACTTGTGCATGTCTTGTATTGTAAGTAGTAATTAATCTTACTATATTCTCTTCTTCAATTTCATTATTTCCGCTTTTGTTCTCGACCTCAAAAAGGATTGCTTCTCTCTCCACCTTGGAAACTCTATATTTGGCTATTGCCAGAATCCTTTCTGCGTACCCTCTCGCTCGCAGACTAGATTTCATATCTGCTTGTATTGACTTAAACTGGGATTGGGTACTACGTAAGCATTTCACCCTTCATAATTCACCATATGGAATACTATGCTTTAGGACTGCAGGGTGAAATCTTTGGGCATGTAGTGTGCTGTTCCCTGCTGTAGGCTTCCTGAACACTGTCTCTAGATTGTTGCACATCAACCCTAAGATCTAGAAAGTCCAGCTGGGTTTGACTTATAGTACTTGTAAATGTAATTTCAACTTATTCTTATTTATGATGTCTACAAATTGTCTAGCTGATATTTCA
Source organism: Pleurodeles waltl (assembly GCF_031143425.1). NCBI lineage: Eukaryota > Metazoa > Chordata > Amphibia > Caudata > Salamandridae > Pleurodeles > Pleurodeles waltl. The sequence continues at coordinate 1,062,686,826 of NC_090448.1, read as the reverse complement.
TCTCCTCGCCATAGAACAAACAAGTCATCAATATATCTCACCCAAACTAAGATTCTACATGTCCATTGGTCCATGTATGTGCTGTGTAGGACTGGCTTCTTCCACCAGACCATATGCAAATTCGCATAGCTAGGGGCGAAGCAGGTGCCCATCGCTGTCCCCTCTCTTATTGGAACAACTCTCTAATGAACATAAAAATGTTATATGTCAAACATCAATCTGTCATTTCAAATACCATCACATTATGTGCATAGAACTTCAACGGTCTCACTGCTCTCAGCCCATCCTAATGATGTATGCTCGTATACAGGGTGGATGCATCTAAAGCCATCATAGCAATGACTTCTTCCTGGGAAACATCAAAGATCTTTTAAAAAAAAAAAAATGTATCCTTGATGTATGATGGAAGAGTTTTAACAAGAGGCTGCAGGAAATGGTCTATGTATATTGAGGCCTTCTCAAACAAGCTGCCTATGGCTCATATGATCGGTCTTCCTGGGAGATTAACTGGATTTTTATGCACTTTCTGAATCACATAAAACATTGTTATCAATGGCTCTTCTATTTTCAGGAAGCTACATTCCTCCTAACTTAGCAATTCGGATTCCTTCCACTTACTCAATTTTTCAAAAAAATCACCCTTAACTTTATCAAACATGATTTTAGTAATTTAACATAACACTGAGGATCACCCAATTGCTTATATGCCTCTGCCCTATGCATTGACTTACTCCAAAGTACCGCATTCCCCCCTTTATTAAAGGCACTGACCACACACTCCTCATTTCTAGTCCATTTTCCCATAACTCATTTGAATTTTTTGTCCTCTTTGATATAACGTATGCCCTTTCCACATGACTTTTGAAAATTATTTTATAAAATGTAACAATAACCAACCAAACAACTTAAAACCAAATTCATGCCATCACATAAAATAAACACAACACATAATTCCCCATAACAATTACATAAACATAACATAAACAATATAATATGGTATTTCCCACCCACAATAAAAGTAAGAAATAAAACTTATTGCTGTGTAGCTTCAGCCCTTTTTCCATCCCCACCTAACAAAACAACAGTAATTCACAAAAAGGTAACAAAAATTGTTCCAAAAAGCCCCCAAAAATGCGAAAAATATAAACAATCCAAAAGAAATCCCTCAAAACAATCCAAACTCTGTAGGTACTGTTAAAAAATCTGAAAAATCATTTTTTTTAAAAAGAAACTCTCCAGGAAACCTGAAATGACGGAAACCCAAGTAAAAACATTATGGTTTATCATAAACTGATTTCCTTTAAAAAAAGATTGTAAACTTCAAATTCCCATCGAAATTGTTCATAGACAAAAGCAACCTGTAAAAAAAAAAAAACATGCTAAAGACCGACACATGTAATACATTACAGACTCCAATATATATAGAAATGAAAATATATATCAAAACAAATCCCTTTCAGGGATAAATTATGCAAAAATGATTAGAGAACTCTGGGCAGTTCCCAAGTTTAGATTTGCTCACTTCAAATGTCTGTTTATCTAGCAAAGTTTTTAAGCATTGCATCAGCACAGTGCTATCCACGCCGAGCTAGACAAACAGACTTTTGAGGTGAGCAAATCTAGAGTGTCGCTGGTGTTGCAGGTTGCTCCTTACTAGAGCTGCTCTCCACCTAAACTTGGGAACTACCCAGAGTTTTCTATTCTTTTTTTGCATGAATATATATATACATATATATATATATATATATACATTTTTTAAATAAACAATTGGAAACAATTGTACAGCTGCACTCCAGGAAAGTTTGTACAGTGGTGATAGTTGGTGTTATACATGACTGAATTAAAAAGCACACAAACGTTCCTGGAGTGCAGCAGTACAATTGTTTCCAATTATTTGTTTGAAAAATATTAAAGAGGAAAGGTCCATTCATTACGTCTGCACCAGCATAAAATGCACGCCACAATGAGGACCATTTTATTACAATATACATATATGCATATATATATACACACACTCCTTGCATCCACCTGTCAGAGATGCCAGAGACACCACCTTGCTGTACTGTGTATTTTGTTCACCCAATTCAGTCCAAACTGACGTGGTTCAGCCGTCGCCTTGATCACAATCGATTGACACAGGAAATTGCGTGCTATATACATATGAGTGTATAACTAACATCAAAAATGGACTAAGCCGGAAAAATAGTAACCGCAATACTATAAATGGTTGCCATGTTATAAAGGTCAAATCTACAACTATAATACTGAGTATTGCACATTAGATCACTAATATTTATCCAAAACGGTGCCAGTGTATACAGCCATTCACATAAATCAATGTAATATACAATGTCCCGCACACTGCCGTGCTGATGAACCGGCATTGACAACAGTCTCACTTTGATGTTAATGAGCCACTACACGGAACGAAGTGGAACGTATCCACAGATTCCACCTGCAAAATGAACATAATTTTCTGACTAATATCGGGCACCCAGGATGCATTGTGGTTGCTGTAGTGTAAATCACAATTCGAGTCATTCACAAGGCGTGTGCCACAATGCCTAGTTCCTTAAAATATAAAAAAAAATGCATAAATATCCTCATGTTTATAACAAGTGATAAATACTGTATGTCTCAAATGAGACTATACCAGTGATATGTATACAGCGTCCAAACCCATAAACAGTCCCAGTCATGCATGCCCATGGATACAGAACAGCCCACTTTAGAGGAGAAGAGATTGCAGGCTGAGTGATAGTCTATCTTACTCCTCAACTAATGCACACCGGACTAGTGTATGATAGAAATATACCATATGCGGCTCATGATGTGTATAGAGAGTCATACCCATGTGGGCAACTGGCCACACTAATCTTGGCACTATCATGCAGTGCTGTGCAAATTTCTATATCACAAATGGGTGGCTTAAGGGGAGAAATGGTGTTCACATTTGTGCAAATTTTATACTAAATTATACTCTGTATTTCACCCCAAAACTATTTGACTAGGATAATGACATGCGCTTCAACTTTTTCCATCTGTGAGGACACCTGTTCCTCCCACCAGCCCATGAACAAATTTGCACAGGTGGGGGCAAAGTAGGTGCCCATTGCCATGCCCTGCAGTTGATTGTACACCTGTTTTTTAAACATAAAGAAATAGTTGGTCGAGCCATACAAGATCATGTCTCGCAGCATCTCAGTGTGGCAAAATAGTGAAATGGAGTGTGCTCTAAGGAAGTATATCAGTGCCTGAAGGCCTACATCATGTTTGAGGCATGTGTACAGGCTCTCCACATCCATGGTGACCAAAGTATACTCTTCCTCAAAATGTATGTTTTCAATAAGTGTCAGGAAGTTTGTTGTATCCTTAATGTACGATGGTGAAGCATTTACCAATTACCTCAAGTAATAATTATATATTTTGAGGTATTCTCCAATGGGGAGACACTGACTGATACAATTGGCCACCCCAGAGGATTTACCAGGCCCTTGTTTAACTTTGGTAAGAAATAAAGTACAGGTACCCTGGGGTGATTACACTTAAGGTAGATGAATTCCTCCCATTCAAGGAATCCCCTGTCTTTCCAACCCTCCAGCATACCCCAAAAAGAATTTTTGGACATGTCAATTTCAGACCTGCTAGCCACAGTATAACATGTTGTATTATTGATCTGTCTAAGGCCTTCCTTCAAGTACTGTGTCATGCTCATAACCACCACATTCCTGCTCTTATCCGATTGCCGGATGACAATGGATGGATCATTCTGGAGAGATGACAATGCTAAAGCTTGAGCTTGTGTTAAATTGCTGCGTATATGATTCTCTGTCCTGTATATCAACCATTTAAATTCTTTAACTCAACATCTCTCAAAGACCTCAATCAAATCACACTGTAATGCAGGTAGGACGACTGATCTAGGTTTGAAACTAGTAGTGCAAGGATATATATATATATATATATATATATATATATATATATATATATATATATATATCATTTAATCATCAAAACATAATAACAATATACTATAACATAGCAGATTCATACATTACTCTAACAGTGTAAAAAATGCAACACAATAAAATATTGGGAAACAGTAACATAAACATATCTAAATATACCAAAAACTCATAAACAACAATATGCCCAAGTATCAAACATGCATCCTAAATTCCGCCACCTTCAAAAACCTTGGGAAAGGACTTCCGACAAACAGCAGCACTGAACCACAACTTGGTTCCTAGAAAATAGATTCAAAATAACACTAAAGAGACTAAAAAATTGAAGGAAGTGGTAAAACAAATGGTTGCCAAATAAAACTAAAAAAGACTAGACAGAAATGAATGGTAAATATTGTAAAATTGCTTAATGAATGTTAAAAGTACAAAATTATTGAAAATGACAAACATCTTAAACAAAGTTCTGGAAAATTGTGACAAAAAGCAAAGTATTCATTAAATATTACTTTAATAAAGAATATGTTGAAAAATTATTAAAAATATATTTTAAAAAGTTACAAAAATGCTAACAATTGTAAACAAGAACAAATGACATTTGAAAATTTACTTTATACAAATATATAAAAAATGATTTACTAGTGTTTTTCAAATTAAAAACTGTTTTATTTACTTGTCTTTATAATTATTTTGTTTTACTTAAGATATACATTTGTCAACATATTAGATTGAACAATAAATTAAAATAGTTAAAAATAACATTTAAAAAATATGTGTAACATCTTTTCATTACAATAATTGTGGGCAAGGTGGTCACATTTACTATTCCCACTCTGACCTAACCAACTTCTCACTCCAATTTAAACCAACTTGGGCAAGATGTTCAACACTAAAAGGGTGACATTTATTATTCCCACTCAAATTTAAATCAACTTGGAGAAGATGTTGGACATTAAGGGGGTAACATTTACTATTACCACTTCAAACTAAACCAATTTCAGGGAAGGCATTGGACAATAAAGAGGTAACATTAACTATTCTCACTCCAAACAAGACCAATTTCAGGGAAGGCATTGGACACTAAAGAGGAAACCTTTACTATTCCCATCCCAATCTAAACCGACCCGGAGAAGGTGTTGGGTACTAAAGGGGTAACATTTAATGTTCCCCCTCTAATCTAAACCAACTTGAGAAAGGTGTTGGACACTAAAGGGATGACATTTACTATTTCCACCCCAATCTAAACCAACCTGGGTAAGGTGTTGGACACTAAAGAGGTAACATTTACTATTCTCCCTCCGATCTAAATCAACTAGGAGATGGTGTTCGACCCTGAACGGGTAAAATTTACTATTCCCATTTGAATTTAAACCAACTTGGGGAAGGTGTTTGACATTAAAGGGGTACCATTAACTATTCCCACTCCAAACTAAACCAATTTCAGGAAAGGCACTCAACACACAATGCGGTAACATTTACTATTCCCACAACAATCTCCACCAGCTTGGAGAAAGTGCTGGATACTGAAGGGGTGACATTCATTATTCCCATTTTAGTCTAAATGAACTTGGGTAAGGTGTTGGACAATAAAGCGGTAACATTTACAATCCCCACTCCAAACTAGACCAATTTCAGGGAAGGCATTGGACACTAAAGGGCAACATTTACCATTCCCACTCCAATCTAAACCAACTTGGAGAAGGTGTTGGATACTAAATGAGTGACATTTACTATTCAACCCCTTACAAAAACCAACTTAAAGAAGGTGTTGGACACTGAAGAGGTGACATTTACTATTCTCATTACAATCCAAGCCAACTGCGGGAAGGTGTTGGACACTAAAGGATGACATTCACTATTCCTACTCAAATATATATCAATTTGAGGGAAGGTGTTGGACAGTAAATAGTTCAAATTTGAAAGATTTAGGGGAATATTTATACCCCATTTGCTCTGCATTTGTGTCATTTTTTTTTATGCCAATTTGGCGCAAAACTAACTTCATATTTATATTTTGATGTTAGGCCCGTCTAACGTCACAATATTGCAGTTTGCACCATTTTTTATATGTGTGAGCCTACCTATGTCAATGAGATGCAAGGTAGGCGTTCCCATCTAAAAAATGGTGCTAACCCCATAGTCCATATGTATCCCCCGTGCTAATATGATGCATAGGTGGGAGGAGGGGCTAAATATGCACCATTATTTAGCGCTGGGTCAGACTAGGCATTAAGGGACCTGTGGACCTATTTCCATTGTTAAACACCATGGAATGGGTCCCCAGGTGCCCTCCTCAAGCCCCAAGAACACCCTAACCCTCACAAGAGGGACACCGGAAAATGGGAGACCCCATCCCAGGTAAGTAGTGTAAGTACAGGTAAGTCATTTGTTTATTAAAGTGCCATCAGGAGGCCAACTTGGGGCCCTTTGCATGGCACAGGGTGCAATGGCCATGCCCAGGGGACACTGGTCCCCTGTGCTGGCCATTGGGGTTGTGGACATGACTCCTGTCTTTTTTAAGACAGGAATCATGTGGTATGGATGGTTTTGCATCAGAAATTGACGCTAGGCTGGTTAGAGGCATTTTTTTTTTTTACTCTAACCAGCCTAACATCATTTTTTGGTGCAAAACCCCCTTCTCCCATACCGCAAGCCCCACTCGGCAAACAACATTTATTTTTATACTAGCCCACCCTTTGCACCGGCTTGCGCCATTCCATAAATATGGCACCCTGCTGCTGTTCAGGAATAGTGGAAGCTGGTGCTAAACATTTTGGTGCAAAACTGCGTTAGTGCAATTTTGCACCAAAAAGTATAAATATGCCTCTTAGTTCTAAATAAAACTTTATACCTACAGTATTATAAAATAAGGCTGTTAAATACACAATTAAATCTACATATTCTCACATTTTTGTAAAATTATCGAAAATATTATATTAAAACATACTAATTTAAAGTACTAACCATTATATGAACAGCCTCACTGTAAAATTTAAAGTTAATTTATTAAATACTAAGATAAACTATTTTTTTACTAACATTCATAAACTTTCAAAAATACAGTTAGATAAAATTCAAAATACAAATTATCAATAATATGATTGAAAAAACATGTTTCTATTGGAAATATATATTTTTTTTTTGGATTGTTCAATTTCATGTTTGACCAATTTTCTATATAATTATAAACATTTCCTAGAAATAATCGAATAATTTTTAATTTAGACCTCAAAATAATTCCAAGTACACTACTTCATTGAAAATGGCAAAAATATTTTTTAAATGTTTAATTATTTACTTTTTTCATGAAAATATCATATCATTAAAATACACCCTAATTAAACCAAAAAACTAACAAATGTATTAATTTGCATATCTCAAAAATTATCAACTTAATATTTTATGTATAGAAATAATAAATTAAGGGCCAGATTATGAGTATGGTTGCCATAGGACTGCCATACTCACGGTGGTGGTCCAACCACCACATCCTTGGTAGTCCAACTGCCAGATTTGGATGCAAGTGGTCCGATTGCCGCAAGACCACCACAACCACCAGGATCAGAGATCCTGCGGTTGCAGCGGTGCGGAAAGCCATGGTCAAGCACGACAATGCTGATGTCGGCACCACCCTGCAGATCACGACTTGCCTTTTCAATGGACTTTTCATGGTGGGCATGCTGCCATGAAAAGGTCAGCAGAAAGGCAGAGACGGACCCAAGGGGCCCCTGCACCATCCATTACCATGTCGTAGGCAGTGCAGAGGCCCCTCAGTCAGCACAGTTGGAATGCACACTGTGTGCAATGGCAACAGTGTGCATTCTGAGTGTGCTGGTGGAGCAGACAGTGTAGCGCCATTTGCCTTGACTCTCCCTTAGAGCCAAAGCCAATGCCACCATGCTGTCTCTGCCATCCGGCCCCACAGGAACATCATAATATGGCAGAATGGAGGCCGACTGCTTCTCAACATCCTCACGGCCATTGTCTTAGTGGTCCGACAGTAGGACCAAGATTGCATTCGGGCCCTAATTTTTCCAGCTATAACTAATCTTAAATATCATTTTTTCCATTGATTTTGTATTTGTTTTATTTTTTTATAAATGGTTTCTAATACTATAATGTTATTATTATGCTAATTATTCTTAATGTTTGTGATACAGAGGTAGTTTCGAGGTTGGGGAAGGTTCATTATGAATGACAACATCATCTGCATAATTGTTTTACTTTCACTTGCATTTCCTAGAAAGTATTGCGGTACCTCTATACATTTTAAAGATTTACACCAAATAAGTACTTTTTTTAAATGTGGATTCATGGTTTCATGGCTGCTTACGTTTTTAATGGCATATGTGTTGCTATTGCAACTATAGATTGTGTTTGTTAACTATACAGGTACCACTATAGTATCGAGATACTACTGTGGTACTTGTGCAAAACATCATTGGCTTAGAAATCTGTCAATTGTAGAAAACAGGCAATGTATTCCCTTTATCCCCTTTCCAATTGATATCTTCAAAGGTGAAGGTTGTGCTCTTTGCAAGAGAGAAAATCTTCTGTTCAGACGCCCCCTTGTAGTTTTTAGAGAAATGCAATGGCTCAAGGAGAATATCATGTCCTGTTGGAAGAGGAGAAGCAAGAGGTGATATGAAGGATGGAAGAAACTAAAGGATTCTATTGTGTGGGAATTTTAGTCTCCTTGCCGTCTGGAGGGGAAAAGGTGAACTCCAAATTGGCAACCTGCAACCTATGCTGCAAAGTTATTTCCCATGGAAACATCAAACATTACTCATTCGGTATCTCAGGAATTAGACAACACCTGCAGGCAATTCATTCCACTAGGTTGACGCTTGGGGGAAGAAGGTGTCAGACGGAGATAGAAGAGGCCAACACAGGAAGACCAGCAGTGGTTGATCAACTACTACAACACCTTCACTACCAGCTTCACCCACCCACTGCATCTGTCCCACCAGTAGCACATTTTATTTTTTCTGGCCTGTTAGCAACCCTACCACCACTCCACCACCACCCACTGCATCTGTCCTGCCAGTAGCACATTTTACTTATTCTGGCCCACTAGCAACCCTATTTCCACTCCACCACCATCTGGTGCATCTGCCCCTCCATCAATACCTGTTTCTGGTACTGCAGTGCCAGTACATTTGTTGAGCCAGAATTCAGATGTTATGGAGCAGCTTGGTAGTATTGTAACACACTGTCATTGTTGTGGGAGAGTGAACCTTGACCATCCATTGTGTCATGGCTTCCAAATGTCTTCCCCAACAACCTTAGTTTTTCTTTTTTCCTTGGTTGTACACCTGTAGGCTCTTAACACTTTTGTTGTTGGTTGCTCATATTGACATTTAAAAAGATAAAAACTTCCAGGAAAAATCTGGGCCGGGCTCATTACCATGTTTCCACTGGGCTGACCGGGGGAAACATTCAGGTTTCTGCCGGTCAGACCAGTGGAAACAGTGTGGCGACATTGGCCTTGGCTCCACATGAAGCCGAGGCCAATGCTGTCACACAGAGGGGGTCTGCAGCACCCATAGCCGACAGTGGGTATTCTGAGGGTGCTGGGCAGTGGCACCCCTGCACTGCCCACGACATGGTCATGGGCAGCGCAGGGGCTCACCTGTGGCCCCCAGCACTACCTTTCTGCTAGCCTTTTCATGGCCTGGACCCCGCCATGAAAATGCTGGCAGAAAAAGGACTTGTGATCTGCACAGCGGTGCTGAACTCAGTGCCACCGTGGCTGACCACGTCTCTGACCGTCACCACCCAGCCGAAAACCGCAGAAATGTTCCTAGCAGTGGCAGCAGTCCTCTGGCAGTCCGACCACCAGGGTAGCAATTTGAAGGTCAGACCACCAAGGAGTGAGGCAGTCCCACCGCCAACATGAGTCTGGCGGTCTTAAGAGAGACAGATTTGCAAACTCATAATGAGGCCTTATCACACTCTCTCTCTCTCTCTCTCTATATATATATATATATATATATATATATATATATATATATATATATATTTATTTATTTATTTAATCTACTGGCAATCACCACTAGGTAGTTATAGTTAGGACAATGTTTCAATAGAAAAAGTGTTTTTTGACTTGCCTATATCTTTGGCACCATATGACGAATCTTCTTAAATTTTCCAAGAAAGTGTGCCGGTGATTCTTGTTGCACACAGAAAGTTTCTTTGTGATCTGTCAAATGAGGGGTGAGAAAAACGGTGCATCAAAAAGTTGCATTTCCCATGTTAATTCCCATAGGAGCTTTAGACATGACTACAGCCCGACCACTGGACGGAATTCCACCATATCTGTCAGAAAGCTAGCCTTTGGTACCCAGATAGTACTTTTGCTTACTTGGTACAAATCCATTCAGTAGTTTTGGAGATTTTTTTTTAAATAACCAAATAGTTTTGGAAATTTTAAAGCAAAAATAAATTTGTATATCTCTGGCCGCGATGACTTTGCAAAAAAAGATGAGCTTGTACAGGGAAATGCACCGCTCTTATTGGCTGCTAAAACTTCAAACCAGGAAGTGTTGGCAGCCATCTTGCAACTCAGCATCAGTCGAGTTCCACTACAAAATGTGAAAAAAAGGAAAAGGGGTCAGGGTAGTGACACACTGATCACTAAGCTCTGGTGGTGGAGTCCCAGAGAGACCTCTCCCCAGGCTAAAAATACTTTTTTAATAAAAATATTTCCACAAATGTGTGCTTGTTTCTGTGAGGCCCCTAGGTGCACATCTACACATATCACAACAGCATCTGCCACACAACAACATGTACCTGAGTTCTCCATGTAGCAACACAACATACACAACAATATCTATGTCATGTACAAGTGGTATACATACTGACACAGCCACATTGCCCACTGCACCTCCCTCTACCTCACCCAGCCAATCCCATAGAATACACATATACATGTTCTGACTGTCACACACAACTCAAGCACGACATAACAAGCACATGTCCCCTTGCAACGTGCACACATTTCAGCATAATTGACAAGTGTGAATGTTCCCTCATTCTGGTGCCAGAATTCATTTGGCAATGACAGTTGTTTATGTGTTCAATATGTGTTGCATACCAGTGTGTCCCCACCCGTGTATGCCCCACCTGTGTCCCAAACATATGCATGCCACAGTCTCTTGAACTGCTCTCCAGACTGTAATGTTTAAATGAACGAACTGTGCCTGTTTTGCCAGGCACTCCTTGTCTTTCGTTTTTTAAAATAAATTCCCATTCAAGCAACAGAGGGATGCAAATGTTTGTTTTTTGCAACATTTGCAGTGGTGTATGAAAAACTGTACAGCATCACCTAGTTTATAAATAATTTAATTTCAGGACAACAACTGGCAACAATTTATGTCATATATATTACTAAAATTAAAGTTAAAACATTTGCTGGGCAGAAGATATGCTTCACAAAGTTCAATGGACCCTTGGTTCTTAGTCACCATGTAATACAAATTTGGATGGAAATACAAGCTTCCACTTGACACTGTCACAATAAAGGCAATAATAATGCATTAAATATTATGGCATCTTGATTTCCAAGATCACGTTTCACAAAGGGAAATCTGGTGTTTACTTTTGTAGAAAAATGGCTAGCTTTTGCTAATTAGCTGCTTAAGTTGTTGCAGCAATGCTAATTTCCACATTAATACCTGCTGGACTTGTTCCTTTTTCGGTAGAGTCTACCCCAGATCATTGTCTTCTGTTGCTGGACCCATTTATGTTAACAATAAGACTCTGAGCCCTTTTTCCTTGCTAATCAGTGGTAAAGTGCTTATACTTTCTTCCTAAAATGGTACCTTTGGCATCTGCCTGATTAGTATATTTAATTTAATTGCATGTCCCTAGTAAAGAGTACACGTGTATCCAGGGCCTGTAAATGAAATGACACTTGTGGGCCTACAGCGCTCATTGTGCCACCCACTAAAGTAGCAGTTTAAAATATGTCACAGGTCTGCCGCTATAGCCTGAAGAGCAGTTTTAAACTGCAAGTTTCACCTGGTGAAATACACATTTTGCCAGGCATAAACCTTCTGCTTTAATATTTATAAGTCACCTCTAAGGTAGGCCCTAAAGGCTCATAGGACAGAGTGGATAGTATTTTAAAGGTAGGGTATGTGTACTTAAGTTTTACTTATGAATGAAAAACTACTAAAGTCATTTTTCACTATTGTAACGTCTATAGCTCCTGTTGACTAACACTTGAAACTTATTACATTCAATAAGTGAAATCTTTGGATTGGGAACAGATATAAATCTACTGTTTACAGTCAAATGAATTGTAATGCACAATCCTATGAACGGTGAAGGCAGAATTTATGTTGTAATCCTGAAAATGCCACATTTAAAAACCTACTATTATGTTTGTGCCTCCTGCCATTCTCCTGGGTCACATGGTTATGAATGATTCTGCTGTTGGGGTTTGTGTATTCCACCAAGACAGTGGCACAAAGAGGACTATAGATGGACAGGATGGGTTGAGCCCAGTTCAACTTGCACTTCAAAGGGCTTATCTTCGGCACACACAAAGGAACCTAACACTAGACGTTTGTCTTGGGGCCTTCACAGGGGAACAGTAAAACTTTCCAGAACAAGATGTGGAGGTAGGGCAGGGTGTTCCTCCACACACAAGAGCAGGCCCAAACTATAAATATTGGAACTCCAGAGCCACTCTTTAGAACACTCCAGTACTGGTGGCATTGCAGAAGAAGGACTGCCCTGCTATCATAGGACTGCCCTTCTGCTTGAGAACTGACTTCCTGTCTGATAAGGAAGACTGGACCTGCTTACCTTCATCCCAGGCTTACCTGAGTGACTCCAAAGGTCAGTTGGCTGACCCCCTGTTTGAGCGGCAGGGACGTAATAAGCTGCAGGGGCCTCCCTGCAACTACCCAGCTGACCTACTGCAAGTGGACCTGCCTGGACCTGCAATTGGATGTACTTGAGCTCTGCTGGCCCATGCTGGAATGAGTTCCTGATCCTCAAGTGGAGCCCGCTGGTCCTGGACCCTTGGCTGGCATGAGTCTGAGCTCCTCCCAAGAAAAAAAGGTGAATTCCTAAAGTCTATCCTCTTTGCAACCATGACCGGGCACCTTTGCACCGAGACTCTGCCACCTACAATGACCACCAACATGGTGTGATGGAGACCCGCTCTTCATCTTATAGTGAATGCTAGCGGCGACTGGCAACATGAGAGTTGCACTTTGCGCTACTGCAACATTGCCTGTGGTGCCTGTGGTGCTCGCCAATGCGAAGCTCCAACAACCATCCACACCTCCCAACTGGCTAACTGTGATACAGGGATGACAGTCCCCACAGCTAGGCCTGCTCTTCGAGGTACAGAGATGCCCATCCACGACAATCTCCCTGCTCCTTGCATCCTCCTCCACTGCAAATAGGGCACTTTGCACCGGACTTTAAGAAGGTAACTCTTTTAGCAGGCCTAACCTAGTCCCTTCATCAGGCCCGCACTCCATCAGAGTCAGCTTGAACTTGTGACATTTTTCCCCAGTCTATCACAACCAGATGTCTGTGTGTGCCACTTCATGCTTTTAAATGCTATATTTACCTAAAAAATGGAAATTGAATACCACTGGTTCTTCTGGTTGTATATGTGTTAGTCTGGTATCATTTTATTTATTAAAATTGGCTTTACACATTGCCCCTAAGTTAAGCCTGACTGCCTTGCTTTAGACTACCAGAGTGTTAAGAACAGGTTAGTTTAGTGACTGTTGTGGTTCAGCACAACAAGGAGTGTGGATGTTGCCTAAGTGGAGCTTCCAAAATCCACAACCAATAACCTAATTTCATACAACTCCTTGTCCCATAAAACAACTGCTGGAATATTCCAGTCATTTTCCAGCTATTGGGGCCATAGTGTTCTTCTCCTCTGCAGCACCAGTGTACAAAGCTAAAATCTGCAAAAATTCATGCTTGGCTTGGTTAATTATTTTAAGTGTTAAAACATGAGGAAATGCATAGGAAAACTGGATAACTTTGCAACCCTCATGAAACTTCATGGGTGGTTCGCGGGTCAGGAACTTTCATAGCCTTAGTAGTAGGAGTGTCTTATCTGTTCCCTAGAAATTGCTTCTGCTATGCTGTTTTAGGTTTGGCTACATGCAGTTTTAAGGTTCAGAAATCTCATGCCATAAATTATTTAAAAAGAAACAAAGGAGGATATAGAGAGTGGGCTTTAAGTCAGCCCATTTTAACATTGGCTTTCATGTGGTTTCATGCGTTGTCATTGTTCAGAGGAGATGTCCATCAAGTTCATGGCATTTTGAGGACGTTACACTGTCCTATTTTAGTTCCCATTAGATTTTGGTGATAAGACATCAAGTTGTCCTTTTGTAAGACTAGAGATGTTACATTATATGTAGCTTTTAATTAATAATTAGTTTTGTTCTCTGATGTATTTAATTGGGTGACACAATGACACAACATAAAACACCCTAATATAACAGAACAAAGAACAGCATGAAACAACATACCACACAATAATTTACAACAACTTCACAGAAAATAACGAACTGTAGCATAGATGACACAACCTCATGCCATGTTATATTATAACAAAAAAACAAAAAAACACAAATGATGAGTTTGATTTGCTCTGCATTTTGTACATTATCTGTTGTTTTTGCATTTGTTTCCCCCAAGTGGGAAGGGCATGCCCAGACGTGGGTCCGTGCTTGCTGTGCCTCCAGATTCAAGCTAGCCTGGTTGATGAAGGGTGATACCCTGAAACCGGTCCCAGGATGCTTGTTTCTGGTCCAGGTAAGACGTGGCCTGGCAGTTCGGGATGGACTGGTCCCATGGGGAACAGGGTGAAGACTGATATGCATATGGCTGGGTCCAGACTGGAATGGCATGGCAAGCAAAAAAACGGATGGATTAAACCCAGATCTGTGACTGGGGGTGAATATTTGATTTGGTCTGTATTCCGTCCATCAACTGTTGTTTTTTCACGTTAAAATATAACAGCATAGCACAACATGATACAGCGAGTAGATTAAAAAAAAATGACACACAATTGTACACTCTTAAATAACACATCATGGCACAGCATATCCCAGCATACCATAACATACAACAGAACAGCAAGACATAACATAATACACCCTATCATACCACAGCATACCACTACAGAACACAGCCTATTATAGTAAAGGATAACATAACAGCAACTACACAATACATCATAATACACCTTAGTGTATATATTATAGCATACCTCATTACATTACACATCACGCTATGAAATCACATCATATCACATCATAAAATAAATATGCCATAGCACAGAAGAACATTACAAAATATTTTACATATTACAGCAAAGCACAGCAGAGCACAATATAACACACCTAGCACAATGGGAATAGCAACACAGCATAACACAACACATCAACACACTGTAACATAACACAGCATGGGGCTGCAGGACACAACAAAACACACCACATCAAAGCTAAACAACACAGCATAGGTAAGTGGGACTCAACATAGTGCACCCTACCATAGCAAAGCAGAATACAACATAGCAGAATACCACATAACATAGCACATTCTAGGATAGCAAGATGTAATTTAACCCCAAGGTGCCTGGGGCGAGGTGGTCTCATCCTCGGCCATTGTTCCCGTGTCCCAGGGACGAGACCAGATTGTCCTGTACCCGGCCCACGGGGGGAGTGCTAGCGCTCCCCCCTCCGGGCCCCCCACCCATACCCTCTCCTGTCAGGGATGGAATGGGAATTGCTTCTCCTTCCACCCCGACCCCTCCATCCCCCCAGGGACATCTGATGACGTAAGTGTGCATTGCACGCTGGCCTCATCAGAAGTCAACTCTCTTCCAGCGTGATCCGGAAGAGAAATGCAAGCAGGTTGTGGGGGGCAGAAACCACTAGACGCCAGGGATTTTTTTTTTCTTGTTTTTGACATGTGAGGAGTGACCCCTTAGGCAAGGATCACTCCCTGGGGGAAAATTATTTTTAGGCCATTTCTGTCCCCCTTGGGGGAAGATCAGCCTATTTTTATTAGGCCAATCTGCCCCCAGGGGGGCAGAAACCACTAGATACTAGGGATTTATTTATGTTAGTCAGTTTCACACAAGGGGGGTGACCCCTTAGGCAAGGGTCACTCCCCTGGGTGGGCAAATTTATTTTAGGCCATTTCTGCTCCCTATTTTAATTAGGCCAATCTGCCCCCATTGGGGGCGGAAACCACTTAGCACCAGGTATTTTAGAATTTTTTTATTTTTTACAGATGGGGAGCAGAAACTAATTAGGCACCAGAGATTGCTATGAGTGTGTTTTGTTTCAGGGGGAAGCCGCTTGGGCAAGCGTCGCTCCTCATGGGGGCACATTACTGTTGGCCATTTCTGCCCCCCTTGGGGGCAGAGCGGACTATTTTTGTAAGGCCCATCTGCCACCAAAGGGGGAAGAAAGCCCACCAGAGAACAGGGAAGATTTTTATATTAAAAAAAGAGGGTGAGGGTATGGCCATACCCCCACCCCAAATAAATGGGGACAAAGTTGTTCTGCCCGCCGGTGGGCAGATGAGGCAATTATCCCCGAACCACTCCCCGGGAGGGCCGAAAGCCTACTAGGTGCCAGGGAATTAAAAAAAACAAAATAGTGTGCTGGTGCCTACCAACTAGTATGGGCAAGGTTGTGCCTCCAACTCATCTGAAGGGATAACAGTCTTTCAGCTCTCCCCCCGCACACTAAAACATCCTATCCCACTGCAAGCAAGAGGACATTTGATAATTTTCGGTTTTGGAATTACATTTGAGAGCTTGTCTAACTATCTAAATCGTCCCACTTGGAATGTCGAGGGCTGCACTTTTTGGACTTTGGTATGCTGCCATCTAGAAAAATCTACGAGACCTGGACACATCTGAAAAGTAAACTTCTGATGGATACAACTACCTGTGGATTCCTCACCTAATGAATACTCCCATGGCGCCAGCATTCGACGGAAATCTTCTTACTAGTCTCTGCACGTCGACGAGGACGTCACTCTAGCCCACGCGACGCCGTCTGACGTCATACAGGCAATAAGAGGTCCTCGCCGACGTGCCGATGACAGTTCCCTTTTTTCCGTGCATTCGAAACGGTTATCTTCGAGGGAGCAACTGTTACCTTCGTGGTTACAGTGTATTGTCTGCTGCGTAGTCTTCTCTGCGGTAATAATGTCTCAGAGGAAGTCGGGTTTCAAGCCCTGTCGAGAGTGTGGGGGCAAGATGTCAGTTACAGATCCTCACTCCGACTGTCTATGGTGTTTGAGCTCCGACCACGACGTCTCGACTTGCGATTCATGTCAACACATGAATCCGAAGGCCCTCAAAGAGCGTGAGGCCAAGTTGTTCATGGCAAAGTCAAAGAAGAAGGAGAAACATCATAAGAAGTCTTCTTCGCCAAGGTCTCACCGGCGTCATCGAGACTCCCGGCGCCGTAGAGACTCACGACGTCATTCCAGCAAGGAGTCTCGTTCGAGGTCACCTTCGGCTCGGCGTCGGAGGACTTGGGAGGTCAGCCCCACGGTCACGCCGCATCCATCGACGCCGTTGCCCTCTCCGGCGTCACCGACTTCGCCTGGTCAGGCGTCGGTGATTGAGGTGGTGCAGCCTCTTGTGTTTTCTCCGGCGTCGCAGACGTCGAGGCCGGCGTCGGGGTCGCCTTCGATCCAGGCACCCCAGTATCCGGCTTTTCCCACTCCTGGAGCCGATAGTACAGCGTTTCTTAATGCGATGTATACCATCTTTCAGCAGATGGCTCCAGGAGCTGCTCCGGCTGGTCCTTCGGGGCCCTTGGCCTTTTCGTTGGGTGATCCTGCGCCTCTTCGGCCGGCACCCTTTATGCCCTTTCTCCCTTTTGGGAATGTGGGCTCGGCGCCGGTGCCGGCGTCGGTGGCCGCTCCGGTGGCTTCGGATGTTTCGGCCCCGGAGGTTGCCCTTCCGTCGAAGTCAGGATTTTGCCCTGTGACTCCGGTTGGTCCATCGGCTCCAAGACCTCGTCCTCCGGCTCCTACCTCGGCGCCGAAGCTGCCTGTGGCGCCGGACGCGGCGTCAGATGCTTCTGGAGATCGGCGCCGTTCTTCGACGTCGGCGGAGGCCATGTCGACTCCGCGTATCGAGGAGAGACTTCATTCGAGGAGGCGTGCTCTCCTTCTTTTAGAAGAGCAGGAGTACCAGCGAGTCTTAGAGGAGGGAGAGATTGAGGACTTTGGAGACGGACTACATGGTCTGGATACAGCCAGTGGGCTGGACACTTCCCCTGAGTGGGACCTTTCATCTCCAGGGGAATATACGGAGGAGGCTGCTTCCTTTCATGCTGTGGTGAGGAAGGCAGCGAGCTTTTTGGACCTGCCTTTGCCGGTGGCAGAGGCGAAGCAGAATTTGCTGACAGAGGTATTGCATCCGGCCTCTGCTGCAGCTGAGCGTCTCTTGCCATTTAATGAGGCTTTGCTGGATCCGGTGTTGGAGGTGTGGAAGAAGCCGGTGTCTTCCTCAGCCGTTCATAGGGCTGTGGCCAGGAGGTATCGAGCTGCACCATCTGACCCTGGCTTTCTCTCTAGACACCCTACGCCGGAGAGCTTGGTGGTGCAAGCCTCCTGTTCCTCAAAGTCAGCGCCTGGTTCCTTCCCGTCGGTGCCTGGAGACAGAGACTCCAAGAAACTGGATGCGCAGTCCAAGAAAATATTTTCGTCATGCAGTTTGGCGTTGAAGGCCACCAACGCAACGTGCATTCTGGGGAGGTACATCCATGCTCTGATGGATGATATTTCGTCTTCATTTACGGAGCTCCCCCAGGGTCTCTTGGATGTGGTCTCGGACGCCCAGGCTGCCGCGACCCAGATTATCCAGTCTGGGCTGGACACGACCGACTCGGTGGCCAGGGCGATGGGCACGGCTGTGGTGGCAAGAAGACAGACCTGGCTCCGAAACTCAGGGTTTTCTGCGGATGTGCAGTCGACCCTGCTGGACCTCCCGTTTGATGGGGACAGACTGTTTGGAGCCAAGGCAGATTTGGCCTTGGAACGATTTAAGGAGAGCAGAGCCACAGCCAAATCGTTAGGACTGCAAGCTCCTTCTTCCTCTGCCTCTTCTAGATTTTTCAGGAGGTTTCGGGGATTTGGGCGTGGCTCTTCTTCCTCTTCCTTTCGGGGGAGGTTCCAGCAACCCGCCTCTTCCCTCCCCTATAGGTCATTTAGAGGGAGGGGGAGGGGTGGGGCCCGTACCAGAGGAGCCTCTCAACAGCACTCTGCCTCTTCCTCGTCCTCTGGAGGGGTGCAGCAGGGGAAGCAGCCTTAGGCTTCCACCGTTTCCCACTCACTCCTCTCCTGTAGGGGGAAGATTACGGCATTTTCTCCACAAGTGGAAGTCTATCACAACGGACACTTGGGTTCTCGGCATTGTGGGGAAAGGCTACGCCCTTCCCTTACGGGAGTTCCCGCCCCTCATCCCGCCCCGCCCATCTTATTGTTCAGAAGAACACCTCCTGTTGCTAGAACAGGAGGTTCAAGTCCTCCTTTCAAAGGGCGCAGTAGAGTTGGTCCCAGAGCAGGAAAAGGGTCGAGGTTGTTACTCAAGATACTTCCTGATTCCCAAAAAGGATGGTCAGTTGAGACCAATCCTGGATCTGAGGATCTTGAATTGGTTCCTCAAACAGGAAAAGTTCAAGATGCTGACCCTAGCACAGGTGCTTTTGGCGTTGAACAAGGAAGATTGGATGGTGTCTGTCGACTTGCAGGATGCTTACTTTCATATCCCGATACTCAAGTCGCACAGGAAGTATCTCCGGTTTGTGGTAGGGTCGCAGCACTATCAGTTTGCGGTCCTCCCGTTTGGTCTTACTTCAGCACCTCGAGTCTTCACAAAGGTGATGTCAGTGGTTGCGGCGGAGCTCAGAAGGAAGGGGATAGCAGTATTCCCTTACTTGGACGATTGGTTGATCAAAGCCAAGTCCCCGGAGCTTGTGTCGCATCATCTGCAGTCAACAACCCAGTTGTTGTTCGACCTGGGCTTTTCGGTGAACGTGCCCAAATCTCACCTGGAGCCCTCTCAGCGCCTCCTGTTCATAGGGGCAGTACTGGATACAACATTGAGTCGAGCCTTTCCTCCGCCTCAGCGGATTCAAGATATTCAGGAATTGGTTCCAATGTTTCGAAATGGAGCGGTAGTTCCAGTCCTCAAGGTCCTTCGTCTGCTCGGTCTGTTCGCCTCCTGCATTCTGTTGGTCACGCATGCTCGCTGGCACATGAGGGCTCTTCAGTGGTGCCTCCGAAGGCAGTGGTCTCAACACAAAGGGGATCTAGAGAGTACTGTCAAGATCTCCAGAGATGCTGCTGTGGATTTGAAGTGGTGGATTGCAAGCAACAATCTTTCACAAGGAAAGCCGTTCCAGCAGTCGCCACCAGTGGCCACAGTCATAACGGATGCTTCCACTCTAGGGTGGGGAGCTCATCTGGGGGATCTGGAGATCAAAGGTCTTTGGTCTCCAGAGGAACAGATGTTTCACATCAATCTGTTAGAGTTACGGGCTGTACGTCTGGCTCTCAAGGCCTTCCTCCCTTCCCTTCGTGGTCAGTCGGTACAGGTCCTAACGGACAATACTACCACGATGTGGTACATAAACAAGCAGGGAGGAGTGGGGTCGTACCTTCTCTGCAGAGAAGCTCTTTGACTATGGTCCTGGGCAAAGGACCATCAGATTTGCTTGATAGCAAACCATCTGGCCGGAGTCTTGAACGTGCGTGCGGACAGTCTCAGTCGCCAATTCTCGGCAGACCACGAGTGGCGTCTCCATCCAGATCAAGTCCGTTTAATCTTCCAGAGGTGGGGGTTTCCTCGGGTAGATCTGTTTGCCACTCGAGAGAACGCGCATTGTCCGTTATTCTGCAGCCTCCAGTATCCGATGCAGGGAGCGTTGGGGGACGCGTTTCAAATAACCTGGTGCGACCAGTTGCTTTACGCGTTTCCCCCCATACCCTTGATTCCTCGAGTGTTGAGGAAAATTCGCCAAGACCGGGCCCAAGTCATCTTAATAGCTCCGGATTGGCCAAGGAGGGTATGGTACTCCGACCTTCTCCAACTCTCACTGTGCCCTCCGCTCCGTCTCCCTCTCAGGGCAGACCTCCTCTCGCAGTCGCAGGGGCAGGTTTTACACCCCAACCTCCAGAGTCTGCACCTACATGCTTGGAGATTGAACGGGGCAACCTGAGTTCCTTCTCTCTCCCGCCTGATGTAGTGGATGTTATCTTAGCGGCCAGGCGACACTCCACTAAATCTATCTACGCTAATAGGTGGTCTAAATTTGTTATGTGGTGTGGAGAGAGACAGATTGATCCCTTACATGCTCATCTGTCACATGTTTTGTCTTTTGCACTGTCTCTAGCGCAGAAAGGTTGTGCAGTGGCTACCATTAAGGGTTATTTGTCGGCCTTGTCAGCCTTCATTTGTCTTCCAGACCAACCATCGTTATTTAAATCCCCTATTGTTCTCAGATTCTTGAAAGGTCTTCTGAATCAATATCCTCCAAAACCATTCGTTATGCCTCAATGGGATTTGTCCTTGGTCCTGACTTTCCTTATGGGGTCCCCTTTTGAGCCTATGCATTCTTGCCCCTTAAGGTATTTGGGTATTAAAACAGTATTCCTGGTAGCTATAACATCTGCAAGGAGAGTGAGTGAGTTGCAGGCCTTATCGGTTAAACCCCCTTATATAACGTTTTATGGGGATAAGGTGGTGTTGAGGACCAAGGCTGCTTTCCTTCCGAAGGTTGTTTCACCCTTCCATTTGGCTCAGACAATCACTTTGTCCACGTTTTATCCTCCGCCTCATCCTTCAAAGGAGGAAGAAAGACTACATCGCCTGGACCCAAAAAGGGCGTTGAGCTTCTATATCGACAGAATGAAGGATATCAGGCTGGAGGATCAGCTGTTTGTCGGATACGTGGGCAAGAGGAGAGGAAAGGCAGTCCACAAGAGAACACTCTCCAGGTGGGTTGTTCTTTGCATTAAAATCTGTTACTCTTTGGCAAAGAAGGATCCGCCTGAGGGCATTAGAGCTCACTCCACCAGAGCTAAGTCGGCCTCTTCGGCCTTGGCCAGGGGTGTTCCTGTGGTCGACATCTGCAAGGCCGCAACTTGGTCGTCCCTTCACACTTTTGTGAAACATTACTGTTTGGACTCTGAGGTCAGAAGGGACGGTCATTTTGCACGGTCAGTGCTGCAGGATTTCTTGGTTTGACCATTTAGGCACCCACCGCCGGGCGTGGTACTGCTTTGGGACTCTATTCATTAGGTGAGGAATCCACAGGTAGTTGTATCCATCAGAAGAACGAGTTACTTACCTTCGGTAACGACTTTTCTGGTGGATACATTAGCTACCTGTGGATTCCTCACGGTCCCACCCGCCTCCCCGTTGCCTTTTTGGTCTCTCCAAGCAATCCTTGAGTGTGCTCCTTTTGGTCTTCAAAGTTGCAATACATTTTGCATATATGATATTTGTATATATGTGTATATTTATATATAAATCTATATATATTGTGTATATACATGATTCGTATGTATAAATATTTTTATTTGTTTAAAAAAAAAAAAGAAAAAAAAAAAAAAAAAAGAAGGTTCTATTAAATCTACAGCTATTTTATTGCAATGTTGTGTGATTTACAATATTAAGAGATGTTGCTTTGCTCTTTCATTACATTGGGTTATTGTTATTCTCATGCACGTAAAAAATGTTGGTACTGTCATCGGCACGTCGGCGAGGACCTCTTATTGCCTGTATGACGTCAGACGGCGTCGCGTGGGCTAGAGTGACGTCCTCGTCGACGTGCAGAGACTAGTAAGAAGATTTCCGTCGAATGCTGGCGCCATGGGAGTATTCATTAGGTGAGGAATCCACAGGTAGCTAATGTATCCACCAGAAAAGTCGTTACCGAAGGTAAGTAACTCGTTCATCTGGGTGAGTCCAGGGTGGTGTGCTTCCATTCCCCCCACAGCATTTTCTTACCCACAATGCCCTGCAAACCTCCAACTTTACTTTAAATCACACATTTTTATCATATTTTTGCTATGGAACCATTCGGAATCTACAGGAATCCACAAAATTTCTACCACCCAGCATTGTTGCTTCTATACCGATACAAAATTGTGCCCTACATGTCAGCCTAAAAACATTTTTTATCAAACTGCCCCTTTGGACACGGTTTGGTTCCCCCTCATTTTTTACATGTTTTTGGTGCTTCCCTGTCACAGGCACTTGGCCCACCTACACAAGTGAGGCATCATTTGTACCAGGAGACTGAGGGGAACGCTGGGTGGTACGAAATTGGTCCCTGTGTGGTGATTCCACACAGAAATGTGGGAAAATGTGATTTTTTTCAGCTAAGTTCGAGGTTTGCTGAGGATTCTGGGTGAGAAAACACTGGAGTATCCATGCAAGTCACACCTCCCTGGACTTCCTCGGGTGTCTAGTTTTCAGAAATGTTTGGGTGTGATAGTTTTCCCTAGATGGCTGCTGAGCCCAGGACCAAAAATACAGGTGCCCCCCCACAAAAACAGGTAACTTTGTTTTTGATCATTTCGATGTGTCCACATAGTGTTTTGGGGTATTTCCTGTTGGGGGCACTAAGCCTAACCACACAAGTGAGGTACTATTTTTATCGGGAGACCTGGGGGAACGCTAGGTAGAAGGAAGCTTGTGGCTCCTCAGATTCTTTGCAGCACCGAAATGTGAGGAAAACATTTATTTTTTTTGCCAAATGTTGAGGTTTGTATAGGATTCTGGGTAACGCAACCTGGTGAGAGCACCTCAAGTTACCCCATCCGTGATACCCCTAGGTGTCTAGTTTTTAGGAATGTCCAGGTTTGCTAACTTTTCCTATGTGCCGGATGAGCTAGAGGCCAAAATCTACAGCTAGGCACTTTGCAAAAAACAGGTTACTTTTCTTTGGGAGAATGTGATGTGTCCACGTTGTGTTTTGGGGTATTCCCTGTTGCGGGCCCGAGGTCTACCCACACAACTGAGGTACCATTTTTTTCGGGAGACTTCGGGGAATGCTGGTTTGAAGGAAATTTGAGGCTCCTCTCGGATTCCAGAACTTTTTATCACCAAAATGTGAGGGGAAAGTTTTTTTTTTTTGCCAAATTTTGAGGTTTGCAAAGGATTCTGGGTAACAGAACCCGGTGAGAGTGCCACAAGTCACCCCATCCTGGGTTACCCTATGTGTCTAGTTTTCAAAAATGCACAGGTTTGTTAGGTTTTCCTAGGTGTTGGCTGAGCTAGAGACCAAAATCCACAGCTAGGCACATTCCAAAAAACATGTCAGTTGTTAATGTAAAAATTTGATGTGTTCATGTTGCCTTTTCGGTTGTTTCATGCCGCAGGCACTAGGCCTACCCACACAAGTAAGGTTCCATTTTTATTGGGAGACTTGTGGGAATGCTAAATGGAAGGAAATGTGTGGCTCCTCTCAGATTCCAGAACTTTCTGTCAACGAAATGTGAGGAAAAAGTGTTATTTTTGCCAAGTTCTGAGGTTTGCAAAAGATTCTGGGTAACAGAACCTGGTGAGAGCCCCACAAGTCACCCCATCCTGGAATCCGCCAGGTGTCTAGTTTTAAAAAATGCACAGGTTTGGTAGGTTTCCCTCAGTGCCTGCTGAGCTAGAGGCCAAAGTTCACAGCCAGACACTTTGCAAAAGACATGTCAGATTTCAATATAAAATGTGATGTGTCAATGTTGCGTTTCCTGTTACGGGCACTAAGCTTACCCACACAAGTGAGGTTCCACTTTTATCGGGAGACTTGGGGGAACATGGAATAGAAGAACATGTGTTATTGCCCCTTGTCTTTCTCTACATTTTTTCCTTTCAAATGTAAGAGAGTGTGTAAAAAATACATCTATTTGAGAAATGCCCTGTAATTCACATGCTAATATGGGGACCCCCGAATTCAGAGATATGCAAATAACCGCTGCTTCTCAACACCTTATCTTGTGCCAATTTTGGAAATACAAACGTTTCCTTGATACTTATTTTTCACTCTTTATACTTCATCAAATGAGTTGCTGTATACCCAGTATACAATGAAAAACGATTGCAAGGTGCAGCTCTTTTATTGGCTGTGGTACCCAGGGTTCTTGATGAACCTACAAGCCCTATATATCACCACAACCATAAGAGTCCAGCAGATGTAATGGTATATTGGTTTTTTTTTAAATCTGACATCGCAGGAAAAGGTTGCAGAGTAAAACATGGAGAAAATGGCTGTTTTTTTTTACCTCAATTTCAATATTTTTTTTATATTTCAGCTCTTATTTTCTGCAGGAAAACCTTGTAGGATCTACACAAATGACACCTTGCTGAAGTTAGACTTCTGTCTACTTTTCAGACATGTTTATCTTTCCAGGATCCAGCATTGGTTTCATACTCATGTCTGTCACTAACTGGAAGGATGCTAAAAGCACAAAAAATAATAAAAATGGGGTATGTCCCAGTAAAATGCCAAAATAGTGTTGAAAAATTCTAATTCAAGTCTGCCTGCTCCTGAAAGCAGGGAAGATGGTGGTTTTAGCACCACAAACCTTTTGTTGATGCCATTTTCAAGGAAAAAAACCACAAGCCTTCTTCTGCAGCCCTTTTTTCCCATTTTGTTTTGAAAAAACGAAATATTTGCAGTATTTTGGCTAATATCTTGGTCTTCTCCGGGGAACCCACAAACTCTGGGTACCCCTTGAATCCCTAGAATGTTGGGGAAAAAACAATGCAAATTTGGCATGGGTAGCTTATGTGGACAAAAAGATATGAGGGCCTAAGCGTGAACTGCTCCAACTAGCTAAAAAAAGGCCTGGCACGTGAGGGGTAAAAGGCCTGACAGTGAAGAGGTTAACAGAACTGAGCTCAGCACAACAGAGATTAGCAACGTAACATGGAATAACGCACCCATAACAGAATATAGTCTATCATAATGAAACATACCATAGCCACATAACACAGCACAGCATTGCGCACCAAGTCACAACCTCACATTGGAATTCAGCACGGCATAGTACAACATAACACACCTCAGCATAATACAGAATAGCACAACACAACATAGTACAGTGAAATATCTGAGCATTGCCCGAAAGGACAGCACTACATTATACACCATGACACACCATAACATAATACGGCACAGTTTATCTATCACAATACAGCATACCACTGAAGGACACAAAATCACAAAACACTCCATAGCATAACACAACACAATAGAGTGCAATGAACCACACATCACACCCTTGCAAAACATAGAACAGCACAACATAACACAATGTAACCCACCATAACGTAACAGCACAGCACTGCACCACACCATAAAATACTATAGTAATGCATGACACATTATCACAGCACACCATTAACAACACACTGAAACACACTAACAGCATATCATATTGTGGAACAAAGCATAATACAACATACCACAACACACCATACCCTAAGATAACACATTGCTGTGTGGGATAACACACCGTAACATATAGCATAGCACAAGACATCTTCATCTATATTTAAGAAAGTACTGCATAACATCGCACAAAAAGGTACAATATAATTGTGTATAAGACTATTGGTTTAGACACAGAGATCACCAGAAAAGCTTGAATTTGAATAATGGGGTGTATTATGTTCTGTGTTTATTCACCTTTTACCTTTGAAGCATAAGAGAACAAGCGCCATTGAGTTGGGCAATAATTTGTTATCAGTGTGTAGAAACAGGGACTTATGTAGGTGAAGTAACATTTTGCCAACTCCCTATTATTACATCAGCATGTAATGCTTAGGGGGCAACCTAAACCACTACCCACACAATTTGTTTTGTTTATCTATGCTTGAAACAATAAATGAACATTGTGGCTTTGTGTCTAGATGAAGTTACTTGATGGGAGCTTAGGGCAATAAAAAAACAACATGGAGCACTTAACAAGGCAAAATGCTAGTCTGCTGAGAGTACTAAAAATCTTTACACCATTTAATCTAACCATTCTGGCAGTGTTTGTATGCAAATCCAAATACAATTTTTTTAGACCTGTGAACCTTAGGGTGGTCCTCCCCCCAGCTTCTTGCCCTCCACTTCCATTTTTCTTACCCCATTTTGCTTGCTTGTGAGTAAGATGCACTACATGTGCCCAGGGCATGTAAATCAAATGCTTCTTGTGGGCCTGCAGCACTGATTGTGCCACCCACCTAAATAACCTTCTAACCATGTCTAACATCTGCCATTGCAGAGCCTGGTTGTGCAGTCTTACACTGTCATGTTGACCTGGCAAAAAAATCTTTTGAAAGACCCAAACCTTCCCTCATATAGGTCTTCTCTAAGGTAAGCCCTGGACAACCCAGAGGGCAGGGTGCAATGCATTTAAAAGGCAGGACATGTACTTTTAGGTTTTACATGTCCTGGTAGTGAAAAACTCCCAAAGTCATTTTTCACTACAGCAAGGCCTATCTCTCCCATAGGATAACATCATGATTATCTTTTTGCATCTCATAAGTGTAATTTGCAATCTGTAAGAGATACGCTTTTCGAGCTTGGTGTCTCTGGACTCACAAATTAGAATCACAACTTATGGTAAAGTTGGATTTTAAATTGCAGTTCTGAAAATGCCACTTTCAGATAGTTTAGGGGTTGGGTCTATCTATCCAGCAGAATTAGACTGCATTGAAATGAACAATCAAACACTATACGCTATCTGAATTGACTTGTCAAACTCAACAAGTTATCAAGTGATCACGAAATGTAATAACCATGACCACATTATTTTCTGTTTGTTTTTTTAATCTTCAACATCATTAAGGATCCTTTTACATACCATATCAAACAACTACAGAGCATATGCATCAATCAATAAAAAATATACTCATTTGTCCCACACATTTCAGTGTTAAACCAGACCCATAAATTATAAGTGTTCAGAAAAAAAAAAAAAAAATAATATAAATAATACGTAGTGTTCTGAAACCTGACAATTTAAAGCATAACAACATTTGTGATATAATAAACTTCACCTGTTCTCAACATTTGAACATTAGGAGTATCATTTTTTTTTCAATTATAAAGCAGTACTCTTATGTTTCACCATCTTTTGCTACAGTTCTAACAATTAATACAAATAACATTAATTGTGAGTGAGATCTCCTGGCTTTACCAATGTTGTTCATAGTAGAAGTCAGTAGCCCTCTGCTAGCAATGCATGAGCTAAGGAAGAACTAAACACCGAAACCGAACCAAGTTTTAGCCCCAGAGCTGTCAAGAGGTGTGAAAACATTGTCAATATTTGTCTTTGATCACGGCTGTCTTTTGGCTGGGCTAGTGCTACAGAAATACCATATGCACAGATGCATACATACAATATTCACTGCTACCGGGGTATACGTGCTATTGTGTACTTTGCATAGGACTTTGTGTTTAAAGTTGTCTTTTCTAAGGTTCTTTCATACTTGGGTCAGTATTTACACATACATACAGTATTGCTATTCTGTGCAAGGTACACCTTCTTCGTTAGCATTCCAGCCTTGCCACTCCAACTTGGAACAAAGACAGCACAACTTAAAATACAAAAGCACCTCTGCCCAAATGCCTCTATGGGCTCGTGAGAGTTAGTGCGGCAAATTGAATTACATTTTCACTTAGGCCATCAGGCTCCACAGTATCCCACAGTCATTTGTCAAATGCTTTTCATCCGAGACATGATTCTTAGATTCAATTACTTTATAAAGTCAATATTTTAGGTCACAGTTTATGCATCACAAAAGCATCTCTGGGGAGCAGCTTTTACTGCTGTGGAGCTTTAAGTGCCTCCTTGCATTACTCCATCCAACAGTCAATAAGATATGCACGTACCTCTCACTTTTCAGTTTTGAAGGCTTTATGGTCACTGTAGTCATTGTCAAAAAATTAATATTTTTGACTTCCAAGGGCATCATGTTCGATGAAGGTTTTTTTCTACTTGTTTTCTTTTCACTTCAGTGCTTGTTTGTTTTTGTTCAAATATATTCTTGGAAGTATGCTTAAAGAAATACGCTCATTTGGCTTTCCGTTCTTTCAACGGAAATACGACGTGTTACTTCAAATTCTTGAATTGCCACGAGGACTCTCAAAAGAAAGCTGTTTGGCAATTTTGGTGATTATTAATTGCAAGCGATTAACAAGCTACACGTGCTGGAAAAAGGGAGCAGTGTAACATTATTTGGTTTTCTCTTCAGCCTTCAGATAAATTTAACGCACCTGAAATAATTTGCATTTTTTGGCATTCAGATGTGTACGTTGCATATAAGCGTAATAATGTGAAATTTGCACACATATGTTCCATTCTCACGCAACAGGGCCGTATTAATACATTCAGCGGCCATTTGGTACCCGCTTCGGGTGCAAGATGCCAGAATTACTGTTTAAAATGTATGTATATAATGGTATGGTCTGTCATAAATGTTAAGGGTATGTAAAGGATTATTTGTATCTCAGACTGAAATATAAAATTAGCTTTCGACCTTTCTGGAATATTTTTTCTAGTGTCCAAGAAACATAATATTGCACATTTTCACACAGCGAGTGCCCTGTAAGGGATGTGAAAGGTCATAGCCCTTCAGAGATGATATTTATATTCCGTGTCACATTTCCTTGCGCGTCGGAATGAATTTCTTAATGAAAAGACAGAAATAGCACATTTAGCTATCTGTGGTTTGCTCGTGTCAGCACATCATCATCGGGGGCGAGAATGCAGAGGGGCAGTCACAAATGCTACAGGGCAATTGAATTAATTTATGTGTATGACGCTAACTGCTAGTGACAGGTGCATATCTGTGCGGTTTTTATTTATGAAATTTATTTCTACATCAGTCCCCTTCGAGCCATAATCAGGGCCCTTTCTGGGCCCCTTGGAGCAAGATAACACAGTGGCTAGAATCACCAACGACCTTTGCAACAGATTTTTTTTTACTGTCGGTTCTCTGTAAACAGGAGCTCAACTCTGTCGAAGACAATAATGATTACTTGAATACCTGCGGACCAAAACCAGACGCTGGGGCCAGCATCAATAATTATGGGATACAGGTCACATAGGTATTTAGGGTCCTTGAATAATAGCAAGTATGCTTTGCCCCCAAATTCGGAATATGGGCTGGTAAATGCAGCAGAAAGGGATGAACCAGTAATAGCATTAGAAAAAACAGATTTGCCCGATATAGTAGTAAGCAGGGAACAGTACTTGCTTAAGAGTTGTATTTAATTCAATGCAAAACAATGGGAGTGTGCTTAAGCTCTTTCATGAACATTTTACGCGAATTAAAAAAAATGTAGAACCATAAACACCTCTCATGGATCGTTACAGTTTAATTCTGTTTATTTATCGATAAATTGTGCACTGCCAAATGTAATCGCTTTTTTGCCCGCAGCAGCAGATATATCAGTTCTAGTGATTAGAAGATTAAGAGGCTGTGTGTGGTTAAATTGGTCCAGTTTGCTGCTTCTTAATGGACATACAAACTATATCTACATGTAATTTAGAAGACCCTGCATTACAATTTCTGCAGTAAATGAAGGGACAGGCAAACAGGGCCTGTCCCTGAGCTGTAGATAAAGTTAAAGCGCCAGTTCTCAGGTTCCTTTATAGAGCCCCTTTAAAAGTTGTGTAGAAATCCATTAGTAATCCAGCACCAGAAATGACTGGCAACAAGATAGGTAATTTCGGGTGTGAGAATACTATGAGATTTTGAGTTGACCACCGACTGTGTTTTAAGAACTGGGAAATTAATATTGGCATGTGAATTACCACATCCTTTAATAATTCCCAATGTTTAGCTATTTACCCACAATAGTAATAATGAATTACAAAACGTTATGGTAAATCATAGTTATAAAGTAGAAAAACTAAAAAGTATACCTATGTAAAGTTTGATAAACATTAAAAAATGGAAAAAAAATGTTGCATAAATTCAATACGTTTGAATTGCATCTTTAAATGAGAAGAGTGGGCAAGGCACTAAGACGGATGGTGTTGCGAGGAAAATGGAAATCAGCGACATCAGGATTTTATGGTATGTTACGTTACGTTATTTTATGTCATTTTATGTTAGTAGATTTTATAAGGCACAATGTTGCCTTGAAAGAGGGGAAGCAAACTTTAACAGGTTCAAGGCGATGGAAGACCTATTGGGCGTAAAGCCATGTATTTAAGAATCAGAAAAAGTGAATTAGTTTTAGATAACGGAAGTCCCATTAGGTAAGCAGTATCCAAAAAGTGTAAAAGTTAAATTAGTAGGGGAGAGATATGGCAAAGGGTATGTGGGTTAGTGAACATTTTATGGTAAGACACTGCGTGTAAGAAAACTGAAAGTGCAGTGGGTTAACCACACTGAAAATATAAAAAGTGGATCAGAAGAAGATGAGAACAATTGCAAGGTGAAAAACACAACCCGAAAAATATTGGATTAAAAAATGTAACAGTAAGAGCTCTTTTATCACAACAATTCTTTTATAAAATATCTAACTACCTGTAAGCCAAATTTTTGTGTGACATTTTTACTGCTACATTTTGTTATCAACTTTTTATAGGGCTCTATTTAAGATAGCATGTTTCCCCGCCTAGAGATTTCACAATGTTTCACCTAGTGAAAAGTCCCAGAAAGGTGAAAGATCGATGCACATTTCGAACAGCTCCTGTAAATCGCTCCTTTAATTCTCGATTGGGCCACAATCTATGGTTCTGATCAAATTACAAAATACACAAAACTTAAACTGGAAGTCTTTGTAAATGAGTGAGGTTTCGGACATTGACATAAAGTTAGCACGATTGTCTCGCAAATCATAATCTTTTAAAACCAGATTAATCTCTCTGAGGTTAGGAAGATCTTATTACACATTTAAGATTCACACAGAAAATCTGTATAGCAGATACAAATATCTTACATGCTTATATATCAGTCCTTCCAATTATAGGCCTTGAGTCAGGACCCCAAATTTAGGCCATTGGTAACTCTTGGGGATAGTTTCTAACATGATTTTTAGCAAGGTATGCATGCCTAGAGATGGAAAATGTGTGATAGCAATTCATCACCCTTTGCCTCTCGTCTGACATTATTGGATTAGTAACCATAGCCGAAAAAAGTAATGGTTTTCATATGTTTGATAAATAGTATACAAATTCATCATAATATGTGGAAAATAAATCAAATTCCACCAGTTTTGTTCAATTAAATATAACTTAAAAATAATTATGATTGTTACTTGTAATAATAACAATATAGTCTTTAAAATAATACATTGTATTCCTGATATATTGATATAGATTATCTGCAAAATTTTCACTTACAATTTTAAATTATAATAGTTGTCACATCTTACATAGGCAATGTATGTCATGAGGAAACATAAACACAATTTTGTCATTCACATTCATAGTCATCATCTTCTTCTGAATAGGTGTCGTCATTCTCTGCACCTGTTTGCTTTTCACAGGCGGGAAGTCTGCACATGTCAGTGTACTTGAGGTCATTTAGACAGCAGACATATATTGGCAGTTTGCAGTTCCTAATGCATATGCAAGCTAGTAGATCTTACAAAGCCTGAGGTGCTGGCTGCCCCTCCATCAAGTCCACTATCAGTTGCTGTGCTCCCTTGTGTTTTAGCAACTTCAACCCTCTCCCAATTGGACTAGGTGTCTGTGGATCATCCAGAAGGCATCTCTTGCTTATAACAGCTTGATAATTTGCACATTCAACATGCTTCTTCAGACAGTCCCTGAAAGGTAGAAGTTGATGACTGTCTATCTCACCATTGCGCAGAATAGGTGCTATCTCAAGTTATGCACATGATGAACTGAAGATTTTGGTGCATATAGCAAGCATGAGAATTGCTCCAATTTGTCCATTAGTTCTTCAGAGATCGCACTCATCTCTAAGCTGCAAAAATGTTTCCTGTGTATGTCTGTTGGCAGACAGGATTTTGAACGTACTTACTTTTCCTTTTCCAGCAAATGTGCTTACTGTGTCACATCCGGTAAACGTATGGAGAATATCATAGCTCAACAAACATTTTCACCAAGAGTTGAAGCTATTTTCCCAATGTCAAGGATTTGCATGAACATTTTTGTACCACATTTCAGAAACAATTTAGCCATGATTCTGTCTTGGAATTCCCAAACACATAATAAACACATCAGGTTCATCTGAGCTTATCATTACTGCCTTATAACCCTCATTAACAGCATGTGCAGCATGCAGCAACAAGCAATAATCTGCTTCTTTGTGTGTACTGTTGAGGTCGGGCACTTCGTGGCTCCCTTCAGATCTGATTTTGTAGCATTTATCTTCAAGGCTCACAAACAGTGTTTTAGCCTCAAGTTTTACAACATACTCTGGTTTCATTAATTTACTAAAAAGAAATGTGATGAGAGTTGTTTTGTTCTGTTTGTGGCTCAGGAATTTCTTCCACTATCTGACAATCTGGAAAGGTGAGATGGTCTATAACTGGTGCCCAAGTTCTTCCCTTTTGATTGTCCTTTCACTGTTCTTAATAGACATCTGTTGTACATATCAAACACTTCGATTCTTTGACTCCTATTTCCTTGCCGCAAAGCCATGGACAGACAGACATAGCCACCTCACCAAAGTTTGATTCCTTTCCTTTTACTCTCTGAACAAGAACCAAACCATCACTAAATGTGGCTGAATTTCCAGGTGTTTCCTTATCAACGTCTGATGGATGATATGGCCATGGTGTTGATGTTAAGTTTGTTTTAATCATCGTCCTTATGTGCGATGATGTTTGATCAATGATCTTGTTCATGTATGTTGTCCTAACCTTTAAAACTGATAATTCTCTTTTCAAACCCTGTTTTTCTCTTATATTGTCATGTAGCATTACACTATCAGGTTGGCCCAAAACTGTTGGTTGGTTGTCTGGGGAATATGTGGAGGCTGTCATCAAACTCCAATTTTCTCCTAATATGCTTCTTGGTTGATCCATCTACTCCCTATATTCCTCTGAGTGTCATGAGGGTTTCAGGTCTTTCAGTGAGATTCGCCATGTGTATTACCTCTTTGATAGGAATAACCACAGTTCTAATGTATTGAAATAGTTCATCACATGCTTCATCTCTCACATTTTTGTAGTGATCATCGGTTTGAATGATGGATGCATGATCATCCTCCTTTGCTTTATCCCTTGTCTAGTTCCTATAACAAGATGCATAATAATGGGTTTCTGCAGCCTCAATGTCCCTACTACAAACTGCTAAGAGCTTTGAATCACAATTAATGGCTGGACACTTTCAGAGCCTTTTGTCAACTCTAAGCTCCATGGCCTTGATTAATTTCTCACATGTTGATGTTTCCTTGTAGCATTTTATCTTTCCACAAAATATACATTGTTCAGCATACATGTTTGACTTTAATGATGTTCTTCTGTTTAAGCATTTACTCGTTCACTCACTCGTTCCAGCATCATCACTGACACGTTCTTCAGCTTTTTCCTTAATAGTCTGTAAATCTCTCTTCATAGTAAACAGGCTCCTGCACTTCCTGTAGTAAAATACCTAGGAAACTGTGTTGCTTTCCACATTTCTTGCAATGTCTAACAGTGGAATGTGATTCCTTACTTGACCTGCCTGTAACAACATTTTCCATGATGAGTAGTCCTGCGAGGCTGTCAGCATAACTCCATGTTGGACATTTGATCATAAATGAATTATATACTGGGGATCAGAGGGACAGGATGTGCTTGTTTCAGTCTTTTTCATGACGCTGCACTGTCATTCACCACCAGCTGTGGAAAAATAGGTTAATTTAAAAACGTATACATTTTACTTGGTGTACTTAATATAATCATAATTACTGTCAATTATTATCAATTTATATAACCACATTTACTGTAAATGTTTTTTTATTTTTTTTTAAAGAATACATTTCACAATAATAAAACTTATGAATACATTTCCATTCACATCAAGGTATTTTGGGAGTGGAGTGGTAACTTGCAAAAGGCAAAGAGTTATGACTTGCTATCACATATTTTCCATCTCCAGGTATTCATACCTTGCCAATAAATCATATTAGAACCCATCCCCCCAAGATGTACCGATAACATGGTTGGCTCAAGGCCTATTAAAGATCTTGCAGACTCAGACTTCTGATCTTCACTCACAGATACTACGATTTTACACCCTCAGAATGCAGAGACCAAAGCAATGCACTATCATACATACTTCTAGGTTAAGGTTGTAGAGGTGGCAAATAATGTATTGGAATCCCCTCCTCCTTGCCCAGTGCTCTTAGGAAAATACCAGTAGTGAGATTGCAGTTGATTAAGATACTTCAGCAGGTATTCTTATGGGAGCCTATTACTTGCTGTCTGTTCGGCAGAGGCCTCTAGCATAAATCCTTTTAGAAGCGTTGCAGAGGCTCCAATTTCCAATGTTGTCTATTCTACAGTCATTTCTGTCTGAGTTGCTGCAACCACTGCTACTTTCATTGACTTGAAATACAGTCAATAAGTCTCTGGTGCTTAGACATTCTGAGACAGAGATACAGTAAGAAGAGTTAGCCCTGGAAAGGGAAGGTGCTCCTCATTTGTTTGATGTACATTCCAAAACTTTTTCCTCCTTTGGCATGGCAGTAAAAGCCCCAGTTACTAACGGACTTATTCTTCACAGTTCTCTACAATTTTGATTGAAAATATGCAGTTTTGTTTGTTTTGGGCATCTAGAGAGCTTTGATTATTACATGGAGTTTTGATAACTTTTTTTCCTTTTCAGTTGCTTTTCTTGTAATTAGAGGCATGTGAAGGTCATGTAATCTGCTTTCAGATAATTATGCGAAATGTTGCCAAAATTACACAAAATGGTGCATAATTAAACACATTAAATGGAAATCTGTTACTTAGCGCTATATTTCACCTTTGAATGCCTCCCGTACCAATTTTCGAAGCGTGAATGCATTTACACTATAACTAGCGCAGAAAACTAAAGCACGACAAAACAGCACCCATTCACATGCCATTGTTTTAGTGCATTCTTGGAAACTTCTCACTGCAAAGGGCACAATCCAGTACATTTTTAGGTGTAACTGGTAGGGCTGAAAACATGTCAAACAGTTGGGGTAGCATCAACATCTTTGCTGTTGCCACTCATTCCATTAGCGACAAGGGAAGGTCATTCCAAAAAGGCAGCAATTGTCACGTTCCAGCGAAACCCTACCCATGTTACCCATACAAGACTGTTTTCTGAATGGTAGATTTGAAAACCCAGGTAATTGGAGGTGGCCTCCCTTGGAAAAGACAGGTATGGCATCTGGTATCTCAATACACCTAGGCCTAAGAGGAAACAGACAGGATTTAGCCAAGTTTACTCTAAGATCTTATATCCCACAAAACTCACCCAGCACTTCCATCAGTGGGGCAAGTAACTCTGAAGGCCTACACAGATAGATCAAGACATCATTCTCATACAAAAAGACAAAGTGGCAATTATTTAGAGTCCTTATGCCCCAATCAGCAGCTCTCTTTCACAGGATACACACCAATGTCTCTTTTGCCATTGCAAAAATTGTGGAGCACTACAGACAACCTTGGTAGGTTCCTCTGCCTACACTAAAATGATTGAAGATAACCTGTCCTGTAAGTACCCTGACAGTGGTATTAGAGTACAGCAAATGCACCCAGCTTTGGAAATCAAGATTCAAGCCTATATCTTTAAGGAATTTCATTAATTAAGGCTATCCTCAGATATCAAAAATGTTTTCAATGTCAAGTGACATTACAACCTGGGTCTTGCTTTCTCTTTAAGCCTAGTCATGCACCAGAGATTGAGAAAGATGTTCCTAATTGGGATGAACCGATTCTAATCTTGATGGATCAGAGTCTGGGTCATAGTTGTCAGACTACTAGCCAGTATTTGGCTCAAACTTTTAAAATCCTGATTCATTAATGATAGCAGCCTGTATTAGTGTACATGCAGTGGATCCCTGCCCTTCTTAGGCAGAACCGCTAGTCTTTCATTGACTCTTGAAGGGCACCAAGATCCTTCGCCTTCCAATAGACCTGACAAAGGCTGGCCTGCAATAGTGGCATTGGAAGAGGCATATGACTCTATAGGCAAGCCGCCTGTGCCCAGGGTCTTGCCGTGTGTCATCTGTGACTTGAACCACCTCCATCTGAATTGGTGCTTCTAAGGTAAGATATTGTAAAAGTTCTATCTGAGGGAGCAGATTGCCACTAAGGTACTTATATATATATATATATCTGAGGCAATGGTACTGTGGCTTGCCGCATGAACAATATTGTAATACTCAGAATACATCACTTATAGTGCCCTGAGTATTGGCCATCTCTCTGCCTTAAGTCCTGATCTCCCTTATTGGTGTCCTAGGCACTTTAATTTTGATGAGACAGACAAAAAGCCTGCCAAGCTTATCCTCCTCAGTGTGTTGCTTTACCACCTGCTCCCTGTAGTCTAGTCTAGGCAAGCTGGTTGACAATTCAAATGTTCCCACCTAAGCATGGTGAATCACTCTCTCACCTCTGGGTGGGAATATATTTGGGTTCCAGGTTTTCTAATGTCTTACTCAGTAGAAAAAAATATATCTTGTTAGTATATCTTTGAGGCCTGAGGTGGTCTTAATGCAGTGTTCCAATACAAACACCAATACATACTCTATAGTACAATTGGTAGCTGTTGCTGCATTTTCTGTGAAATATTGCGTAGCATGTATGCTTAGTCAGTCTCTGAACTGGGCATCAGTCAGGGATTCCATTCACAATTTCCATGTAGGGATCCTGACTCTCGCCTTCTCCCAAGACATAATCAATTTAAGTGGATTGTGGTTGGATAATGTGCACCTCAGGTATTCAGTGTCCACCAACCTCCTCTATGTTATATCACTGGATAATGCCATGTCTATTCTTTGTGTAGTTGGGGTACCTGAGTTTGGAAAGAGTACTTGCTGGATCCAGGGTGCATAAGTCTTTATACTCATGAAGGCGCCAGTTTTCCAACCACTTTCAAAAGTGTTGTGTCACCTTAATACCTAAAGTGTTCTACAGTGGTGGGCTGGATTGGTCCAGCTCAGTGTCATGTATACAATTAAAGTTGCCCTTCCCCATCACAGAATCAGAGCATGCCACTCTTGTCAAAGTGTCAGAGACAGCTTGTCCCAAAAGGGGATCTGATTGACATTTGGTTCATAAAGTGTTATTACCACTAGCAGCTTGCCCTCAAACCATCTATTCACAAATATAAATCTAGTGGCAATGGTGATACAGGTTGAATCAAATGGGACCCCTGTAGTGATTAATACTGTAATGCTCCTTGCAAAAGTGTATTTTGTGGTGCCAAAAACCTAGCCCCTCCACTGTTTGGCAGCCTTGTGAAGTTCCGAGCCCAGAAAGTCAATTTTTGAAAGGCAGGCTATTTGTTTGCTCCTGCACTTCACATACGCAAACATTCTATGTTGTTTGTTTGGAGTGGCCATTCCTCCAAAGTTCCATGTTAGAAAGTTAAATGACACAGGGATATCTACCTCATGTTTTGGAGCTTAAAAGCCCATGTTCAATTGCTCTACACACATCACTTCACCTCTATAAAGGACCTTGTCAATAGCTCGAACAAGATGTCAGTGTGGTCCACCAAAACATAGATCACCATAACTGGAAAAAACAACTTTCACCCCCACATCTAGGCTGAGGACACAACATTGAACTCACCATCCCACATGAGTGGAGTAGATAAACCAGATCAGTTGCTTGAACCATACAATGTGGCATGTAAAACCTGCACTTGGTACAAGACGTTAGTTATTTACCTAATGCACAATGCGTATGTTTTATGTGGTTAGAGTACCACTGGTAGTCAGGAGACATTCCTTATCATTGAGAAGGCCATTGTCAACAATCTTAGTGCTGAAGCAGCAGCAGCCTCCCCTTCATCAATTTAGGAAAATGTGTAGAGGCTGACAGATTGACATTTCACTCAACACTTCGGCTCAGCAGGAAAGGAGGTACAAGAAATGGTACTACAGTCCGATGTATCCATCTAAGCCATGCTACACATTCCAACTTGCTTCTCCTTATACAAAAAAGTTGAAGTTTTAGGAAATTGACTGAAGTTGGCCAGAGTGTTTCAGAATTTGCATCTGACTTCAAATGGACCTGCATAGCTATACACCTTCCACTGGCCATTTGTTGATTGTATTGTGATAACTTGAAATAGAATAAGTACAGCATAGGAGATGTTTCCACTGAAAGAAGAAGCATGATCCAAAACAGCACTAATTCCATTTGAGCCAGTGTATTTGCACTGATTCAGATCAATTGGTATACACGGGTGATGCTTGTGGCCTTTCTACTAGCATTGTGCTTCATCTGGTTAGCTCTCCCTTGAAATGCTTTTCAGGAATTTAAGAAAAGTCTGCCCTAGGATTTCTACCTCAATGCCCAATAGTAATAATTCTCACTGTGTGCAAGAAGTGGCTCAAATTGGTATCCTTGTTAAACTCAGGGTTTGGGTAAACGAAGTAGGTCACATGGTCAAGGTTTGTGCCTTTGGACCTAGATGTTTTTCTGGTTCTCAAAATCCATCTGTGGGGCAAGACAGAATGCTGTAGTTGGCCAGGGTCCCTCATAGTCAATTATGTACATATAAGCTCTTGCTAAAGCCTTCCATTTTGGTTTTGAAAGCTCCAAGAGAGACAAGCAGGATCCTATAGCTGCAGAATAGCTTTATTGCTGATTTTGCCATGTCGCCCAAACCCAGGATTTTCCTTTGGATACAGGTATGTTTTGAACTTCTCCAATAGGGCAAGGCTAGATATTGTAGCTTGATAGGGCCACACAAGGGTTGATATCTTCACTGCAATGTCCAGTTTAAGCTTTTATCATGGCAAAATCTTCCAAGCAGTATGAAGATGGAAGTCTTATCCATTGGCAGTGTAGGCTCTCTTGGATAGCCCCAGCACCTTTTACACACATTTCTTCCTGCAAGGAATGTCAGTCATGGTCTCTCATAAAGCCTTCTGGTCTTATTTTCAAGCTTCTATGTACCTTGTCTCTTTCCAGACAGGACTCTGGCAGGATCCTCTCTT
Source organism: Pleurodeles waltl (assembly GCF_031143425.1). Taxonomy (NCBI): domain Eukaryota; kingdom Metazoa; phylum Chordata; class Amphibia; order Caudata; family Salamandridae; genus Pleurodeles; species Pleurodeles waltl. The sequence goes on along the minus strand of NC_090448.1, from coordinate 1,062,646,719 downwards.
AAGTTGTCAGCTGGTCCCTTTTTACAGCAAAAATCCCTTATCCCTTTTGTGTTACTGAGGCAAAAGTAGAAGACTAGCTACTTGCGGCTTAGAAAGCACTTTCAGTCCCTGGGTGAGGCAGAAATAAGGGGTCATAAACTCTTCTTTTTAATAGGCACTCAGGTGGAATCATCTTTTTTCTTGATGGTTTTCCTAGTTTCAGCAATATACTGAGGAGATGGTGGCGAGGTGCCATTTTTATTCTGTGCTCTACCCACTGTTTGGAGAATATCTTGCTTTCCAAACTGGAACATTTCTCACAGAAATACTGTCTCCCTTTTCAGCACTTCTCAGCTTGCTGCCTACTTTCCCAGAGTACCCCATTCAAGATGGTCTATGACTTGATTCGACTGCAAGTGCCAGTTGTTCCCTTTTAGTCAGAGCACTAATGATATGAGTTCCTGATTCCTTTGCTGGGTCTGCTTTTCCTTCCTGCTGTAGCATCTATGGAAAATTTATGGTGAATATGGGAATAGATGGTTTTTGTTCTGAAATTCTAATTGGGATCTCCATTTCAAAAGGAAGAGCCGTTCAGGTAGCCCATTCTCCTTGCTCTCCGAGGCAACTCTATTGGCCCCCAGGAGGCCAGTCATTACAGCTAGTCTGTGATTGTAATCCAGTCCATAGAATGAGGCTACTGGGTAAGCTTGTTCTAAACATTTTTGTTCTCATGTAGCACAATGTACAGTTTTTAAAAGTTGGTTATCAATGAAAATCAACTCTGGCCAATCCCCTATAGCACCCAACCCCGCACAACACACAGACTTTGGCTGTGGCTGGTGGGGGTTGGCAGCAAGGCCCTGCAGTCAACCTGCTTTAACCACATCAACCCCACTTCACACATGACCTTTCGCCATTCGTGGTGGGGGTTGGCCACAGGGTCTGGCCTGTGGGGAGGCATGCATTCCAAACCTGTATAACCATTCAACCCCCTTCAACTGTGCCAAGCAGGTTTTGGCCGCAGGGCCTGGCCACAGGCCGGACCCTGTGGCCAACACCCTATAACCACCCAACCCCACGCCATGCACGCATTCAGCTGTGCACAGCAGGGGTTGACAGCAGGGCCTGACATGTGGCACTGCCCTGCAGCCAACCCCCTATAACCACACCAACCTCACCTTAGGCCATGCGCGGTGGGGGTTGGCTGCAGGGCCTGGCCTTTAAGCTCCTAACCCTTTGCCACGCACAGCTGATGGGGTCTGGAGCTTAAAGGGGGCAAAATTAAATATATATATCCCTCCCTGGGAAACATTAAAAAAAATAGGGGGGTCACATGGACCCCCTGGACCCTAGGTCCCACTACCTCCCCAGGGATACCTAATAAAAAAACTTGGGGAGGACTGGGCAGACCCCTCCGGGTCCCAGTAACCACCACCTTCTTGGGACAACATCCACGGATAACATTAAAATAAATGGGGGGTGCATGGACCCTCCTGGGCCCAGGGACAATCACATCCCTGGGGCTATTTTTAAAATCACGCAACAACCCCCTTGGGCACCACTACCTCCCCTGGGCCAAATACTTTTTTTAAAACAAAGGGGGACTAATCTGCCCCCACTCCCTAGGCTGATTTCAGGCAAGGGGACCCTATCCCCTAGGGTTCAGCCACATGTTGCTGGGTGCCGAGGACACCCAGTCTAAAATTATAGGGATTACAGAAGAATCCTGAACTCCCTTGTGAACCCAGACGCCTCTAGTCTCCCGCACACAGGGAGCTGCTGCAAATATCAGCTCCCTCCATGTTGGAGCAATGTTTTCATCTCTTTCACTGCCAGCATGTTAGCGGGCAGGAAAAAAGATGAAAACTCCACTTTGAGCAAGCGGGAGCATTACTAAAGCTCCTGCTTGCTGAAAGCAGAGTGTTTGCTTTTTCTTGGTGGGTGCTGGCAGCTTCCACCAAGCAAAAGCAAACAGGTACCTCCCAAGGATGGGTACTTTGGAAAGTAGTAGGAGCCCACCCTGGAGGGTGACAGGCCCCTTCCATTTTTTCTATTTTGCCCCATGGAGATGGTGGTCCCCGGGCCAGGGGGTTCATGTGTGTACGCCCTATTTAAATAATTTTGTAGCCCGAGGCACATGGGAGTAACCAGGGCCCAGGGGGGTCCGTGGACCCCCTAATATTTTTTCCAGGAAAGGTTACAGTGATATTATCAATGATGTTTCTAAAAGATGTCTTGAGTGCCGTAATATCTGGGGTAAATAGCAGTGCATGGTGAGACACTAGTTATAGTTACCTTAGGGCAGGAGTTATAGTTACTTGAAATAACTGTAACTATAACGGGTGAATTTCTATGGTTATGTATGTTTAAAATATGAGCCTAACTATAACATCCCTGTAACCTTTATTTTTTTTAATGAATTTTTATGCTTTTTAAAATTCTATTTCCTAACTATAACATCCCTGTAACCTTTGCTTTTTTCAGCAAATTTCTATGTTTTTTTAATGTACAGTAATTTTAATTACTATACATTAATCCAACCACCATCACACACGGCCTTTGGTCCTGCAAGGCAGTGGTGTTGGCCACAGGGCCCGGCCTGCGGGCCAGCCTTACAGCCAACCCCCTTTAACCACCCAACCCCATGTCACGCACAACTTTCACCCGTGTGCAATAGGGGATGGCCTCAGGGTCTGCGGCCAACCCACTATAACCACCCAACCCTTCTTTGTGCATGGCCTTTGGCTGTGCAGAGCAGAGTTTGGCCTTAGCAGCAGTTGACAAGAAAGAACCCACTTGTCACAGTCACTACATGAGATATTGCTTTGCCTTTACGTTGTGCAAGGAATTTGAATGATTAGCACCTTACAGAAGTGGACCTTGAACTTGAGCACCTGCTTTGTTTATATCTTTAATTGCTACCCGTTGATGTTTGAATTCTGTCAAATGAGTATAGTGGATCCTATTTAGTTTTAATGGGAATCAGGAGTTTTGCTTAGCCTTTGGCTTGCAGGCCTGTGCCCCCGTCACCCAGTGACTTTTAACCTGCTGAGCTTGCTGTGTTTTAGCACATTTATTTAATTATTTCTTCCAAAGTGACTGCCATGTTTATAGTTAGGAAGATGCTTTAGTTTCACATTATCAGTGCCACTCTGTAAAGGCGTCACTATCAGCGTCAAAGATAAATGAGATACGTAGGTATCCACATTATGTACTTTCCCACTTTCATGTGACAATAACATAATGTACCTTTTCAGGGAATTGTTTATATAATTTCCGTCCCAAGCATGCCTTCTTATCTATTATTTGGTAACATACCTTTGTCAGGGGTCCTACGAGATCTGTATAAATACACCTCACACAGACAAGATAATCAGAGAGATTCCTACCAGATGCCATTTGTGCTATCTATGCTACACATCACCTTGATGCTGACCCAGTCTTCGTGGCCCCATGGAGTCTGATCTAGAGACCTCATTCTAAGGTAATGAGGGTTGGGGGCTCTTCTCATGGACATGATACTGACATATTAGGTTTAACACACCTAGCTCTCTTTAGGTTAGAGATTAGGTTCATCATGCTAGGGCATAAGGGCCTATTTCACATCTATTCCACATTTTATGTTATTGTATGATGATGGGAGTCTTTGTACTCATGACTCTCATTTTTACCATTCTGTTTCTTGCATTGCTCATTATCCTAATCATTGCAGTCCGTGCAATTTACAGTAGTTTGCAGTCTTCTTAATGAAACCTATAGAAAACTTTACTGCTCTCTTTCATTGCCTGACAGGTGGTGGTCCCTGGGGCTTTGAAAAGCCCTAGTAGGGGGACCCCTGCACCACCCTCCTAAATTGTATAAATGACCCTGGGACCTAGCCCACACAGGGGCAAAATGAAAAGCAAGTGTGGGAGACCATGCTTGCTTTTTTTTATAAAACACGGCCAAATTTGCAAATATTCACAATTTTCACAGTGAATTAAAAAAATATATACTTTAGCCCTGAGGGTGTCTGATCAAGGCTAGGGGGTTACGGTAACGGTACTCTGCCCCCTTTTTTAAATTATTTTTTAGACTCGGCTAAAGCTGATTCTCAAAATGGCTGCCAACACTTCCTGGTTGAAGTGCTGGCAGCCAATCAGATCTCTGCATGAGATGAGGAGGATTTGTGAAGTCTTCGCGCCTCTAGATATACAAATTTAATTTTCTTTTAATGTTTCAAAAACAACTGAACGGATTTACACCAAATAATAAAAAGGCTTTTTTCTGCACCAAGAGCTACCTTTTTGCCATATTTGGTGTAATAACATCCAGCGGTTCTGGCTGTAGTCATGTTCAAAATCCCTATGGGAATTAAAATGGGAAACACCCTTTTTTGACCCCTCTTTTTTTCGGCGTGAATACTTTGCAAATATACTTGTAACGTATTTGTGAACCCGCGAGCAACAGGAATGCTCTCATTGGCTGGCCGCAACCTGATCTAAAAGTTGGGGCAAACATTTTCTAAAATGGGGATGTTCTCTGGGGCTAAAATGCGATGGAAAAAAAATGGGGAAGGTGGGATTAGGGGTGAGGGTGGAGATACTCTGACCCCATGAATGAAATGGGAAAGTGATATTGTGACAGTTGATGTGTTTCGAAAATGGGAAGGTGTTTTTTTTTTCACGACGTGGATATTTACGAATCCCCCACAACACTCAGGGTGGGCCTCAGTGTAGTGTTGCAGCATATTCATGAATATTGGAAAAAACACACAAAATAACAAATTAGCACGCTCACCCACTCAGTCATGCACTCACTCACAGAGGAACTCCGACAGTCATGCACCTATTCACAAACCCACTCAGACATTCACACACCCAGTCACAGCTCACATCTGACACTTGCACACCCAATCACAGACTAACTCATTCACTCATGCACCTGTTGTAATTTAATAGCGATTAGATTAAGCATTAGCAGAAGACATCTTGTATTTAGCAACTATTGTGAACATTTGACGGAATCCATTTTGTATTCATGGCAGCCATTTTCTCTGCCATGTGCTCGCCATGTGCTCTGTCCTACCTTTCTGTTAACTACTCCTGAAAATCTGTCTAGTGACAAGTTATATTTAGCATCTCCCACTTTCGCACATGCCCAGTAAGATCTGCAGCTGTTAGTAATCACTAACAGACAGTAATGTGTCAACTAGTCCTTGAAACTGTTAGCCCCTCCTACCTGTCGACTGTGCATTTCCATATGACCTTACATGTATGTAAGTCTTGCTTCTATAATTGTACCACCTTCTTTTAGCCCCTGCGTGGGTATAAAAGGACCATGCTCTCTTAGTTCAGTGTGCTACTTCAAACATTACCGAAGGGTGCTGTTTGAACTGTAGTACCACCTCATGAGTTTTAATAAACTTTGTCTTTTATTTCAGTTTCTGTGCCAACTTTTTCCTATATGGTCTGAGGACTTTGTGCAGAGAAGGGCGAACCCCTTGCACTAGTAGGCCTTGCTGAGGCTTACTTCAACAAATTGGCGCCCAAACAGGGACTCATCGGCGACTTGGATGCCCAACGGATTGGTTGCGACAAAGGATTGGGATCTCGCTGCGGACGATCAATGCCTGAGAAGACCCGAGTCTTGGCAACCACGGCATTTTTCCCTTCTTTCTGATTTGACCGTCCTCGACTGAGATCCTTTTTGTTCATTCATCATGCAGTGACCATTTGGTCGATTTTAGAACTTGGCAGTTGGAACCTGGAAACCCTGTGATTGTTAAGAGCCGTTTTACGTCACTTGCTGTGGGTTTTGATGCCTTTGTTTGGTAATGAAGTTTAGCACTACTTACTGTGGCTCTCGTGTTTTGGGTGACTAGTCAATTTGTGTCCTTTGAATTGATATATAAATTGGAATTTATATAGGCAGGTAATGAGGAGAATTTTCTCCAATTTAATTTTGATTTCAACGGCACCTTAAAAGCTACTTTGATTATAATATTGCATATTCTGCACTATTTTTGGCATGCCTGTTTTTAGCGCACTTCGTAGGATGTGTTGCTTTTGTAATGGTACCAATTTGAGACTGGAAGAATCGCAACCGGCACCCCCAGAGGGGACGCCCAATAGAGATATGTATGTTAAACATGGTCTTTCTTCTATAATGTACAGCACATTATGGAATAAATACACTTGTGCGGATCCTGAGTTCCGTTGGCCTATGTATGGGTCATTTGATTTGCGAAAGATTGAGTATGTGGAACAATGTATGTGTAAGCACAGGTCTAGGCAAGATATGTTTGACTGTGTACGAATGTGGGAGAAAGAAGTGCGTGGACGAGTGAAGCGTGAACAAGCCTTGCTCGAAAAAGAGCAGCAGAAGAATGTATATGTGAAAGCATTGGAGATGAGAAAGAAAGAAATAATTGACTTAAAGGAGCTAGAAGAGAAAGAACGTAAATTACAGGTAACTGGCCAATACACTGTTAGGCAACTTCTCTATCCTATCCTTAATAAACCACACAATGACTTTTTGTTACTAGATCGCCCTCCACCTCCGTATGTCGTTCCTTCTGCCCCTCATGAATTAGCTAAGGTCTCCGGTTCGGAGCAACAGAAGATACAAGACAGTCGCTCTATGTTGCCTGCTGACCGTGTGTCTGAGCTTAGATCTATTGCTCATAAAACAATTCGTAGCGTTGTCTCTGCTTCTGAACTTTTAGATAACATGAAAGGGTGGACGGAAAAGGAGCAGCTATATTTTACTGAGGCATTTGGCAGAGAAGTTATTGAACTATATCGGAAATATTCTGATGAGTTAGAGCCCGATGAAGTAGCAGCTGATCATAAGCAAATGCGTAATGGTCTTTTTGTTTTCTCCCAGGTGGCTGATGCAATCAGGCGTTTGGTGAAATTATGTGTTGTGGCAGTCCGTTTGCAAGAGGAGAAAAGGGCTGTGGACGTAGTTGCACGGACATCTCAGACCGGCAGGGTGCAAGCTTCCATCTTCGGAACAGATAAGACTATGATAGTTCACGTGAAACCAATGCGGGAGGCCCCGCCTTTGTATGTTCCTCCTAAAGGATTGGGTACAAGTGATGATAAAACTTCTGTTGATGCTAAGGGTTATTTTATTTATAATTGGGTGTATACTCCTTGGAATAGGGCAGATGTAATGGCACTTAAAACAGCATTACCTGACCCGCGGAAAAATCCAGCCGCCTTTTATGAGGAAGTTGAGGGAGCAATTAGTTCTTGTACTATAACTTTGGCTGACATTGATTTATTTTTCGGATTCATATTACCGCCAAATATGTGGAGAACTGTTGGTAAAATTGATGATCGTGTAGTTTTTGGGGCGTCATGGAAAGAATTAGAACAGATGGACAGGGATAGGGAACCTGCGAAAAAGCCATATCAGTTGATTCTAGATCTTCCCGCAGCCATATTAGTTAAGTTAAAAATGATTATTCCCCCTAAAAATTGATAGATTGGACTGTTTTAGCGTCTTGTAAGCAAAAGGCAGATGAATCGGTCTCTGATTTCTTTACACGCTTTGAAGAAGCATTTCATGATTTTAGCAGCCAGTTATTGTCAGATGATACGGGCAGACATTTGTTTGTCGATAAATATGTCGCAAATCTGTTACCAGGAATAGCTAGTCGTCTAAAAGCTAGTGAAAGTTCATGGACTACCTCTACTCCGGTTTCTCTTTTGACTATGGCTCAGTATTATGAACGTCAGGAATTAGAAGCAAAAGGTAGCGAGAATAAAAAGATTAAAGAATTAAAGACGAAGGTTATGTTGGCTCAACCTTATGGTCCACCTTTTAGAGGTAGTGATAGAGGTGGACGTGGATCTTATGGTTCTTCTTACACTCGTTCGAATTTGTCTGTTGATCAGTGTGCGTATTGTAAGAAATTTGGGCATTGGGCTGCCGATTGTCCAGCACTACGTGTTCAGCAGTGTTCACGTGGTCGGGGACAAATGAGAATTCGCTCAGGATATTCAGATCCTAGAAGAAGCATGAATGATAATGCTAGGGTTGATGCTAATGTACGAGGGCAGGATGGGTTTAACACTTTTGATAGACGCTACCAATACCAGATGTCTAACTATGTGCAGCCTGATTTCCAAGATTCTGCGTATGCATAGGATTGCCTAGGATAGGGTAAGGAATCAGTTGAAGTTCCAGTAGATCAGAGGGGTCCCTATGTTACAGCACATGTTTTGGGTTCTACTGATCAGTTTCTGGTTGATACAGGAGCTACTCGTAGCACCTTGTCTAAACAATTGATTCCAAGGGCTCCCCTGTCTGGCTTAACCATTACATCGATAGGTTTCGATGGAACACCTTCCCCTAGCCCATTGTCACAACCACTTGCATTCCATGTTGATAAATGTACTGCTCCATGTCCATTTTTGCTTTCTCCAAATACACCAGACAATATTGTGGGTCTTGATATGCTCAAGTATTTCAGGGCTACAATACGATGCTCTCCAGAAGGGGTGCGTGTTATTTTAAATGATAATCATCCTGTGATGGAAAGAGTTTGTCTTGTTAAAGAGGATATTGCATTAGCTTCACTCCCTAGTACTTTGTGGGCTACTTCAGATACTGATGTGGGACAAATGATTATTCCACCAGTACATATTAGTGTCAAGGAGGGAGCTGTATTGCCACGTTTGCCTCAATACAAAATTTCACAGGAGGGCAAAGAAGCACTCACACGAATTGTGCATGATCTTATTGCAGTTCGAGTTGTTGAGGAAGTTCCGTATAATGTTTGTACCAGTCCGATTCTTCCTATTCTGAAAAAGGATACTGATACTAGGATTTACCGATTCATTATTGATTTACGAGAAGTCCATAAGATTGTGATACCACAATATCCTGTGGTATCTGACATCACAACACTTCTTACTTTGGTTCCCCCGACAGCAACTACGTTCTCTGTGATAGACTTGAAGAATGCTTTCTTTTCGATCCCTATTCATCCTGACAGCTGATATTTGTTTGGTTTTACTTTGAATAAACAATCATATAGATTTTGCAGAGTTCCTCAAGGCTATACTAAGAGTCCTAGTATTGATAGTCAAGCATTAAAACTACAACTTGATTCTTTTGTTTTGCCTGAAGGTGTGGCTCTCATACAATATGTTGATGATATTTTGTTGGCAGCTGATACCCCTGAGCAATGTGAAAAGTGCACTTTGTCCTTACTTTCTTTTCTTGCTTCACACCATCATAAAGTGTCACAAAAGAAATTGCAATATTGTAGACCAAAGGTAACCTATTTAGGTCACCTTTTGTCTAAGGAGGGCCGTGCACTTACATCAGATCGTATTCAAGCAATTTTAGACACACCAGTAGCCTCTACTCAGAAAGATGTTCGTGCATTCCTTGGTCTTACTTCTTTTTGTAGGCAATGGATATTAGGGTTTTCACACATTGTCAAACCTTTGCTAGCACTTTTGACTAAAGATACTCCAATGCCCCTCCCATGGACAGATGAATGGGAGACTGCTTTCCGGCTGCTACGACAAGCCCTTTGTTCGGCACCAGTGTTAGGTACTCCAGATTACATGAAGCCTTTTGCTCTTTACGTACATGAGAAAGATGGATGTGCATTGTCAGTTTTAGTACAGACACATGGCAATAAGCAGCGTCCCTATGCATATTTTTCAGCAGTACTTGATCCTGTCGCTCGAGCGTTGCCTGGGTGTTTTCGTTCAGTTGCTGCAACAGCTGTGTCAATATGTCGGAGTGAAGGGATAGTTTTGTCACATAAGCTGTTGGTGTTAGTACCCCATGCGGTTGATGCTCTTTTAAATAAAAAAAAGACACAACATTTAACTAGCGCTCGACTGACAGGATATGAATTGACATTGCTGCCTCCTCACATTACACTGAAGAGATGTGCAACACTAAATCCAGCCACTTTGTTGCCATATCCAGTGACTCTGCCTCAGTCACAAGAAACACATGATTGTATATTCCTTACCGAAGAACAGACAAAGGGTCAGATTGATTTACAAGATACGCCCCTTCCAGATGTAGACAGGGAATTGTGGGTTGATGGGTCTTGTTTGAAGTTGCCATACGGTACGACCTCAGCTGCATATGCAATCACCACAATACACACGGTAGTGGAGACAGCTCGTATACCACAGAAGTCAGCTCAAGCAGCTGAACTAATAGCTTTGACACGAGCATGTGAGCTTAGTACTGACTTATGTGTGAACATTTATACAGACAGCCGCTATGCTTTTGGAGTGGCTCATGATTTTGGTTTGCTTTGGAAGGAGAGAGGCTTTCCCACATCGCATGGGATGCAGATAATGCACGGAGAATTAGTGCATAACCTCTTGACTGCATTGACATATCCAAAGAAACTAGCTATTGTGAAATGTAGTGCACACAAGAAAGTGACCGATAAGATAGGGCAAGGTAATGTCCTTGCGGACCGCGTAGCACTTGAGACTGCGATGCAGCGAAGTACTATTTCTATGTATGTAGTGAAGTCACAAGCTGAACGTTGGCATAATGCTAGACAAGACGTATTAGATATACAGAAATCTGCTTCTGTGAAAGAACGTGAGCAATGGTCTGATGAAGGAGAATTGGATGATGAGGGCTGTTGGCGGAATAAGCAGATGGATAAATGGAAATTGCCTGTAGCTTTTGTACAACCTATGGTTCAGATGGCACATGGGCTGGCACATGTTGGAGCTTCAACAATAACGAAGTTGCTTACGCAAGTTTGGGAGCATCCAGAAATTTCCAGTACAGCTAAGAGAGTAGTACAGTCTTGTTTGATCTGTTTACAATACAATCCTGGAAAAGGGACACGTACTCCTGCGGGAGGGTTTGCTACACCAACTGCACCTTTTGAAGTTCTACAAATGGATTATATTCAGCTTGAACGCTGCAACAATTTAAAGTATGTCTTGGTGGTGGTATGTGCCTTCAGTAAATGGATAGAGGCGTACCCTACAAAGGATAATACTGCCATTACCACAGCGAAGATGCTTTTGAAAGAATCTTTCCCTAGGTTTGGTGTTTGCAAACTTTTATGGAATGATAACGGACCTCATTTTGTTGGGGAAGTTATTAAGTATGTCCTGAAAGGATTAGGGATCAAACAGAAGTTCCATGCGGTTTTCCACCCACAATCAGCAGGGTTGGTGGAAAGGTATAATGCTACTTTGAAGCTGAAGTTAGCGAAGATACAGGCTTCCACATCCTTAACTTGGCCGGATGCATTACCGTTGGCATTATTGTCTATTAGGTCAGTGCCACACTCTCGAATCGGCCTTACTCCTTACGAAATAGTGTTTGGAAGGCCAATGAATATTTGGGGAGTTCCTAAGCCAAATTCTGTATATGATGTACCTTGTGTCCTGATGAATGATTATTTGGCACAGTTAACGACAATTTGGTTTCTATTCATCAACAGGTTCGAGAAGCACTTCCTGACAGATCTACAGGTGAAGGCCATGAACTCCGACCTGGTGACCAGGTGATGATTAAGTCCTTTGAAAGATCAAGCAACTTGGAACCAAGGTGGCGAGGCCAAGAACAGGTGCTCCTTGCAACAAGGACAGCAGTTCGAGTGACGAACCGAAAGAATTGGGTCCATAGTACTCACTGCAAGAAAGTGCTACCTACCTTGGTGGAACCTGCTGTGCTGACCGATCATCAAGAGATTTTGACTACGGAGAAAGGCCGTGCTATATCACCTGACGAATCTGAGGAGTTCTTCCCAGACCATACGAGTGTCGCGATATAATTTGAGACCGAGGAAAGACCCCGTAGTGCTGGAGAAAACTGGTTGAGCTACCGCCCTGGGTTAGTGAAACGGAGAGCCAATGTGACAAGGGGGGGGGGAAATCAGCCATGCATTAGAGTAGTGACACCTGTCTTGGCCCGTGGTGAAGAAATCAGCGGCTGCCCAGGGATAAGAGCTCCAACAATTGTTTTTAATTAATTTCTGAAAGGGTCGGTTATCACTGTTGCTAAAATGAATAACAAACTGATCATTAGTACTATGGGGTTTGTTGCTGTTTTGGTGGTTATAGCAATAATCACTTGGTTTGTTGAAAAGAAGGCTCCTGCTCGTGAGTTTTTTGTTGCCACTACTCCAGTACCAAAGGATCACTATTACTTTACGCTTCCCTATCAGGAGCAGAAGCACCATCAATCGTACTTCAATAATACTTTCATTCAGATGTTGCATCATACTCATAATGCTACAAATACTACTAACTGTTGGGTATGTGGAATGATACCTGCGCATCAAAAGAAAGGAGGAGCACCTTTCATTCCTATTCCTTTTTCACACAATGGTTCTTGTCAAGCTTGGTATACGCTTTTGTTTGCATCTGGAAAACGTACAGAGGGCAGACTTCTTTTTCGCCTTAATAAAGTATGCTACCAAGACAAAGATGGGTATCCCCAAGCCAAAGGAACTAAAAGGGAATGGGAAGAGTATCAACCGGACAATGTTTCAATACCATATGTCTTCACAAATATAAGAGACTCTGACAAGAAAGAACAATTTGTGATTTCTGTTACAAAAACTAAAGCAGATGTATGTATATGTAGCATTGGGCGAATTCCAGTAGGGATATGCAAATGTACCTTGATTTTAACTATTGGGGGTGTAAATAATAGTAGTTTTACAGCTTCACATAATACATATTTTCTTTGTGGTAACTATGGATATTACCAACTACCTGTTGGGTGGTCAGGTGTGTGTAATGTATCTTTTCTATTACCCCCTGTGTTTTTGGCCCCTGCATCATATCACCGAGATTTTAAACTGTTCAATGACATCATTAAAAATAGATATAAAAGGACAATAAGTACAAATGAGGTAGACCAAACAGACACTAGCCTGCAACAATATGTTGATTTTAATTTAGGGTTGTTCTCCTTTGTGGGTGCGGCGTTAAACAGTAGGAAAGTGAGACGCTTGACTAGGGTTGTGGAAGCTGTTACCAATCAGGCAGCTCTGGCACTTGGGAATATTACTGAGGAGCTCCAAATTGCGAGGACTGTAGCGCTCCAAAATCGTATGGTACTAGATGTGATATTAGCTGATCGAGGTGGCGCATGTCGCATCATCGGTAGTAGTTGCTGTGTTTTTATTCCAGATCACTCACCTTCAGTATATGATGCAATATCTAAATTGCATAAAATTGCTGCAGAAATCCACACAGAGACTGGTACTTGGACTTTTTCTGGATGGTTTTGGGCTCTTGTTTCCGCTTGGGGCTGGACACTACTGACTATCCTGTGTGCAATTATTGCAATATTTTCCCCATGCTGTATCTGTATTCAGTGTGGTCCAATGTTCTGCTCCATGTGTAATATCACATTATCAAAGCCTAAAACATTCTTGCTCTCTCTTTCAATCTCTTTCTCCCACACATACACCCACTCAGACAATACAGACCAACGCACAGACCTACTCAGACTCTCACATGCCCGCGCACAGAACCACTGAAACCCTCATGTAACCACTTACAGACCCAAACAGGCACTGATGCACAGACTCACAGACCCACTAAGACAATGACACACCCACTCTCACATCCAGACAGACACTGTCCCAGCCACTCTCACACTCAGATACACAGTCAAATCTATTCTCACACCCAGAGAGACAGGCCACAGTCAACTCCCACTGATAACTCACGCCCTCACCATACACAGTTTTTTTTGTCAAACATTTCACTGAAATATTGGATTGAAATTAGCAGTGCTGTTATCAAAGATCTCACGTGTGGCATCATTTGTGGGTAATTAGCAGTGTAATGTGAGGGCACGAGTTATAGTTACGTTAAGGCACAAGTTATAGATACTTGAGATAACTATAACTAGCGAATTTCTAATGTTTTGTATGTTTCAAATGTGAGCCTAACTATAACATCCCTATAACCTTTGATTTTTTCAGTGAATTTCCATTATTTTTTCATATTCTATTTCCTAACTATAACATCCCAGTTAACTATGTTTTTTCAGTGAATTTCTATTTTTTTTAACATATAGTAATTTTCATTGCTATACGTTAATCCAACCACCAATGTGCACAGCCTTCAGCCAGGCCCTCTGGCCAAACCCCTATAACCACCCAACCTTACACCATGCACAGCCTTCACCCATGTGCAGAGGAGGTTGCCTGCAAGACCTGGCCTGCAGCCAGACCCTATGGCCAACCTCCCTAACCACCCAACGCCATGATGTGCATTACCCTTTGGCCTTGCACAGCGGGAGTTGTCCACAGCCTTTCTGGGTGTGAGAATAGGTGTGAAAGGGTGTATCTGGGGGTGGGAGTTGCTGTCATATTGTCTGGCTAGGTGTGCATACATCAGTGTTTTTGTGGGTGCATGAGTGTGTGCGTGGGTCAGTGAGAGGGTGCATGAGGGTCTGTGAGTGGTGTATGACAGTCTGAGTGGGTGTGTGAGTAGGTGCGTAGCTGTCTAAGTGTTTATGTGGGTGGGTGCGTGGGGTCCTACTGGGGCTGTGAGTGAGTGAGTGTATGAGGGCAGCTCCCTTCTTGCTGAAGCATCCACGCAGGGGACAGAGATCAAAGCTTCAGATTTTGGCAGTGGGACCTGCTTTACAGGTCCTACTGTCAAAATTCAAAGTGTTTGCTGTGGCTTTTCTGCAGTAACCCACAGCAAACATCTATGTCCCGGGGGTGGGCACCCTGGGACGTACCAGGAGCCTGCCGGGGATAGGGACTCTCTGTCTTTTTTTCTTTTTTAAAGATTTGCCTCAGTGGGTGGTAGTCAGCTGGGCAGCGGGGGGCGCGCGGTCCCCTGCTTCAAATAAAGTGTTGGCCCAGGGGGGTAGTCCCCAGGACATGGGCTGCATTAATTAAATTGGGGCAATTAAAAAAAAAGTGTGGGAGACCACATTTAAAAAAAAAAAAAAATCAAGATCCATCTGTGGATTTTTCTGCTTTTTAAAAAATGTTTTTTGCCCTCAAGGACCCCAGCACCAGGCTAAGGGGTCAGTGTGACTCTACCCTGGTTCCTTTACTTTTTTTACTTTATTTTGCCGAGTCCCAAGATGGCTGACAACACTTCCTTGCTGAAGTGTTGGCAGCCAATCAGATATCAGTACGGGGAAAATTGGATTCATGGGGGATCTGCATCCCTATATATATATATATATATATATATATATATATATTGGCCTCAAATTTCTCCAAAACTACTGAACGGATTTGCACCAAATCACAAAAAGCGTGATTTGCGGAACAGAATTTAGCTTCGTGCCAAAATTTGTATAATTCCGTTCAGTGTTTCGGGCTGTAGGCTTGCCTATGGAAAAATTAATGGGAAAAACGTGTTTGGGACCCCCTTTTTCTAGGCCCCCACTTGATGGATTGTCCCAAAACTTTCAAGACAGAAGCTGAACTTAGCAAAGTATACGTTTTTAAACATTTCGTGAAGATTCGTCAAGCGGCACCAAAGTTATAGACAAAACAAAAAACACTCTTCCTATGGAAACTAGGTCCTAACTATAACTACATAGTGGTGATCACCACTGTGTTTTATATATATATATATATATATAAATATATATATGTATATATATATATAGTTAGATAGATAGAGATGTATATTTCTTTTTTTCGGAGGAGCATTGAGAACACCACTTCTACTACAGAATGAACAAGCACCCAACTGTAAGACTTGGTCACCTCGACAGGGTCATCCCCCAAGTTTTGGCCTTCACCCTCCTTTTTTCTGAGCCCGTTTTTGTTGGCTTTGAAGACTCTGAGCACTTTATCACTGCTAACCAGTGCACAAGTGCTTGTGCTGTCGGTTTCAGGCACGGTAGAATTGGCTTAGACCCAATGGGCACCTTTAATTTACTGGAAAGCACCAATTAGGGTGGCACTATTTGTACCCACGGCCTGTCAATTAAATACTGCCAGTAGTCTTGCAGCACTCATTGAATCACTGACTTAAGTAGCCCTTTAAACATGCCTCATGTCTGCCATTGCAGCCTGTGTGTGCAGTTTTAAACTGATATCTCAACCTGGCAAAATAAACCTTTTGCAAAGCCTAAACATTCCTGTTAATAGGTTATAGGGCAGGGTGCAGTGTGTTCAAAAGTTGTGTAATTTTAACATCTTAGGTTTGTATTTTACTACTCCAAGACCTACCTCTCTCATGGGATAAAATTGGGTTACCTTATTACATTTAATAAGTATAACTTTTAACTGGGAGCAGATAGGAATATTGAGTTTAGTGTCTAAAGAATTACAATTCAAAACCTTCTTTACTGGCAAAGTTGGATTTTAATTCACAATTCTAAAAATGACGCTTTTAGAAAGTTGGTATTTTCTTGTCCTAACCATTTGGTGCCAGCAGCCTATAACATGGGACACCTGATCAGGTGTAGCTGACAATTGGTCTTTGTGTATTGCTCTCAGACAGTGAGACAAAAAGAAATGTGTTGGCAGAATGGGCCATTTTTGACTTGATATGGTGGCAAAGCTGTCACCTATCATACTTGCACACCAGAAAGACTCTTGGCTGGCCACACTAAAAAAGAATTTGATAGTAGTCTTGGTGTCCCCAGACAAGCTTGGGACAGGACAGGGAGGCAGGTCCTGGACCCTTGGTGTGGCATCAGTGGAACCCCACTTCAAAGAAAAGAGAAATCTTGAAGTTTTGGGCTCTTTGTGACTGTGAACGGGCCTGTTGGCTCCCAGGTCATGTCGTCCACGGCAATGGCCAAAGCGACGATCCGGTGAACCTGACTCTTCATGCACAGTGCCTGCCAGGGATGCCAGGCAACACAAGATCTGCACTTCATGTTACAGCATTGACTGCCTTTGGTGACAGCCAAAACTAATCTCCAGCAATGATTGTCCATGACGCCAGGCCTCCTCTTTGTGCTTCAATAACAACCATCCACAACGCTTTCGCTGATGCTTTTGGCCTCCTCCGCCACAAACGGAACTCCCCATGTTGGAATTTAGAAGGCAATTCTTTCAGTTGGTCTAACCTTGACCCTCTATCTGGCCAGCGCTCCATTGCAGGCAGCCTGAACTTGTGACTTTCACCTGGTTTCACAATACCAGACAACCACAAGTGGTGCTTTGTGCTTTTAGGGGCATACATACCTTCAAATTTTTTAATTGCATACCGTCGGATCTACTGAATAGATTTTTGCAGTTTTGGTGTCAAATAATTTATTACATTTTTCTCTGTTTTTCTAAATTGGTGTCAGAATATGTTGTGCTGCGTTTTCACTTTATTACTGTTTGTGGGCTGCATAAATACTTTACACATTGTCTCTAAGTTAAGCCTGACTGGTTTTGGGCCAAGCTACCAGAGGGTGAAGCACAGGTTAATTTGTGGTTTGCTTGTGTTTCCCCCGACAAGAATTCCGTTTGCTACTTCAGTAGGGCTTCACCTCCTACAACCAGTAAACCAATAGCCAACACAGATCGTAAAATCATTTTGACAAGCATTCTTATTCATAACCTTTTTATTATGGCATTGTTTGCAGTACTCGTTGAAATTCAAAAATGAGGATACAAGCAAATAAAAGAGAGCTGTGTTCACACTAGACGTCTCATGTGAGTTTAGATTTAAATAAGTGATTTTGTTATGTGGTGCTTATACTGCAAACTGCCACAGGATCTTTAGGTAGGAACAATTGATGCCATAATCATTCCCTAGTCAATGTCACGACTCACGTGCTGCTTGCGCCTGGAATTTGCAGATCTGGTGGCGTGAATCTTCAATGTTCGACTTTGGCCCAAAAAGGGGCGACTCTTTCTGGTAGCCACGGTGCTGTAGGCAATGGAGACACCAAGAACAGACCGTGCCCTTCAGAAAGTAGCGCCAGAGGGAAAAAACCCCTTAAAAAGGGGAAAAAACCTCCAAACAGGAAGACTCCTAGAGAAAAACAAGAACAAACAAACAGGAATCCAAAAGGAGCAAAAATCAGAAAACACAGAATGCTGAATCCAAAACCAAAAGGCAAGGAAATCAGGAGCGAAGACACTAGCTGAGCAGAAAGTGTTGCAGCGCAAAGAAAGAGGAAAAACACAGCCCTTATATACCAAAAAACAGGAAGTGACCCACAGGAAGTAAAAAGACACCATCTTAGATAGGGAAACAATACATAGAACAGAATAGTAGAGGAACCATAGAGAATAGGGAACAAGGAATGCTGGGAAAGCACAGGAATCTGGGAAGGAGGAAAAAACATAAAGAAAGGCACACAACAGACTGCAAAAAAGAAGAAAGGACAAAGAAACGAAGAAAAACAGGTCAGAGGGTTCAGAGACCCCTGGGACAGTGAAAGGCAGAAGGAAGAACGAGGCCCCAAGCAAATCTGGGGCCTCGAAACGCGCAGGAGAGGCTGGGGGCGCGCCGCGTCTTAATAACGCGGTGCGCGGCCCGAGCCGAACGCCCGGCAGAAGTTGAGCTCTCGGCTCGCGCCGCGCGGTGCGGCGCAACAGTAGGTCCCCCTCCCGAAGGCCCAGGTTTAAGAGGGAATAAACAGTGAAAGCGTTGAATCAGGAGAGGAGCGTGAACGGAAGAGGCATCTTCCCATGAACATTCACTGAGAGGATAACCCTTCCAATGAATCAGATACTGAAGTCGTTTATGAAAAAGGCGAGAGTCACAAATTTCCTGCACTTCATATTCAGGAACATCATCCACAAGGACAGGAGGTGGACAAGGAAACTGACGTGAGTAAGGATCAGGCACATAAGGTTTAAGCTGAGAAACATGAAAAACCGGATGGATCTTCCATGTATGGGGTAAGTGAAGACGGACAGTGACAGGATTGACCAACTGGAGAATACGGAAAGGCCCATAGTAACGAGGTGTGAACTTGTTTTGAGAGAGACGTGAGGGCAAGAATTTGGAGGAGAGACAGACTTTATCTTGCAGATGATAATTTGGATTGGTTGTACGTCTCTTGTCTGCAGCCTTCTTCATATACCTCTTGGTATGTAACAAATTAGATCGAATTAGTTTATGGAGTTGGAGAAGGCGTTTGGAGAAATAGGTAATAGCAGGTAGAGGAGAGTTGGATTGTGGAGAAGTAGGGAAAGAGGTAGGATGAAAACCATAGGAACAGAAAAAGGGAGTGACCTTGGAGGCACTATGGACTGAGTTATTGTAGGAAAATTCAGCTAAAGAGAGGTAAGTGCTCCAGTTACTTTGGGTAGAATTGCAAAAGCATCGAAGATATTGCTCTAGTCCTTGGTTCAGACGCTCAGTCTGTCCGTTGGTCTGGGGATGGAACCCTGAAGACAGGGCTCTATTTATATTCAGTGTTTTACAAAAATGCTTCCAAAATCGGGAGATGTACTGAGGTCCTCTAATAGATATTATGGTATGTGGAAGTCCATGGAGACGGAAGACATGATCTATGAATATTTGACTTAGTTCTTGAGAAGTAGGCAGCTTCTTTAGGCCAGTGAAATGAGCCATCTTTGTGAAAGAATCCACTGTGACCATGATAACTCGGTTTCCTGCTGATGGTGGGAGTGAACACATAAAATCAGTAGAGATAGTATGCCATGGGGCCGATGGAACAGGCAAAGGCTGTAGTAATCCTGCCGGTCTGGTGTGAGGTATTTTGACTTGGGCACATATGGGACAGGCCTGAACGTATTTTTCCACATCCAGTTTCCAGGTAGGCCACCAGAAAAATCGTGAAAGTAGTTCTTGTGTGGCCTTGATGCCTCTATGACCAGCTACAGGGGAATCATGGCACATTTGTAATGCTTTCTTTTGCACCTCGTTAGTAGGGAGGAATATCAGGTCTTGGTAATAAAAATATCCTTGTTTCTTGTACAATAATGGTCTTAGTTCTTCTATGTCATGGTCCGATAGGTTGGCGTATTCTTGTTGTACTTCTTCCAGGAAAGACTGAGCCACTCCAATGATCTTACTGGGTTCTAGAAGATACTGGGATGAGGAAGGAGAACACTCTGGATATCGGCGAGACAGAGCATCAGCCAGAATGTTTTGAGATCCTGGAATATATGTAATATAAAAATCGTACTGACTGAAGAAAAAGGCCCAGCGGGCCTGACGACTATTCTGGCATACAAAATTTCTTAAACATTGTAAATTACGGTGGTCTGTCCTCACCTCAAATGGTTCCTTGGAACCCATCAGAAACTGTCTCCACTCAAGGCAGGCTGTTTTCAGAGCCAATAATTCCCTTTCAAGTACGGAATAATGTTGTTCAGCTGTGGAAAGGATATGAGACAAATAGAAAACAGGATGTTCAAGGCCATCATCCTCTTGTCGTTGGAGTAAGACAGCTCCGATGGCTCTCTCAGAAGCATCAGTTACTACTATAAATTGTTTGGTGGTATCTGGATGTCTTAAGATGGGGGCTTGGGTGAAGGCTCTCTTTAAGCTTTGAAAGGCTGCTTCAGCAGCCTCAGTCCAGACAAACCCCTACTTTAAATTGTCCTTCTTTAAGGTGTGAGTTATGTGGCTAGTCTGACTGGCAAAGTCTAGAATGAATTGTCGATAGAAGTTTGCTAAACCTAGGAAACATTGTGTTTCTTTGATGGTAGAAGGAGAAGGCCACTCTAGGATAGCTTGTACCTTTTCTTGATCCATAGCTATGCCGGTGGGACTTAAATGATAGCCCAGATATTTGACTTCCGTCATGTCGAACTCACATTTCTCTGGTTTGCAAAATAGTTGATGATCACGAAGTCTTTGAAGAACTTGTTTCACATGGGAAGTATGGAGTTCAGGATTTCTAGAATAAATAAGAATATCATCTAGGTAGATCACGACTGTCTGATTCAGTAGGTCTGAAAACACTGAGTCCATAAATCTCTGGAAGATTGCGGGGGCGTTAGTAAGACCAAACGGCATAACCCTATATTCAAAATGGCCAAATGGGGTCCTGAAGGCTGTCTTCCATTCGTCGCCTTCTCTTATGCGTAAAAGGTGGTAGGCTCCTCGTAAATCCAATTTAGTAAAACGTTGGGCCCCTCTGATTGCTTCCAGTATGTCCCTGATGAGAGGCAAAGGATAACGATCTTTAATGGTAATTTTATTCAGACCTCGAAAATCCAGGCACGGACGAAGATCCTTAGTCTTCTTGGGCACAAAAAAGAGAGGGGCCCCAGCCGGAGACGACGATGGAACAATAAGACCACTCTGTATATTTTCGTCCAGATACTCCTTTAGAACTTCCTTTTCGGGTTCCGTGAGGGAGTACATCCTCCCAAAAGGAACAATTGTGCCGGGTTCCAATGGAATTGCACAATCATATTCTCGATGTGGAGGTAGCACAGGTTTTGACGGTTTTTGGAAAACATCCTGAAACTCCAAATAGTGGTCTGGGACCCCTTGGACCGTATTAATGGACATACCAGTGGCACCTTCAGTAGCTAAGGATCTTTTCGGAGACCAATACTTGTCGGAAGTAAAACAGTTCTCATGACAAAATTGCGAAGACAAAGAGACTGTCCGGGTAACCCAATTTATATATGGGTTATGTCTGATGAGCCACGGAATTCCAAGAATGATGGTATGGTTAGGGGATGTAATAAGATCGAAGGAGATGTGTTCTTGATGGCTTCCCACCTGTAGACTTAACATCAGGGTAGTGGTGTCTACAGGACCAGAGGATATCAAAGATCCATCCACAGTGTGTACCTGTTCGGGTACTTCTTTTGCTTGAGTAGGAACTAGGTTAGCAGCAGCCCACGTCTTGTCCATGTATATACCACTAGCACCACAATCTAGTAATGCCATAGTCTTTTCTTGACGACCGTCAGGAAGTTGTAACAGGACAGGAAAGATGAACAAGGCAGTGGTATTGTCATTAAAGGAGCTGATGGAAGGTATAGCTGTAGATCCCGTCCCCTCCCTTCTTACAGAGGACGGGAGGTGGCGTTTCCCGAAGGCCTGGACGGACGTACTGGACAGGTACGGAGCATGTGACCAGCAGAACCACAATACAGGCACAACCCTCTCTTGCGTCTGTCTTCTCGTTCACTAGCAGAGAGCGGACCTCGGGTAGTATCCACCTGCATGGGTTCCCCTTCGATGTCTCTAGCAGGAGTGCGAGGTTCCTCGGAACGCTGCAGGTATGCACGTGAGCTACTTGGCTGGGCAAACCCTCTACTCCTTTTCTTTTCCGATCTCCGTTCCTGAAGACGATATTCGATGGACAGTGCTTGATCCATCAGGCCACGAAGATCTTCCGCTCTGGTAGAATGCACTAGTTCATCCTTTATTTCTTCTTTGAGTCCTCTACGAAATAATGTTACCAGAGTACGTTCCACCCAAGTGGTCTCTGCCGCCAGCTGACGAAAACGGGTTATATATTGCAGGACATCTTGGGAGCCTTGTTGGATGTCGCACAAGGCTTCTTCAGCGGAGGCTTCCAATCCAGGACGGCTAAACATCTGTTTGAAGCGACCCACAAAGGCGGAATAGTCTGACAATACAGGGTCGTTGGAGGACACCATCGGGGTTGCCCAGGCCAAGGCTGGACCGGATAAGGCACTGATAAGATAACCCACCTTGGTCCTGTCGTGGGAGAATTGAGTAGGTCGGAAGGCGAAATACACCGTTAAAGCATCCAAGAACTCGCGAAGCTTGGTTGGTTCACCAGAGAAACAAGGGGTAGAAGCGGAGATTGTCGGAACATCACTGGTGCGGAGGGCCAAAGCCTGTCGTAACGCAGCATTTTCATTATGTAGTTGTTGCAATTCCTGGGCTTGTTGCTGAATCGTGGTCAATAGAGATTGCTCCGGATCTGCAGCAGCCGCCACTGTATTATCCATGGTGTTTGAGGACGTCGGAATGGTTGGGCGCTGCAATCTGTCACGACTCACGTGCTGCTTGCGCCTGGAATTTGCAGATCTGGTGGCGTGAATCTTCAATGTTCGACTTTGGCCCAAAAAGGGGTGACTCTTTCTGGTAGCCACGGTGCTGTAGGCAATGGAGACACCAAGAACAGACCGTGCCCTTCAGAAAGTAGCGCCAGAGGGAAAAAAAACCTTAAAAAGGGGAAAAAACCTCCAAACAGGAAGACTCCTAGAGAAAAACAAGAACAAACAAACAGGAATCCAAAAGGAGCAAAAATCAGAAAACACAGAATGCTGAATCCAAAACCAAAAGGCAAGGAAATCAGGAGCGAAGACACTAGCTGAGCAGAAAGTGTTGCAGCGCAAAGAAAGAGGAAAAACACAGCCCTTATATACCAAAAAACAGGAAGTGACCCACAGGAAGTAAAAAGACACCATCTTAGATAGGGAAACAATACATAGAACAGAATAGTAAAGGAACCATAGAGAATAGGGAACAAGGAATGCTGGGAAAGCACAGGAATCTGGGAAGGAGGAAAAAACATAAAGAAAGGCACACAACAGACTGCAAAAAAGAAGAAAGGACAAAGGAACGAAGAAAAACAGGTAAGAGGGTTCAGAGACCCCTGGGACAGTGAAAGGCAGAAGGAAGAACGAGGCCCCAAGCAAATCTGGGGCCTCGAAACGCGCAGGAGAGGCTGGGGGCGCGCCGCGTCTTAATAACGCGGTGCGCGGCCCGAGCCGAACGCCCGGCAGAAGTTGAGCTCTCGGCTCGCGCCGCGCGGTGCTGCGCGACAGTCAAAGGTTAAACAGGCTGTAATTGACCTGGCAGTTGAGAGTCACAGTAATATTCTAACACATAGGTTTGTAGTCATGAATGAGGGAATACTGCCAGGTCATTTCCACTTCTTTGCCATCCACCTCCTTGCCCTTTCACCTATCCCTAAAGCATTCATTATTAGTGGCCCATAAAGTCAGAAAGGACCAGAAACACCTGTTACCAAGCTCATTAGAATTATATGCTTTTAGGTTTCACACAGAGATTTTGATAACGAAAAGGGGGAAACATGCTGAAATCGAGGTGAAAGCATGGATTACCACCAGTCATTCCCCTAAAAATTGCACATCTTTTTATTTCCCCACCCCTGGAATTTGTGGGACTCGAATAAGAGTAATTCCTTGATAAGGAAATAACAGGGACAGAAAACTAGGATGGGCAACGAATTCCACTCCACCGGCGGAGTTCGTTGAGTGCTCACACCGTGCGGAGTTCTGAAAAATCCGCAAAGTGATGCAGAGCAAAGTTTTTTCTCTTGTGCGGCTCACCAATGTTAAGTTGGAGAGTATGAGTGAGAAAAATCCCTATGGTGGCGAGCGCGATTTTTGAATGTGGGCGGTAGTGGCAGGTCATGATCACCCATGTTGAGAAAGCTGCCGCTCGCGTTGAAAAAGCTGTGTTGCGCCGCAGCAATGTGCAAGGGCCGCTGCGGCGCAATATGCCGGGAACGCCAGTTCCAGGGCAGGCGCTGCAGGATAGGAGACCCCAAGTCGGGTCTCGATCCTTGCCGCGCTCAGCACGCTCAGTGCGCTCAGCGCGTTTACTTAATTAAACACATCAGGGATTCCCGGGAAACCCTCCTTGCCACCACTTACCTTTTTACACGGCCAAAAGCCGTATGCCTGCACATGACTCATTTTTATGCATGCCTTTCCCCTTCCCAGCATGCTGTTCACTTCCTCTCTTCCCTGCATGCATTGTTTCTCTTTTCCTAGGAGCATGTTTTCTATTCTAGTTATGATCTTTTCCCCAAACCAAGATGGTGTTTTTACTACTTCCTGTTTTCCACTTCCTGTCTAGGGGTATATAAGGGGAATCTATCTTTCTTCTCATTGCGTTGCAACACTCCTGTGGTGGTAGTCACGCTCTGGCTGGTTTCCTCTTGTGGTGCCAGTTGTTCTTGATCTGTCTTCCGTCTCCAGAATTCCTGAATTCCAGAATCTTAAGTCCTAACGTCCTTGTGTCCTCCTTCTGTTTCAGGGAGTTCCTGTTGGAGGTTTTTTACCCTTTTGGGGTTTTTCCTCTGGGACTCCTTCTGGAGGGCACGGACTGTAGTGGCTTACCATTGTCAAACAGCACCATGGCTACCGGAAGGGGTCGCCCCTACCTCGGCCAGAGCAGGACCTGCAGGAACCAGGGCCGCTCACCACCTCTCTCCAACCTCAACGGTAAGCCCAGGGTGAATCGTGACAGATTGCAACTCCCAAAACTCCAGCTTCTGTCCGGAACCATGGAGAGTCCCGTGATGAGTACAGAACCAACAAGCCAAACCCTGCTCTTGACTATACAACAACAGGCCCAAGAACTCCAACAGCTACGTACTGAAAACTCTGTCTACCGACAAGCCTTCGCCTCCAGAACCACTGATGTTCCTACGGTCTCCGCCACTACGCCTCGCTTCTCCGGGGATCCTAACAAATTAAGAGAGTTCCTGGATGCCTTGACAGTCTATTTCGCATTCCGCCCCTCACAGTTTATGCAAGACAAGACCAAGGTGGGGTATTTGATTAGCGCCCTATCTGGCCCAGCTTTAGCATGGGCAACTCCTTTAGTGACAAGCAACGACCCTAGCTTGTCTAATTATTCCAGCTTTGTCACTGCCTTTAAGCAGATGTTTGAGCGCCCTGGACTTGAGTCTTCAGCAGAAGAAGCTCTCTGCGATATTCAACAAGGAAATCAGGACGTATTACAATACATTACTTGTTTCAGACAATTGGCAGCAGAGACTTCCTGGGTGGAGCGTACTTTGGTGACCCTGTTTCGCAGGGGTCTCAGAGAGGACATTAAGGACGAACTGGTGCACTCTGCCAGAATAGAGAGTCTTAAGGGGTCAATGGATCAGACCCTGACGATAGAATATCGGTTAAATGAGCGAAGAATGGAGAGAAAGAAGAGTCGCTTACCATCACACTCGGTGACGTCCCGCACCCTTCCTCATCGTTCCGAGGAGGTTCGTTCTGAAACTAAGGGTGCTACCGATGAAGAGCCTATGCAAATTGATATGGCTCAAGGGCCGTTATCATCTAGTGAGCGGGAAAACAGATGAAGGAAAGGACTTTGGGCCTGATTACAACTTTGGAGGAGGTGTTAATTCGTCCCAAAAGTGACGGTAAAGTGACGGATATACCACCAGCCGTATTATGAGTCCATTATATCCTATGGAACTCGTAATACGGCTGGTGGTATATCCGTCACATTTGGGACGGATTAACACCTCCTCCAAAGTTGTAATCAGGCCCTTTGTCTGTATTGTGGTGCTGCTGGTCATCTAATTCGCACATGTCCCGTCCGTCCAGCCAAGCCTTTGGGAAACGCCAATTCCCGTCCTCAGTGAGAAGGGTGAGGACTGGATATTGCGAAATACCTTCCATTTGTTCCTCAAAGGAGGAAGGAACTGCTCTTTTCCTTTTACCCGTTATCATCCACTTAACAGATGGCCGGGAAGAAAGGGCTCTGGCCTTCCTGGACTGTGGAGCCAGCGGTATCTACCTAGGCGAAGCATGGGCCAGGGAAAGACAGATTTTGCAAACACCTGAGGAAGTACCAGAACAAGTCCACACGGTGGATGGATCACTCTTGGCCTCAGGACCAGTACAGTATACCACCCCTACCCTATGTCTCCAATTCGGGAAACATCAAGAAAACCTTTCTTTTGATTTGATTTCTTCACCACATCACGTTATGATCCTGGGAATTCCATGGCTCACTCGGCATAACCCTTACATTAACTGGGAAACAAGAACTATTTCTTTATCCTCTCACTTCTGCCAACACCACTGCTACTTAGCAGGAGACTATTGGTCCCCAAAGAGTCTCTTAACGGCACCCCCTAAGGTGGGATGTTCTATTCACGTCCTACAAGGAGTACCCAGACATTGTCAAGAATATGCCGATGTATTCCAGAAACCAGAAAGACCTGAACTGCCACCCCATAGAGAATACGATTGTGCCATTCCTTTGGAACCAGATGCTGTGGTTCCTTTTGGGCGAATGTACTCTCTAACAGAACCTGAGAAGCAGATCCTCAAGGAATATCTAGAGGAGAACATACAGAGTGGATTGATTGCTCCCTCCTCTTCACCTGCAGGGGCTCCTCTCTTCTTTGTGCCAAAGAAGACGAAAGACTTGCGTCCCTGTATTGATTTTAGAAGATTAAACAAGATCACTACGAAGGATCGGTACCCGCTACCTCTTATTAAGGACATCTTAGAAGCTGTCAGAAGGGCAAAGAGATTCACCAAGTTGGATCTTAAAGGAGCATACCATCTTTTAAGGATAAAGGAAGGGGATGAGTGGAAGACCGCCTTCAGAACACCTTTCGGTCACTATGAATACTGAGTAATGCCATTTGGGCTCACCAATGCCCCCTCCATTTTTCAAAGATTCATGGACTCTATTTTTTCCGATCTTCTACATCAAACAGTGGTTGTTTATCTAGACGACATTTTAATGTTTTCTGTCCACCCAGAACAACACACTAAACATGTTCTCCAAGTCCTAGAGAGACTCAGACAACACCATTTAATCTGAAAACCAGAAAAATGCGACTTTGATCAAACAGAGGTAAAATACCTGGGATATTGCATTAACCAAACAGGTGTTGCCATGGATTCAGATAAGGTTCAAGCTATACTGGATTGGCTGTCCCCCTTTTCCATCAAAGAAACTCAGTGTTTTTTGGGATTGGCCAATTTCTATCGACAATTTATAGCGGACTTTGCCCAGAGAACCAGTTATATTACTCAAACCCTTAAGAAAGACAATCTAAGGAAGGGTTTTTGTTGGACACAAGACGCAGAGTTGGCTTTTCAAGAATTGAAGAAAGCCTTCATTCAAGCTCCCATTTTACGGCACCCAGGCACCAACAAACAGTTCATCGTTGTCGCAGACGCCTCAGAAAGAGCCATAGGGGCTGCATTACTACAGAAACAAGACGATGATGAGTTAGAGCATCCTGTATTCCACCTTTCACACATATTATCCGATTCAGAGCAGAATTATTCAGTGTTAGAATGAGAGTTACTCGCCTTGAAGACCGCATGCACGGAATGGAGACACTTCCTGATGGGCTCGAAAGAACCCTTTCAAGCCCGGACAGATCACCGAAACTTACAATGATTAAGAAACTTTCAGTGTCAGAATAGCCGGCAGGCTTGATGGGCTTTTTTTTTCAGTCAATATGATTTTTACATCACATACATCCCTGGTTCTCAGAACATCTTGGCAGATGCCTTGTCTCTGCGTTACCCTGAGTGTAGCGATTCTCCTGTACAGAACCTATTCGAAAGTAACAAGATCATTGGTTTAATTCAGACATTTCTAGACCAGGTCAAGTCCGAATATTCCCATCTGGAGACGACAGAGATGAACAAGTTGCGCCTGCAACTTCATGTAGATCAAGGATACTATTACCATAACAAAGCCCTGTTCTTACCCACTAAGTTAGTCCAGACAGAAGCCCTACGCATGTGCCACGATTCCCCCATCGCAGGTCATCGCGGAATGAAAGCTACCCAAGAGCTTCTGCTTCGCTCCTTCTGGTGGCCCACTCTCAAGGAGGATACTGAAGCCTATGTGTCATCCTGTCCCATATGTGCACAAGCCAAGACACCCCGTACTGAACCAGTAGGATTACTTCGCCTATTATCTGTTCCCCCAGGTCCATGGCACACTATCTCCACTGATTTTATGTGGTCTTTACCCTCTTCAGTCAGAAATCTAGTGATAATGGTGACCGTTGATTCCTTCACTAAGATGGCACATTTCACAGCGTTAAGAAAACTACCAACGGCTAAGGAACTAAGCCAAATCTTTACGCAGGAGATCTTCCGGCTTCATGGACTACCTCAGGTCATTATCTCAGATCGGGGTCCTCAACATATCCCCCGGTTCTGGAAACAATTCTGTAAAACCTTGGGAATAGAAGTGGCCTTATCATCAGGGTTCCATCCTCAAACTAATGGACAGACGGAACGACTAAATCAAGGCCTCGGGCAATATTTACGCAGCTTCTGCAATGCTATGCAGAGTAATTGGTCTACCTATTTACCACTTGCAGAATACTCCTACAACAACTCTACACAGTGCTTCGAAAGTCTCCCCTTTCTATGGTTCTTATGGTTTCCATCCTAAGGCTTTTCCATCTCCTCTGAAAGATACTTCCAATCTGCCTGCCATTTCCTCATATGTTCGGCAACTACGGGGTGTCCAACGTGTTATCCATTCTAACCTTGTAGCCACTAAGACACGCATGAAAAGGATGGCGGATAAAAAGCGTTGTGATGCTCCACAGTATCAGGTCCACGATAAGGTCTGGCTTTCCTCTAGATTTTTGCCTCTCCGACTTACCCAGAACAAATTTAAACCTCGTTATTATGGTCCATTCCTGATTCTCCAGAAGATCAATCCGGTGTCTGTGCGTCTTCGTCTGCCCCAGACTTGGAAAATACATCCTGTGTTCCATGTCTCACAACTCAAACCTTACCTTCCTGATCCTTTTCACAGACAATCCTCCTGACCTCCCCCTCTGTTGATTGATAATGTGCCCGAATACGAGGTCCAGGAAATCTGTGACTCTCGGTTTTTCCATGGGCGCCTCCAATATCTTGTTCATTGGAAAGGCTACCCTATGAGTGAGTGTTCCTGGGAAGATGCCCTTTCGGTTCATTCCCCTCTCTTTGTCTGTTGTTTTTTCTGGCTTTTTCCTCACAAGCCTGGGGCCTTGGGGGGGGGACCTACTGTTGCACTGCGGCAGCGTGCAAGGGCCGCTGCGGCGCAATATGCCGGGAACGCGGCAGGCCGCGGGCATACCGCGGGGAAAGTCGCGGCTCGGCTTCAGGGTCGCGGCACACGCGGCGGCCCATTTTTCCGCCCGCCAGTTCCAGGGCAGGCGCGGCAGGATAGGAGACCCCGAGTCCGGTCTCGATCCTTGCCGCGCTCAGCACGCGCAGCGCGTTTACTTAATTAAACACATCAGGGATTCCCGGGAAACCCTCCTTGCCACCACTTACCTTTTTACACGGCCAAAAGCCGTATGCCTGCACATGACTCATTTTTATGCATGCCTTTCCCCTTCCCAGCATGCTGTTCACTTCCTCTCTTCCCTGCATGCATTGTTTCTCTTTTCTTAGGAGCATATTTTCTATTCTAGTTATGATCTTTTCCCCAAACCAAGATGGTGGTTTTACTACTTCCTGTTTTCCACTTCCTGTCTAGGGGTATATATGGGGAATCTATCTTTCTTCTCATTGCGTTGCAACACTCCTGTGGTGGTAGTCACGCTCCGGCTGTTTTCCTCTTGTGGTGCCAGTTGTTCTTGATCTGTCTTCCATCTCCAGAATTCCTGAATTCCAGAATCTTAAGTCCTAACGTCCTAGTGTCCTCCTTCTGTTTCACGGAGTTCCTGTTGGAGGTTTTTTACCCTTTTGGGGTTGTTCCTCTGGGACTCCTTCTAGAGGGCACGGACTGTAGTGGCTTACCATTGACCATTGTCAAACAGCACCGTGGCTACCGGAAGGGGTCGCCCCTACCTCGGCCAGAGCAGGACCTGCAGGAACCAGGATCGCTCACCACCTCTCTCCAACCTCAACGGTAAGCCCAGGGTGAATCGTGACAAGCTGCTGCTCAAGTAGAAAATCTACTCAAGCTGCAGAATGAAGTTAGTGCCCTCTGGTGCTCCGCATGATGCTGTTTTCTCGGCATTTACAGTGCGGGAGAAACTCCCGCCACTGAAAATAATTGCAAACACTGCAACTTACCGAAACTCCACCGCTCGCGGAGCTCTACATAGCCCTGTGGCTTGTTCACCACTATGTAGAGTTCCGTGTAGCAGAATACCGCAAACTCCACCCAGGTCTACAGAAAACAGATTTAACCCAGGCAAATATTCAAATCAACCTCACACTGCAGGTAGCCACAACTATATTAGAGCAACCCCGTACCCTGCAAGTCGCTGGGAAAATGCAAGAGTAACTTAATGGCCACTCTGGCCATGAACTTGGCGAAAGACTGTCAGAGGAAACACTGTCAGAAAGAAGCCAATGACAGACTAGTCAATGGGCAGACACATAATTAGAAATCATAGGCCTGTAAAAGGCTAAATATGACAATTATGCCTTATCATCGTGTGAACGTCAGTATGTTATTTTGCTAGATTGATGATTTCTCAACTGATTGACAAATACTGCTGACACATTTGTATTCATTTGGGTAATAAAGGGAGGGGAAACATACTTTCTGTCTATTGCAATGCTGAATTGATTGTGAAATGTGATATTTATATTTTTAGGTAAGTATTGCGTTTCAAGAAACCAATTTTAATTCTCTAAGGCCCATATTTATACTTTTTTGATGCAAATCAGCGCTTGGGCAGATTTGTGTCAAAAAGTTTACCGCCGGCTAACACCATTCCAACACGCCAGCCGGGCGCCTTGTTTATGGAATGAAGTTAACCAGCGCTGCGCCCTGGTTGGCGTCAAAATAAATGACTCTAAAAGGGCAGAGGAGGCGAAGGGAAGACTGGGGGTTGTGCGCAAAGAATGGTGCAAGTCAGGTCAGAGTCAAACATATTGGGGGTCATTCCGACGCCGGGGATGCGGGAGCAACGCCAACAGGCTGGCGGTGCTCCTCAGGACATTCTGACCGCGGCGGTTCAGCCGCGGTCAGAGCTGGAAAACCGGCGGTCTCCCGCTGGTTTTCCGCTGTCCTGCAGAATCCTCCAGCCATGGGGATTCTGACACCCCATACCGCCATCCTGTTCCTGGCGGGTCGCCCGCCAGGAACAGGATGGCGGTATGGAGTGTTGTGGGGCCCCTGGGGGCCCCTGCAGTGCCCATGCCAATGGCAAGGGCACTGCAGGGGCCCCCGTAAGAGGGCCCCACTTTGTATTTCAGTGTCTGCTTTGCAGACACTGAAATACGCGACGGGTGCCACTGCACCCGTCGCACATACCCACTCCGCCGGCTCCATTCGGAGCCGACTTCCTCGTGGGGAGGGGTTTCCCGCTGGGCTGGCGGGCGGCCTTCTGGCAGTCGCCCGCCAGCCCAGCGGGAAAGCCAGAATGGCCTCCGCGGTCTTTTGACCGCGGAGCGGCCATATGGCAGCTCCCTCCAGGCGGGCGGCTCCCGCCGCCCGCGGGGGTCAGAATGACCCCCATTGTCTCTAACCTGACTTGCGCCATTTTTTGACGGACAACCCCCATGGAAATGACTCCTGTCTACGCAAAGACAGGAGTCATGCCCCCCTGCACAATGGCCATGCCCAGGGGGAATTCTGTCCCCCGGGCATGGCCATTGGGCACAGTGGCATGTAAGGGGGTCCAAGTTAGGCCACCCTATGCCACTTAAAAAAAAAATATATATATATATATATATATACTTACCTGCACTCACCATGGATGGGTCCCCCCATCCATGGGTGTCCTCCAGGGGTGGGTGAGGGTGGCCGGGAGTGGCCCTGGGTGCAAGGAAGGGCACCTGTGGACTGTTTCCATGGTCTTCCACCATGGAAATGAGCCCACAGGTCCCTTAACGCCTGCCCTGACCCAGGCGTTAAAAAACAGCGCAAATCCAGCTGGGTGCCATGTTTTAAGGCCCGCCTCCTCCTGTGTGTCATTTTGACGCCAGAGGATAAATAAGGCGCACATGCCTTAGAGTAATTTTTTGCACGGGAACGCATACCTTGCATGTTATTAGCGCTGGGGAGGTTTTCACGTACAAAAAAATGACTCAAACTCCATAACTTTGGCGCTAGATGGGTCTAGCGCCAATGTATAAATATGGAGTTAAGTTTGCACCAAAATTGCATCAAAAAAGTTATGCAAATCTGGCACAAAACAGAGTACAAATATGGGCCTAAGTGTTATGGACGTAGAGGTGTGAGAACACAAAGCTCTTTGAAAATAGAATGTAATGGACCTCATTATGAATGGGGAATCCAAATAGCTTGAACATTATCCAAGACACTACTAAAGGGCAAGTAAGTGCAAGTACTTAACTCGGGCATAGACCAGGGGACATGCAGCAGGTTGAATATAATGTGGTGCTTGCAATACAGAGGGATAAATGTATCCACTATGATTTACTATCACTCTCCTTTTCTCAGAGAAAAACTCCACTATCCAAATAATATTTATTGCTCTGCAACATTTCCAGGACTTGCATTGATAGACAATGAGTTTGTTGGGCAGGTTCCAATCTTCGTAGGTTTATTAATTGTGTCAAGTGGTCTAGACTACTTAGCTAAATAACATCTTGTTGAATGCTAAGTAGGTCTTTCATTTCCTTCGGAATTGCCATGAGAGTTACTAATGTAATTAAATATATTTTTTGGCAAAATTGTTCATGCTTGTAATTCTAATCTTGCTGAAGGAGTGTCAAATGCCCAACTGCGTGTATTAAAAAAACCTTTACAAGGGAACCTTTTTTCCCTCGTACAAAAGAAGCTGAATTGATCGAACCATGTTTTTATGTAGTGTGAAATATGTGCAGTGTACTTATACTAGAGTAGTGTGTACACTCTTTTACTGTTCAGTTTATGTAGTGGGATAGAGTTTGGCAGATAGGTACTACATATATCCCATCTGGCTTATTACATGTGCCATCAAATAACAAGGCGGATGGAATATCTAGCACGTTTGTGATGGAGTAACCTATCTGCCAAACTTTCTATCAAGCCTTCAATCTTCAGTCAGGATTTAAACCCTGATTGTAACTATTTCCAGTGGGAAAAAAAATACAGTAAGTGGGAGCAGGGCTTGTCTTGTCCTGTCTTTTTTTGTTTGGATACAGTAGCCAAGAAATTACATTGGCGATAAGGGAGCTGGGCCAAGAACGCAAGATGGTGTACGTCCATTGAGAGAACGCCACTATACTGTGTTTATCCTTCATCATCCTCACCAACCAAGAGTTCAGAGTGGTGGTAAATCAGCCCAGTACCCCAAAGTGCTAGAGTAAGGACCGAGGTGAACAGATAACAAACTGGTAGTTCCAAATGGATGGCAAGCTATCCAACACTGAAGAGGCTGTGCGGGTGGAATCTCTGCGCGCCATACTGAGGGCAGGCCAACCTGTGAGGAAGACAGTGTTCAGCGCCTCCCTGAACCACTCCTTGCTTCTTGGTATTCCCTGATGGTGTGGCTGTTGCACCAAGCGAAGGCTGCAGGAGTGACTGGCTGACTGGGAGGCCCCACTGTTTCTCCTGTGAATTAAAGGCAGAAGGCAGTCCACCCCCCTGCCCACTGAGGACTGAAAAAAAGCAGTGGACCAAAGTGACACACTTGAAAAGAGAGTTCAAATCCCCTATCTTTTCATCAATTCAGCAATGTAGATCACCAAGGTATTCAGAAATGTCAGCTGAATGTCTATTTTGTTGGATTGATAGTGGAGAACATCCAATGATAGCTGCCTAGTGTAAGGAGGGGAGGTCCATGCACGTTCCGAGCAAGTTGGTTTGCCCCTGCTGCAGTTAGCCCTGTCCTTAGGGTCCAAAGCATTAGGATTCAAATCCTTAGGGTTCAAATCAGGAACTGCTGTGCTGCTTTGTGGCTCAGCTGCGGAGTTAGTTCCCTGAGGTTTGGTCTGTGTGTATAAAGTCAGCATATCCTCCCATTCTTGTGTACCAAGGTATGAGAGACTCCCATGAGCTCCCTCCTGATCCTCTTGATGTTTCATGGATGAGTGACATAACTTGTCACTAATAGCCGGGGGGGTAAGCCGAGGAGGTTAAGCCTGCGGACCAGTGAAGCAATAAAATCTGGGGTCTTATTCTTCGGTTCCCAGTTGCCTTCCTGGATTATAATTAGGGAGTCATTTAGTTGACAATTCTGAAGGCTTACAACCTGCCTTTTCTCTTCTTGCGTATTGTGTGTAACTAGCTCCCTGCTGTGGTTAGCCGAGGTGCGAGAATCAATTTCCCATGTTGATGTTGTGGGGGGTTGGGGTTCCTCCTTGGCCGAGCTGGGACCCTGCCTCGATTATGAGGAGCAAGCCCGTCCTCCAGGTCTACGACCCCTATCTGCCCGAGAGTGGGTTTGGCTTGACCGAGGGATGTAGGCCCTAAAACAATGACAGACCTAGTCCTCATCCCCCCTTCCAACTATGACAGGGGAGAGGCTGGAAAGCTGAATGGAAGCCCCCCTCGCTTGGCTACCCACCTTTTGCGGCTGTAATGGCGGCTGCAGGTCTTAAAGCCTATTGTTGCTTGAAGAAAGAGCAAAGCCTTCATCTTTCAAAGAACGGAATTTTGATTATATTTTTGGCTGGAAAGAGTGAGTGAGGCTCCTCTTAACTTTGGCCTCAACTACACTCCTACTTAGGGTGTCCTCCATGTCCATCCCAATTGTTATTTTGGTTGGATTTGTTCTGGCTGCGACATACACTTGTGCTTTTTACCTTCAGATGTTGAGGGATGGCCTCCTTGTTTTTCCTGACCTCCTGGGGGACTGTGCTAGTGCACCCAAGGCTATTGGTGTTTGCAAATACAGTTGTGATGATGATAAAGGGAGAGTGGAAGCCAGGCAGCTGAACTCTCTTTCTCTGACCCCTTTTGGTGAAGTCAAGTGTCCAGTTAGTCGGGCAGGCACTGCCTCACCCCCCTTCGTGGAGTTTGTACATGATATGTTGAGAGGGGGAGGCAAGAACGCATGTCTTGAATGTGAAGGTGATGTAAAGTGTACAGTTACTCTGGCAAGTGCCGTCTCAACCCCCGTGAAGTTCAAACTTGGTGCACTGGGATTGGGGCATGAACACGCACGTCTTTGGCTAGTAGGTGAGGAACCCCAACAAGGGTCGGAGTGGAAAAGTGGCAAAGAGTAGCAAAGGAAGGCATAGTGGAACTCAGGGAGGAGTACATTGACGGGTGCTGTATGAGCTGGCACACGGCTGTCGGATGGCATACCTCGAGGCCCAGCTTTAAGAACTGCATAAACTCATAGACAATGCCCTCTTCTGAGACCTATTTTTAGTTTTGGTGGAGTTGGGCAGGGCAATTTCTTTTGGACTTTGTTTTGGACTTTCCCTTGGACATTTATTTTTGGACATTGGTTGGGGTGATATTCTTTGGTTAGCAGGGTGGGCCTGATGTGAGTACAGAGGTCGGGTTTACTTTTATTGTTTGTGGTTGAGTAAAGTGGAAAATGTCTGTTATACTTTATGTCTGAAGACGTTTTGTGTGTTTTAGCCTGTTTGTTTAATCCACTTCTCTAAGTGTAAACCAGTTAGTTATAGTTAGTTTTAACCTTGTCCTACTACCCTCTGTAGCAATATTTTCCATTGGGAGGGTATGCTGTCATTCCTTATATTGTCTACAACAATCTAGATAAGCAATTATGTATCTGCAGTAGAAGTTAGTTAGTCACTTACTAAGCTAGTTCACTTCACTCCATAGTTCTCTTACCTGAATAGATAAAGCAATGGCTGCTACCTCTCTCAATGTTCCAAAACCTTACTGGATGTTTTCCCAAGGTCCCTTATTAATGGTGGTAGTAGTGCGCTAACAGGGAAGGCATCACAAGCAAGGTCCCACTCCCAGCTAGATGAGCTCTAACTGCAGGATTAATCAAAAAGATTATCCATCATAGGCAACTACATTGAAAGAAAAACACAGAGCTAGTGGCTTATACATTTATATCATAGCTTTGGAAAAATTGGGACCATACTACTACCACCATGACATAACAAAGAATACCAGATATCATAACAAAAACTAGCAATAGTAAATTGTTCTGAGCAACGGGGAGCATAGAATTTAATGTAAACTAAAGTTATAAAAGCTTCAAGTCAGGAAAAGTGTTCTCAATAGCTGTAGTGATCAAGGTTAATCATTTACGAAACACAAACCCTGAATGATGATGTTAACGAATTATGTTCTTCTATATCTAAAATATATGGATCCCTTTAAGCGTGGTTAGGTAAGTGGGGCTGGTATGGGCTATTGCTCAGGTTGTAGAAGACCCCACAGTGAGTTGGTGTTGCATTTAACCACATCCGCCCCACCAAGTGGGGGATCCATTTGGAAAAAATTAAGTCACCCCTCAATAAATCACATAGCCCGGGGAAAAGGGTTAGGGGCTGGATGATTGGATGGGAAAGGGGATTTTGGGGAAAGATCTGAGAAAGATAAACACTTCGCAACACAATAACAGTATTCCTCAGGGTGATGAGCAGCACATCACCATCACTCAGTTGTAGAAGGAAATGAAGCAATACGTATGACACAGTTTAGGTAAATACATTGCATATAGTCCTTCAGCCCCAGAGACCCAAGTTCTTATTAGATATCTAAATGTTCTGTTATCAAGGTTTGAAAAATACAAATTATGGAGGACTGAACTGAACCCACCAAGTTCTAAAAATTATGATTGTTAAAAGAAAAATGATGCTATATTGTCAAATTGGGTGGTGCATCTGCATTCTTCTAGGAGTGCCCGGAGTGCTCTTGGGTGCATGGATGAACAGGTCCAGTAGGTAAGCAGGAGTGTTGAGCTTTCACCTTTCGCTCATGCAGGAGAGAAGAAGGCCTGCAGATTATAAAACAGAATATGTATTATAGAGTCAAGAAGGACAGAAGGAAGATTGGCTTCATTAGGAGTACCATGAGGAGTGTAATAAGAAGACTGAAGGCAGAGCAAGAACAAGAGGAGTTTTGTGTTTGCCAGCAGTGCAAAATACACACTCAGCAGCATTTCCCTAATCAACACACTTATCTCCATTCCACAGAGCTGAGTACAAGGTCTCAGAGTCATCATCATCATCATCATGGTTTTCCTGTGAAGTTGATAACTCCCTTCTTCTGGTTGTTGTGATAGACATGCCCTGAGTCTTTCCATTATCCTCCTGACTTCGAGTAACTCTGTCCCACTCCAGATCCGAGTGAGATAGAGCTGTACTGCACTGCTGTTTAAGAATGAGTAGAGAAACAGAATTGGAGTATTTTGTGTAGGTTTTTGTTTCTGAACTAAAGTGATTGGTCTGGTCTCTGAAGAATCAGATATAAAGAGTGGACACAGCAGGTACATTTTGTTAAGTCTGAAAGGACCAATCACCTTCAGGAACGAGGATCACCCTTCAGGCCCCAAACATTGCAAATCATTGAAATCAAGATTACTAATTAGTTGAACACCCTCCCTGGCTGTCTGACATTACATGAATCATCAGTCATCACTCATAGTCACTCAATAATATATCATCACTCATTGGTCCAATAGTTACTTCTTGCAAGCCAAGCATGGTAATAGGTACACAACTGGATCTCCTCTTTAATGAAAGCAAAACATTGGAATTTGGCAGTCATGTAAATCAGTGATCTTAGAGGGCAGCCCTGCTAGGTGATGAAAAGAAAGGATAGGCGTGGGAGGCAGGCATTGTCTCCAATGTCTTAAAGTGAATGGGGAGACTTCTTCACTGCACACTGGTCCAACTCGAATCAGGTCATACATGTCACTAAAAATGGTGAGGCAGAAGAAATCAGACACAAAAATAACATTTCACTAGTTATATCTTTTTTTGGCAAAGAAAGAAGCTTGACAATAAATAATTAAAAATAATTAAAAAGTACTACAATGGCATAATCAGTCAGGGAAGTAGAGTTGTCGTCAAACTCCGGTGGTTCGCCCAAATATCGATCACCTAACACACTATGACCAATCATCCTCCTTCTCCTCCTGTGATGTTTCAGTTATAGTGGAATTGTATGAAATGTTGGTTAATTATAATCGTGGTCAATCTCTCCACATTTTGAGGTGTGACAACTGTACCAGCTCCACTGAACACACGGTCAACAGAAACACTGGCTAAGTCAGATACTTTACTTTATTGCCAGCCTGCTGAGCACTGGCCTTTAGCATATCTTCGCAAACCAATACACCAGTGGGATTTGATCCACATAGACCTCTTTTGGGACATCCAGATACTCCTGGAGCACCTCTCAATGGTCATTGGTAGTAAAAAGTGCTCGATCTCTTTTGCCTTCACCTCTGCACAGAACTTAAGACCTGCCACTTAAAACCAAGCCAATGCAGAGGTTAGCCAATTCTTTTGTTTCTGTAGTTGTGGTTGTTGTCGGTGTTCATGTTGCTGGTGTTGGCTGCTGTGAGACAAGACTGCCCTCTCTGGAAGTTGAAGGCAGCACCCCAGAATTTCTGCCCGGGAGTGAGACTTTAGTAATATCCAGCCATTTTTCTTCCGGGTCTCTGACCTGCTCAACAATCCACCTCTTGTATTCTGAAACATCCCCTTCAGAAAAAGGAATGAAAGTGGCCAGAATTTGTTTGTATCATGGATGAAGTAGTGTGGCACAGAAGTACTCTTTGGACAACATGATGTCTTTTTACAGCCAAGTGAAGGACTAAGCTCTTAACCAAGGCATGCGCTTTTTCATTTTCTTTCACACTTGCGAGTGTGAACCTTTCAGACACCTTCTTTTTATTAACTGGTCCTGTAACAAATGCAACAATGGGACAGCTCGACCCATCGTACTGTCTTCCATGCTAAATTCCCAGGTGAAAACATAAAAAGGGAGTAGCATCTGTGTCAGGCATTTGACTAGGCCCCATTTGTCCACATCCATGCTCATGCTTTTCCCAAATGAATCCCCTCCTCCTTGAATGACATAGTCATCAATCTGTCTGTACTGCTCAAACAGACATTGCAAAATGTAATAGGCTGAGTTCCAACAAGTTTGCATCTCCTTTATGAGGGCTTTAACTGGTACTCTATTAGCATGCTGACTAATCCTCCACTGCTTCCGGGCTTTAAAAGAATAGCTGAAATGAGTGCAGATTCTTCTGCAGGAGGTCAGTATTTTGATGACTATGGGCCTGATTTAGATCTGGGCAGAGAGAATATTGTGTCAAAAGCCTGACGAATATCCTGTCTGTTGTATTACGATCCCCATAGGATATACTAAAATCATAATACAGCGGACGGGATATCTGTCACTTTGCGATGGAGTATTCCACTCCACCCAGATCTAAATCAGGTCCTATGTCTTCTATTTTGAGAAAGTCCTTCACAACCAGGTTGATGCAGTGCACTAAACACAGGATCCAGAAATAGCTACCATCTGCCAAGGACTTGACTATATTACTGTCATTGTCTGTGGCAACAAATCCAATTCTGAGACTTTTGGGTTGCAGCCATTCACACACCTTGCTGTTATTGTCTTCCTAGATAGTTGCAGCTGTATGGAATTTCTCCATGGCAAACTGTTGCATGCCACTGACACCCTTAAAAGTATTTTCAGTGCTAATATCTGTCGATATCTGTTGCCTAACCCCCAGAAAAGAGATCCAGTGTGCAGTGATACACATGTAATCAGTTGCTTGACAACTGGTCCACATGTCTGTCATCAGGTAGCTAGTGTAAACAGCGCTTTGCTGCAAAGCTTGTCCAACCAATTGTAGCACATCATGAGCACTGGAACAGCAACTCCGGCACAACAGAAAAAAGGAGGAGGTCCAGAACTAGCATTTTAGCCAGCTTCCCATTGTACAAATATACTGTTGGGTGGTTGCAGTCATAGGGCTACCCCTGCCTAAATAATCCTGTAATAGTAGACTTGATTTTCTTCTTTTCTGGTCCCACTGAAGCAGGTGACTTCCATTAAGTAGGAGGTGTTAGACTCAATGTGAGTCTTGGGGCCATCTATGTATGCTGTGGTGTCTTCATCTGACTCTTGTGCGATTTTGAGGTCACTGAGGCAGGTGATACTGGTACACTACTGGGGACAGGGCTGCTTTGTGTAAAGATGTTGTCTTCTTCTTCCTCATCACCTCCCACAGTGATTGGAGTGGATGATTCCCTGCTCCCTTGACTTTCACCACTATCATATCCAGTAATATTTTTAAGGTGCGCCTCCTAACGTATTGTGTGATGTTTTTTCTTATGGGTCATTTGACCTACAGTACCATAGTGTGAACCAAGCTTACCCGGACAAACACTTGTGTGGCAAATGGAGCATATTGCAATGTTATCCTCCTGCTTCCTAACTGTAAAAAAGTCCCAAACTTGGGAGGATAACTTTCTTAGTGTGCCGGTGCCAATGCCTGAAAAAGAACTGGAGGTAGGTGGGTGTATCGTTGATTGTCTCAGTACAGTGCATACATACGAAGGTCTCAGCAGGGGCCTTGCACATATGGGAGCTGGTGTTGGTACCTGTGCCACATCCCTCGGATCAGGTTGAATAGGAGGGGCAATGTCGGTCTCATCTGTACCAGCTTCCATGACAATGAATGGTTCGTCATCATCCTCCTCATCCCTTCCATAATTCTAAGCCTTTCAGGAACTTTTCTTTTCCCTTACCTCTCCTGTCATCCCTCGGACTCTAATGGGGTCCAATCCATGTTCTAATCATCGGAAGGGGTGCTTGGAGAAGATAGAGGGGTACCCTTTATTTTTCTTGCTGGAGATCTGGGATCCAATGTTTCTAAAGAGGAGGTTCTTGCTCAGCAGGAAGTTCAATCTCCTGTTCTACTCCAGCTACAGGAAGATCTACTATTGCTGGCTGTGGCTGCTGCCCACTTTGCTCTGCTTCCTGAAATGGTTGGGTATGACTTTGCGAAATGGACAAATCCAATTAAATGTCACTGCTTGTCAGCATCATCATGAGTGCAGTGGCTGGCTAGCTAAC
This sequence comes from Pleurodeles waltl, assembly GCF_031143425.1. NCBI lineage: Eukaryota > Metazoa > Chordata > Amphibia > Caudata > Salamandridae > Pleurodeles > Pleurodeles waltl. The sequence continues at coordinate 1,062,605,224 of NC_090448.1, read as the reverse complement.
AGACATGGGCTTGGGCTTAGGTTGGGGTGGTGCTGTTGATGAGGGACTGCTGTTCTCAGCTTCCTCCCTGGAGGCTGGTGTGGCAGACACAAGTATCTGGAAAAAGGTTGTGGTCAGCACATCAGTGGTGGAAAGGTGCTTTTTCTCACTGGCCACTTTGTTGGCAGCACCTTTCGATGAGGCCATCTTAAAGCTGTCATTTGGCAGTGGCACTGAGCTGCACAAGCAGATGAGTTTGGAGGACGGGCATCATGTGTTGTATGGTCACATGTCTTTGTAAATGTTTTCTGTCTGGCAATACTGTGGGTGATGTCTCTTCTCTTGTGCACCTAAAACAAACAAGCAAGAAAAACAATTAGTGAAACGTGACATTGTTGCAGTTTGAATTAGAATCAAAACAACAAAACCAGGTGTATTATTTTTTCATTGATATATGCAACCTGTTTTTGTGTTCCCAAAAGACTCTTTTTTTCAATGCAAAAGAGTCCTCACCCACTAATCTAGTTGATGGCATGCTTCAACATAGGGGGTCCCACCCTTTGTGCCTAGTGCCTCCAATGTGTGCTTCCATGCCTGATTACAGCAGAGCAGGCCATAAGTTTCTATTGTGTGTGTTCCTGAAGGGTATTCTGTGCATCAAGTAGAAAAACAAAAAAGAGGGTTATTTCAACTTGCCTAAAAGCGTCATTGTACTTGTGTACCTTTTATTGTAGGGGCTCTCTGAACTATGATGTGTTCCTAAATCTAATTTAAGGTCGACATGTTTCAGCCATTGATCTATGTGCCCTAAAGGATTCAATATGGTTTTCTTCAGGGCCCACTTTTATTTGCACCAGCTCACAATGACTGGTGCCTGTATAATTCACTGTTACCTCACAAATCTTTTTATAATCGCACAGCTCCTTTTGAGTAACTGTAAAGTAAAATACACAAAATAAACACATTCACAGCACCTGGTGGCTCCATGATGTAAATTTGGAACACCTTCACCAGCGAATGGTTGAGTACATTGACCTGATCCGTAACATCTGAAACCATGATTCAGAAGGTCATCACAGGCGCCAAATAGGATGACAGAGAGAAAACCCTGCATTGGAAATGCAGAATTTCTCATCAGATATCCCTCCAAGGCTACTCCTGCTATTGCAGATTGTATGTAAAATTAATTTACATCATTATTTAACATGAAAATATGTTTGCAGTTTTCTTTATGTTTAATAAATTCTTTTACTTTTCCCTATACTTCACCATAGGGAAATCTCCACAACTGGGGCTGGTCTTACTAATGCTCCTTCTTGGCTGTAATACCTTACACTTGTAAATTTGGCTCCACCCCCTATTTCAGGAGGTGTAGACATGCAAACCTACAAGTTTGAGAAACTTTACAGTTGTTAATAGTGAATAGGCAAAAGTATTAAAGTTACTCAAAAGTGTAAGAGTAAACTTACAAGTGTAATATACTCAAAGGAGTAGCGTACCCTGTACATTTTACAAAAATAATGAAAAGAAATGTACACTACACCATAGCTACTTTGAGAACATCCAGGGGTGACCACCTGCACTGCTATTGTCATATATGCCAAACCAGGTTCCATACAAAGTGGTGGAACATGTACCAGAGCACAATGACCAAAGAGACAAAGTCAAGTATTGCAAATAAGAGGTGGCCTAAATCATTCCATTCTCAAATTGGAAGTCACCACCCTACTCTCTACGAGCATATTGAAATCCTCCAAAATCAACTGTATCAACTTATTTCAGTTGAACAGGTACATAATTTTATTATACAAATTGACTAGTGAAGTAATAAATCCACTGTAATAAGGATATTAAATATGGGTTTTTATCTATGAACTGCAGGTCCACATGTATGTAAGGTTTATAATCTAATTCCTTTAAACCACAAATCCCAACAACAAAAACAGAGATGTAAAAAATAACAAAACTTCCTTAGAAGTCTTGTTCACTCCTGCAAAGAAAACTAGAAAACACTTTCCAACCCAAAGTAAACATAAATATATACAAAAACTCTTAGTAAAACTAACATCAGCTGCCTTTTTCTAATACGACACACACTAAAATACCTTAATTAACAAAAATCCCCCACCCACAAACCGGAACCTAGTAGTAAAACAATAAATAAAATGTAAACTTACCTGTTACAGTGAGCTGTAATTCTGCTTCAGTTCACTTTGCCAACCACTGTAGAATGCAGAAAAAATACTACTTGGAGGTATATTTTGTAAGTTATTGTTTGGCGTTTGTTGTATATCATCACTGTAAAATCAAGACAAAAATGAAAAAGTACTGGGGTAAATGATATAAGAGTTTCTAAGCGGCATTTGTGCTATTTGTCTTGTTTGCTTTATGTTAAGCGTCCCTAATGAGTTTGGGTGGTAAATGGTACAGGTTATACAGTAGTCTATTTTGCGCTTTTTTTTTGTTAGTGTTTTTTTAGGGAAGGTGAATAGTGTAGTGGATTTGCATTGATAGGCTGTCAGGAAGGTCATATCCTCATGTTTAATCTGGTTCATTCTGAGCTTGTTACTGATGGTCAGGCAAATATTGAATTAGGTTTGCTGTGTGTTCTTAAGTACATATTATTAGACTGGGTAGCTTTCTATTTCTCATTGATGAAAGTATCTCTGCACATAGACAGCTACTTTCAAATATTTATAATGACACAGATGTACTAACAAATGATGGACTGAAATGCAGCACAAAATAATTACACATAACTGAGATTAATTCAAGCATTCCATATATCTTTTTATTGCAGGCTAAGACCCAGATTCCGAGTTATGGGCTGAATTCAGATATTTTATTTCAGAAATTAGAGGTATTTATTTGGGATGTGGTGACCTGTACCAACTTAATAAATACAAGCTGGTAATGTCAAAACAGAGTTCTTAAGGAATCTTTGCTCAACCCCTGGTAGCCAGGGCTCAATTAGTAGGCACACACCCTCCCCACCCCACACCAATGAATTGTGAGTTATGATCAAGCTGTATCATTAATTTTCAAGAAAAAAAAAGACAATAAAATTCTTAAATCAGTTTAGAACATTAGACAACATTGTAATAAGGCAAAAGACAATAAGGTCATAAGAATTGGATATAAGGAAATGGAAACATGTTTTTTTAACATTTTAAGCCAAAACCTGATTAGAAAAAGCAAAGTAGCATTGAAAAATAACAGTTTGTGGTTGACTGTGACTTAAGCATGATTTGAGGTGGACCGAAGGTTGTATACACCAAGCCAGGCCTCCAGGTCAAAGTTTTTACCTTTTGACTCAGTTTTGAAGGTGGCATTCAGACTGCCACATTCCTGGTGGTCTGACCACCAGATTATAACCCTGGCAGTTGGATCGCCAGGGGACTGCTGCCACCACAAGGATCATGGATCCGGGCAGGGTGGCGGTGGTGGGACTTGTAACCAGTCATGTCAGTGCTGAACTCAGCACCACCTGGCTGATTACAACTCCACTTTCCGCTAGCCTTTTCACTGCAGGGGCCCAGCCATGAAAAAGCTGGTGGAAAACCAGTGCTGGGAGCAACAGGGTAGCCCCTGCACTCTGGATGCTCATGGCATGGGCAGCGCAGGGGCTCTCCTGCCCAGCAACATTGGAAAGCACACTGTCTGCACTTCCAGTGGTGGTGGGGGCCCCCCTATTTGATGCAGTGGCCAGTCAGCGGAGTGGAAACCTTGTAATGGGTCCGGTGTGGAGACTACCAGCTCTGCTGTGGTGTCCTCACTGTGAGTCTGGCAGTCAGCTTTTTAGACTGCCAGACTCGTAATGATGCAGTCAGTCTCTGAAATGGAAGTCAAAACCCTTTGGCAGGTCAAGGTCTAAGACTGTGACCAATGTGGGTTACTTTAAATTGGACACATCTTAGCGCACATCCTAGCAAGCCGAAGTGGCCCACCCATGCTGCTCGACGCCAACACCAGTCCATCATAGGGCATCTTATTTTCAGTACTGATGCACCGCAGAGCAAGTCTTTTCAAGCCCCACCAACTCCCTTGGTGGAAACACAGGGACTCACATCATAGGCTCCTGTTGATGGTCCATCAACTTCACCACTGTGTGATGCATCTTGATGCTATACCTGACATCCCAGCTCTTCGATGGCGACTCCTCGACTTCGGCCTGCGCAATTTGATGCAAGGACTTTGCATTTCATCACCAGGGCCACAAGGTACTTTTCAAGAACGAAACTTAGGGCCAGATGTATGATTCTGGCCCATTGCGATTCGGTAATTGCGATTTTTAAGAAATCGCTATTACCGAATCGCAAAGGGCCATGTATCACATTTGCGAATCGGTAATAGCGATTTCTTAAAAATCGCAAATGCAATTACCGAATCGCAAATTGCGATACTGGCCCCATTCGCAGCTATGGGCCTGTTGGCCCATAGCTGCGAATTTTTTGCATTTCCTAAATTGCGATTTCTGAACCAGAAATCGCAATTTGGGAAATGCAAAAGGCCAGGGTGCTGGGGGCCTAAGGCCCCCTCTCCTGCACCCCAATTTTTTTTGTTTACCATGTAAAGTACACACATGCCAAAAGGGAATGTGTGCTTTACATATTACATTTAAAAATGCAGTTTTACTGCATTTTTAAGTTTTTGCACCAGGTTACCACCTGGTTGCAAACAATGGTATTTTGCATGTGCAAAATACCATTCTGTGAAAAATCGCAATTTGCGATTTTTTGCAGAATTGCCTTGCGACCTGGATTTTGCGAATCGCAAAATGTGATTTGCAAAATCCAGGTCGCAACGCAAAAAATCTAAATTTTTGCGATTTCTATTTTGTGGTCTGCGAATGCCTTTGATGCATTGCAGACCACGATTTTGCACTCGCAAACGGTTATTTCGCCATTTGCGAGTGCAAAATATTTTGATACATCTGGCCCTTAGTCCTGAATCCAGCTTACTTTCCATCTAGAGTGGCCTGAACCTGTGACATTAACCTGGTATACCACAACCAGATAACTACAGTTGTCGCTTTTTGCTTCTTAGCACTTTAAGTTTATAAAACCTTGAAAATTACATATCTCCAGTTCTTCTAATTGGATCTTTGTTGTTTTTCTTTCAATTAATGTGTTAGTTTTTCCTAAATAGGTGTGAGTTTTTTTATTGTGTCCTGTTGTCACTTTATAACTGTTTATAGTGCTGCATAAATGCTTCACACATTGCCTCTAATTAAAGTCTAACTGTTTTGTACCAAGCTAGCAGAGAGCGGAGTACAGGTTAATTTGAGGCTTGCTTGTGTTTCACCCTGACAAAAGGTGTGGTTGTTGCATGGGAAGGCTCTACCCACTAACCAGTAATCCAGTTCCCTACAGGGTACATGTGATAGTAATATACGGGCCAAGATCTTAAGAGACAGCCATTCATTTCATCAATCATGAAATACAATATTTGAGGGATATTCCTAAGCAACAAAACCCAAGCAGAATAATCTTCAACCAGTTTTTCTTGGTGCTACCTTGTGTTACATCGTGTTAACCCCTTCAGAAAAAAAACTAAAATGACTCATTCTTTCTCACCATGCATTCTATGCAGGGTATTTTAGTTTGTAGTTGTGCAGGTGTTTAACAGTGTTTATATGTTTACACTAATGAGAGTTGTTAGCATGTAAGCAAGAGGCCAATCACTTGACCCTTGGAAAGCAAATACAGTTCCTGGGTGCTAGCAGCAGTGTGTCAAGAATCCTTGAGTCTTCCTTTTTCACCAGGAATCAGGAGTCTTCTTTCTTCCAGCAAGGCCATCTTCTTCAAGAGTAGTCTATCTATGTCCAGAATGTTTTAGAATCTGGTGGTAAGATCCTAGTCTTAACCTGTGCAGTAGCCAGTAATTGGAGAATTTAAACTAACCAATCTTAGTTACTTTCTCACAGTTTACCCACCTCCTTTTGCAGCACTTCATCTTCCCAGTACTGTAAAATTACTCTACAGTCCTGTTTCCAGATGACAGAACAATTCTGCCATTGTGCCACTAGGTAGGTAGGCCTCTCTCTTGTTCCATAGCCAGCTACTACTTACTATTTAGAAGAGCTCTTTTCCCACATCTTTTCCCACCTGACATGGGAGCTCATTCCGTGGCGGCGTGGTGGCGGTACGGACCACTGCAGACGGGGGCTCGGCCACCCCATTCTAACTGTGATGGAGCCGCCACGGTCCAACTGCCAACTGCCAACACCGCCAGGCTACAGCCAGCCTGCAGCCTTGCGGTCGTAATCCACCAGGACAGCACCTCCGGATTCCGAGTCCCCATCTGCCAACCTTTCCATGGTGGAATGGAGGTGTCGGGGGCCCCTTGGGGCCCCTGCACTGCCCATGCTCCTTGCATGGGCAGTGCAGGGGCTCCCATGCACAGCCCCATCTTACAAGCACTGAAATGTCACCCTCGACGCACCACAACATTGATTCAAGCTCAATTATGAGCTGGCGTCAAGATTGTGGTGAGTGTTCCGCTGGGCCAGCGGGTGGAAATGCTGTTTTCGGCCGCTGGCCCAGTGGAATACGCCAAATATGGTGGGCAAAATCATCCAGTAATGGCAGTCTTTGGCCTGCAGCGGCTTCGGCAGTCCTGTGAAAGGACCGCCAACGTCAGAATGACCCCCATGGTGACCTTGCTGGAGTAGCCAAAGACTCTAGCAGCACTCTTTTTGGCTATTTGAGGTAATTTGTGCTTAGACCCCCATAACTTTTTCTGCACATAAGCTTTCCACGCCAAATTTGTGCCCTTTTTTCCAACTTTCTGGGGATTGTAAAGGTACCCAGAGTTTGTGGGTTCCCTTTGAGGAGACCAAGAAATTCTCCAAAATACAGCTAATTTTGTTTAAATGGGAGAAACGTGCTGCATAAGAAAGCATGTTTTTTTCCTGCAAACGGCACCAAACCCAAAGGATTTGCATTGCTAAAATCACCATCTTCCCAGCTTTCAGGAACAGGCAGACTTGAATCAGAAAACCACATTTTTTAACACAGTTTTGCCATTTTACTGGGACATACCTCATTTTTATGTTTTTTGTGCTTTCAGCCTTCTTCCAGTTAGTGACAGAAATGGGTGTGAACCCAAGGGTGGATCCCAGACAGCTAAGTATTTCAGAAAATAGACAAAATTATGAATTCAGCAAGGGATCATTTGTGTAGATGCTTCAAGATTTTTCTGCAGAAAGTAACAGTTGAAATACAAAAATATTGAAATTTAGTTGTAAAAAACAGCCCTTTCTGATTATGTTTTCTTCCGTAGCTTTCTCCAACTAAGATGAATTTTCAGAAACAATGTACTGTTATGTTTCCTAGACCTTCCTGGCTACAGCGATATATAGGTCTTGTAGGTTCCTCAAGAAACCATGCTACTCAGAGCCAATAAATGAGCTGCACTTTGCAATGGGTTTTCATAGTATACCAGGTATACAGCAATTTATTTGGTAAAATAGAAAGAGTGAAAAATAGGTATCAAGGAAACCTATGTATTTCCGAAATGGGCACAAGATAAGGAGTTTATAAACAGTGGTTATTTGCAGATCTCTGAATTCGGGGGTCCTCATACTAGCATGTGAATTACAAGGCATTTCTCAAAATGCCTTCTTTCTTACACACAGCCCTACATTTGGAAGGCAAAAATGTAGAGAAAGACAATTGGCAATAACATGTGTTCTTCTATTCTGTGTTCCCCCAAGTCTCCTGATAAAAATGGTGCCTCACTTGAGTGGATAGGCCTAGTGCCTGCGACAGGTAACGCCCCAAAACGCAACATGGACACTTCACACTTTTTCCATTGAAAAATATTGTTTTTTTCAAAGGGATTAGCTGTGGATTTTGGGCTGTAGCTCAGCCGACACCTAGGGAAATCAACCAAACCTATACATTTATGGAAAGTAGACACGTGGGGAAATCCATCATGGGGTGACTTGTGCGCTCTCTCTGGGTTCTGTCACCCAGAATCCTTTGCAAACCTCGAAATTGGGCTAAAAAACACGTTTTCCTCACATTTCAGTACTGCAAAGTTCTGGAATCTGAGGGGAGGTACAAACTTCCTTCCACCCAGCAATCCCCCAAGTCTCCCGATCAAAATGGTACCTCACTTGTGTGGGTAGGCCTAGTGTCCGTGACAGGAAATGTCCGAAAACACAACGTGGACACATCACATTTTTTTAATGAAAACGGATGTGTTTTTGCAAAGTGCCTAGCTTTGGATTTTGTCCTATAGCTCTGCCGGCACCTAGTGAAACCTGCCAAACCTATACATTTATGGAAAGTAGATACCAAGGGGAATCCAGAATGAGGTGACTTGTGGGCACTCACCAGGTTCTGTCACCTAGAATGCCTTTCAAACTTCAAACTTTGGTAACAAAACATGTTTGCTGCACAATTCGGCGATGGAAGGTTCTGGAATCTAAGGGGAGTCACAAACTTTCCTCCACCAATAATCCCCCAAGACTCCCAATAAAATGGTACCTCTCTTGTGTGGGTTGGTCTAGTGCCCGTTACAGGAATGGATCACACAACGGTCAATGTTATTCCTTACATGAGGGAAACTGTTGTCCCTATTCCTGATGAAGGCACTTGGTACAGGCACTCAAGTGGGGTAGCGTTTTTATCAGGACAGGTGGGGAAACACTGGGTTGTAGGAAGTTTGTGGATCCCAGCATATTCCTGTAGTTTGTGTGACAGAAATGCAAGAAAAAAATAGAGTTTTGATTCAACATTTCACATTTGCAGGGTATTCTGGGTAAGAAAACTTTGGAGAATCCACTCAAGTTACACCTCCGTGGACTTCCCCGGGTGTCTAGTTTCCAGAAATGTCTGGGTTTGGTAGGTTCCCCTATATGGCCGCCGAGCCAAGGACCAAAAACGCAGGTACCTGCCTAACAAAACCAGGTTGTTTTGTGATAGATAATTTTGATGTCTCCACAATACGATTTGGGCGGGGTAATATAGATATATATAGATATATATAGATATATATCTATATAGATATATATATATATATATATATATATATATATATATATATATATAGATAGTTCGATAGATAGATAGATGGATAATCTGTATATACAGACATATATTTAGATATATATCTGTAGAGAGAGATCTTTATACATAGATGTATAAATATATAGCTCTATATATATCGCACCCCTCCAGGGGTAAACTAACTTTTTTTCTAAAAAAATATGCCCAAGGGTGTGCCAGCTCATTTTCAGAGGGGGCAACCCCCAAGTGTAATCCCTGGAGTCTAGTGGGACCATTTCAGGAAGGCCTCATTTGAAAGGGGAGAATTTCCCTTTTCAAACAAGGCTTTCCTGAAGGCTAGGGAGGCCCTTTCAGGCCCGTGTTCCCCATTGGAGCAGAAAGCAGCCTTACCTGCTGCTTCCTGCTCCAGTGGGGAAAACAAACTGTGATGTCAGTGCACCTCGCGACGAGTTGACGTCACAGAGGGGCGGGAGGGAGGTCATAGGAAGATACAGAAGCTCTTCTGTGTCTCCTGAGGGATTTTTCAATTTTTTTAAAATGCTCTAGTGCAAAGCACCAGATGATTTTTTAAATCCCTACCTGGCATTGGCCACTGGTCGTGACCCGCACCAGGGAGAGTGTACGTGCATGGGCCAGTGGCCGACGCACACAGTGAAGAGGTTAAAGTAATCAAAAATATCCAATTTCTCAATTGAATCAGGCTTTGAAAACTGACTGAAAAGTTACTTTGTACGGTTTATCTGGCGTCCTCCAAAGTGGTGATGCAAAATACATGTTTTATTCACACCTAGACCTGTCTCATGGCAAATGTAGCTGAATATACGATGTCGGAACAGCTTTTAAGCATTTTGTTGTGTAATGCTAACACTTTTATAAATACGTAGTACCTTTTTGTATATTAAGCACTCTGGCTTGTGTAGTTACAGCATGCTCCTTTCGAGTGTTTTATCAATGTATAAATATGGCAAAGGCACTTTTCCTTGCCATGTATTAGTGCCTTTCAACTTCAGCCCAGTCACAGGACAATGGTGCTTCAGACAGCCATATATTTTGGTCACATTAGTGGGGGCTCAAATACACACTTGAGCCCACAATTAAATTTAGCTCTCATACAATTAGTGCATTTTGTTTGTCATCTGCTATGACCTTACAAGAAAGTTTAATAATCAAACTGGTTGAAACCAATTTTCCTAATACCATTTTAGGGCCCTAGACCACACACTGTGGTACTGGTCCTATTACCAGCAATAACAGGGTCCAGAAAAAGGCAAAACTTCTTGGTTGACCATTCTGAAAAGGTGAATTTGCTGCACCTTTGTAAACTGTAGTTTACACAGAGACTGGAAGTCTGATTTTTGGAGTAAAGATCACAGCTCACATTTTCCCATGTGAGATTCTGATATTTCAAACCAGGCAAAAATTATTGGGGAAAGATATCTACGAAAACAAATGCAATATCCGCAGTAGTAGCTGCTGCAAACACAGATTCGGCATGTAATTCCTCACTTTCTCCAACAAAACCTGTTCTTAGTGATATGTACCTCACATGTTTAATACCCCACACACAAAATATCAGTATTTACTGGGTAGGGTAAATAGTGCAAAGAATAAATATTCAGTGCAGCACACGTGCAAAGTCTGAAAGAGAATGTTTTATGCCAATCTCAAAGAGGTGTTATTTTTTTGGTGCAAAGCCATTTCTACAAATGTTATTTGATACAGTTTTTCAGGGAAAAAAACACTGGAGTTGCATGAGAAAAACCATGTGTCACCCACTGCACGCCCCTTTGGGCAAAAGCAACAGAAAGCAGTGATAGTGCTACTTTGTGCTACTTTCCAGTGTAAAAAAAAAGTTTTGCACTGGAAGATAAATCCCAAATTAACATTTTGCGCTTTTGTGACACAAAATTACTGCAGGATGTTATGAAATCTGTCTCCAAATGTCAGCACAGAGTTGGACGTTATTCACTTGGAGCCCAGCCCATGGATTACTTGCCCACTCAGCACCCCAATCATTCCCTGAAGGATGTTGCTTCAGGAGTTTCACGGTTCACTTTGCTTTCGTTTGATTTATAAAATAGTTCTGAGTGTGCAGTAGCCGAATTCAGATCCCTTAATAACCGTAGTCACAATCCTGTAGGAGGCTGGCCTCGTGTGTAGTGGGTACCTATGGTACTTACACTTTATACAAGGTCCAGTTATCCCTTATTAGTATAGTGTAGGCAGTGGCTAGAAGCCAGGCTCTCTGGAGATAGCTGTGGATGAGCAACCAAGGCTAGGAGATATGCAAAGCTTGTGCAATACCACTGTAGTCACACAGTACTCACACACATGAAAGAAAACACTCAGGACCTGATTGTGACATTGGCGGTAAATCCCACTTACCGACACGCTGACTTCCTCCAACTTACCGCTGCCGCAGCGGATATCCATTCTCCATATTATGACACACACACACCAATCCGTCAGTATTCAGCCACACACACAAATCCGCCACACCAAAGGTCAATGATAAACTGGCAGTATCAAAACCCACACCGTTACGCCAACAGAACTATGCCCACCACATTATGACCCACGAATCACCACGGCAGACATTCAACGGCGGTAAACCATTGGCGGTACATACTGCTGCACTCAAAATAGACACACACAAACAAAACAACACTACATAGGACAATTCAAACAACACACACCAGACCCTCATACACACACCACAACCACACCACTATAAAACTCACACCCATGTTACCCACAGCCCTTTACCATTACAAATAATTGCCAGCAGAGAGACATCAAGACCACTCACACAACCAGAGCCACACACTATACACATTTATACACCACTCACGCACCCCACATCACACACCCCAACACTTTACCCAACATACCCTCACTTTCACACCTCACACAACACCCATTGCACCACAAAGACAACTCCGCTTCACAGATGAGGAGCTAAGAGTTATGGTGGCAGAAATTATCAGGGTAGAGCCACAGTTATTTGGAGCACAGGTGCAGCAGATGTCGATAACTAGGAAGATGGAGCTATGGTGGAGAATCGTGGACAGGATTAACGCCGTGGGATAGCACCCAAGAACTAGGGATGACCTCAGGAAGAGGTGGATCGACCTATGGGGGAAGGTACGTTCCATTGCAGCAAGACACCAGCTCGCTGTACAGAGGACTGGCAGTGGACCCCCACCTCCTCCCCCACAATTCACAGCATGGGAGGAGCAAGTTATGGCAATCCTGCATCCTGAGGGCCTGGCCGGAGAAGGAGGAGCACTGGTCTCTGGTAAGTCAACTCTCTACTACTACTATCCCCCTACATGCATGCCATCACATACCCTCAACCTCACCCTCACTCCCATCACTCCACCACCTTCCACACACCCCACCATCACATCTCACCTATCCCAATGCCAAGCCCTGCATGGTCTACCAATGCATGGACACCACTCACAGCCCTGCATGGACATTTATCACTAAAGCATGCATACCACAGAGAACCAACAATCCTACCATACACCAACAAACACAAGTGAAAGCTGCCAGGGTAAATACAACCAAAGAGAGCAAGCCACGAATGCCCAATATGTCAGACACAGAAACCATAACACATCATTTACATCCCCACAGGTATCCCAGCCAATGTCAGCGGTGAGAAGGTGCCAGCAATACCCAGTCCCTCAACTGAAGAGGCCCACAGTGATGACAGCAACTCTGGTCTTCAGGATCTGGAAGACCAACCTGGCCCATCAGGGACCTCTGGACAGCCGGTTACCCAGGCACAGTTACACAGCACCACAGAGCCTCCCCCATCAAGAAACACCACCACAGCACCCACCCAGCATACCCACACCTCTGTTCCCAGGACACATCAATCAGCAGTGTGTTCACCTCTACAGGGGGCCCAGGCCACACCTCATACTCAAGACAATCAGGCACCAGGGGTCAGTGGCTGTGGGTATACAGTTCAGGGGACAGAGGCACAGGCCAACAAGGAAACTGGGAGGAGTGCTGTGCGCCAGGGGGAGGACAGGCCCAGGGAACCGACTCTCCAGGAGGCACTTGCAGAGATCCTGGGAGCCTATCAACATTCCCAGGACATAATGGGCTAGATCCTGGACAACGTGCCGGAGAACAAGTGGCTGCAGGAGGGACAGTACCAGGGGATCAGGGAGGACTTGCAGGCCATCAACAACACCCTGATCTCTATAGCAGGGGTGCTGGAAGACATGGCCAACATTATGAGGGAGGCAGTCACACAACAACATCTGAACAGCCTTCCACCTCCACTGCCGCTAGTGGCCAGGAGGCCCCGCCTCAGAACTCCCAGGCCACCAGCACCCTTTCCCCTGCAGAAGGAGAACCACCCAGCAAATGTTCCCTGCGATCCAGACAGAAGCCAGAGACACTTGCCAAGACACCCACCAGGAAATTAGACTCTCCTGATTGTCACCTTTCTGTCCCACTCTGTCACCCTGTCCACCTTGAACTGCCATTGCTCCTCTTCCTATGTCCCCTTAGACAATGCACCTGTGCTACAAACAGACTGGAACAATACTCTGGACTTTCCTCCATCATCACCCTACCCCATTGCACTTGCCCCTCTAAATTTTAGCACTTCAATAAACAACGTTCTGGAGTATGTCATATTTTCAATTATGTATTCATTGAAACAGGTGCAAACATTGCAATTCAACTGTACTGAAAATGAGCATAGATTAATGACCTGTAGCTGGCTGCACCAGAGGTTTTTGTGAGGTCACCAACATCTGCAAAATGAATTGTCAGAGGGAACTGTAAGTGGACATAGAAATGGGAAATATCAGCATGCCAGTGCCACCCAAATTCAATCAAATGTCATTGAAATGTGAAGTAACACTGTTCTACCTGTGTGTCATTGGAAGTATTGTCTGATCACTGATGTTCTGTTGTCCTCATCCCCATCCTCTGCCTCTTCATCCTCACTGTCCACAGCGTCCACTGCTGGTACACGGGCATCCCCAGCCTCCTCCTGCAGAAAAGGCACATGGCATCTCAGGGCCAGGTTGTGCAACATGCAACATGCCACTACTATCTGGCAGACCTTCTTGGGTGAGTAGCACAAGGATCTACCTGTTAGATGGAGGAACCGGAACCTGGCATTCAGGAGGCCAAAGGTTCTTTCAATTATCCTTCTGGTTCGCCCATGTGCCTCATTATAACGTTCTTCTGCCCTTGTCCTGGTATTCCTCACAGGGGTCAGCAGCCATGATAGGTTTGGGTAACCAGAGTCACCTTCCAATATTGAGGGACAACATTTAGCCACACACTATCCTATATGGCCAACACCATAGGCATACACCAACATATACTGGGTGGGAACCAGGGCTCACCTATAAGCCACACCCTGTGTCTCTGTAGTTGGTCCAACACATTTGGGATGCTGTTATTCCTTAAGACAAAGGCATCATGCACTGACCCAGGATACTTAGCATTGACGTAGGAGATGTACTGGTCCGCAAGCCACACCATCTGTACATTCATAGAGTGGCAACTCTTCTGATTTCTGAACACCTGTTCATTCTAACAGGGGGGGCAAATGCAATATGTGTTCCATCAATCGCCCCAATTATGTTGGGGATATGTCTCATTGCATAGAACTCAGCCTTCACTGTGGCCAAATCTTCAACTTGGGGAAATACAATGTAGCTGCACATGTGTTTAATCAGGGCAGACAACACTCTTGTCAGCACTATAGAGAACATTGTCTGTCACATTCCTGCTGCCAAGTCCACTGCCTCTGGGAAAGAACCATTTGCCAGGAAATGGAGAACTGATCGCACTTGCACAAGAGGGGGGAATATCAGTGGGGTGACAGATAGCAGATATCAGGTCAGGCTCCAATTTGTGGCCCTGTCCAGTCTATAGGTGAGAATAATGTGCTTGTCCTCCAGTGTTGCCAAGTCCACCAGGGCTCTTTACACAGAAGTATGTCTCCATCTCCTATTCATCCCCAGCGGTAGGAATCTATGGGGCAAAAGAGTAAGGACCCGGTCACAAACTGAACAATGGAGCTACAACAGAACTTTGCATGCTGTTAACTTGTAATGGGTAAGTGTGATATGTCCATTGTGTCCTAATATCACCAGTGACACAGCAATTTCTGAGGGTCTCCCTCCCCTGAAATGGCATCTGCCTGTCCTGTGTGGAGGGACAAGTGGAAGTGAGGTAATTCCGCTGATGTTGTGCGCTGTTGCGGGAGGCGGTCGGGAATCGCCGTGCAATTCCTCATTGGTTGACATTGGGCCCTATGGGGTACAGTGGCCAATGGTGATGTATGCCAGCAGTGACGCTATGCACTGGCGTGGACGTGACCACTATTTTCTAACTGATCCCTCACTTGCTACCTGATCATCCACAGGAGAGGACCTACACTGCATGTGCTGCTGTGACCTGTGCCTGGAATCTACCATGGCCCATGTGACTGGGTAAAGGGCCCCAGCCTTCACTTCGGAGGAGTTGGAGAGACTGGTGGATGGAGTCCTACCCAAGTACGGACTGCTGTATGGGCCTCCAGACCAACAGCTGAGTACACTGTTTGCACGATGCATGTGGCATGAATGCATGGAGTGATGTGTGTGAAGGCCTTGTGTAAAGGGGGTGGGTGGATATCCTCTGGGTGGCATATAGGTTGTGTGCTGGGCCAGGAGGCAGGACTGTTTGTCTAATTCTATTTTCCTGTGTGTATTGCCTCTGCAGGTCAGTGCCCATCAAAGAAGGGTATATGGTGTGCCATCGCCAAGTAGTTGTGGACCCTGGGGATCTATGGCAGGCGGAGCACCCACTGTCGCAAATGGTAAGAGGACCTGATATGCTGGGCACGGAAGACGGCGGAGGCCGAGCTGGGGATGGCATCCCAATGAGGACTGTCGAACCCTGACCCCCGATAGCCCGCATTCTGGCGGTGGCCTATCCTGAGCTGGTTGGGCGCCTGAGGCATCACAGCAGCCACAAGAGGGTAAGTGCAGTGTCCATCATTACAACTTATTGCTGGTGGGGTGGTATCTGGGTGGTGGATGTGTGTCAATGGGTGCCCCTAGGCCAGGCCTGACATTGCAGCGTAGGACCCCTGGTGGCTAGGGTTCAGAAGGGCACATCTTGCTACCTAGCTCGTAGACATCCACTACTGGTCAGGGCTGCGTCGGTCCCAGGTGTGCTGCAGCTGGCGGTGTGTGCTCCTCACCATGCCTTGGCTGCTAAATATTTCTCTGGTAGTGCTATGGCATATTGTAGAGGTCTGTTCCCTGTGTGTGAGGGTGCTGTGTACGCCAACAGTGGTGTTGGTGCATCCATTGACCAAGTGTATCCATTGTCTCTCCCCCCGTTTTGATTTGTCATCCTGTCCTTATGTGCATTACCATCATCTGGGGGAGGAGCATATGCACCGGCGATGGAGGGAGCTGCATCCCACAGGACCCAGGAGGCAGAATCGACCGACGCTGAGGGCACCAGTTGGACGGAGGGCGAGGGGAGCACCACGGTGGAGACTGGAGGGGACAGTTCTGACACAGATACCTCCTCTAATGGGAGCTCCCTGGTGGTGGCGGACACTTCAGTAACCACCCCAGCACAGGTACCACCGCCACCCCTGTACCATCACCGCCCTCCCAGCAGCCCCTCAGCCCATGCCCGCTCACCCAGGACGGTGGGCACCTCAGACCCTGCCTCAGTTAGCCCTGCTGCCCTGAGTGAGGAGGCTATTGACCTCCTGAGATCCATCTCTGTAGGGCAGTCAACCATCGTGAATGCCATCCAGGGGCTGGCAGCCCAGATGCAACAGACTAATGCATTCCTGGAGGGCATTCACACTGGATTGGCCGCCCAACAGAGATCAATCCAGGCTCTGGCCTCCTCTCTGATGACAGCCATTGTCCCTGTTTCTACCCTCCCCCCTCCAACTTCCTCTTCTCAAGCCCATTCTCCTCAACCCAACCCATCCCAAGTACACAGCCTGACAAGCATGCACACACGACAACACCCAAGAGTGTCACAGACAAACACAAGCACCACACTTCATCCCACAGGCACTCACACAAACACAATCCAGATGCAGACATCCACTATTTCCACTGTCTCCCCCTCATCCTCCTCCTCCACCTCCCACCCAGGTACATCCACGCTCACATCTGCATGCACTACATCATCATCCAATACCAGCATCACCACCACACCAAGCAGAACACACACCTCACTGGCAGACACCTCCACAACAGCCATACACACATCCCCTGTGTCCTCTCTCACTGTGTCTGTTCCCCCACTCCTAAGGTACACAAACGCAAGCACTCAGACAACCAACAGTCATCCACCTCACAACAGCATACAGCCTATGCACCTGCACCCAAAAGACACAGACAGACACCTCCAACAACCACTCCCTCTTCCTCCACTCCCATTCCTTCTCCCTCTTTCTGCCCCAATGTCCCTAAGAAACTGTTCCTATCCACCATTGACCTCTTCCCTACCCCTAGCCCCATCCTGCACGTATGGGCAGGGTAGGGAGAACCCAGCCAAGCACCTGAGCCACTCAGTCCACGGGACCAGTGGTCACCACATCCAATCGTGGTCGAAAAGGATCCAGGCCACATGTCCTGAAAGTGAAGGAGCCTGCCCCAGCAGGCAAGAAGGGAAAGGAGCCTGCACCAGCTCCCAGAAAGAGCAAAGAGCCTGCACCAGCAGGCAAGAAGTGAACGGAGGCTGCCCCAGCTGCCAGGAAGAGCAAGGAGCCTGCACCAGCAAGCAGGAAGACCAAGGGGCCTGGGACAGGAACTGTGACGGAGCCCCCACCACCAACCATGGTTGTGCAGCTGTCTGAGGTTCTAGGGGATGGGCAGGAGCCTTCCCCCACCCAGCAGCACCACCACCTTCACTGAGCAGCCATCAGAGGTTGCAGGGGATGGGCAGGAGCCTCTCCCCCAGCAGCAGCACCACCTCCACTGAGCAGCCTTCCTAGGTTGCAGGGGATGGGCAGGAGCCTCCCCACCAGCAGCACCACCACCTCTACTGAGCAGTCATCTAAGGTTGCAGGAGATGGGCAGGATCCTTCCCCCCAGCAGCACCACCACCTCCACTGAGCAGCCGTCTGAGGTTGCAGAGGATGGGCAGGAGCCTCCCCCCCCAGCAGCACCACCACATCCACTGAGCAGCCATCACCGCAGGCAGACGGTATGTAATCCTGTCTCCATGGGCTGCTGTGCAGCCTGCCTCCTGCAAATCCTGTGGGTAGGACACCCACCTGAGAGACTGTGACCTTGCACTCCCCAGGATCAAGAGCACAGGGCACAATGCCCCCTCCAGAACCAGTGGGTAAGACACTCACATGCCCAACACACCCCAGGATCAGGAGCACAGGGCACGAGGCCCCCCACAGAACCAGTGGGTAAGACACCCACATGCCCAACACTCCCCAGGATCAAGAGCACAGGGCACGAGGCCCCCTCCAGTACCAGTGGGGTATTCACCCCCTCGAGAGACTGTGGCCTTGCACTCCCCAGGACCAAGCACAGGGCATGTTGCCCCCTCCAGACCAAGTGGGCAAGTCACCCACTTGAGAGACTCTAGCCTTGCACTCCCCAGGACCAGGCACAGGGCACGTTGCCCCCTCCAGGAACCAGTGGTCTTGTTCCATCTCCCGGTTGAGGTACCCCCCTGTGCCCCGTCCCCCTGAGGTGTCTGCCTATTCACCAACTGATGCCCCTGCAGTGTTCTTTCCGTGTTGATGCAGGTGACATGTGTGGCCTTGGACTTTGGCCTGTGGCCATATGGCCTGCGAACATTGTGGACTGGGTTTTGTCCCTTTTTGTGTACATATGTATATATCCATTATCTTGCATGCCTTATTTTTCATGCTGTGTTGATCTCATTACATTTCCTTTTTCTAAATCATTTTGTCCTTACATTATTCATTCGGGTTACGGGGTCAAATTGTTTTTGTAATGCAGCTAATTGTGTGTGTGGTGTTAGGGGGGTGTGGTGTGTGTGTGTGTGTCACTCTTGTTTTCCTCCCCCCTCACTTGTGTGCTAGGCGGCTGTACTCACAGTCGTCGTCTGTGGTGGAGCAGAATGTAGAAGATCATGGGGAAGACACACAGTTCCGGCTCCATGCGGCGTGGTTCTTCCTTGTGTCTCGAATGGTGAGTCCTTTCACCTCTGTGCAGTGTTTCTGCCAGGTTTTTGATGTTGTTGGTACCGCCCCGGAAAAGGTGGCGGTTTCCAGGGTCTTAATATGGTGGGCGGAACATTGACTTCAGGACAGCACCTCCGGATTCCGAGTCCCCATCTGCCAACCTTTCCATGGTGGAATGGAGGTGTCAGGGGCCCCTGGGGGCCCCTGCACTGCCCATGCTCCTTGCATGGGCAGTGCAGGGGCTCCCATGCACAGCCCCATCTTACAAGCACTGAAATGTCACGCTCGACGCACCACAACATTGATTCAAGCTCAATTATGAGCTGGCGTCAAGATTGTGGTGAGTGTTCCGCTGGGCCAGCGGGTGGAAATGCTGTTTTCGGCCGCTGGCCCAGTGGAATACGCCAAATATGGTGGGCAAAATCATCCAGTAATGGCAGTCTTTGGCCTGCAGCGGCTTCGGCAGTCCTGTGAAAGGACCGCCAACGTCAGAATGACCCCCATGGTGACCTTGCTGGAGTAGCCAAAGACTCTAGCAGCACTCTTTTTGGCTATTTGAGGTAATTTGTGCTTAGACCCCCATAACTTTTTCTGCACATAAGCTTTCCACGCCAAATTTGTGCCCTTTTTTCCAACTTTCTGGGGATTGTAAAGGTACCCAGAGTTTGTGGGTTCCCTTTGAGGAGACCAAGAAATTCTCCAAAATACAGCTAATTTTGTTTAAATGGGAGAAACGTGCTGCATAAGAAAGCATGTTTTTTTCCTGCAAACGGCACCAAACCCAAAGGATTTGCATTGCTAAAATCACCATCTTCCCAGCTTTCAGGAACAGGCAGACTTGAATCAGAAAACCACATTTTTTAACACAGTTTTGCCATTTTACTGGGACATACCTCATTTTTATGTTTTTGTGCTTTCAGCCTTCTTCCAGTTAGTGACAGAAATGGGTGTGAACCCAAGGGTGGATCCCAGACAGCTAAGTATTTCAGAAAATAGACAAAATTATGAATTCAGCAAGGGATCATTTGTGTAGATGCTTCAAGATGTTTCTGCAGAAAGTAACAGTTGAAATACAAAAATATTGAAATTTAGTTGTAAAAAACAGCCCTTTCTGATTATGTTTTCTTCCGTAGCTTTCTCCAACTAAGATGAATTTTCAGAAACAATGTACTGTTATGTTTCCTGGACCTTCCTGGCTACAGCGATATATAGGTCTTGTAGGTTCCTCAAGAAACCATGCTACTCAGAGCCAATAAATGAGCTGCACTTTGCAATGGGTTTTCATAGTATACCAGGTATACAGCAATTCATTTGGTAAAATAGAAAGAGTGAAAAATAGGTATCAAGGAAACCTATGTATTTCCGAAATGGGCACAAGATAAGGAGTTTATAAACAGTGGTTATTTGCAGATCTCTGAATTCGGGGGTCCTCATACTAGCATGTGAATTACAAGGCATTTCTCAAAATGCCTTCTTTCTTACACACAGCCCTACATTTGGAAGGCAAAAATGTAGAGAAAGACAATTGGCAATAACATGTGTTCTTCTATTCTGTGTTCCCCCAAGTCTCCTGATAAAAATGGTGCCTCACTTGAGTGGATAGGCCTAGTGCCTGCGACAGGTAACGCCCCAAAACGCAACATGGACACTTCACACTTTTTCCATTGAAAAATATTGTTTTTTTCAAAGGGATTAGCTGTGGATTTTGGGCTGTAGCTCAGCCGACACCTAGGGAAATCAACCAAACCTATACATTTATGGAAAGTAGACACGTGGGGAAATCCATCATGGGGTGACTTGTGCGCTCTCTCTGGGTTCTGTCACCCAGAATCCTTTGCAAACCTCGAAATTGGGCTAAAAAACACATTTTCCTCACATTTCAGTACTGCAAAGTTCTGGAATCTGAGGGGAGGTACAAACTTCCTTCCACCCAGCAATCCCCCAAGTCTCCCGATCAAAATGGTACCTCACTTGTGTGGGTAGGCCTAGTGTCCGTGACAGGAAATGTCCGAAAACACAACGTGGACACATCACATTTTTTTAATGAAAACGGATGTGTTTTTGCAAAGTGCCTAGCTTTGGATTTTGTCCTATAGCTCTGCCGGCACCTAGTGAAACCTGCCAAACCTATACATTTATGGAAAGAAGATACCATGGGGAATCCAGAATGAGGTGACTTGTGGGCACTCACCAGGTTCTGTCACCTAGAATGCCTTTCAAACTTCAAACTTTGGTAACAAAACATGTTTGCTGCACAATTCGGCGATGGAAGGTTCCGGAATCTAAGGGGAGTCACAAACTTTCCTCCACCAATAATCCCCCAAGACTCCCAATAAAATGGTACCTCTCTTGTGTGGGTTGGTCTAGTGCCCGTTACAGGAATGGATCACACAACGGTCAATGTTATTCCTTACATGAGGGAAACTGTTGTCCCTATTCCTGATGAAGGCACTTGGTACAGGCACTCAAGTGGGGTAGTGTTTTTATCAGGACAGGTGGGGAAACACTGGGTTGTAGGAAGTTTGTGGATCCCAGCATATTCCTGTAATTTGTGTGACAGAAATGCAAGAAAAAAATAGAGTTTTGATTCAACATTTCACATTTGAAGGGTATTCTGGGTAAGAAAACTTTGGAGAATCCACACAAGTTACACCTCCGTGGACTTCCCCGGGTGTCTAGTTTCCAGAAATGTCTGGGTTTGGTAGGTTCCCCTATATGGCCGCCAAGCCAAGGACCAAAAACGCAGGTACCTGCCTAACAAAACCAGGTTGTTTTGTGATAGATAATTTTGATGTCTCCACAATACGATTTGGGCGGGGTAATATAGATATATATAGATATATATATCTATATAGAGATATATATATATATATATATATATATATATATATATATATATAGATAGTTCGATAGATAGATAGATGGATAATCTGTATATACAGACATATATTTAGATATATATCTGTAGAGAGAGATCTTTATACATAGATGTATAAATATATAGCTCTATATATATCGCACCCCTCCAGGGGTAAACTAACTTTTTTTCTAAAAAAATATGCCCAAGGGTGTGTCAGCTCATTTTCAGAGGGGGCACCCCCCAAGTGTAATCCCTGGAGTCTAGTGGGACCATTTCAGGAAGGCCTCATTTGAAAGGGGAGAATTTCCCTTTTCAAACAATGCTTTCCTGAAGGCTAGGGAGGCCCTTTCAGGCCCGTGTTCCCCATTGGAGCAGAAAGCAGCCTTACCTGCTGCTTCCTGCTCCAGTGGGGAAAACAAACTGTGATGTCAGTGCACCTCGCGACGAGTTGACGTCACAGAGGGGCGGGAGGGAGGTCATAGGAAGATACAGAAGCTCTTCTGTGTCTCCTGAGGGATTTTTCAATTTTTTTAAAATGCTCTAGTGCAAAGCACCAGAGGATTTTTAAAATCCCTACCTGGCATTGGCCACTGGTCGTGACCCGCACCAGGGAGAGTGTACGTGCATGGGCCAGTGGTCGACGCACACAGTGAAGAGGTTAAAGTAATCAAAAATATCCAATTTCTCAATTGAATCAGGCTTTGAAAACTGACTGAAATGTTACTTTGTACGGTTTATCTGGCGTCCTCCAAAGTGGTGATGCAAAATACATGTTTTATTCACACCTAGACCTGTCTCATGGCAAATGTAGCTGAATATACGATGTCGGAACAGCTTTTAAGCATTTTGTTGTGTAATGCTAACACTTTTATAAATACGTAGTACCTTTTTGTATATTAAGCACTCTGGCTTGTGTAGTTACAGCATGCTCCTTTCGAGTGTTTTATCAATGTATAAATATGGCAAAGGCACTTTTCCTTGCCATGTATTAGTGCCTTTCAACTTCAGCCCAGTCACAGGACAATGGTGCTTCAGACAGCCATATATTTTGGTCACATTAGTGGGGGCTCAAATACACACTTGAGCCCACAATTAAATTTAGCTCTCATACAATTAGTGCATTTTGTTTGTCATCTGCTATGACCTTACAAGAAAGTTTAATAATCAAACTGGTTGAAACCAATTTTCCTAATACCATTTTAGGGCCCTAGACCACACACTGTGGTACTGGTCCTATTACCAGCAATAACAGGGTCCAGAAAAAGGCAAAACTTCTTGGTTGACCATTCTGAAAAGGTGAATTTGCTGCACCTTTGTAAACTGTAGTTTACACAGAGACTGGAAGTCTGATTTTTGGAGTAAAGATCACAGCTCACATTTTCCCATGTGAGATTCTGATATTTCAAACCAGGCAAAAATTATTGGGAAAAGATATCTACGAAAACAAATGCAATATCCGCAGTAGTAGCTGCTGCAAACACAGATTCGGCATGTAATTCCTCACTTTCTCCAACAAAACCTGTTCTTAGTGATATGTACCTCACATGTTTAATACCCCACACACAAAATATCAGTATTTACTGGGTAGGGTAAATAGTGCAAAGGGGCTATGCCATGTTTAGCAGAGACTTTGGGTACCCTAACAATAAATATTCAGTGCAGCACACGTGCAAAGTCTGAAAGAGAATGTTTTATGCCAATCTCAAAGAGGTGTTATTTTTTTGGAGCAAAGCCCTTTCTACAAATGTTATTTGATACAGTTTTTCAGGAAAAAAACCACTGGAGTTGCATGAGAAAAACCATGTATCACCCACTGCACGCCCCTTTGGGCAAAAGCAACACAAAGCAGTGATAGCGCTACTTTGTGCTACTTTCCAGTGTAAAAAAAAAGTTTTGCACTGGAAGATAAATCCCAAATTAACATTTTGCGCTTTTGTGACACAAAATTACTGCAGGATGTTATGAAATCTGTCTCCAAATGTCAGCACAGAGTTGGACGTTATTCACTTGGAGCCCAGCCCATGGATTACTTGCCCACTCAGCACCCCAATCATTCCCTGAAGGATGTTGCTTCAGGAGTTTCACGGTTCACTTTGCTTTCGTTTGATTTATAAGATAGATCTGAGTGTGCAGTAGCCGAATTCAGATCCCTTAATAACTGTAGTCACACTCCTGTAGGAGGCTGGCCTGGTGTGTAGTGGGTACCTATGGTACTTACACTTTATACCAGGTCCAGTTATCCCTTATTAGTATAGTGTTGGCAGTGGCTAGAAGCCAGGCTCTCTGGAGATAGCTGTGGATGAGCAACCAAGGCTAGGAGATATGCAAAGCTTGTGCAATACCACTGTAGTCACACAGTACTCACACACATGAAAGAAAACACTCAGGACCTGATTGTGACATTGGCGGTAAATCCCACTTACCGACACGCTGACTTCCTCCAACTTACCGCTGCCGCAGCGGATATCCATTCTCCATATTATGACACACACACACCAATCCGTCAGTATTCAGCCACACACACAAATCCGCCACACCAAAGGTCAATGATAAACTGGCAGTATCAAAACCCACACCGTTACGCCAACAGAACTATGCCCACCACATTATGACCCACGAATCACCACGGCAGACATTCAACGGCGGTAAACCATTGGCGGTACATACTGCTGCACTCAAAATAGACACACACAAACAAAACAACACTACATAGGACAATTCAAACAACACACACCAGACCCCCATACACACACCACAACCACACCACTATAAAACTCACACCCATGTTACCATTACAAATAATTGCCAGCAGAGAGACATCAAGACCACTCACACAACCAGAGCCACACACTATACACATTTATACACCACTCACGCACCCCACATCACACACCCCAACACTTTACCCAACATACCCTCACTTTCACACCTCACACAACACCCATTGCACCACAAAGACAACTCCGCTTCACAGAGGAGGAGCTAAGAGTTATGGTGGCAGAAATTATCAGGGTAGAGCCACAGTTATTTGGAGCACAGGTGCAGCAGATGTCGATAACTAGGAAGATGGAGCTATGGTGGAGAATCGTGGACAGGATTAACGCCGTGGGATAGCACCCAAGAACTAGGGATGACCTCAGGAAGAGGTGGATCGACCTATGGGGGAAGGTACGTTCCATTGCAGCAAGACACCAGCTCGCTGTATAGAGGACTGGCAGTGGACCCCCACCTCCTCCCCCACAACTCACAGCATGGGAGGAGCAAGTTATGGCAATCCTGCATCCTGAGGGCCTGGCCGGAGAAGGAGGAACACTGGTCTCTGGTAAGTCAACTCTCTACTACTACTATCCCCCTACATGCATGCCATCACATACCCTCAACCTCACCCTCACTCCCATCACTCCACCACCTTCCACACACCCCACCATCACATCTCACCTATCCCAATGCCAAGCCCTGCATGCTCTACCAATGCATGGACACCACTCACAGCCCTGCATGGACATTTATCACTAAGGCATGCATACCACAGAGAACTAACAATCCTACCATACACCAACAAACACAAGTGAAAGCTGCCAGGGTAAATACAACCAAAGAGAGCAAGCCACGAATGCCCAATATGTCAGACACAGAAACCATAACACATCATTTACATCCCCACAGGTATCCCAGCCAATGTCAGCGGTGAGAAGGTGCCAGCAATACCCAGTCCCTCAACTGAAGAGGCCCACAGTGATGACAGCAACTCTGGTCTTCAGGATCTGGAAGACCAACCTGGCCCATCAGGGACCTCTGGACAGCCGGTTACCCAGGCCCAGTTACACACCACCACAGAGCCTCCCCCATCAGGAAACACCACCACAGCACCCACCCAGCATACCCACACCTCTGTCCCCAGGACACATCAATCAGCAGTGTGTTCACCTCTACAGGGAGCCCAGGCCACACCTCATACCCAAGACAATCAGGCACCAGGGGTCAGTGGCTGTGGGTATACAGTTCAGGGGACAGAGGCACAGGCCAACAAGGAAACTGGGAGGAGTGCTGTGCGCCAGGGGGAGGACAGGCCCAGGGAACCGACTCTCCAGGAGGCACTTGCAGAGATCCTGGGAGCCTATCAACATTCCCAGGACATAATGGGCTAGATCCTGGACAACGTGCCGGAGAACAAGCGGCTGCAGGAGGGACAGTACCAGGGGATCAGGGAGGACTTGCAGGCCATCAACAACAGCCTGATCTCCATAGCAGGGGTGCTGGCAGACATGGCCAACATTATGAGGGAGGCAGTCACACAACAACATCTGAACAGCCTTCCACCTCCACTGCCGCTAGTGGCCAGGAGGCCCCGCCTCAGAACTCCCAGGCCACCAGCACCCTTTCCCCTGCAGAAGGAGAACCACCCAGCAAATGTTCCCTGCGATCCAGACAGAAGCCAGAGACACTTGCCAAGACACCCACCAGGAAATTAGACTCTCCTGATTGTCACCTTTCTGTCCCACTCTGTCACCCTGTCCACCTTGAACTGCCATTGCTCCTCTTCCTATGTCCCCTTAGACAATGCACCTGTGCTACAAACAGACTGGAACAATACTCTGGACTTTCCTCCATCATCACCCTACCCCATTGCACTTGCCCCTCTAAATTTTAGCACTTCAATAAACACCCTTCTGGAGTATGTCATATTTTCAATTATGTATTCATTGAAACAGGTGCAAACATTGCAATTCAACTGTACTGAAAATGAGCATAGATTAATGACCTGTAGCTGGCTGCACCAGAGGTTTTTGTGAGGTCACCAACATCTGCAAAATTAATTGTCAGAGGGAACTGTAAGTGGACATAGAAATGGGAAATATCAGCATGCCAGTGCCACCCAAATTCCATCAAATGTTATTGAAATGTGAAGTAACACTGTCCTACCTGTGTGTCATTGGAAGTATTGTCTGATCACTGATGTTCTGTTGTCCTCATCCCCATCCTCTGCCTCTTCATCCTCACTGTCCACAGCGTCCACTGCTGGTACACGGGCATCCCCAGCCTCCTCCTGCAGAAAAGGCACATGGCATCTCAGGGCCAGGTTGTGCAACATGCAACATGCCACTACTATCTGGCAGACCTTCTTGGGTGAGTAGCACAGGGATCTACCTGTTAGATGGAGGAACCAGAACCTGGCATTCAGGAGGCCAAAGGTTCTTTCAATTATCCTTCTGGTTGGCCCATGTGCCTCATTATAACGTTCTTCTGCCCTTGTCCTGGTATTCCTCACAGGGGTCAGCAGCCATGATAGGTTTGGGTAACCAGAGTCACCTTCCAATATTGAGGGACAACATTTAGCCACACACTATCCTATATGGCCAACACCATAGGCATACACCAACATATACTGGGTGGGAACCAGGGCTCACCTATAAGCCACACCCTGTGTCTCTGTAGTTGGCCCAACACATTTGGGATGCTGTTATTCCTTAAGACAAAGGCATCATGCACTGACCCAGGATACTTAGCATTGACGTAGGAGATGTACTGGTCCGCAAGCCACACCATCTGTACATTCATAGAGTGGCAACTCTTCTGATTTCTGAACACCTGTTCATTCTAACAGGGGGGGCAAATGCAATATGTGTTCCATCAATCGCCCCAATTATGTTGGGGATATGTCTCATTGCATAGAACTCAGCCTTCACTGTGGCCAAATCTTCAACTTGGGGAAATACAATGTAGCTGCACATGTGTTTAATCAGGGCAGACAACACTCTTGTCAGCACTATAGAGAACATTGTCTGTCACATTCCTGCTGCCAAGTCCACTGCCTCTGGGAAAGAACCATTTGCCAGGAAATGGAGAACTGATCGCACTTGCACAAGAGAGGGGAATATCAGTGGTGTGACAGATAGCAGATATCAGGTCAGGCTCCAATTTGTGGCCCTGTCCAGTCTATAGGTGAGAATAATGTGCTTGTCCTCCAGTGTTGCCAAGTCCACCAGGGCTCTGTACACAGAAGTATGTCTCCATCTCCTATTCATCCCCAGCGGTAGGAATCTATGGGGCAAAAGAGTAAGGACCCGGTCACAAACTGAACAATGGAGCTACAACAGAACTTTGCATGCTGTTAACTTGTAATGGGTAAGTGTGATATGTCCATTGTGTCCTAATATCACCAGTGACACAGCAATTTCTGAGGTAATTCCGCTGATGTTGTGCGCTGTTGCGGGAGGCGGTCGGGAATCGCCGTGCAATTCCTCATTGGTTGACATTGGGCCCTATGGGGTACAAGGGCCAATGGTGATGTATGCCGGCAGTGACGCTATGCACTGGTGTGGACGTGACCACTATTTTCTAACTGATCCCTCACTTGCTACCTGATCATCCACAGGAGAGGACCTACACTGCATGTGCTGCTGTGACCTGTGCCTGGAATCTACCATGGCCCATGTGACTGGGTAAAGGGCCCCAGCCTTCACTTTGGAGGAGTTGGAGAGACTGGTGGATGGAGTCCTACCCAAGTACGGACTGCTGTATGGGCCTCCAGACCAACAGCTGAGTACACTGTTTGCACGATGCATGTGGCATGAATGCATGGAGTGATGTGTGTGAAGGCCTTGTGTAAAGGGGGTGGGTGGATATCCTCTGGGTGGCATATAGGTTGTGTGCTGGGCCAGGAGGCAGGACTGTTTGTCTAATTCTATTTTCCTGTGTGTATTGCCTCTGCAGGTCAGCGCCCATCAAAGAAGGGTATATGGTGTGCCATCGCCAAGCAGGTGTGGACCCTGGGGTTCTATGGCAGGCGGAGCACCCACTGTCGCAAATGGTAAGAGGACCTGATATGCTGGGCACGGAAGACGGCGGAGGCCGAGCTGGGGATGGCATCCCAATGAGGACTGTCGAACCCTGACCCCCGATAGCCCGCATTCTGGCGGTGGCCTATCCTGAGCTGGATGGGTGCCTGAGGCATCACAGCAGCCACAAGGGGGTAAGTGCAGTGCCCATCATTACAACTTATTGCTGGTGGGGTGGTATCTGGGTGGTGGATGTGTGTCAATGGGTGCCCCTAGGCCAGGCCTGACATTGCAGCGTAGGACCCCTGGTGGCTAGGGTTCAGAAGGGCACATCTTGCTACCTAGCTCGTAGGCATCAACTACTGGTCAGGGCTGCGTCGGTCCCAGGTGTGCTGCAGCTGGCGGTGTGTGCCCCTCCCCATGCCTTGGCTGCTAAATATTTCTCTGGTAGTGCTATGGCATATTGTAGAGGTCTGTTCCCTGTGTGTGAGGGTGCTGTGTACGCCAACAGTGGTGTTGGTGCATCCATTGACCAAGTGTATCCATTGTCTCTCCCCCCGTTTTGATTTGTCATCCTGTCCTTATGTGCATTACCATCATCTGGGGGAGGAGCAGATGCACCGGCGATGGAGGGAGCTGCATCCCACAGGACCCAGGAGGCAGAATCGACTGACGCTGAGGGCACCAGTTGGACGGAGGGCGAGGGGAGCACCACGGTGGAGACTGGAGGGGACAGTTCTGACACAGATACCTCCTCTAATGGGAGCTCCCTGGTGGTGGCGGACACTTCAGTGACCACCCCAGCACAGGTACCACCGCCACCCCTGTACCATCACCGCCCTCCCAGCAGCCCCTCAGCCCGTGCCCGCTCACCCAGGACGGTGGGCACCTCAGACCCTGCCTCAGTTAGCCCTGCTGCCCTGAGTGAGGAGGCTATTGACCTCCTGAGATCCATCTCTGTAGGGCAGTCAACCATCGTGAATGCCATCCAGGGGCTGGCAGCCCAGATGCAACAGACTAATGCATTCCTGGAGGGCATTCACACTGGATTGGCCGTCCAACAGAGATCAATCCAGGCTCTGGCCTCCTCTCTGATGACAGCCATTGTCCCTGTTTCTACCCTCCCCCTCCAACTTCCTCTTCTCAAGCCCATTCTCCTCAACCCAACCCATCCCAAGTACACAGCCTGACAAGCATGCACACACGACAACACCCAAGAGTGTCACAGACAAACACAAGCACCACACTTCATCCCACAGGCACTCACACAAACACAATCCAGATGCAGACATCCACTATTTCCACTGTCTCCCCCTCCTCCTTCCTCCACCTCCCACCCAGGTACATCCACGCTCACATCTGCATGCACTACATCATCATCCAATACCAGCATCACCACCACACCAAGCAGAACACACACCTCACTGGCAGACACCTCCACAACAGCCATACACACATCCCCTGTGTCCTCTCTCACTGTGTCTGTTCCCCCACTCCTAAGGTACACAAACGCAAGCACTCAGACAACCAACAGTCATCCACCTCACAACAGCATACAGCCTATGCACCTGCACCCAAAAGACACAGACAGACACCTCCAACAACCACTCCCTCTTCCTCCACTCCCATTCCTTCTCCCTCTTTCTGCCCCAATGTCCCTAAGAAACTGTTCCTATCCACCATTGACCTCTTCCCTACCCCTAGCCCCATCCTGCACGTATGGGCAGGGTAGGGAGAACCCAGCCAAGCACCTGAGCCACTCAGTCCACGGGACCAGTGGTCACCACATCCAATCGTGGTCGAAAAGGATCCAGGCCACATGTCCTGAAAGTGAAGGAGCCTGCCCCAGCAGGCAAGAAGGGAAAGGAGCCTGCACCAGCTCCCAGAAAGAGCAAAGAGCCTGCACCAGCAGGCAAGAAGTGAACGGAGGCTGCCCCAGCTGCCAGGAAGAGCAAGGAGCCTGCACCAGCAGGCAGGAAGACCAAGGGGCCTGGGACAGGAACTGTGACGGAGCCCCCACCACCAACCATGGTTGTGCAGCTGTCTGAGGTTGCAGGGGATGGGCAGGAGCCTTCCCCCACCCAGCAGCACCACCACCTTCACTGAGCAGCCATCAGAGGTTGCAGGGAATGGGCAGGAGCCTCTCCCCCAGCAGCAGCACCACCTCCACTGAGCAGCCTTCCTAGGTTGCAGGGGATGGGCAGGAGCCTCCCCACCAGCAGCACCACCACCTCTACTGAGCAGTCATCTAAGGTTGCAGGAGATGGGCAGGATCCTTCCCCCCAGCAGCACCACCACCTCCACTGAGCAGCCGTCTGAGGTTGCAGAGGATGGGCAGGAGCCTCCCCCCCCAGCAGCACCACCACATCCACTGAGCAGCCATCACCGCAGGCAGACGGTATGTAATCCTGTCTCCATGGGCTGCTGTGCAGCCTGCCTCCTGCAAATCCTGTGGGTAGGACACCCACCTGAGGGACTGTGACCTTGCACTCCCAGGATCAAGAGCACAGGGCACAATGCCCCCTCCAGAACCAGTGGGTAAGACACTCACATGCCCAACACACCCCAGGATCAGGAGCACAGGGCACAGACCCCCCACAGAACCAGTGGGTAAGACACCCACATGCACAACACTCCCCAGGATCAAGAGCTCTGAGCACGATGCCCCCTCCAGAGCCAGTGGGTAAGACACCCACATGCCCAACACTCCCCAGGATCAAGAGCACAGGGCACGAGGCCCCCTCCAGTACCAGTGGGGTATTCACCCCCTCGAGAGACTGTGGCCTTGCACTCCCCAGGACCAAGCACAGGGCATGTTGCCCCCTCCAGACCAAGTGGGCAAGTCACCCACTTGAGAGACTGTAGCCTTGCACTCCCCAGGACCAGGCACAGGGCACGTTGCCCCCTCCAGACACCAGTGGTCTTGTTCCATCTCCCGGTTGAGGTACCCCCCTGTGCCCCGTCCCCCTGAGGTGTCTGCCTATTCACCAACTGATGCCCCTGCAGTGTTCTTTCCGTGTTGATGCAGGTGACATGTGTGGCCTTGGACTTTGGCCTGTGGCCATATGGCCTGCGAACATTGTGGACTGGGTTTTGTCCCTTTTTGAGTACATATGTATATATCCATTATCTTGCATGCCTTATTTTTCATGCTGTGTTGATCTCATTACATTCCCTTTTTCTAAATCATTTTGTCCTTGCATTATTCATTCGGGTTACGGGGTCAAATTGTTTTTGTAATGCAGCTAATTGTGTGTGTGGTGTTAGGGGGGTGTGGTGTGTGTGTGTGTGTGTCACTCTTGTTTTCCTCCCCCCCTCACTTGTGTGCTAGGCGGCTGTACTCACAGTCGTCGTCTGTGGTGGAGCAGAATGTAGAAGATCATGGGGAAGACACACAGTTCCGGCTCCATGCGGCGTGGTTCTTCCTTGTGTCTTGAATGGTGAGTCCTTTCACCTCTGTGCAGTGTTTCTGACAGGTTTTTGATGTTGTTGGTACCGCCCCGGAAAAGGTGGCGGTTTCCAGGGTCTTAATATGGTGGGCGGAACATTGACTTCAGCCTGGCTGTAGGCGGCTACCGCCGTGGTGCCAGTTGTTTCCGTCCTGGCGGTCGGTGTGGTACATTGGCTCTCTTTTGGAGATATTTCCGCCATGCTCATAATTTGGCGGTAGTTACCACCAGCCTGTTGGTGATATTATTTCCAGTTTATCACTGACCGCCAGGGTTGTAATGAGGGCCTCAGTGTTACAAAAGTAATGGTACTTTATTTTGGTGACACAAATATCAAAAATACCATGAGGCTATACTCCCTTCGGAGGTGAGTAATACACACATTATATACACTAGTACGCAGAAATAGGCATAAAAACAGTTAAAAAACAGCGCAATTAGTGAAAATCACAATAGTTAGAAATGGCCTTAGGGGGAGCACAAACCATATACTAAGAAAGTGGAATATGAAAGTCTGTCCCCCACCTAGTCAAGTGTGGTGTGTAGAGTGGAATTGGGAGTACTAGAAAAGCCCAAAGGTAAATACCACAACCCACCCCACCGACCAGGAAAACAGGAGTAAATCACTGTAAGTTTCCCAGATCACACACAGAAATGAGAAGAAGAATTATGCAAAACCCAGAAGAGACTGCAAGATACCAACAGTGGATTCCTGGACAAGAAGACCTGTGAAGAAGGGGCCCAAGTCCAAGAAGCGCAGAAGAGTCCAGGATGATCAGGAGCCCCTGCTAACCTGGATGAAGGTCCAAAAGGAGAACCACCGGTGGATAAGAAAAGTCAGTAAGGCAATCAAGAAGATGAAGTAGTGTTTCTGCAGGGTGCAAGTCATGTCCCACACTGGATGGAGGATTGCAGTCGGTTTTGCGTCGTCGGACTCCGCCAACAAGCCTTGGCACACGGAAAGCTCACGGTTAGCAAAAAATGGCACTGCATGGGACCAGGAAGGAACAGGTAGACTCAACCTACAAGGAGGGGTCAGAGGATGCCCTCCACAACACAGAGAGCCCACAGAAGACCAGGCAGCGCACACAGGAGTCCCACAGCACGGGGACAAGAAAGTTGCAGAAGAGGCCCATGCAGCACTACGACAAAGGCTCCCACACCGCCGGAGAACCACTCAGGGAGATGTGCATTGCAGGATACAGTGCTGGATGCCAGAGCCTCAAGATGCAAAAAGCTTGTGGAGGAAGGATGCCAACAAGCCTTGGCAGCTGCAAAGGAAGTGGTGCAGGGGGGTACTGTCTTGAGTGGGGAGGCAAGGTCTTACCTCCACCAAAGTTGGACAGCTGTGATGCAGGATCCACCCAGCTCAACAGGAGAGTGGATCCATACAGCAGGTCGTTGTTGCAGTTAGTGCCTGCAGAAGCAGGGGAGTGACTCCTTCATCCCAAGGGAGATTCCTTCTTCCTTCTGATGCAGGCTGAAGATGGGCTGTCCTCAGAGGTTTCACGACTGGGAAACTGTTGCAGTTGCGGGCAGGAGCCGGAGATACAATGTTGCAGGAGGCATCTTGCTTCTTTGTTGCAGCTTGTAGGGTCCTGAAGAGTCCAGATGCAGTTTCTTTGGTGAGAAGTTGAAGTGGAGTGTGCAGAGGATTCATGCTGGAGTCTTGCAATCCGAATCTGAGTAACCGTCCAAAGGAGAGACCCTTAATAGCTCTGAAAGGGGGATTAGTCACCTAACCAGGTAAACACCTATCAGGTTATGGCTCTGATGTCACCTTCTGGCACTGGACACTCAGATGCTCCCTGAGTTCCCTGACAAGCTTGAATACAAGATGGCAAAACTCAGGGACCCTCTAGAGGAGCTCTGATCAACACTCCTGCGGTGGAGATGGACAGGGGAGTGGTCATTTCCCTATCCTTTGACTAGTTTTGTGCCAGAGCAGAGACTGGTTTATGCAAGGAGAGCACCAAATGAGCCCTTCAAAGCATTTCCAGTGGCTTGGGGAGGCTACTCCTCCCCGGCCTGTAACACCAATTTCCAAGGGGAGAGGGTGAAACACCCCTCTTCCAAATGAAATCCTTTGTTCTGCCTTCCTGGGCTTGAGCTTTTCAAACAACAGGAGAGCAGAACCCTGTCTGGGAGGTGGCAGCAGCTTAGGCTGCCTGGAAACCGTCAGGAGGCAGAAATTTCAATACTGGGGTCCTCTAAGGAGCTCCCAGAGTGCATGGAATCATACAAACAATATTGCAAAAGCCTTGGGGTATGATTCCAACATGTTTGATACCAAACATGCCTATGTTCAGAGTTACCATTATGTAACTGGACATAGTTAGCGACCTATGTCCAGTACACGCGTATAATGACGTCCCCGCACTCACGATGTCTGGGAAAATGGGCCTGGAGTTCATGGGGGCACCTCTGCGAGTGCATGGGTGCCCTCACACACAGGTACTTTGCACCTTGCCGTCTGGGCTAGAAAGCTTGCCATAGGGGTGACTTATAAGTGACCTGGTGTAGTGAAAAATGGTAGTGAAAGTGTGCTTGCACCTTTTCACGCAGGCTGCAATGGCAGTCCTGCAGAAGCCTTTGCTTTGGGCTCCCTATGGGTGGCAAAATATATGATGCAGCCCATAGCAATCCCCTGGAACCCCAATGCCCTGGGAACCTAGGTACCATGTACTAGGGACTTATGAGTGGGCACCAGAATGCCAATTGTGGGTGAAATACAGAGTTTTGGGAGAGAGAGCATAATCACTGGGGTTCTAGTTAGCAGGATCCCAGTGAACACAGTCAAGCACACTGAGATCAGGCAGAAACGGGAGATAACCATGCCAAGAAAGAGGGTACTTTCCTACAACTCCTCCTGTTCATGGATGTTTTCTGTTAATCAGCATTTGATTCTGCCCTGCTAAACATTAATTTCCCCACTTGCATGGTTTTCAAAGTTGCCAGTTGTAGAAGACACTGCTTTCCTCCATCTTTGGGGGATGTCCTCAATCTCCCTGTTTCTGTCAAAATACTTGCATTTGTAATGTTGCCTCCTGTTCAAGATGTTTCAAAGGGCTGTATTTGTTTTCCCTAACTTTGCAACACCCATTGAACCTGAAGGAATCTGAGGCATGGGAATGTGTCAGATTCCGACGCCACCTCAGGGTGGTGTAAGAATGGCGCAACAGGGAGAAATAGCTTTATTTCTCCCTTTTTCTTTCCTCTATAAATGTGTGCTACATTCTGCAACACACATAGAAAGAGGAAAACACCTCTTATGATTGTTTATGTGCAGGAAGTTGTCCCTTCCTGCACAAAAAAAATCATCCTCATAATGCTAGCACCCTTGCACCATAGTGCAAGGGTGCCTGCTTTGGCGCATGGCAGCAAATAGCAAAGTGCCAGTCCCTCCTACAGCACAGCATATAGCAAGCAGTAGGTCAATGCAGCAATGCAGTTGCAGAGTGGCAGTCCCTCTGGGCAACACAGCAGTCCTTCTTCTAGGCAGAATGTCCTTGGTTCCAGTAGAGTTCTTATTTGGTGGAGTTTGGGTCCAGTACTTATGCCATATGAGCCATCGAAGCGGGAGAGTCCATGGACACCAAACTCCAGATTTATATTTTGTCCCAGTTGGACGTTACATTGAAAGGGCAATTCAAAGTAACTCCAATGTTAACCCATGGGAGATATAGGCCTTGCATTAGTGAAAAACAATTTTAGCAGTTTTTCACTACCAGGACATGTTAAACTTAAAAGTACATGTCTAACATTTTAAATACACTGCACGCTTTTTGGGGCTAATCAGGGGCTACCTTAGTGGTGACTTATGTGTAATAAAAAGGAAGATTTGGGCCTGGCAAGTGAGTACTCTTGCCAGGTTGACATCACAGTTTAAGACCGCACACACAGACTCTGTAGGGACAGGCCTGAGACATGTTTAAAGGGCTATTGTGGTGGGTGGCACAATTAGTGCTGCAGGCCTACTAGTAATTTACAGGCCCTGGGTACATATAGTACATGTTACTAGGGTCTTACAAGTAAATTAAATATGCCAATTGTGGATAAGCCAATGTTACCATGGTTACAGACCACCTGTACTTTAGCATTGGTCAGCAGTGGTAAAGTGCACTGAATCTTAAAGCCAGTAAAAATTAAGTCACAACAACATGAGGTCAGAGGTTAAAACAGTAGGGGAAACCACTGCAAGGATGACAAGTCTAACAATCAGATTAATATGTTTTTTATTAATCAATATAAGGAGGTTGTAAGCTGTACAAATTTCACTCCATCAGAGTCACTTTCTCCTTTTCTTACATCTGCAGTGAAAACAACAGAACTTCATTCACAAACTTCATATGAATACAGAACATGAATGTTTCCAATACAGTAAAGAGGGGTAATCTAACCTAACCTAAGTGCCTTGTCAGAGAAGTCCCTCTGCACTAAGCTTTAAAAGACTGTAAAAAGACCTTGGTGGTCATTACAACCCTGGCGGTCAGTGTTAAAGCGGCGGTAAAACTGCCAACAGGCCGTCGGAAAACAAAATGGAATCACGACCGTGGCGGAAACCGCCAACATAGACAGCCACTTTAACACTCCAACTGCCACAAAGGTACAAACAAACACCGCAGCGGTAACTGCCAACAGACAGGCGGAGGACAATGTACCGCCCACACTATTACAACCCACCAATCCGCCACCTTTTCTGGGGCGGATTCACTGCGAACAAAAACACGGCGGAAACAGGACTTCGAAGGGAAATCGCTCACCTCTACACACCCCACGAGGAATCAGGACGCCATGGAACCCGAGCTCCAGATTCTGCCAGCCTTTATCTTCCTGCTCCCCTACCAGGAGCACGAACGCCGACGGCGAAGACCACGGTGAGTATTGCACCTACGACACAGGGGAGGGGAGGGAAAAAACAGTGACACACACACGCAACACGCAACACGCAACACCCCCACCCCCACCCTCACCCACTACAACACATATGCTAATACATATTGATACTTAACAGTTACAGCCCCCAACCCCCCCTGGAAATGGAAGAATGCAAGGACAAAAGGAAATGAGTCGAATAATTGTGATATATTCAATTACATACATCAACAATATTTACAAATATATACATTTATACTATATAC
Source organism: Pleurodeles waltl (assembly GCF_031143425.1). Classification (NCBI taxonomy): domain Eukaryota; kingdom Metazoa; phylum Chordata; class Amphibia; order Caudata; family Salamandridae; genus Pleurodeles; species Pleurodeles waltl. Next base: position 1,062,567,822 of record NC_090448.1, on the reverse strand, counting down.
AATTATATACACCAAGAACACAAGTCCAAGGGATTCCACAATCATAGTCCGTGGATCACTGGGCCCAAAAGGCATGGGCGAAGCCCACACTCAATACCCGAACAAGACGGAGAGAACACTGCAGGGGCATCAGTTAGAAATAAAACAGGCACCACAGGGGGAAGGTAAGGGGGGCACCTCAGCGGGTTGAGTGCACGACGCCAGATCCACGAGGGGGCTCCATGCCCACAGTTCAATCCTGGGGAGTGCAAAGCCACAGTCTCTCAAGTCTCTACAGTGGGTGGTTTGCCCACTGTTCAATCCTGGGGAGTGCAAAGCCACAGCCTCACAAGTCTCTACAGTGGGTGGGTTGCCCACTGGTAAATCCTGGGGAGTGCAAAGCCACAGTCTCACAAGTCTCTACAGTGGGTGGGTTGCCCACTGTTCAATCCTGGGGAGTGCAAAGCCACAGTCTCACAAGTCTCCCCAGTGGGTGGTTTGCCCACTCTTCAATCCTGGGGAGGGCAAAGCCACAGTCTCACAAGTCTTTACAGTGGGTGGTTTGCCCACTGTTCAATCCTGGGGAGTGCAAAGCCACATTCTCTGAAGTCTCTACAGTGGGTGGTTTGCCCACTGCTTTATCCTGGGGAGTGCAAAGCCACAGTCTGTCAAGTGGATAACAGTTCTCCACTGGTTCTGGAGGGGGCTTTGTGCCCAGAGTGCTTCATCCTGCCAAGGACAGAGGTAGTGGATGTGATACTCCACTGGTTCTAGAGGGGGCTTTGTGCCCAGAGTGCTTCATCCGGCCAAGGACTGAGGTAGTGGATGTCTTTCTCCACTGGTTCTGGAAGGGGCTTTGTGCCCAGAGTGCTTCATCCTGCCAAGGACTGAGGAAGTGGATGTGTTACTCCACTGGTTCTGGAGGGGGCTTTGTGCCCAGACTGCTTCATCCTGCCCGTGGCGGACTCAGTAGCGTGGGCAGTGGTGCTGCTGGCGGCTGTGTCCTGGGCAGCGGTTCAGCTGGTGGCAGTCTTGTCCTGGCCTGCGGTGCTGCTGGCGGCGGTGTCCTGGGCAGCGGTTCAGCTGGTGGCGGTGTCCTGGGCAGCGGGTCAGCTACTGGCGGTCCTATCTTGGGCAGCGGTTCAGCTGCTGGTGGTCCTGTCTTGGGTACCGGGGCTGCTGCTGGCAGTCCAGTCTTTGGCAGTGGGGCTGCTGGCGGTCGTCTCCTGGGCAGCGGGGCTGCTGCTGGCGGTCCTGTCTTTGGCAGTGGGGCTGCTGGCGGTTGTCTCCTGGGCAGCGGGGCTGCTGCTGGCAGTCCTGTCTTTGGCAGCGGGGCTGCTGGCGGTCGTCTCCTGGGCAGCGGGGCTGCTGCTGGCGGTCCTGTCTTTGGCAGCAGGGCTGCTGGCAGTCGTCTCCTGGGCAGTGGGGCTGCTGGTGGTCTTGTCCGCCGTGCTGATCTTCCCAGACTTGCCGGTTTTACTGTGCCCCTTCCCCACCTTGGATGGTGTCACAGCTGTCTCCACACTCCCAACTGTACCCCTGGGAGCGGCTTTGGTGGCTGATTTCTTTCCCCTCTCCCGCCGGGCACTGTCCAACTTTTTGTGCTTGACAGGTGGGGGACTGTCCCTGCTGTGGCTCCTTGCCACACGGGCTGCCCTGCTTCCTGGTGCACTCCATAATCCGGTGACTACTGGCACCACTGGTCCCGCCGATGTTGTGGCTGAGGTGCTAGGCTGGGACCTGGAGAGTCAGGCCCTAGGAGACTGACGGGGTGGGGCAGGTGAGGGAAAGAGGTCAAGGGTGGACAGGAAAAGTTTCTTAGGAACACTGGGACGGGTAGATGGAGGGGGCTTAGGAGTGGAGGAAGAGGTAGGAGTCGTAGGAGGTGTACGTTTGCTGACTTGGGGTGAAGGTGCATGGGCTGGAGGCTGTCGTGAGGTGGATGGCTGTTGGGTGGGTGTGTGGCTTCGTTTGTGTACCTTGGGAGGTGGCCCCACAGACACACTGGGAGAGGACACAGGGGATGTGTGAATGGTAGTGGTGGTGGTGACTGCACATGAGCGGGTGTGGTGGTGTGTGTGCTGGTGATGGACGTAGTGGCTGAGGATGCAGTGCATGCAGGTGTGAGTGGAGACGAGACAGGGAGGGAGGAGGGAGACGAGGAGGAGGGAGACACAGTGGAGCCAGTGGATGTTGTTGTGTCTGCATGTGTGTGATGCTTGCGTGAGGGCCTGTGGGATGTGTGGTGCTCATGTTTACCAGAGCTTCCCTTGTGTGTTGAGGTGTGTGCATGCTGGTCTGATGGTGTGCTTGGGATAGGCTGAGGTACAGGGGTGTGGGTCTGGGTGGAGGAAGTTGGAGGGGGGAGGCTAGAGACAGGGACAATGGCTGCCATCAGTGCTGAGGTCAGAGTCTGAAAAGCTCGCTGAAGGGCTACCTGAGCAGAGTGAATGTCCTCAAGGTATGCATTGGTTTGTTGCAACTGCCTCTCAACACCCGGGATGGCATTCAAAATGGTAGACTGCCCAACAGTGAGGGACCTGAGGAGGTCAATGGCCTCCTCACTGAGGGCAGCAGGGGTGACTGGGGCAGGGCCTGAGGTGTCTGGGGCGAAGGTGATGCCCACCCTCCTGGGTGAGCGGGCACGGGGCAAACGCTGAGGGGCTGCTGGGAGGGCAGTGCTGGTAGGGGGGGTGGCGACTGTACATGTAGATGCGGGGGATACAGATGGGGCCTCCACCTCAAGGGAGCTCCCATCAGAGGAGGAGTCCGTGTCGCTGGTGTCAGCTCCTGTCCCCGCCGTGGAGCTCCCCTCGCCCTCTGTCCCACTGGTGAATTCAGAGTACGTAGTCTCGCCCTCCAGGGCCATGTGGAATGCAGCTCCCTCCTGCTCCGGTGCTACTGCTCCTCCGCCTGATGATGCTAATGCACACAAGAACATGGAGACCACAAAAGGGGGGGGGGAGACAGAAGAAAGACATGTTCAGTGCATGCAATACCGCTACCGTTGGCGGACACGACAGACACAGAAGCCCCCTGCACTACGCCACGCACTTGGGGTCCACTATTCAATCCCTGGGACATGGCTTACAAGGCTATGGCCGATTTCTGAACACATGGATATCACAGGAGCCTGACTAGGTGTAGTTGGCACTGTACACAGGAGGGTGGGGTGCCACAGGGCCTGCCTGAAGAAGGGAACTTAACTACCAAACTCACCCTGGCCTAGGGGAACCCTCAGCCCACCTCCCCCACCCAGACACCTACAATGCACGCTGAATCAGCAGAATGAGAGTGTACTCACCCCCTTGTTGCTGCTGTGATGCCCTCAAGCGCCCATCCAACTCCGGGTACGCCACCGCCAGGATCCTGAACATCAGGGGGGTCATGGTGCGACGGGCACCCCTCCCACGTTCGGAGGCCATCCCCAGCTGGGCCTCCGCCGTCTTCTTGCTCCAGCGGCGAATGTCCTCCCATCTTTTCTGGCAGTGGGTGCTCCGTCTGTGGTAGACCCCCAGGGTCCGGACTTCCTTGGCGATGGCACACCAGATGTCCTTCTTCTGGTGGGCGCTGACCTACAGGAATTGTACAGGGGAAAAAGAGAAGTCATTACTCACTGCACCGTCACAGTCATTGGCCCGCATCCCTACCCTTGCCATGATGCACATGCACTCACCGTCGTTTCATGCACGCCTCATTCTCACACCCCCCTATCTTTCATCCACCCCACTCCACACAGGCATTGCCCATACAGCATGCTCACAGTGTACTTACCTGTTTGTCTGGAGGACCGTAGAGTAGCGTGTACTGGGGGTGGACCCCATACACGAGTTTCTCCAACTCCTCCGTGCTGAAGGCAAGGGCCCTTTCCCCAGACACACGAGCCATTGTCTCTTCCAGACTGAGGTCACAGCAGCACTTGCAGTGTAGGTCCTCTCCTGTCGAAAATCAGGTATCGAGTGATTGAACAGAGAGAAAATGGCGGTCACGTCCGCAGTGGTGCGTACCGTTATCGCCGATGTACATCGTCATTGGCTCCTGGGACCCATAGGGTCCAATGTTAACCAATGCAGAATTGTGCCGCGTTCTTCGACCGCCTACCGCAACGGTGTACAACGCCAGCGCAGTTACCTCATATCCCCTTGTCCCACCTTACAGGTCAGGCAGCCGCCATTTCAGGGGCCTACATGGCATTATTTTTTACTGCGTCACACATACCTAAGCCTTGCCTAAACACTCATACAGACAAATTTCGATTTATGAATATTTTCAGAGTAAGCTCTGTTTACGTACCTCAGAGTTGGTTGACTCTGTGCTCGCTGTTCTCCTCCATAGGCACCGTACGCTGGGGCATGTGAGGAGATGGCAGCATCCTCTGGTGTACAGACCGCTCGTGGACCTGTCAACAATGGAGGAAAGACATGTGATCAACACCTGCAGGCTTGATCGTGTCACAATCCTGGAACTGTGTGCCCAGTTGGAGCCAGACCTGATGTCAGCTATCCGCCATCCCACAGGAATCCCCCCTCAAGTGCAGGTGCTGTCAGTACTCCATTTCCTAGCAAGTGGGTTTTTCAAACAACAGTGGGCATAGCATCAGGGATGTCCCAGCCTATGTTTTCCAACGTGTTGTCCAGAGTGTAGTCTGCCCTGCTGAAACACATGCGGAGCTACATCGTTTTCCCTCAGGTGGAGGATTTGCCTACAGTGAAAGGTGATTTCTATGCCCTGGGACATATCCCCAACATCATAGGTGCCATTGATGGGACACATGTGGCCTTGGTACCCCCCCACAGGAGTGAACAGGTGTACAGAAACCGGAAGAGTTACCATTCCATGAATGTGCAGATGGTGTGTTTGGCAGACCAGTACATCTCCCATGTTAATGCCAAATTCCCTGGCTCAGTGCATGACGCTTACATCCTGCGGAATAGCAGCATCCCTTATGTGATGGGGCAACTACAGAGGCACCAGGTGTGGCTATTAGGTGAGCACATGGACCCAAATCAGTGGGAATAGTTGTCTGGGTCTTTGGATGTCCCTATGAGTTGGTGTGCGTCTAACAGTTGTCCCTCGCCATTTGCAGGTGACTCTGGTTACCCCAACCTGTCATGGCTACTGACCCCAGTGAGGAATCCCAGGACAAGGGCAGAGGAACGCTACAATGAGGCCCATGGGCGAACTAGGAGTATTATAGAGCGGACCTTCGGCCTCCAGGAACGCCAGGTTCCGGTGCCTCCATATGACAGGTGGTTCCCTATTCTACTCACCAAAGAAGGTATGCCAGATCATCGTGGCCTGCTGCATGCTTCACAACTTGGCTTTGCGACAACAGGTGCCTTTTCTGCAGGAGGATGTTCCAGATGGAGGTGTTGTGGCAGCTGTGGAGCCTGTGGACAGTGAAGATGAGGAAGCAGAAGAAGAGGACATCGACAACAGGAACACAGTGATCCTGCAATACTTCCAGTGAGACACAGGTAAGAAGACAACACTGCCTGCTACATCTAATTTAGATCTAATACATCTCTACTGTCTGTCATTTTCACTCAGTGTATGGCCACTGAGTTGTCACTTTCCCTTACGATTTCACAGATGTGGGTCCCACTGTGTGACATCTGCTTTTTTTCCTCATGGACTAGAGCTGTGTGACATAGGTATGTTGACATTACATTTGAAAGAGCATTTTGGCACTGTAATTGCTAATACACTATTTCGAAATCACAGACAGACTCCAGATTGTTTTGTGCTTGAAGGGTGTTTATTTAAGTGCTCAATATTGGAGGGAGTTGTAAAATGGTGAGGGGTGATGGTGGAGGAATGTCCACGGCAGAGTCCAGTCTATTAGTCTCACAGGTTCATTGTCCAAAGGGGCATAGGAAGTGGAGCTGGGGCAGTTTAAGGATGGACAGGGTGACAAGGTGGGACAAATGGATGACAATCAGGGTGGTCTCATTTCTTGGCGGTGGTCTTGGCATCGTTCTCTGTTTGTCCTGGATCTCAGGGACCGTTTGCGGAGTAGTTCTGCCTATGCAGGGGGTTGGGTGCTGGTGTGGTGGTCCTGTGGCGGTGCCTCCTGTCCACTAGGTCCGGCGGAGGTGGTGGGCAGTTCATCGTCCAGGCTAGTGTCAGGGGCCCCTTGTTATGCCACAGTGTCCCTCCTGGTGTTGACGAGTTCCTTCAGCACCCCTACAATGGTGCCCAGGGTGGAATTGATGGATTTGAGTTCTTCCCTGAAGCCCAAATATTGTTCCTCCTGCAGCCGCTGAGTCTCCTGAAACTTGGCCATTACCGTTGCCATCGTCTCCTGGGAATGGTGGTAGGCTCTCATGATGTTGGAGAGGGCCTCGTGGAGAGTGGGTTCCCTGGGCCTGTCCTCCCCCTGTCGCATAGCAGCCCTCCCAGTTCCCCTATGTTCCTGGGCCTCTATCCCCTGAACCGTTTGCCCACTGCCACTGCCCCCAGGTCCCTGTTGTTGTTGGGGTGGTGGGTTAGCCTGGGTTCCCTGTAGTGGTGGACACACTGCTGGTTGACGTGTCCTGGGGACGGAAGTATGGGCCCGCTGGGTGGGTGCTGTGCTGGTGTTTCCAGAGGGGGGAAGCCCTGTAGTGGCTTGTGCCAGTGTGAGGGTAACCAATTGTCCCGAGGTCCCAGATGGGCCGGGCTGGTCATCTAGATCCAGTTGGACAGAGCTGCTGTCATCACTGTGGGCCTCTTCTGTGGGTGGAGTGGACATGTCTGGACCCTCCTGTCCGGTGACGTTGGGTAGGGATCCTGCAGGGGTGTAAAAGCATGATTATTGCATCTGTGTGTGCCATGGTGTGCAATGGGTGGGTGACCGTGTACCCAAGTGCTTGCATTCCTGTGTAGGACCTTATGTGATGATGGTTTAGGGGGGTGTATGGGTATGTGCAGTGGCCATGCTTTGGCAGGTAGGGTGGGGGATGAAGTAGTGAAAGATTTGACTTACCAGAGTCCATTCCTCCAGCTACTCCTGCGAGGCCCTCAGGATGCAGAATAGCCGATACCTGCTCCTCCCATGTTGTTAGTTGTGGGGGAGGAGGTGAGGGTCCGCCACCAGTCCCCTGTACCTCAATGTGGTGTCTGGAGACCACGGAAAGCACATTCCCCTGTAGGTCCGTTCCACCTCTTCCTGATGTCATCCCTATTTCTTGGGTGCTGTCCCACTGCGTTGACCCTGTCCACGATTCTCCGCCATAGCTCCATCTTCCTAGCTATGGAGATGTGCTGCACCTGTGATTTGAATAGCTGTGGCTCTACCCGGATGATTTCCTCCACCATGACCCTGAGCTCCTCCTCAGAGAACCTGGGTGTCTTTGCCGTGCCATGGGGTGGTATGGGTGATGTGTGGGGTGGTGTGTGTTGTGATGTGTGGGGTGATATTTAGTGGTGTGTTGTGTGAGGTGCGTGGATGTTATATGGGTGATGGTGTTGAGTGCCTGTGGATGCTCGTTTGTAGATGGTGGTGTCTCTCTCTGGCCTTCAGTCGCAATTGTTGTAGTTGTCGTAGGGGTTTGTGGGTGTTGTGGGTGTGTATTTTATATTGTATTGGGTGTGTGGGAGTGGTGTGTGTGTATGTGTATGAGGTGTGTGTATTTCGAATTGTCCAATGTGGTAATGTTTTGTAAATGTGTGTGTATTTTGAGCGCAGTGGTGTGTACCGCCAATGGAATACCACAGTTGAAAGACCACTGCGTGGATTCGTGGGTCATGATAGTGTGGGTGTATTCCTGTTGGTGTGACGGTGGAGGATCTCTTATCGCTAGTTTATCACTGACCTTTGGTGTGAAGGACTTGTGTGGGTGTCTAGATTTTGGCAGATTACGGCCTTTGGGTCATAATGACTGTGACGGAATTCCCCGGCCGCAGCGGTGTGTTGGCGGTCTTCTGCACAGCGGTAAGCGGCTTTTACCGCCAATGTTGTAATGACCCCCCTTGTCTTTTGAAAGCAAGGTAAGTTCAGCAGCAGTGCAGATTCTTTCATTTTACATAGTGTTTGAACATATATACAATTCAAGGTTTTTAGGGTACGAGGTGTCATTTTCTCTAGGATAAGAGGGAGAAATGCATTTCAGAGTCACAATCAAGATGAGCAGCTTGCTTAGACATATATTAGCTGACCCAACACTGAATGCACTACTTCCTGTGAGACCACACCACACATCCAAAGAAGTGCTCCTCTTGTCAGAACACTGCTTGCAGGCTCTGCGCATGCTTGGTAAAATGTGTAACACTTTATACTACTCACAGTGCAGGATGAGGCTTGGTTCTGTATGTGCAGCGTAGTGAGTGCAGGAGGGTACCATTTGCACCATTTTGGAAAACAAACTGTAGTAAGTTGCATTGAAACATATTCAGTAAAATAAACAATCTGCACCTAGTTGAGAGAACTCATCTCACACCTCTTCTTTCTACTCAGTTATGCTTTCTGCATTGGTTAGTGCATTATACTCGAGTCTAACCATTTAGACCCACCACTTTTAAAATCCAATACTCCCCACTGCAATCTAACGGTCCAGATATGTGTAATGCTACCTTCTTTAATCTGGCTATAGTAGACACACTGCCACCTTTGACTAAGAAAGTACTAAAGAGACAGGTGCAGTTTGAGTAGGTTTGCCAATGGTGGGGAGAGAAAGGCACTTTATTTTATTAGACTTTCATAAGGTGGGGTTGAAGAGCGATAATGGTTGAGACAGACTTCCGCTTTCTTACAAAGCACTTCGATTGCAGAATTCATTACAAAAAATGTAATTATAATTTAGTGAAGAAAAAAAATTACATCACATTTTAAAATAATAGACCTGGCATCCTTGGCGTGGTGTCCCCTAACTTTTTGCCTCTACTTCACAGGTTGTTGCTATGTGCTGGACTCTGTTCTTGCTGTTTTTGAGAAGGGCTTGTACTGAGCTTGCCCCCTGTTCTGAAGTATTAGGGCCACCAAAGACTTCCTCTGCCAGCACCTTGACTTTCTGCTGAGACTCTTGCCCTGCCAAGTGGTGCCTAATCCAGTCCCTGGACTCTTGAAAGGAGAAGCTAGTGAAAAACCAAGAAAAACCACCACGCACCATGCCGTGACTGCTGTATACAGACTCTGTCGTAAAAGTGCAGGTCCATCGCTACACACTGACGCCGCCTCATCTCCACCGCGCTGCAGCAAGGACCTGGCGCCTCTTTGTGATGTCTCCACTCCTTCGCTCTGCAGCACCGGAACCAACCCTGCACTGGACCCAGAGGCGCCACAATCCCAACTCAGTGCACTGGCTTGTTTCGTCATCTTCACAAGGTACAGTACATGGGGGTCCATGTCACTCTGTGATGGGCACCATTAGTGCCTGATTGTTGGGAATGACTCCATCACGACACCGTGATATCACCAATCTGAGGCATTTGTGTTTCTAAGCGCTGCATTCAGGTTTAATCTTTTAAAAATTCATAACTTTGCTTGTGTATGTTGGCTTTTCATCATTTTGGTCTTGTTTTGCTCAGATAAATATTGGCTATTTACCTAACCTGGTGTTGAGGCATTTTGTAGTGTTGTCACTGAATTACTGTGTGTGTTGGTACAAATACTTTACATATTGTCTCTGGGCTAAGCCTTTCTACTCGTGCCAAGCTACCAAGGGGGTGAGTGGGGCTTAACCGGGTTTGTTTCTCCTTTGCACTGACGGGAGTGATGGTCTTTGCTTGGACAGGGGGTAACCTGACTGCCAACCAAAGACCCCATTTCTAACATTGGTGATCAGCGGTGAGGATTGAACCTGTATTTGTACTTGACATACAATGATTAGGTGTGCACTACTATTTTCAGTGAAGACCGTTACGTTACATACCACTTGTTTTTGTGATTTTGCTTCTTTCTTTTCTTGGACTTCATCTGCTTCCATTTGTTGACTTTTGAATTTCTCATTGGGAAATCTTTTTTCTGCCATAATGTCTCAATCTGGAGATACACCAGCTGGAGCTGTTTTTGAGTTGGGGAAACTTGAGAGATATATAGTTGCTCAACTAAAACAGTTCATTAAGGATCTTGCCTGTCCCATTAGGAGCTCTGCCAGGAAGGAAGAGCTGCAAAAGGCACTGAGGGCCTGGGTGACAGCCAACGATGTTGGGGGGCACACAGAGAAAGAGATTGAGGGTGGGGAGGTGCAAGACAGCCATGAGGGCGCAATAGAGGTACCTGTACTGCCTGGGAGGAGGGTCTCCAGGGCAGGTAGCATTGTGTCCTCTAAGGGTCTGACTACTGAAGAGTTGCTGGATAGACAGGCAGAGAGGGTGCACCAATTTGAGTTAGAGAAGCTCAAAATGGAAATGGAGGAGAGGAGGCTGGCCACTGAGGAGAAGAAGATAATGCTGGCTCATGAGCTTAGTTTAAGAGAACTAGATCATGGGAACTAGTCTAGTAGAGATGGTGGCAGCAGTACCGCAATGCCGCAGTGCAGCCTAAGAAGATGGAGCACATTCTTAAACACCTGGTGAAGGATTATAAGAGGGAGGATGATAACTACTTGTGGTTTAAGGGGTATGAGTCTGCTCTCCACATGGACATGGTCCCTGAAGCACATTAGGGCAGTGGGTCTATTGAAGCACTTCGAGGTAGAAGGAAGGGACACCTTGACATCCTTAAGGGATCCTCGGGGACTCACCTCCGCAATCTTGATAGACGCCCTACTCACAAGATATTGTCTCACCCCTGAGCAGTATAAGGACAAGTTTCGGTCCTACAAGAAGAAGGAATCCCAAACATGGTTAGAATGAGTTGACTCTTTTTGTAGGTCATTGAATGGTTGGGTGAAGGACAGTAAGGTAACAACTTATGAGGTGCTCTACAACTTAATTTCTTTGGAGCACTTGTACAGTCATTGCACCAGCACCTGATTCCCAGCCCCCCCCCCATTGAAAAGAAGCCATGTGTCTCTACAGGGAAACCTGCAAAGAGGGGTCCCCATAAGTGTCATGCATTTGACCAGGTAGGTCATGTGAGGGGGGATCCCAAATGTCCTAAGTTGACACCAGCACCCACTGGTGCTCAGTCACATGGTTTGGCCAGTGTAGCGCTTGGGGAGGAGTTGGTTCCTGGTGGGTAGGAGCCAGCTGAGATGACCCTTGTCTCACTAGGGGACAGTGAGATGGCCCAGAGGACCCTTGTGCCTGAAAACACTAAGAAATACAGGCAGTGGGTGACCATCAATGGACAGTGGGTGGAAGCTCTGAGATCCACAGGAGGTAGTGTGGCTACTGTAAGAAGTCAACTGGTATCTGAAGAGCAGGTAGATTCCCATGTGCTTCACAAAGTAGTTGTGGCAGGCAACTCAGAGTGCCTGTGCAGAGTAGTGCAGGTTCCCTTTGAATGAGGGGGGGGGGCATGTGCCTTGACAGTAGCTGTGAGTCCAACCATGCCTGTAGATTGTCTGCTTGGCATAGACCTGGAGGATTCCCCTTGGAAGGAGGAGAAACACAGGTCTCACTTGGAGATGTTGGGTCTGCCTAGGAGGGTGTGTGTGCCCACTCGGTCAATGGCAGCCATTTAGGATGATCAGGAGGCCCTGGAGCCTGAAAGAGTGGCCCAGGTGTCTGCCATAAGGAGGAAGCGTAAGGGGTGTGGGGAACTCGCCCCAGAAGTTCCCACGGTCCAAGAGGTGGCCAAACCTGAGGGGGATGCCCTGAAGCCTACAGGGAAACAGGTGGATGAACTGTGGGAGGTATCTGAACTGACTCAGTGGCAGCAGAAAGGGGGACCCACCAGGGATGCATTCTGTGAGGCACAGAAGGTATGCCCTACTCTGGAGAGTTTGTGGCAGCAGGCTGCAGACCGAGCATCTGGCAAAGAGTCTGGATCAAATTTGATCTACTGGGAGTACGGCCTTCTATATAGTGGTTAGGTTGTTGAAGGTGGATCAGTCAGTGTGCATACTAGCATTTCAGAACCTTCCTACTGGGTCTGGCTCATGATGTGGCTTTAGCTGGACATTTGGGGCAGGACAACACTTTTGAATGGCTGGTTACCCACTATTACTGTCCTCAAATGCGCAGGCACTCAGATGTGCACTTTAGGTCTTGCCAGACTTGTCAGGCAAGTGGCAAGAGTGGGGGGAAATGTAAGGCTCCCCTCCAACATTTTCCTGTAGTCAGCATCCGCTCTGAAAGGGTTGGTATTGACATTGTGGGCCCTGTGGATCTGAAGACAACCATGGGCAACAGGTTCATCCTGGTCTTGGTGGACCATGCCACCCAGTACCCAGAAGCTATCCCTCTGGGGACAATCACAGCCCCTCTGATGGGAAGTGCATTGATTGGGGCTTTTACCTACATGGGGTTCCCCAAGGAGGTGGTATCTGATAGGAGTACCAACTTCATATCTACATATATGAAGTCTCTGTGGAAGGCATGTGGGTAACTGTTAGAAATGGGGTTTTTGGTTGGCAGTCAGGTTGCCCTCTGTCCAAGCAAGAACCCTCACTCTAGTCAGGGTAAGTCACACACAATCCAAAATCAGCCTGTGCTCACCCTCCGGTAGCTTGGCACGAGCAGTCAGGCTTAACTTAGAAGGCAATGTGTAAAGCATTTGTGCAATAAATCATACAACACCATAGCATAACACCACAAAAATACACCACGCAGTGTTTAGAAAAATATATAATATTTATCTGGGTATCTTCAGGTCAAAACGATCAAAGTTGCAATATGAATTTGTAAATATATCACTGAAAAGTGATATAAAGTGTCTTAAGTCTTTAGAAAGTAAACATAGTCTCTTTCAAACACAAAGTACCTGGTTTCTGGTGGAAAATCTCCTCAGAGGGCCACAAAGGAAGAGATGCGTGGAAAAAGGGTGTGTGCGTCGATTTCTCCCCCGCACACACGGACTTGCGTCGTTATTTTCCACGCGGGGAAGTCGAGCGTCGTTTTCCGGCGCGCGGACAGTCTCTTTCTGTGGGTCGCGGGGATTACCAGATGTCCCGGGTCTGTGCGCGGATTTTCCTGCTTGTTTTCCGGCTGCGCGTCGTTCTGCGGGGCTGTGCGTCGAAGTTTCGATCTCAAGGCAGGCGTCGTGTCGATTTCTCCTGCGGAGTCGGGCGGCGTTGTCCTTGCGAGGCCGTGCGTCAAAGTTTTGATCTCACGGCAGGCGTTGCGTCGATTTCTCCTGGAAAGTCGGGCGGCGTTGTCCTTGCGAGGCCGTGTGTAAAAGTTTCGATCTCACGGCAGGCGTCGCGTCGATTTCTCCTGCGGAGTCGGGCGGCGTTGTCCTTACGAGGCCGTGCGTCAAAGTTTTGATCTCACGCCAGGCGTTGCGTCGATTTCTCCCGGGAAGTCGGGCAGCGTTGTCCTTGCGAGGCCGTGCGTCAAAGTTTCGGTCGTCCCGAAGACGTCCCATTGATCAGCGTCGGTGTGCGGCGTTTTTCTTGCCGCGGAACAAGCTGTGCGTCGAAAAGTTCGGCGCACGGAGCGTCCAAGAGGAAGAGAGAAGTCTTTTTGGTCCTGAGACTTCAGGGAACAGGAGGCAAGCTCTATCCAAGCCCTTGGAGAGCACTTTTACAGCCAGACAAGAGTTCAGCAAGGCAGCAGGCCAACAGCAAGGCAGCAGTCCTTTGTAGAAAAGCAGACAGGTGAGTCCTTTGAGCAGCCAGGCAGTTCAGCAAGGCAGCAGGCCAATAGCAAGGCAGCAGTCCTTTGTAGAAAAGCAGACAGGTGAGTCCTTTGAGCAGCCAGGCAGTTCCTCTTGGCAGGATGTAGTTTCTGGTTCAGGTTTCTTCTCCAGCAAGTGTCTGATGAGGTAGGGCAGAGGCCCTGTTTTATACTAAGTTGTGCCTTTGAAGTGTGGGTGACTTCAAAGAGTCTCTAAAAAATGCACCAAGCCCCCTTTCAGTTCAATCCTGTCTGCCAGAGTCCCAGTAGGGGGTGTGGCAGTCCTTTGTGTGAGGGCAGGCCCTCCACCCTCCCATCCCAGGAAGACCCATTCAAAATGCAGATGTATGCAAGTGAGGCTGAGTACCCTGTGTTTGGGGTGTGTCTGAGTGAATGCACAAGGAGCTGTCAACTAAACCTAGCCAGACGTGGATTGAAGGGCACAACAAGATTTTAGTGCAAAGAAATGCTCACTTTCTAAAAGTGGCATTTCTAGAATAGTAATATTAAATCCGACTTCACCAGTCAGCAGGATTTTGTATTACCATTCTGGCCATACTAAATATGACCTTCCTGCTCCTTTCAGATCAGCAGCTGCCACTTCAACAGTGTATGAGGGCAGCCCCAATGTTAGCCTATGAAAGGAGCAGGCCTCACAGTAGTGTAAAAACGAATTTAGGAGTTTTACACTACCAGGACATATAACTACACAGGTACATGTCCTGCCTTTTACCTACACAGCACCCTGCTCTAGGGGTTACCTAGGGCACACATTAGGGATGACTTATATGTAGTAAAAGGGGAGTTCTAGGCTTGGCAAGTACTTTTAAATGCCAAGTCAAAGTGGCAGTGAAACTGCACACACAGGCCTTGCAATGGCAGGCCTGAGACAGGGTTAAGGGGCTACTGAGGTGGGTGGCACAACCAGTGCTGCAGGCCCACTAGTAGCATTTAATCTACCTGCCCTAGGAACATGTAGTGCACTCTACCAGGGACTTACAAGTAAATTAAATAGTCAATCATGGATAAACCAATCAGTAGTACAATTTACCCAGAGAGCATATGCACTTTAGCACTGGTTAGCAGTGGTAAAGTGCCCAGAGGTCAAAAGCCAACAACAACAGGTCAGAAAAAATAGGAGGAAGGAGGCAAAATGTTTGGGGATGTCCCTGTCAAAAAGCCAGGTCCAACAGTAACCTACAAGTTTGTAACACGAGAGGCACACGCTAAAGAAAAAGTTAAATCATATCATTCATTACAAGTTTCCAGCCCATATGAATGTGTTAATCATAGAAATGTGAACCGCAAAGTCCAAATCACGATGTCTTAAATGGGATCCAATCACATGGTAAACAGATGTATTACACTTCAGTCCTTCTGTGTGGTTCAACCAATTTAAAGTTTCATCCAATTCAACACAATTCTTGTCCTTCTGTAAGTACACATGATGTGTTTCAATTGTGACTCAGCCAACACGTGTTTCATTTTGGGAAATAACCCAACAACTTCCTCAAGGCTGAAATCTCATCAAACCAAAAAAAAAACATTGTAAAAGAGAGAAATTACAAGTACAACAAACTCATGCCCCTCACCAAAATATCATGGGTATGGAGACCAGTTAAAATAAATCACCTCATAATACAGGATTCAAAGATTTAGAACAATGTTAACTATTACTATTGTGATCCTTAATATTACCAACATAGTGACATGCCTGATATTGTATTGCACCATGGTGCAACCTATAAGATAATTACCCATATTGTATATTACACAGCACCTTCCATGTGAATAGTGCGATACACCATGCACACACATGTGCAACAGAACTTCGTGAGTATCAAAGAAGAGAATGCTACCAAAAATCTACCTTGTAGAACAACAGTATTTAGATCAAATTGATAAGTTTGATCACCCCATTTCTCAAGCTCCAGCATATTCCCACGTGCCTCAATAGCTGTCAATAGAAAAATGAAGTACTAATTCATTCTGCCACCCAATGCGGTATTAATCAAAGCAATATATTGTAAATGCCCATGACACCCATTGTAGCACATCGGCCTTCACCGTTATCACAACGCTAAATATTGATTGGTTGGCAAAAATATAACATACAAGTTTACCTCTCCTTACCATCCCCAAGGAAGCGATCTGGTTAAGAGATTCAACCTCACCTTTAAGGGCATGATTATGGGCCTTGAGGCATGACTGGGACGTCCTCTTGCCATGCCTTCGGTTCACCTAGAGGGAGGTGCCACAAGAGGGTCTTGGTTTTAGCGCTTTTGAGTTGCTGTATGGCCACCATGCCAGGAGACCTTCAAATCTAGTTAGGGAAGGCTTGGAGACGGCCTCCTGTAAGGCCCCTCAGGATGTATTCAGTTACATGCTGGCTTTTAGGAACCAGACTTCTCACTTCGGGAAGTTCGACCAAGAGAACCAGGAAGCAAGCCAGAAAGATATGAAATGGTGGTATGACCAGAATGCCACTCTGGTTGAGTTTCATCCTGGACAAAAAGTGTGGGTGATTGCCCCAGTGGAGCCTTGTGCTCTCCAAGATAAGTGGACTGGGCCTTTTGAGGTGGTGAAGCTTAAGAGTGATGTCACCTATCTGGTGAACTTGCAGACTCCTAGGAACCCTTTGAGGGTCATGCATGTGAAACGGCTCAAGTCTCACTTTGAGTGGTCTGAAGTGACAATGCTCCTAGCAACAGATAATGGGGTGGAGGAAGGGTGTGAGACACTTCCTGACCTCCTGTCTGTGAAAGAGAAAAATGGGTCTGTGGAGGATTTGAACCTTTCCCTCTCATTGACCCCAGAGTAACAGTGGGCCTGTCGCCTGGTGTTGGGACAGTTTGCCTCATTGTTTTCCTTGATCCCATTTGTGTACACATGATGTGGACACTGGGGACAGTCCACCTGTGAAACATAAAGTTTACAGGGTGACTGACAGGGTTAGGGCCAACATTAAGGATGAGGTATACAAAATGTTAGCTCTTGGGGTTACTGAGTTCTCCAGTAGCCCTTGCACCAGTCCTGTGGTCTTAGTCCCAAAAGCTGCTGCTCCTGGTGCGGTATTAATCAAAGCAATACATTGTAAACGTCCATGAGACCCCTCGTAGCGCATTGGCCTTCACCGTTATCACAACCCTAAAAAATTATTGGTTGGCCAAAATATAGTGAAAATATCAAGTTTAGCCTACTTAAACGAAGAAAGGGTGTAACCGCAAGTCAATGGCAGAAAACACCAGTACATTCATAAACATATAAGAATCTGCTAACCTGATCAATGTTGACGGAGTACAAAATATAATGAATTAGTGCTGCGAGTATCGGCCGTGAGTACGCTGACAATTCCCTACAGAAAGAGCCTCCGCTTATAATGCCGTAGAGGTAAAGAAAGGACTCAAATAAATGCCCTCCTGTGTCCGCCATCTTAAAACCACAAACGTCCATCAGTCCAAAGTCAAGAAACCTCTAGATACAGTACAAATTATGTCCCTCACTAAAAATCATATTTAAAACCCCAACTGAATTTAAGAATAAGTCATATTCACCTGATCAGTAATTGACGGGGTACAAAAAATATGAAAATGTGGTGCTGCGAGTATCGGTCGCGAGTACGCCAACAATGCCCCACATGAAGAGCCTCTGTTTATGTTGCTATAATGCTATAAAAATAAAGGAAGGACTCAAATATGTGCCCTCCTGTGTCCACCATCTTAGAACCACAAACGCCCATCAGTCCAAAGTCTAGAATCCTCTATGAATGGTACAAATAATGTCCCTCACTAGAAATCGTATTCAAATCCCCAACTAAACTTAAGAAAAGTTATATACAACCATAATTGTTAGAGGGAATCATCATGGAAACACACCATAATGGTAATGGTATAATCAAATATGTCTAGATCATCATTTAGATAGACAGAGGACTATAATTCTGTCCCCAGGTATCCGCCATCCTAAGATTACATATATCGAATATCCATTCTTATGTATTCACCAAAATATATATCGGACAAAGTTATTTTACCTTGGTTCAAACAACCAAATAATGGAGCAATCTGTCATCTTAAGCATGTATATATCTAATAACCACTCCTCTGTTTTCACCATAATATATAGCGGGCAGACCTTGATCCAATAAACCAAATAGTGGATCAAAACCATATCTTCAAGTTCAAATATATGGTTAACTCGTATCAGTATTCGAGAGAATATCATATATGACTCGACATATATAAAACAGTAATTATTTTCTAACCATCAATCCAAGTCTGTTGCGATACATGTGTATGCATGTTCAAGATTAGTATTCAACAGATTATTGTAAAAGACTCAACATATACAAAACAGTAATTATTTTCTAAATATCAATCCAAGTCTGTGGCTAACCATGTGTGTGCATGTTCAAGATAAGCATATAATTAATAAAATACATTTCTAGTGAATATATACAGTACATATGGTAATAAGCAGGTGCACACAGCAAAGATCAAGTTGCAGAACATCCTTATACGGAGTTCCAATCTCGAACTACAAAAGGTTTAATCACCCAAGAAATTCTCCAGTTCATAATCAGTGTTAAGACCATCCTCAACTGCTCTGAGGAGCATAATCCATAGCTCCTTCTTTCTTCTCAAGGCAAGTTCCCTGTTGCCACCCCTAAGATCTCTCGGTATAAGTTCAATACCATAAAATGTAACTGATTTATTGGCTCCTTGTGCCCGGCAAGTTCTCATGTGTACCACTATCGGATATCTCTCATCATCATGTATGAGTGCTTTTGCATGTTCACTGATCCTCATCCTAAGGAGACAAACAGTACTTCCCACATCGATACAGTCACATTTACACATTATGATATATACAACAAATGTTGTATTGCAATTAATAGCTGATTCAATCTTGAAGGGTCGATTAACAGTACTAGTAAACTCCTTCTTACCATGACAAGCCCATGAACACATCCCACATTGCCCGCATTTAAAGAAACCTTTTCTATGATCAGACAACCAGTTACCCCGTAATCTTGGTACTGGATAACTAGGATTAAGGAAATTTTTGAAGGATCTACTTCTACAGTATGTGATTTCAGGTCTGCTTGAGATTAAATCCTTGAGAGTATTGTCTTAAGACAGAATTCTCAGTGCTTATTCAGCATCTTCCTTGGGGCTATGGATGTTTTGGTGTAGTCCGTAACTACTCTGACTTTGCTTTCCTCATTTCTAACACCAAAAGTATTAGTAGATTTTAAAGTCTCCATCCTAGGGATACGCATGACTCTATGTTGTACTTTTCCAATGTCACCCATCTGATAGCCTCGCAGTTTAAAACGTTCACCCATATCCTGAATACACTGTTCAAAGTCCTCATACTTACTACAATTGTGTCTGGCCCGCACCATCTCCCCAAATGGTACTGACATCATTTGATGTCTAGGGTGAGCACTTGAGGCATGCAGAATGGAACTACACCAGGTAGGTTTTCGAAAAAGTCTACTCTGTGTTTTATTTTTCTCAATGAATAGCTCCACATCAAGAAATTCAATCCTTTCGAGAATAAAGTGGTAAGTAAATCTTTTGTTTGTTTCATTCGAATTCAAATACTCACAGAAGCTTAATAACTGTTCCACATGCCCGTCCAAATAATAAGACTGGTCAATATAACGGCCCCAATATAATGTGTGTCTGCCACTGCGTGGAATCCGGACCCCAGACCCACTTCTCCTCAAACCAACCCCTGAAAAGATTTGCATAAGAAGGAGGGAATCTAGAACCCAACCCCACCCCTTGTTTCTGTCTGTACCGGTCTTTACCAAACAGAAAAAAGTTGTTATTTAGAATCACATCAATCATGTCAATCAGCATCTCTGTGTGTTCCCATAAACCAGCAGATCTCTTGTTAAGGAAACACTGTATCGCTTGCAGGCCTAGTTCATGTCCAATACTGGTACACAGTGAGACAACATCAAGTGTCACCAACAGCATATTTCCCTCCCATTCTACATCACTCAAGATGCTCAGGATATGTTTTGTGTCCTTAATGTAAGAAGGTTGATAACAAATAGTTGCAAAAATAAATCCACATATTCAGATAGTCTTTCTGTCGGTCCTGAAATGGTAGATACGTTTAGCCTCCCAGATGGAAAAGATAGCTTCTTATGAATTTTAAGTAAAGTGTATAAACAGGGGAATCTATGACGGTCCACTCTAAGGTCCATAAATTCATCTTCATCAAGTAGCCACTGATGATGCCATACCTTCAATCTGCTATTGATTTTATTAGCAATCCAGGAATGGGATTAAACATAATACTTTTGTAACATTCACGTCACTTAATTGTGTGCAAATCTTGTTATTGTGATCCAAACTATTCATAACTACAACATTACCACCTTTGTCAGCCTGTCTGATTATGAAATCCTCATCCTTCTGTAGTGTTTTAAGTGCCTGTTGTTCACCATAACTCAAGTTGTTATCAGTTCTCCGAAACCTGTCCTTAGACATAAATATATCTAGGTCGCTAACCACCATTTCAGAAAACGCATCAAGATTGTTATTACTGGATGACTTTGGTATCCATCTGGGTTTCCTTTTCAGGCCACTGGTTACATTAACATCCGGTACAGCATCAAGATCGCTTAAGATTTGTGATAAGGTAGTAGGGTCTTCCTCACATTCTGTAGTCGATAACAATGCTGCAGTATCATAAATGTCCTTAATCGACAAGTTACTATGTTCAAAACCCTGTATAGGGAAAGTGGCATCCTCATTGGGAATAGGATTCATGCAAAAGTATTTTTTCAATTTGAGATGTCAAACAAATTTATACAGATCCACCTTAGTTCTACATACATCACCATAACTGGTGGGACAAAAACCCAAGCCTTTCCCCAAAAGTGATCTCATATCCAATGACAGCCCCGTATCTGACATGTTAATCACATTGACTGGGGATAGAAGGTTGGTACCTATATTCTCTTGTCCCAAAATCTTGTCTTCATCCCACCCCTTTTTGGGGGAGTTTCTTCCCCTGCCTTCACTTCTAGTCTTCCTACAGTTGCCTTCCTTCTGTTCTGACCTCAATTGTTTTGCTTGATTCTTAATATCTCTTTTAAAAAATTACTCCTGTTAGTGGGTAACTGTTGATAAGACGTGCCTGGCCCACAGTCCGTATTGCTATCACTGGACGTGGGAGCACTCATAGAGGTAGAGTCCAAAGCAGCAGAAGTTACTGATCCTGTACGTGTAGAATTGAATTGAACAAGATGATCATACTTTCTAGAGAAGGTGGAGACCCTGCCACTCAGATAGTCCCTCTCAACTCTTTTCAGTTTTCTGGCCTTTCTTTGTGTAATCTCCTCTTGAAAACCTGATAGTACTTCACCTAAAATGTTATAGTTTTTATCTGTGGCTTCCATTAAGCGCAATTCCTGAATTTCCCTCTCAAGGGTGGCAATCTCTGACTGGAGTATGGAGACTTTTCTATCCGCATTAACTATGAGAATATCCATAAGTCTCATAGAGCTAGATGTCAATTTGTTATCCCATTGGGCCAATAAGTCCGTATCTAAATCATCGTACGTAGGGAATATTTAAGGCCTCAAACCTCGTGGAATACGGTTAAGTTTCTTATATTGTTTTAAAGTGGCTCCATCCCACCATTTCGATAACTCATTTTTCTTTAGTCTCTCCAGTCTAATAAATGTACTTCTGAGTCCCTCACTCCGTGGGTGGTTCCCACTATTGGTAGCCTCTTTTACTGTTCCACCTCCAGCTAAATTCTCAAATAGTTCCTCAGCTATTTTATCTCTATCCATTGTGAGAACATCCAACTATATGATATCCCTGTCGATCTTGAGCTAACTCTCCTTTATTCAGTTACATACATAAGGGGAGTGTTTGACATTTCAGAATCTGGTGCTCAAAGACCCAATTAACAATGTAATATTGCACAAATATCAACTAAGCGGTGCTCTCATAGGGGAAACACCCTCCTCCCCAAACCTGAAAATCCAAAGATTGTCAGACAATGCAGTGACATTAGAGGCACACGCTAAAGAAAAAGTTAAATCATATCATTCATTACAGGCTTCCAGTCCATATGAATGTGTTAATCATAGAAATGTGAACCCCAAAGTCCAAATCACGATGTCCGAAAGAGGATCCGATCAGATGGTAAACAGATGTATAACACTTCAGTCCTTCTGTGTGGTTTAACCAGTTTAAAGTTGAATCCAATTCAACACAATTCTTGTCATTCTGTATATACAGAATATGGGGTTCAATTGTGACTCAGCCGACACGTGTTTTGCCTTGGTAAATAACCCAACGACTTCCTCAGGGCTAAAATTTCATCAAACAAAATAATCCCATTGTAAAAGAGAGAAATTACAAATACAACAAACTCGTGCCCTCATCAAAATACCCTAGGTATGGAGACCAGTTAAAATAAATCACCTCATAGTACTAGATTCAAAGATTTAGAACAATGTTAACTAACATTATTGTGATCCTTAATATTACCAACATAGTGACATGCCTCATATTGAATTACACTATGGTGCAACCTATAAGATAATTACCCATATTGTATATTACACAGCACCTTCCATGTGAATAGTGCGACACACCATGCACACACATGTGCAACAGAACCTCGTGAGTATCAAAGAAGAGAATGCTACCAAAAATCTACCTGGTAAAACAACAGTATTTAGATTAAATTGATAAGTTTCATGACCCACATTTCTCAAGCTCCATCGTATTCCCACGTGCCTCAATAGCTGTCAATAGAAAACAGAAGTACTAATTCATACCGTCACCCAATGCGGTATTAATCAAAGCAACACATTGTAAACGTCCAAAAGACCCATCGTAACGCATCGGCCTTCACCATTATCACAACGCTAAATAATTATTAGTTGGCCAAAATATAACCCTCAAGTTTACCAATCCTTACCATCCCCAATGAAGCGATCTGGTTAAGAGATTCAATCGATTCGTGGACACATGATATGGACACTGGGGACAGTCCACCTGTGAAACATAAAGTTTACAAAGTGACTGACAAGGTTAGGGCCAACATTAAGGATGAGGTATACTAAAAGTTAGCTCTTGAGGTTATTGAGTTCTCCAGTTGCCCCTGCACCAGTCCTGTGGTCTTGGTCCCAAAAGTTGCTGCTCCTGGTGCCACTCCAGAACTCGGGGTTCTGTGTGGACTACCGGGGACTCAGTGCGGTCACAAAGACTGACAGGCACCAAATCCCTAAGCTGATGAGCTCATTGAGCATTTAGGGGCTGCCAAATATCTCAACACATTTGATTTAATGTCTAGATATTGGCAGATTGCTCTGACTAGGTGGGGGGGGGCTAAGGAGAGGTCTTCCTTTTCTACCCCAGATGGGCACTACCAGTTTAGGATGATGCCCTTTGGGCTGAAAAGTGCCCCTGTTACCTTTCAGTGGCTGGTTAACCAGGTGTTGGCTGGATTGGATGATTTCAGTGCAGCCTAATTGGATGACATTTATGTGTTCAGCTCCACTTGGGTGGAATACTTGCAGCACCTCTGTAAAGTGTTAGAGGCCCTGCAGAAGGCAGGCCTCATTATTAAGGCCAGTAAGTGCCAAATAGGGTAGGGCTCTGTAGTGTATTTGGGGAACCAGATAGGAAGTAGCCAGGTTGCACCCTTACAAACAAAGATTGACACTATTCTGGCTTGGGAGTCCCCTAGGATCCAAACTCAGGTGAGATAATTTTTAGGTCTCACAGGTCACTATAGGAGGTTTGTTCAGGGGGATGGCATCATTGTTGCTCCCTTAACAGAGTTAACTTTAGAAAAACAACCAATGAGAGTGATCTGGACTGAGTCTTGCCAGACAGCTTTTGATGCCTGAAGGTAGCCATGTGCAAGGCACCCATGCTGAAGGCACCTAACTTCTCTCAAGAATTTGTTGTGCAGACTGATGTGTCAGAGCATTGTGTAGGAGCAGTGTTGTTGCACCTGAATGAAGAGGGCCTAGATCAACCTGCAGCCTTGGTTCCCCGGGAACATAGGTGGAGTGCAATTGAGCGTGAAGCTTTTGCTGTGGTCTGGGCGCTGAAGGAGCTAAGACACTACTTGTTTGGGACTCACTTACGGGTTCAGACCGACCACAGGCCCCTCAGATGGTTCATGCAGATAAGGGGTGAGAATCCAAAACTATTGTGGGTTGTCCATCTTCGTACAGGGAATGTGCTTCTAGTGGGCCTGCAGCACTGATTTGCCACCCACATGAGTAGCCCTGTAAACATGGCTCAGACCTACCACTGCAATGTCTGTATGTGCAGTTTAAACTGCCCATTTAACTTGGCAAGTGTACCCACTTGCCAGGCCCAAACCTTCCATTTTTATACATGTAAGGCACTAAGGTAGGCCCTAGGTAGCCCCATGGGCAGGGTGTAGTGAATGTTAAAGGTAGGATATGTAGTGATGTGTTTTTACATGTGTCTTAACAGTGAAATACTGCCAAATTTGGTTTTCACTGTTGCAAGGTCTATGTCTCATAGGATAACATAGGGGCTGCCTTTAAATATTCTTAAAGTGCAGTTTCCCTTTGAGAGCAGATAGAAATTTGGAGCTTGGGGTCTCTGAACTCATAATTTAAAAATACATCTTCTAGTGAAAATGGCTTTTAGATTGTTAGTTTGAAAATGCCACTTTTAGAAAGTAGGTATTTTCTTTCCTAAACAATTCTGTGACTCTGCTTGTTTGTGGATTCCTTGTCTGGATCAGACTGACAATTGAGTTGTTTGTGCATGTCCACTTGACAGCGACACAAAGGGTGCTGGGGTGTAACCTGCATATCCTGAAGGGCCATCGGGGCTAGGCTGGAGGGAGGAGTGGTCACTTACACCTAAAAGGGCTGTGCCAGCCCTCACCCAAAGCAGTCTCCAATCCCCTGGTGTGTGTCTGGAGCCAGGCCTGGGCAAGGCAGGATCCTGTAAACAACAGAGACTTTTCTTTGAAGTTGGACAACTTCAAAGGCAGAAAGATGTATAAGTATTGGATCCAAAATCACAGACTTTAGATCACTTCAATGATTCAAGAGCAACCTCTGCCAGGAGAAGAGCTTAGGAGAAGTGCTGCTCCTTCCTGTGACTGTGCTGTGTTGGGCTATCCTGCAGCTGCAGCTGCAGCTGCAGCTGCTGCTTCTGCCTTAGAAAGGGAAAAAGACTGGACTTTGTGGTATATTCCTGCTTGAGAAGTTTCTCAAAGGGCTTGTATTGAGTCTATTAGTGCATTATGCAATCAAAAAAAAGAATGAAATATTTTTTAAAAAGTTAAACTTCTGCGCCACCACCGCACCACTTCTCAGCTGCAGGCACAGGCTCAGGTTCCCAGCCTGCCCTGGGTCCAATCCTACTGCTGCTGTCATTGTGCTGGCATCATGAAAGCAGCAGTGGGGTTGGACGGAGTGCCCAGCCAGGGTGCTCTGAAGCACAGTCAGACCCTCTGCCTGCTCTCTCCAATTCAGCACTGCATTGCCGGGTTGGGAAGGGCCTAGTGCGCATTATGTTTGGCCAGCCCGAGGTGGCCGGCCAAACATAAATGCGCACTGAGGGGGAATGTTGTGCATTTCCCCTCTGTCCCTATCACGCCAATGCCCCTCCCCTTTTGCAGTAAAAACATCATAAGCATAGTTTATGATGTTTTTACTGTAAAAGTTTTGCAGCTGCTGCTGCTGGCGGGGGGGGCACTCCCCCATAGATGAGCAGCCGCCCTTGATTAGAAATCAGAAGCACACCCTCAGGATACCGTCAAACAGCTGATCCTGTTTGTACTAAAAGCAACAATCTAATATACCTCCTAGGTTGATTCAAAACATACACAACTCTGTAAAAAGATAAAGCTTTAAGGGAGTGCCTCCTGAATATCAACTCAAAAATATCTATGGGATAGAATATTGAGGGCAGAATAGTGACAATAAAATATCAACATGCAAGTCTAGATTTTCTAACGCCTCATCTATGTACCCACATGGCACATATATTTTGAGGATACACAAATATGAAGCTAGGAATAGTAAATCTATACATCTCTATATGCACTTACTTTTCAATATTTTGTCCCTCGATATTCTGTTCTCAAAATTAGTATGCCACGATATTGCTGGTGTCTTACAATCGGCCTTTATGTGTGAATTATATTTAGATACAATTATTTCTGTATAAAATCAAGGTAATTTTGAAAGAATAGAGCTCAAGAACACAATTGTACTTTAGTCATAAACGATCCTTAAATGCTGCACGAAAACGTGATTTGTTCAAGGAAAGGTGCAAATGTCTTAGTATGTGTTAGACCTGACAGCCTTAGGGTAGTCACCCCTAACTTTTTGCCTGCCTTCCTCCATTTTTTTGGACACTGTTTTTGCTGGTTTATAGACTCTGCGCACTTTACCACTGCTAACCAGTGCTAAAGTGCATATGCTCTCTCCCTTAAAACATGGTAACCTGGAATCCTACCTGATTGGACTATTAATTTACTTATAAGTCCCTAGTAAGGTGCACTTTATGTGCATAGGGCTGGTAAATTAAATGCTACTAGTGGGCCTGCAGCACTGGTTGTGCCACCCACTTAAGTAGCCCCTTTTTCCTTGTCTCAGGCCTGCCATTGCAAGGCCTGTGTGTGCAGTTTCACTGCCACCTCGACTTGGCATTTAAAAGTACTTGCCAAGCCTAGAACTCCCCTTTTTCTACATATAAGTCACCCTTAAGGTGTGCCCTAGGTAACCCCTAGGGCAGGGTGCTGTGTAGGTAAAAGGCAGGACATGTACCTGTGTAGTTATATGTCCTGGTAGTGTAAAACTCTTAAATTCGTTTTCACACTACTGAGAGGCCTGCTCCCTTCATAGGCTAACATTAGGGCTGCCCTCATACACTGTTGAAGTGGCAGCTGCTGATCTGAAAGGAGCAGGGAGGTCATATTTAGTATGGCCAGAATGGTAATACAAAGTCCTACTGACTGGTGAAGTCGGATTTAATATTACTATTCTAGAAATGCCACTTTTAGAAAGTGAGCATTTCTTTGCACTTAAATCCTTCTGTGCCTTACAATCCACGTCTGGCTGGGCTTGGTTGACAGCTCCTTGTGCATTCACTCAGACACACCCCAAACACAGGGTACTCAGCCTCACTTGCATACATCTGCATTTTGAATGGGTCTTCCTGGGCTGGGAGGGTGGAGGGTCTGCTCTCACACAAAGGACTGCCACACCCCCTACTGGGACCCTGGCAGACAGGAGTAAACTGAAAGGGGACCTAGTGCACTTCTTAGCCACTCTTTGAAGTCTCCCCCACTTCAAAGGCACATTTGGGTATAAAACAGGGCCTCTGCCCTACCTCATCAGACACTTGCTGGAGAAGAAACCTGAACCAGAAACTACATCCTGCCAAGAAGAACTGCCTGGCTGCTCAAAGGACTCACCTGTCTGCTTTCTACAAAGGACTGCTGTCTTGCTGTTGCCCTGCTGCCTTGCTGAACTCTTGTCTGGCTGTGAAAGTGCTCTCCAAGGGCTTGGATAGAGCTTGCCTCCTGTTCCTTGAAGTCTCAGGACCAAAAAGACTTCTTCCTTTCACTTGGACGCTCCGTGCGCTGAAAATTTCGACGCACAGCTTGTTTCGCGGCGAGAAAAACACCGCACACCGACGCTGATCAACGCGACGCTCTCGGGACGATCGAGACTTCGACGCACAACCTCGCAAGGACAACGCCGCCCGACTTTCCAGGAGAAATCGACGCGACGCCTACCGTGAACGCGAAACTTTGACGCACGGCCTCGCAAGGACAACGCCGCCCGACTTCCGAGGAGAAATCGACGCGACGCCTGCCGTGAGACCAAAATTTCGACGCACGGCCTCGCAAGGTCAACGCCGCCCGACTTCCAAGGAGAAATCGACGCAACGCCTACCGTGAGATCGAAACTTCGACGCGCAGTCCCGCAGAACGACGCGCAGCCGGAAAACAAGTAGGAGAATCCACGCACAGACCCGGGACATCTGGTAATCCCCGCGATCCACGAAAAGAGACTGTCTGCGCGCCGGAAAACGACGCCCGACTTCCCCGCGTGGAAAAGAACGACGCAAGTCTTTGTGTGCTGAGGAGAAATCGACGCACACACCCTTTTTCCACGCATCTCTTTTCCTGTGGCCCTCTGAGGAGATTTCCCACCAGAAACCAGGTACTTTGTGCTTGAAAGACACTTTATTGCATTCTAAAGACTTAAGACACTTTATATCACTTCCCTGTGATATTTCTACAATTTTCCAATTGCAACTTTATTCTTTTTGACCTACAATTATCCTGATAAATATTATATATTTTTCTAAACACTGTGTGGTGTATTTTTGTTGTGCTATATGGTGGTATTGTATGATTTATTGCACAAATACTTTACACATTGCCTTCTGAGTTAAGCCTGACTGCTCGTGCCAAGCTACCAGAGGGTGGGCACAGGATAATCTTGGATAGTGTGTGACTTACCCTGACTAGAGTGAGGGATTTTGCTTGGACAGAGGGTAACCTGACTGCCAACCAAAAACCCCATTTCTAACAGTATGGAACTTAGGGCCAGATGTAGCAAAGGTTTTTACCCATTCTGTGTCTATGGGAAAAAGTGTTCGTACATATGGCCCTAAGCCCTTATAACAGGCTTCTGGAGAAGTCGCATTCACATCACTTCAGGTGAAGTTAGGCACTATGACCCTATGGTTCCTGCAGCGCCAACTGAACGCCCAACAGCTAGCGAGGTTACCATGACACCACGCACCTGCTCACTATTGATAACTACTCCATTGTGACTGACAGTGGCATTCCAAATTTCTAGCAGACTGATGCCATTCCAAATTTCAAACTATCTGATGGTGTCAACACTCTTAGCAAGCTGAGACCATTTTCCTACCTGTTCAATCCATTGCCTTCCCCCCGTTTCTTTATTGTTCCTGCTCGATATAATCGTATGTATGAACGTATGTGTTTGTTCATGTAGTTTCAGTGAGCGTGTATAAATCAATTGCCAGCAATGATTGTCGCCCCCAAACAAATGGCATTTTGCCCGCTAAGACCGGTGTTATCTCTATTGCAATGCAAACATTGTCTGCTTTTTTCTGCTTTACCGATATCTATATGCAGAATCATTTTTATTTCATTCATTCCGTACATACAGCTTGTTCTCGGTGTATCTCTACCATTTAAAAATATGTACCGCGAACGAGATTTTATATTTGCCTAGGGACTCAATACAGAAATATTGGGCGCTTGTACAGTCATGTAAAAGTCTCCTAATCGCCTTGCTTATAAAACAAGCACAACATAACAAGGAGCTTAAGTACCTCTTCGGCACAGGGCCATTTATAGTAAGCTCTGGAGACAAGATGAGTCCTGTTTCGTTCTCGCTATTTCGCTGTGCTCCCCAGTGTTGCACTTTAGCGGCTACTAGTTCATTCTGGGCCTTTATATATGTTGAAGAACGTGAAATGCATCTTAAAACATGCACAGCCCAGAACGTTTTGCGGACTTGTGTGTTTTGCGCTGGTATGATTTGTTCGTGACAGTGTTTGATCGGAAGTTTAGACTAATAGCCCCTAAGTGTTTTTTGAGTGGCGATAATGTTCAGGACATGTCAATGAATTAAAGATTGTGCACCTCATTGATCGGGAAGGACTTGCTATTAATTAAGTGGCGGAGCCCTAAACAGCTCACGCTCCGCACGCAATGAATAAAGAGGGAGTCAGAGAGTCAGGGAGCTGGAAGGGGCGGGTGATAGAGAGCGAGAGGTCCAGATCATCAATCTTTTCCTCTACTTGGATTGGCTGACAGTTCCCTGACCTCGCGAGATTACAGGAACTGCCCAAATTGCAAGGCTAGGTACAAAATTGACAGCTTCAACAAATTGAACGTGATTAGCAGATACGAGAGCAGCATAAAGCAATGGAAATAACTTCGAGCTGCTAACTTTGCATCCCTTTCATTACTCATGTTTATTATTTTAATCACTGTTTCAGTGTATTCCTCAACCCTGGCTAAGTGCACCTACTCGTTTGCCCCTTCCCCAAAAGGTGAACAGGTATCTGTGCGATAACCTGAAAAGAAATGCTAACCACGCATAATGTGCAAACTGGAAACACATTGGGGTAGATTTATCAATATTTCACGCAGCACATCAGGCCACCTTGCTGCTCTGCGTAAAAGGGAAAGGCAGGAATGCACCACATTCAGCATAATATGGCGCATTCTCATCCTTTCCTTGCATTGTCACACAATGTGTTGCCTAGTGCCAATGCAGGCACACTTGCATCGTGGTGCAAGGGTGCCTACATTGTAGACAAGTTGTTTTGCGTTGGAAGAGGCACCTTACTGCACTGAAACAATCCTCTGAGGCATTTTCCTCTTTCTATGTGTGCTGCACAATGCCCTCTCTTACCTTTGAGAATCAGGTTTGTGGCAACCTTTTCATGGTTCATTGTTTGCATTAATTAGAAGACTGACAGCCTATTTCTGTTTTTACTTCTTTTTTTACAGTCCATTGTGATGTCACACACCCATAGATTCAATCTACTTTAGAAAGGTTGAAATAGGGCATGTTTAATATACTAAACATTTTATAGCCATGTCAGAAAAAAGGCAAACTTTGTGCACAACATTTTTTTGACATTTTATTGGAATAGCACATCTTTAGGATATGTGTATATTTTCTTTGCATAAACATGTGGGTACAAACAGTAGAATGTTGTATTTATTTAATTTGTAGAAAATGCCATAGAGCTCAAACAAGAGCATGAACAAATCTGAAATAGTTTTAGCAGGGGAGCAGGGAATGGAGTAAAGCATTTTCATTGAAGGGGTTAAATAGCATCAAAGTTTGGTTTCAAAAATAGGTTTCACATTTTTGCATCATTCAGTCATTACTAGTTTTGGAGTTTTATTTTACAAGTGAAAAGCATTGTTTTAATATATGCTGTGTGAGGACTGCCAACTCAACTTGTACTGTATTTATAGCTCTCTCCACAAACTGGAGGATTTTCAGTTACCTCCAAACATGAGCAAGCAAGCAAGATTCTTCCCTGAGTTGGAGAAAACACATCAGAGCATCAGAGAAAAATAAAATGAAAGCCTGGGTTCAGCAGATTACAGTCTTGTACAGTAAGAAAAGTTCCAGCCACAGCCTGTTTTTCCAGGCAGTGGCACTGATGGGGTGGATGTGATTGTTTTTTGTCTGTGGAAAGTCACAAGAATATATATATATATATATATATATTAACTGAAAACAACAAAGGTTACGGGAATGTTATAGTTATTAAATAGATTTAAAAAGAACCATAGAAATTCACTTAAAAAAACAAGGGTTACAGGGATACTATAGTTAGGCTCACATTTTCAACATACAAAACTATAAAAATTCAGCAGTTATACTGTAATATATGGGGTGATTAGTAGTGCATAGTGAGGGCACAAGTTATAGTTACTTGAAATTACTTTAACTATAACTGCTGAATTGCTAAGTTTAAAAGAAATCTATTTCCTAACTATAACGTCACTGTAACCTTTGTTATTTTCAGTGAATTTCTATTTTTTTTAAAACATAAAGTATATTTAATTACTATAGGTTAATACAACCCCCCAGGCCTTGAAGCCAACCTCCTATAACCACCTAACTCTGTGCCACACACGGCCTTTGGCCAGTGAATTTCTGTGTTTTTTTTAACTTAAAGTATATTTAACTGCTATAGGTTAATAGAACCACCTTGGCCTTGTGGCCAACCTCTTATAACCACCCAACCCTGTGCCACACACGGCCTTTGGCCATGCATGGTGGGGGTTGGCTGCAGGGCCTGGCCTGCGGCTAACCCCCTTTAACTACTAAATTAGAAAAAAGCCGCTAGGAAGAAGGACATAGGTAACGGGCGCTCACAGTAAGTCCATACAGTCGAGTTCACAGATTATTTATGTCATGGTGCTCATGACAGGAGGATCTTCCTGACTCCTCCAATGTTTCAAAGGAAACTGACAGTAACAACAAACAGCTGTCAGAGCACTCACAAGAGTAAAGTTTTAAGAGTATGGTGATGTAATAAATCCTCTGTGTGAAAGGCAATCACGCCAGGCTCTGGTTCAGGATAAATTTATTTCTTGAAGTAGTTCAATCATAATAGGGAAATGTCCTTGAAATCATGTACAATTAGCCTCCACAGCCAACACGTGTTTCGTCCAATGAGAGATCCCTCTCACGGACTTCATCAGGGCTGTAAAATTGAGAACACATTTGTATCTAAGTACATGTCATCTCAGACAGACAAGTTAAGAGCAGAAGTTATCATGAAATTTGTGCAAGTCAAAACATGCTATATGTGACTTAATCTCCCAAAATTTGGACAATAGAAAATATGCTGCAATCCATTTATAAAGGGTCAAACATCTTGAGTCAAGTTCTCATAACTAGTCAATACTCAACCATATAGGAATTATATCACCAAGTGATGATGTGTGAAGAGAGTTATAAATAAATATGAACGTCACCAGAATGAGATGTAAGGAATGTAGAACAAAGCATATGTATATATAGAATGAGAGAAAAAAGGAAAGAGAGAGAAAGACCTATTATCCCACAGATATACATTATCAAAGTATCAGGAAGATCAACAAATAAACATAGATAGATATAGATATAAAGTACCAGTCCTATAATAATAGATAACCCGATATGATATTGCGCGAAAATGTGTCCAAACCTATGATAATATCGGAACTGTGAACCCCATCAGAGTTGAGACATACCTTAAAGTCAGGTACGGCCTGTGTTAACGGTACTCTTATCGTGGTCTAGGAAATCTATAAAGGCAATAAGTGCGAGTGACTATTGTGATGACTAATAATAATATGATGTCTAGTAGAATTATTCGTGCCACCACGTCTAATAATAACCAATCCGGTCTAACACTGACCTCGTATGATGAACGCAGTTAATTATCACATCCCAGTATAATACTGCAGGAATCCTAATATATAATCTGGAAACGAAATAGAGGAAACGAATGCCATCATTCCGAATATAGTAGGAAACAACTCAATAGAAAAACTACTCAACGTTATGCTCGAGTAGTTGAGTACACAACACCCCTCAGGAACGCTCACCTTAATCAAATATGCTAGTATCTTTATGGGAACATCGTAGCCGTGGTCAGATCATTGCACGGCGTTCCCTGTAACCGAGATCTATCCTCGTAGAACGAGCGTCTAAGAACCAGCGCTTTTGTTTGTGATCACGTTCTTAATGATAACATAGAAGAGGGACTACAGTCAGCGCGCTGGTGAAAGAACAGGCGCCATCTTGAAAGGGAGTTGATATAAAGTAAATATATAAATTATATGTAAGCGAACAAATAAAACCTATTTCTGAGCCCAAAATTAGTATCTAACACTTGCAGAATAGTAAAGATACGACCATTAGAAATTAACACTAGCAAATAACTATAAACAATATAAAAGAAGAGAGACAACCTGCTTAAACAAATACTAATCTATTTGGGACATCGTTAACGTTGGAGCCCACTAAAAACAATTAAAGCAGACTCCGGGTTTGCCTAGCCTTAAGAGCGGCTGATAGTGACTTCAGCCCAATATCTAGCCTAGAAATGAAAAGAAAGTGTAATGATATAATAACCACTACCTAATATGGCACGAGAATAATGAGGGAAAATCAGAGACAAGATATTACAACAAGTGAATGAAATGTCAAAAATCGTTGGTTGTAAGGGACACACAATAATCAAGAATCACAAGGTGTATAACCTAAAAGTGCAAATTCTGAGAGAATACGTTACTAGTAGTCAATATATAACAGTATTATTGATAATCTACTATGATACATCCAAGTTAGTCCATAGTGTGACCCTAAAGAGAAGTTTACATATTGTTCATAGACAAATTGATGAAACATCATATATACAATGTGCCCCGTTGGGCAAGATACAACATATTTTCCAATAAATATGGACACAGTTCAGCATAGAAGAAAGTTAGTGAGGAAATCAACATAAAAAGAACAAAATTGGGGAATATGATATACAGAGCAGTGAATAAATATATATGTACAACTTTAATCAATATCCTATTCACCCAGAAAGTACTCCATTTCAAAATTTGTATTCAGTCCATCTTCTACCGCTCTGAGTTTTAAGATCCATTGGCATTCCCTTTTTCTGAGGGCTAACTCTCTGTTGCCTCCTCTAGGATCTTTATTGATACGGTCAAAGCCAAAAAATTCGAAACTACATATATCATTCTGTTTGCGGCAATGCCGAATATGGCTTACTATAGGGTATCTCTCGTCTTCATGTCGTAAGGCTCTGAAATGTTCACTCGCCCTAATTCGCAGAGGTCTGATGGTGCTACCTATATAATAAAGACCACATTTACAGATGATCATGTAGATGACAAAATTGGTGTCACATGTGATATTATAGTCAATGTTGTATTGTACCCCAGTAGAGCTTGTGAATGTGGTGATCCCAGACCTGGTCCATCTACACATTCCACAATGGCCACATTTGAAGAAACCTTTACCACGGCTAGTAAGCCAATTAATTGGATTGGGTTTATTGCGATAATTGTAACATAGAAAGTTCTTGAGAGTTCTGCCTCTTCTATAAGTGAACACCGGGGTATCCGGAACCACTCTTTTGAGAGTAGGGTCTGCTGTTAGGATGTACCAATGTCTATTCATACATTTACGTAACAGATTGGCAGTTTTGGTGTAACTGGTGACACAGCGGATTGTAGAGTCTCTAGTTCTAGATTTTTTACCCAATGTATCAGACCTCTTTACACGCTTGGCTCTAGTACGGGCTCTGTCAATCACTCGGGTGGAGTAACCCCGTACTTTAAATCTCATGGCCATGTCTTCTATACATGCGTCAAAATCCTCATCTAGACTACAATTCCGTCTGGCTCTTATCATTTCGCCAAACGGTATAGAGTTGATTTGATGGACTGGATGTGCACTCCTTGCATGTAAGATAGAATTGCAAGAGGTACTTTTTCTGTAAAGTCTACTCTCAATCTTGTTGTTAAAAATAAAAAGTTCTACGTCCAAAAACGAAATGCTGGAATCACTATGTTCTGAAGTGAATCGAATATTGTAGTCATTGTTATTAAGATAGTTTATGAAGTTATCCAGTTCTTGTAGGTCACCTGTCCAGATCATAAGGCAGTCATCGATGTATCTACCCCAATATAGTATATCTGAGACCCATTTACTCCCTTCGGTGCTCCAGATCTTTTTATGTTAAAAAAATCCCATAAATAGATTAGCGTAGGATGGTGCAAATTTAGATCCCATGGCTACACCACGTTTTTGGCGGTACCAGTCATTTTTAAAAAGGAAAAAATTGTTGTTTAAGATCAAATCAACCATATCGATCAACATTTGTGTATGGCCATATAGACCTGCTGATCTCTTGTAAAGAAAATGACGTAGCGCTTCTTTGCCTTGTTCATGAATAATACTAGTATATAAGGAGGTTACATCAAGTGTAACTAGAGTCATACCTGGCTCCCAGGTAACATCTGTTAGTATGCTAAGAATATGTTTCGTATCCCTAATATATGATGGTAAGTTCCCCACAATAGTTTGTAAAAAAATGTCAACATATTCTGACAGTTTTTCAGTTGGTCCACCAATCCCTGATACAATAGGTCTCCCTGGGGGGGAAGTGGGATTTTTATGAATTTTGGGTAATATGTATATACAGGGATTTCTGGGTCTGTGTACCCGTAAGTACAAATATTCCTCTTCTTTGAGTAGTGATCGATCCAAACCATCGTGTATAAGCTTATTAATTTTATTGGCGAGAGCAGGGATAGGGTCAAAAGCTATCTTTTCATAGCAGGAAGCATCTGTGAGTTGGGTATATATTTCTTGGTCATAATCTGCGGTGTTCATAATCACAATATTGCCTCCTTTGTCTGCCTCTCTGATGGTAATCTCCTCATTATTCTGTAAAGATTTTAAGTACTGCATTTCTATCTGAGTAAGGTTTTGATGCCAAACATGTTGGCGAGATTTATTGTGTAACTCTAATTTATTTAAATCATGCCAGACCAATCTAAAGAAAGTATCCACACAGTTGTCCTTAGTTAATGTCGGTATCCAATCTGATTTCCTCCTCAAACCACTCGGGAGTGAGTCAGATGGGATATCCAGATCTGATAGAATACGTGTTATAGTGTTAGGATCCTGTTCACTATCCGCAATAGACAGGAGAGTGGCCGTATCTTGTACATCCATAATGGACAAATGTTGGTCGTCATTATGACCAACAAAGACGGTGCTAGTGCCTGTGCGGTCAGGGTGATTGGCAAAAAACTTTCTCAGTTTGAGACGTCGAATAAACTTGAAAAAGTCAATTTTAGTTCTCTGGAAATCACCAAAATCTCCTGGGCAAAAACCTAATCCTTTACTGAGAAGTGACAGACCATCGATTGTGAGTACCAGATTAGAGAGATTAATCACATTGATGGAGTCTCTGTTGGGTACTCCTATTTCCCCCTGTTCCAAGACCTTGTTCTCATTCCTTTCGTTGAGTCCCCCTTTAACTACACCAACCCTATGCCAGAGCTTCGGGCTGCGGCCATGTTTAAAGAGGCTATGGGAATTAATATGGGAAATGCACTTTTTTACCTTTCTTTTCCACAGCCCCTCATTGACAGATCATCTGAAAACTTCTAGGCACAACAAGACCCTAGAAGGTGCTGGAAACGTTCTTGAAGATTTTTCAAATGGTGCCAAAGATATAGGCAAGTCAAACAATACTTTTTCAATGGAAATTAGGTCCTAACTAAAACTACCTACTGGTGCCTGAAGTGCGAAGAGACTTGCGTAATGGACTTTCTAGGAAGGCAAGCAGTCACAATGTGTTGTTTGCTAGTCACACCTTCAAAGGGTTCAGCATCAAAGGGAGCATCAGAATTACATTTTCCTTGTTGTTGCACTGCTACTCAATTTCCTTTATTGAAAGTAATGTTTTTGGCACATCAACTTGTGTCAGGAAATACTTTTATATTTTGTTTAAATCTTTTTGACAAAGTTCATCATCAGTTGTAGATCTCTTGTTGGCCCATTGTGGTAACTTGGTCATAATGTCTCCTCCAAACATCAGTGTGGAAGGACTTTAACCTGTCATTGAATGAAGAGTCAACTGATAAACTCAAAGAGTAGCATGGAGAGCTGATTTCAGATTAAGCTTCTACAATATAGCATGCTGAACAGTCTTTTTAAGTGAGCTTATAAACTGTTCAACAGCACTATTTGCTTGTGGCCAAAAAGGTGAGATTTTCTGATGCTTTACACTGAGATGAGTAAGAAAGTCTAAAACTTCTTGACTGTTAAGGTGGACCACTGTCAGACTTTAGAATTGAAGGGACATCCCATATTACAACAATGCCATCTAATCTCTCAATTGCTTTTTCTTGAGTAATAGATGAGAAATCTTCTACTATTGGAAATCTGTAGTATTCATCCATAATCACCTTCAGGTGATGTCCATTGTCAAGAAAACCAAAGAAATCAACAGCAATTCTCTCCCATACTTGTTTTGGTAAATCTGACATGTTCACGATATGTTGAGTGACTTTGGGAGATAAGCAACTGCACAAAGGACAACCCTTTCAACTCTGTCATCAAGCTAGGTCTCAGAGAGCTCATTTAGTGGCAACAATTCTACAATGTCCTTTCTGAGCTACTTCAATTGCTTGTTGTCGCAGACCCTCTGGTATGACAGTTCTGGAACCTCGTAAGACAATCCCTTCTTGAGTAATGGACCGTTCATCGAGGTCAAGTGTGTTGTTTCCAGGACTGATGTGCAATGATGTCCTTCAGTATCAACATGTCACTGACCCTGCAGTAAGAATTTCTCCAAAGAAAAAGCAGTAGAGGTGTTTCACTTTATGATTAAGTTAATGTAGGCTTCAGGCACTTTGTAAGGTGTACCATGACACTGTACTGGCACTCGTGAAAAGTAGTCAGCAGGCTTTCGATCTTTCCCAAATGGATGCATGATAGTGTACTCATATTCCTGTAGTCACAAATACGATGGATCAATTCTGGGAGACACCTTGGCTTTTGGGTTGCCAAATAGTAAGCAATGCTTGATGGCCAGTTACAAGAGTGAAAGGTTTTTAGTCTAGGTATATGTGGCAATGTACACAAGTCCACGACTGCTAAACTTTCTTTTTCAAGTAACGAATAGGCACGTTCAGTTTATGACAAACTTCTGCTTGCATGCCACAATATCCCTTCAAGCCTTTGGGTGTCCATTGTGTTGGGCAAGGTTCATGCCTAGCCTGACCGGCTTGCATTAACAACAACCTCTGCTTAAAGCTTCGGATCACAGTAGGTCATTTCAGTTGTGTTTTCAATTAAATGTTTGATTTTCCTGAAACATTGTTCACATTTGTGTGAGTAGTAAAATGGAACATTTCGTCATGTATGTATCTAGAACAGTAACTGGCCAAGCCAATGAAAGTATGTAACATAGTAGCATTTGACCTGACAAGACTTGTACTTTAGCTCAATCCGGCATCATACATTGATCACAAAAGATGTGGCCAAAGAATTTGACTTTATTTTGTGGAACTCACACTTCTCTGCATTCAAGATTAGACCTGCATCAGCAAGTAGTCAACAAACTTGTCTAAGGGCTTTATCTTGTTCTTTTTGTGTGGCACCAAAGATTAATATGTCATCACTGTAATTGAAAGCATTTGTGGCAGGCTGTATTATACGTTGAATGACATCTTGAAAAGGTTCTGCAGCTGATGACACACCAAAACGAGACCAACGTTAGTAGAAAAGGTAGTAATGTTCCTGCAATTTTTTTCAAGTTCCAAATGATGATACCCTTTGTTCAGAAGACTTTGGCACCATTTAACCGCGTGATCATGTCAGCAATGTGCGGACTGGGATGTTGTTCTCATTCAATTGCCTTGTTAGCTTGACGTATAATAATACCATTGCATACAGCTCCTTCACTGTCCTTTTTGGGTACTACCACTATGGGCAAAACCCATGGAGCTGGACCAGTAGATCGCTCAATAATATCATGCTTTAGTAATGTTTCAAGCTTCTTCTCAACAGCGTTTTGTAAATTAAGTGCAATTTGTGCATATCATTGAGCAACAGAATGAATATCCTTGTTGATATGAAGTTTGACATTCATGGTCTTAAACTTTCCCAATCCATGAAACAGTGAAGGGAAATGACATACTGTTTTGTGATTAGCAATCATGTTGTAGTTCAGAGATATCAGTCCCATTTTAGTGGCAGAATTGAAGCTGAGAAGACATGCATTTGACGCGGTAGCTTGAAGTGCGTGAATAGGCGCATGTGTCGCGTAGGCTCTCATTATTCTAATGAGACTACTGGATCTGAGTGGCAGCATCACCTGCAGTGTGGGGGACTGAGTTTAACCCACTACAGGTGACACCTGTCAGCCTAATCTGGGTTTTGCTCTGGCTAACTAGCAGTGCCTCATCTCCACCAGAGAGTAGGGATGATTCGGCAGCAGAGTGCATGACACATTTGATTCCTCAGGGAAATCATGGTCCATCGCATCCGTTTTTCTCAGTTATATTAGTCTCACATATACATGGGCAGTCAAAGGCAGTATATGCTTCAATAAGATTTTAATAAAGCAACTGCATCTTAGATAATAAAGCATGTACTGTAATAACCAGGATGATAAAGCATGGCAGGATTAGAATTGTGACAAGGAGAGTGAAGCATAAAAATAACACTACCAAATTATCACTAAAATTATTAAAATAACTCCAACCTAGGCTATGTTAGAGCACAGCATGCTAAGTTCTAGTTCTGCCCTTCAGGTTCCCTTGGGAAGACATCATCCCCCATAATGAGTCCAGGCTGCATCCTCCATGAAGGGCAACTCATAAGCAGCTTCCCAAAGCAAATGCACCCTCAATGCGCCTATCTGGTAATGAGCCCTCAGCGAGAACATCAACAGATCAGCGTCCAATGAAAGCAAGCACTGCGTAGAAAGACAAACTTTCAGTGCATGTTCGAAGGAGCACCAGAGGCACCAAAACATGGGCTGCACACAATGCAAAGCCGGTCTGAATGACAGAGACCAGTCACACTCCAATTGTTGCTCCAAAGTACTGTATCATGGGTTCATGACACAGCTGCGCTGGTGGGAGTGCTTTCAGTCCTCCTTGTTGTGGCTGGACAGCCATTGCGCAGAAAAAGTAGCAATAGCAAGATGCCACCTATTATAGCCAAAGTTATTGGAAATCCCCCCAAAATAATGGAGAATATTGAGTGGGTGGCCGATGGTATTAAACCGAATATAGAGGAGAAGGTGTGAACGAAACCAGAACCAACATCCTTAAAACTTTTTGCGATTCCAGTAGTACTGGACTCATTAAATATTCGTCCCACAAGCTCACCAAAGTGTCTCGGAAAGTTAGTACTTAAAAATGACTGTATCTCTGCTGATGACCTTGCCACCTGAAGTGTGTAGGTCTCGCGTGCAGATATGAGCACCTCATGTTTTTGGAACAATACAGCCTTGAGTCTGCTCAACTTGTCAAAATTCACATTGCAAGTAGCAATATGGGGCCAAATCTCAGCTACTTTCCCGCAGCATGTAACAACCTTGGAGACTAAAACAACATTAATTATTCCGGCTCGCATCCCACAACAGTTTTCTCTATTGAGGAGGACACAGCTGCCATTTGAAAGCACCTGGAATGCAGGTCTAATCAAGGGGACTGGAACTCCCTTCAGATAACAAGCAAAGTTCACTGCCGAAGTGTTGCACGCCCCATGCAAGGACATCTGTTTACAAACCATTGAGTGGCTGACAGATGTCTTGCATTCACTATCGCTAAGAAAGACCTCTTTCATTCCACTGAGACATTTGTACGAAAAGGGCAGCTCCCACACCTCATGGATGTAACTATCTCCCAGCCTTTCATATCTACCTACTGGAATGTGTTTTAAACAGGAGGTGATTTGAAGTGTTGAAATAGGCAGATTAATGACCCCGTGTATTAACCACTCAGCAGATGGCATTTCAGACACAGTAAAAGGCAACTTTTCTATACTTAACATGACATACTTTGCTTCTTTTTTAGCCATTAGTTGTTGTTGTTGTGTTAAATTAAATGTGGAGAATATATCCCTTGTGCTAATGTGTTGCCAGGGACTGCAACCTGCCATCAGTGTTTGAAGTGTCAACCCAACTGCATAATGGACCTTAGTTTACTCTGTCCATGGTGAAGAGAAGACATATCACTTTGTATTATGTCTATTGCAGAAGAAACAATGTTGTGTAAGGTGTATAGCCGGTCGGAGAGGGTTTAATCCCATTATCTACAACAGCTAATGCCTCCTGTAAGTTTTTCTGGTCTATTTACCTTAACCAGGCAGCGGCTTCTTGTTGAGAAAGCTTCCAAATTTCATTATATATTGCGTACAAGAAGTACTTTCTGCGTTGTTTTCTGGAGTGTGACAGGAAGCTCTGTAAATCAGTGTTAATAGACAGGAGACTGAGGTGTTCTCTAAGAGCATCTAGTGAGGAACTCTTCAACATTGCTGACATAGTTTCCCTACACTGTAAGTTGTTATTATACCCGCATGTTCGGATGACATATAGCGAGGGTCTGGCCTACTAGTTCTAAAACCCCCTGTGGAGTTTATAAAGCGTTTATGAAACCCATTGGTATCTTTTGGACACAATAAACACCCACCAGGACGTGACAGTGAAGCATTAAACGTGCCATTTTGGGCCCATTCATCGAGCTGATCTTCTTTTACATTTATATATTTTTGCCATTTGTAAAATTTTGCAGGGGCAGGAATACTGGGCGCATTCAAATCCATAATTTTTGCTAAGCCTAAACAACTAGTTTGTTGTGCAGTTTCATTTAAAAATATCATTTGAACAGGTATCAGGCATGCTCTAAATAAAGCTTCCTTCCCCCTTATTTGCCATTTTCTAGTTCCCCACACACTTTTTAAGTCAATCGACTTCAGCCAATATTTATAGCCTTCTATAGCCAACGGGGAAACAAAGGAATCCAAATAAATGAATTTCATATCTGTCAATAATATGTGTACATTTTCCACTGATGGCAATTTAAAATAATATGACTCAGCATTTTTAACATTGTGCCCAGCAAAATATGCAAACTTTACAGAATACGTTTTAGAACTCCCTTGTGGTGGACTTGGACAATGTTCCTATTGTGTGTAGTTAAAAATAATCTTTGGGATACTTGCTCTGTGAATGAAATGGTGCCCATAATTATTATAGCAAAACATATCACCATAATTCTCTTTAGATTGATAAACATCTTCAATTTCAAATACAGTCAAATACTGCAATTCAGTCAACATAGAATCAACAGTTTTCACTGACACGAGTCATCAGAACCAACTACAGGTATTATTACATCGTTGATTGAAAGTTTAAACACATATGGTATTTGAATGACCTCTCTAGGGCCGTACATATCAAATGTGACTTTATCCCAAAAAATCCCATCAGGAATTGGTATAGCGGACCATGTGAGAAGAAAAATGGGGTTTTAGGACCTCATCCACCAGTTCGACTGTTGATCTTTCAGGAAAAAACTGACCATGTATTAATAAAAAGAATGTTATAACAAAGCCAATCAATAGGAGGAAAGCTAATACAGCAAGGAAAGCCAGAGATAGTTCCATGGGAAAAAAAAATAATTTAAGCCAGTTTATCAGCTTACATGTTTTTGGCAGTTCAGATGTAGAAGAGGAAAATTAGCCCGAGAAGGTGTCGTTGACGTTGGCAAAGTATCCAGAAGCAGTTCGTTCAAAAGCTGGAGGCGTATTTGTAGGAGGGGAACTGGTAGGGGTCTCCTGCGGTCATTCATAGTAAACTATGCCATCCGTTTATATTGTAGTTGTGTCAAACCGATCAGTACTTTCAGTATTGTTTGTTGTAACAGATGTTAGTGGAACTAATGCAAGATCATTTTCTACCCTCCCCAAGTTCGGGAAGGTGTCAGCATTTCTGCTTAAAACTTGTAGAGGGACGTCTTGACCAGTATTGAGAGGAATTCCGGAACTACTGGCTGCTCCTCATGGTCTGCTGTGCAGGATCGGCCACATGGTGTAACTTGACATTGTCGATAGATATAAAGCGATTTTCTTTAGCACCAGCCAACGGCGGTAGAATGACAGTTCTGGTACCGTGTATTCCCAAGACTGGGACCGGTGACCGATAAGAAGGACCAAACTCCTTTTTAACAGTGACCTTTTCACGTACTAGATCCCCAACTTCTGGAATCCAGCCGGTAGGTATTAATGGTACATCGCTAGTTCCTGTGGAAGCAGCACTGGCAGAAGCATTTTCGTCACGGAACTGTTGTAATTTCTGCAAGACAGTGACATGTTCATTTATGTCAAAAGGTGTTTCTGCCGCCTCCACGCCAGGACCATCAAGATCTGGAACATACATTTGAGTTCCGAACATGCACCCGTATGAAGTACGACCCCCCCAGGGACCTTCTAGGCAGATTGTTAAATGCTCTCTGGACTCCATACAGGTGCTTAAGCCAACTACAATCCGTACCTAAGAGTCTGGCTATTATGGACTGCTTTAAATCACGGGTTTGTCGCTCCATGGCACTATTTACCTTGGGATGAAATGGAGACGAGTAATGGTGTTGGACCCCTAATGAAGCCGTGGCATCCCTGAATGCCCTTGAGGCGAAAGCAGGGCCCTGGCCCGAGTGGAAAGACGCAACTGCATATGTACCGATAAAGACTCACAAATTTTTAATAACAGTCTGAGCATTAGCTAAGCATTGTGGCCACACCCATAGAAATCTGGAGCAAGAGTCAACAGCGACTAAGATGTATTTGTATGCACTGTCCTGTGTTAGGGGACCACAATGGTCCAAGTACACACATTGTAATGTTTTTAAAAAAATTAGGAGTGGTGTCTGCGGTGGGCGTTTGACCGTGGAACCCTTAATTTGTCTGCAAATGTCACAAAAAAGGACGTACTTACTGGCCTTTATGTATAGACCGGGCCACCAATAATGTGCTCGCAATAATGCTATTGTAGCCACCATATCAGCATGGGCAAATATGATCCCCTCATGCGCTGCTTTAATCAACTCTAATATTACATCTTTGTTGGGAATTACTCAAACCCCCATGCCTGGTTTCTTTTCTTCGGCATCAAGGCAGCCTTCCATTCGGTAGGAATATTTAGCAGGAAATGTTTTTGGATAGGGCCTGCCTTCAGTCGTGGCTTTCATGGCAGCCCATGTCATCGTCCGGTTTAGTTTTAGAACAGGTTACTGCAGCAACAGCAGCTGTAGCCACTGCATATTTGCCAGCTTCATCTACCAGTGTGTTTCCAGCAAAGTGTATTTCAACGCGCTGGTGTCCAAGT
Source organism: Pleurodeles waltl (assembly GCF_031143425.1). Classification (NCBI taxonomy): domain Eukaryota; kingdom Metazoa; phylum Chordata; class Amphibia; order Caudata; family Salamandridae; genus Pleurodeles; species Pleurodeles waltl. The sequence continues at coordinate 1,062,523,702 of NC_090448.1, read as the reverse complement.
GTATGTCCAACATGGACGTTTGGTAGCGTTTCCTTCAGATCCACTACTTTGCCCCACAGAAGCCTGTTTTTGATGGTGTTGCCTTTGCAATCCCTGAACCCATTCTGGCACCAGTAATGCAGGTATTCATTGAAGGACTGGAGACAATAGTACGAATCACAAACAATCAGTGTTAATTGTGCAAGATCCATATATTCCAGTGCCATCACCAGAGCCTTTAGCTGTGCTAATTGTGCTGTGCAATCCCCTAGGGTTTGCGTGAATGTATGTTGGGGACAAAATTGATTATTCTCCATGTAGCCACTTACGACTGCACAAGCAGTGGAATATTGATGCTTGGTGCCAATTGCAGGTTGTGCTGAGTCATCGGTGTACATGACTCTTTGATATTGATCAATAGGCAGTGTATTTTCTGGAACTGGGTATTCTAGTTCATATTGCAAAAATTCTTGAGTTTGTAATTTTGGGTCAAAAATGTAGTCAACATCAGTGGCTGTCAAAGACGTTGCCCATTGAATCCAACGTGGGTGTAATGCTTTAGCGTTAGGTATGCTGGCTTTGGTAACAGCCTCAAGGACAAGGATTGGGGAAACAACAATAATGCATTTGCCTTAGGCTAGTGGTCTTTCTTTAATGATGGCCATCTGAACAGCAGTGAGAGTTTTCTCAGTGGGAGCAAAGTGTTGTTCTGTTGCTGAATACAAATGTGATTTGTATGCAATCAGGACTGTCTGACCCTCATTAAAAGTTACATAGGTGAAACCAATGGCACCAGCAACTATTCTGATGACCAAATGTTTTTTGTTGTCCCTTGTGTGTTGTGCTGCAAGCATGTCTGCTTGCAAAGCTCTGAGAATGCACGTGTGTTCAACTGTCCAAAATTTACTTGAAAAATCAAGACGTGTTAAGTAATATAAAGGTTTTATGCGTGATGCATACGCTGGATTGTAAGTTCTGCCAAAACTGAGAAAACCCAATAGGGATTGGAGTTTTTTAATTGTATTTGGAGGTTGTAACTGTGTGCATTTTTCCAAGAATTGAGGCGCTAGGTTCTTTCCTTCACTTGATAACTCATATCCCAAAAAAAGGACGCTAAGGAAGGCTATTTTTGTTTTTTTTAAGTTGAATTTATTGCTGACCTCGGCAAATCCTACAACAATGCGGGCTACCGGTCTTAAATGTTGCAGTAATTCATCATCCGTGAGATAATGTCATCTACATAGGACAATGCTTCAGGGTCTATGTCATGCAATATTGAAGTCACTTGAGCTGTGAACAGTCCTGGACTGTTCTTGTATCCCGAGGTAAACAACAGAATTTGTTCTGGGAGCCGAGTGTGCTGAAACTTGTTAAATCTCTACTCTCAGGTGCTATTTTTGGCAGAAGAAACCATTGGAAATGTCCAGTGTTGTTTTGTATTTTTTGCACACTATGTGGTTCATGAGTGCTGTGCTATGTGAGTTTTGTGTAGCATATGTGCATGTATGACTGTTTAAATGTCTGTAGTCTAAAACTAGTCTGTACAAATGGTCCAGTTTATCTACTGGGAATAAGGGATTATTAATTGGCAAGACACAGGGTTTGATTATGCCCTGGTACTCAGGCTGTGTGAGGATTTCCCACACAGGTGCTTTTGCATCACGTTTAATCAGATTTTGTGGTTGTGGTTGATTTTTAATTGGGATTACATGATAGGGGGAGTCTTTATCCTATCCTACGTGGTTGCGATATAACACAGATGCCTGCGCCAATGCCCAATCGATGGCATAGGACTCTGCAAGCTCCTTGGGAGCAAGGGCGAGAAAGAAGGTTTGATAACATCTTCCCCATAAGGGCAGGTATGGACAAATTCAGGTGGTCAATCGCTTTCGTCCAGTAGAATATCATATATGTTTATGACGCAGTCCCAAAAGATTGCGTCAATTGTGCGCTCAATGTCTCCTTCTAACTGTAACGTTACTTTGTACACCCTATCATGCATGGAGGCATGCATGTCTGAAGTCTACTTGTGAGGAGTCATCAGTTGCTTTCACCTCCAGATGTTCTAGAAGATTCCTGTGAACCATTGTGACCTCTGCCGCACAGTCGCACACGCACCCCCATGCACGCACACAACAACCCCCACCCTCCTCCCCTAATGGACGATCACCTCACCTGGTCCGGTGATCCTCCGGGAGGGAACGGGATCCATGGGGGCTGCTCCGCCGCCAGTTCTCCGTCACCAGAACACAGCCACACCCAATCCTGGGTTGTGATTTGGTGGGCGGTGTTCTGATGATGTGGCGGTGGAGGTGGAGCAGCCTCCACTTCACCGCCGACCGCCAGTATGGCTGCTGGCGGCTCTCCGTCTGGAAAAGGGCGGAGGGCTGCCAGCAGTCATGATACATTGTGCGGAAAACTGCCTGCACTGGCAGTCATCAGCACGGCGGTACTTCAGCGGTCTTGCTAAAAGACCGCCGAGGTTGAAATGAGGCCCACAGTCAGGACAGATGTGACTTACCAAACAGCCAGGCCCTCTCTGGGTGCAGTTATGAAATCAGCTGGTGTATGGTGCTATTTCCACGTTACGTAGGAATCAGGGTTTGAACCCAGATAATGGGCACAGATGTGAGATGTAGAGATCTGCCCAACAGACAACTTGCATGTTGACGGAATGTAGGTTCTTTCTGTTGCAATAGACTTGTTTAGTGGCCTGAGGTGGCACCAAGCCACATGTGTGCCATTAATGGTCCCCACCCCATGGAAGGTGGCCAAAACCATAGAAGTCAGCCTTCACACTGCCTATGTCCTCATGTCGGGGGAACCTGATATTGCTGGCAATGTGTTTCACTATTGCTGGGAGGAAATCCTTCAACACCAGACTGTGCATAGATTGGGACATGCCAACATATAGGGCCACTGTATGTTGGAAGGACCCTGTGGCTAGGAAGTGCAGTACTGACATGACTTGTACCAGGGGTGGTATGCTGGTTGGATAACTAGTAGCTGGCATCAGATCTGGCTCCAACTGATAGCATAAGTCCACTATTGTTTGCCTAGCCAGGTGGTATAACATAATAATAGGTCTAGCAGTAGACGGTAGACATGAGGTTGTTGCATCCTTCCTCTTCCAGGGTACCTATGTGTGACAAGACATGATTTGTAACATTAGTCAGTGTGTCCACAGCAACATACATTATGCATGCCAACAATATCATGTGACGAAGCATTTCTGACTGGATACACATCACTGCTGACAACTACACTTGTTTTTTAACAAGGGCCCACAGCATGGATTTGGACGAAACTCAATGAAGTGCTACACAATTGTTTCTGGAAATGTGACTGTATATTCCGGCTGCTACAATGACTGTCAGCGGTGGTGGCACATGGACTGCTGTTAAATGACATCTGTGCCCTGCAATAAACCGAATGGTGGTTGAGTAGAAGGACCTACAAGACAGAATAAGGATGTTTGGAAAGCAACAAAACATATGTTGTAGGTGGGACGCAGTTTATAAAGCCTACTACTGCAATTCAGGGCACCATATTGGTGGATGCTGATCTACTTCACTGGACATTAGGAACCTCCTGCAACCGCAGGCAAAAGTAATCAGGACGGTAGGTGGTTGCAACTACGGCAGACACAGCTGTAGGCTAATGTTGTTCCTTAACGTGACCGCCAGGTTGTGAAAATTCACTGACTTGACTCCTGACACTGCTGCCAGCTACACCTCTATGACCTGAGCTGCTATTTGTCGCCTCTGGGAGCAACCATGCCACGTCCAGCAGGTGAAAGGCCCCCGGAGGAGCTGGAGAGGCTAGTTGATAAGGTCCTACCCATGTATTGACAGCTCTATGGCTCACCAGCGGAGCAGCAAGAATCTCATAGGCACAATTGATACTGTTAGACACCATCCTTTCCCTCCTCACAGGCTATAATGTGCCTGTTGTTGCAGTCTGTTGCATGTCAGTGGTATGTACATGGCGCCACATTGATGGCCAGTACTCTATGTTAAGTTCTGTCACATTGTGTTGTGTGAGGTTTTTGGGGTCCTTGATCCTCCTTGGCAAATTAGGAGATGTGCCCACTACATGCCTGTCCCACCCCCTAAGGTGGATGAGGTGAAGTGGACACTACCTTTTAAATACCTCCATCTTGGTTTGGTAAGAATTAGAGCACTAGGGTCACAGTTATGCCCACTGCCTAGCTGGAGTGGTTATAGAAAGGGTGTAGCCACCCTAAAGATGGGCAGCCCATTGGCTGCCACCTGTCACTCCCAGTAATGCCTCTAAATTGAGTATTTAGGTGGCACCCCTGAACCCTACGAGTCAGATCCCTGCTGACCTGAAGAAGAAGGACACTCCAGAGATGCAAAAGTCAGGAACAGAAGATCCATGACCGACTCAATGCCAACCCTGCCAGCCTGCCTGTGGGCTTCAATATTTGCAAGAAAGACGCCTCATCCTCCAGCTGCTGAAACTTCCAAAAGCCCAGGAAGACTGCCTGCCTTCATCCCAGCATAAGGAACACTCATGGGGTAGCAGGGCTGCTCCCCTGCATCCTTGCAGGCACCAAAGAACCACTGAAGAGAACTCCAGACCACCAAAGCCACCCCTGGATAGCACCATTGCACCCGAGCCCCCCCAGCCCAAGTTGAAGTGAGCCAATGGTGCCATCCTGGTCCCCAGCCTCTCCAGCAGACAAGTCCATCGTGGGTTTCCCCACTGCGACCTTCACACCAACGTCTGTAGCCTCTTTGTGCAGGCCCCCCTCAACTACTGCAGATGCCAGTAACCCTGATGGTCCACTGCACCTCTCCACCTGGACGCGCCAGAAAGAGAAGAAGAGAACCATTGGTGTCACCACTTCCCTCCTGCTCGTGAGGTGTGAGCCCACTTGTTCGTTCCCTTGGACTGGTCCCCCAGTCCATGCTTGCAGCCTCTTCTGTCAGCCCCCCTCCATCGCAACCACCACTGGCATGATACCTGATGGCCCAAGAACCCTCTGCACCAGGATGCCCCAGGCCAAGTAGAGGAGGACCACTAGTGTCCCTACCTCCCCAAGCATTGCAAGACCTGAGCTCACTCTGTGGCTCACCCAAAGAGGACACCCAGTCCAAGCCTGCAGCCTCTTTTCACAGTGACTGATCCCCACAGGAAAGCACTGGGCACCCGATGCTGTTTTGCACCCTGCACATGGCCACCCCTGTGTCACTGAGGGTGTAGTGTGGGTGCTGTCTTGGACCTTGCCCACTAGATACCTGAAACACAGGAGATTAGTCCTGCAATTAGCAGTACTCAACTAATTTACTGACATTGTTTTTCTTCCATAGATGAACATTGAACAACTCTGAACTTGCACTGTGTTGATTTTTTGCAGCTAAAAAGTATTTATGCTTAAAATGACCTTACCTTATAATGAAGTTCTTGGGTTTCAAATATAGATATAAAAATAACTCTTATTTTTCTAATCTGGTCTTGAATTTATTCTTCGAGTTTGTGTTTCATTTATTGCCTCTGTGAGTACAACAAATGCTTACCACTACTCTGTGATATGCCTAACTGTGTGCCCACACTATCACAAAATAGAGCATTAGTCCTATATACTTTTGCCACTGCAAACCAACTGGGGATCCAGTGGATTCCCTGCATGGTGTGCTTCTTTTTAGGGTACAATATAGAGAGAGACAGATTCCCACAGAGCCAATCCCCTGTCAGCACTACAAGCTGTAGGGTTAATCATGTCGATGGCAATAAAGCTAGGAAAACTAGTCTCACTGTCATGGAATTAGGCAAATTGTCTTGCTACGGGGTAGTGTCTGTCTCCATGAGTGATGGCCCTCAGATGCTCCAAAACTCTTTTCTTAACTGGATGAATAGTATTCCTCACATACCACTTTTTACAGGGGCAGGTAAGCACATTTACTGTAAATTCAGTCACAGATCATATATTTCTCAATATAGGGTTCTTCGCCTAGAAGGGGTGAGGGAAATTTACTTATGCATTGACTGTTTTTACAAGCTTTGCATTTGCCATAACACATAGAAGCTCTTCCTTATCTTGGACATTCATGATGTGTTTACCTGGATGGCACTGGTGCTTAGTCTATCTTTTAAGCTTACCCTCCATCTGTATGTAATCATGGGTGGTCATTAATCACATTATTGAGACATTCCTCATTACGTAGGATCCATTAGTTTTGTCCCAGAATGTGTCTCACATATTTGGAATTGTTATTAAAAATGAATCTTATATTCCTACTATCATTATCACTGTCATCCGTTCTTTTGAGGATCCAAAGTTCTTGTCTAGTAGTCCAGCTAGCTTTTTCTACTGCTGCCTGTAGTATAAAAATAGTATATTCCTTTGTCCTGAACCTACTCAGCATGGTTCTACTCTCCTTTTGGAAGCCTTCCTCAGTACTATAATTGCAACAAGCTTTGAATAGCTCTCATAGGGGATACTGTGGAAGAGGTGTTTGGGGTTGTTGTTCTGAGCACGCAATAGTGTGTTCCCTAAAGTGGCTTTCCTATGTAGGCTTGTTGTTATACTGTTATGCTGTGTTTGGTGATTTTTACATTGATGTCTAAGAAATCGATGGAGGTTTTACTCATTATACTCATGATTTTTAGATCAGCCCATTAACATTCAGAAGATTTATAAAGTCCTCAGCTTCAATTTTACCCTTCTATATCATGGAGATGTCACCAATGACATTGATCCATTGGACCACATGAAAGTTAAAGGCATCTAGGGAGCCTATAGCTGTTCTTCGCACCAACCTAGGAATACGTTTGTGAAGCTAGGGCCAAAACAAGTACCCATTGCTGTTCCCTGCTTCTGTCTAAAGCACTTGTCATCAAACAGAAAAAAGTTGTGTTTTAGACAAAGTCCAATAATTCCCAGAATCATTTCATTATTTAAAAAAGGAATGAGATTGATCTAGATTTAAGAAAGTTTCTACATGCCAATATGTCTACCTCCTGGTCAATGCTAATGTAAAGACTTCTCACATCAAGGGTGACCAGTACAGTACAAAGTCTGGTTCCCAGTGTATACCATCAATGCATGTCAGCTAATCTTTGGTGTCCTGTATACATGAAGGGAGTTCTGAAACGAATGGATGTAGCAAAACGTTTACATATTTAGATGTGTTTTCCAGCACGTAATCCATTGAGGACACAATAGGTCTCCCAGGGGATTGGTCTTATTCTTATGAGTCTTCAGAAGTAACCACAGAATGGGATTCTTAGGATGGTTGAACACTAGCCATTTGTATTCTTCCCACTCAAAGAGACTTCTTGCTCTCCAATAACTCAATTTGCCAGAGTAGACATGATTGGCTTTTGAAATCTCACTTTTTGTACATTTTCATTACAGTCTCTAACATTCAACTGTTAATAATCCTCCTTCAAATACATGTCTTTGGATAGGATGACAATGTTGCCTCCTTTGTCTGACTGTCTGTATGATCACAATATTGCTATCAGGCTGCAGACTTTTTACAGTTGTTCTTTTTTTTTAGGCCAAGATTGTCACCCCTCAACCTATTTCTTCTTTAGTTGGTTTTAGCTCAAATTGTTAGCTGTTGCGTGGTCACTGCTTCAAAGGCATCAATTGCATCACAGGATAAGGTAGGAATAAGGGGAATTGGGCCTTTAAACCACTTGGACAACTCAACTCCAAGTCATTATCCATATCGCCCAAATTGAGAAACTTGTCCCTTGTAGTATCTTTTTCAGGGTCACGTTCAGCAAGAGTATGAAGCAGATCGATGTCACTAATAGTTAAATTAATGGGTTTCACACTAGTTGTCATCACATGGAAAGAATGCTTTTTCAAACAGTATCACTAATGGAGTTTTAACTTCCTGGTGAATTTGTACAAGTCTAAGAAACATTGGGCATACTCACAAGAATTAGTAGTGACAAAAAAAGGCCTAGTTTCAGAACTCTAAGCTCTTCATTACAAGTGTACAGTCAGATAGATGTACAACATTTTTTTATTCTGCCATGTTCCCATCTTTGGGTCCCTGATTGTGAATCCCTTGGGGCTTGTTGCCTTTGTTGTGCTGTACTCTCCTTGTTTTATTCCTCTGCATCCTCTTCCTCAATATCTGCCTCTTCCTCTTCCTCTTTCTCTCCCTGAATCTTTTTGCCAATTTTAGTGGTTTCTTTCCTGATTTATTGGCCTTGGTTCCTGCCAAATGTTAAACGGCCTACTCATACTTCCGGGATGTCACTTTCACTAGGTTCAATGCTAAATTCACTTTCTCTTGGCCATTCTTCCCTTTCGGCGTTGCCGTATGTTTGTTTTACATCAGACTTGGTCAGATTTGTGAGACATTGGGCTGTTGGTTGACTGGTGTGTGAACCCCTGGTCAAGCAACAGCCACAATCCCTTGCAGGCTAAAACACAAAACGTTACTGTATTAACCCGTGCTTAACCCTGGTTAGCTTGCCACCGAAAAACTAATTAAGATAAGAGAAAATGTTGATAAACTATTTGACCCTAATACCATCAAAATCCAATTAGTATAACCAGGGGTATGGACTTTTAAAGTGTAAGGGTCAAAATAGCAAGTCCTCCATTCTGGAAAATTGACACCTAGGCACCTTTAGCATGACAACCAAGGTCGCAGGATTGGACGGAGACCTCTTGGGGGTTCAAAACTCACTCAGGCTGGGTCCAGCTGCAGGTACAAGATGGTGGGAGTTTGTTATATCCCCGTGGCTCTGAACAGAAAAACAGCAAAACTAGTTCTTGTAGTCATTTCTGGAAGTCCTGGGTGCAGGTGAAGATGCAGGGCTCCTCAGCAGAGATGAACTCTGAAGGTTCAAGGCAGGCTCCAGGCAGCAAAGCAGTCCTTACAGGTGCAGCAGCAGTTTGGTAGAGTGCACAATAGGTCACAGCAGCAGGCAGTCCTCTGGAGTCCTTCTGCAAGTCCAGTAGTGACCTGAGGAGAAGGTCTGGGAGCCTTATTTTTATACCTTGGTGCCCTGCTCCTAGAAGTTGGGAGACGTTTCCAGAAGAGTTCCCTGATGTTCCAGGAATTTCCTGCCTTCCCTGCCCTAGCTCATAGCTGGCGGCACTGACAATCCAGGGTGTTTAAGCCTATTGTGTGGCCGCAGAGCTCAGTCTTTTCAGGTGTAAGTGGAGCTGTGCTTAGCTTTGCCCCCCCCCATCAAGTTAGTTAATGGCCCATTCTGGGGCTCTGGGAAGCCTTTAAGGCAGTGATTCATGGGGTATGCCTCGCCAAGCAGCGTGGGGTGCTTCGAGCGCTGCGCCGAGAGTTGGCTGACTTGGAGTCCCAGCTGGCATACATGGAGCGTCGTTACTGCTAGAGTATGGATGGCACTCTCCTGTGAGAGGCAAGAGACAAGATGTCACAGTATGAGGAAGCAGCACAGCACAAAGTTTGTGTGTTGGAGAAGGATGTGACAGTGTGGCGTTATGGGGAGGGTGAGAGAGCTGGGAAGATGCTCACTGTAATGTTGCAAAAACCCTGGGAAGGTGAATACATTGTTGCACTTAAAGGTGTGGGGGGAGCACTGTGTCAGAATAGTGGAAGTGCATTGAATTATGAAGGATTCCTATGCCTCTCTATATTATATACAACAAAATAAATTACATGCTAGCATGTGCTCATATTCAAAAGAATATGTACAATGTATTGTAGAACAAAACCATGTCAAAGAATGTTTTCGCTTTTGTAAAGAAAGTTATGTGTAAAAATAAAACATATGTGTGTGTTGTAATTAGGACTAACTTTTCTCATAGACAAAGCATTTTGCCAATAACTTTGGCCCCATTTGATGAAACTTCATTACATTTTCTAAACTAGTTTGCCCCTTACTTCAGATACTGCCCAGAAAGTTTCACTGTGATTCGCCTAGCGGGGCTGAGAAAAAGGGGGGTCCCAAAATGCTTTTTCACCATTCTATGTCTTTGGGGATTTTGCAATCATTAGACATGACAACAGCCTGAACCACTGAACAGAATCATACGAAATTTGGCAAGAAGCTAGATCTTGATTCACCGATTGTGCTTTTTGTGATTTGGTGTAAATCTGTTCAGTAGTTTCAGAGGTATTAAAGGAAATATTATATAGAAATCTATAGACTCTGATCCTTTGTGTATCCATGGGTATCAAAGGTTACAGGGACGTAATTGCTGGGTTCACATTTTACCCGCACAAAACCACGAAATTCAGCGTTATAGTTAAACTTATGTTCTGCTATAACTCATGGCCTAAAGTTACTTAACGGCACGAGTTATAATTTCTTTAGATAAGTATAACTATAACGGCTGAATTTTTATGGCTTTGTGCACTAAAAACGTGAACCTAACTATCATGTCCCTGTAACCTTTTGTTTTTTTCAGGGATTTTCTATTTTTTTATGTAAAGTAATATATAGATACTGTACTTTACTACAACGACCGCCGACCATGACAAGCACAAAAATAAAAAATGGGTTAATAGCCAATATTTTTAACAATTATATTCTTAGCAATTAAATTATAAACAACTCTAAAAAGCAATATTCTTGTTGACAATATTTTCAACATCACAAGAGGCCTGAGACAATATTCTTGTATCACAATATTAAAAACTCAATATTTTGTTCACACATCTTACCAACATCTTCCAAAGCTTTTCAGAGTCCTTCTTTTAAATGATTCTAGCTTTTCTCCCTTTGCAAGAGATTAGTATTCCTTTTTCTATTAGGGATTAATCCCTCCTGCTGCTAGCATAGACAGAATAGCTGAGTTGATCTTGAATCACAATTTTAGATCTACACATCAAAAGAGGAGCTTTTGTCATTTTACTTTGTGTAGCCACCTGTTCCTGTCCTCATCCCAGGTGACCCACACCTTCTAAGTGGTAACTGTCCACACCACTTCAGACCTCCTGTTGCCAGAAGTAGCTCCATTGTCTGCCAGGAGGCTAGTTATTGAGACCTCTTCCGGGACATGCATTTCTACCCTAGGATTGGTGCTACTTGGCATACTAGTATTAAAACAGTTTGCTCTTAATCAGCGCAAAATACAACTTTTACAAGTTTGTTTTTAACAATATTTATCAGAAATCTACTATTGCCACTTGTTAGAAATGAGGTCTGTGGTTGACAGTCAGGTTACCCCTTGTTTAAGCAAGGACCCTCACTCTAGTCAGGGTAAAAGAGAATCACCCTCAGCTAACCCCTGCTTACCCCCTTGGTAGCTTGGCAGAGCAGTAGGCTTAACTTTAGAGTGCTAGATGTAAAGTATTTGTACCAACACACACAGTAACTTCATGAAAACACTACAAAATAACACAACACCAGTTTAGAAAAATAGGAAATATTTATCTAAACAAAACAAGACCAAAACGACAAAAATCCGACATACACAAGTCAAGTTATGAATTTTTAAAGATTAAACTCAAAAATAGCACTTAGAAACACAAAATGCTTTGATGAGGTGTTAACATGGCGTCATGACGGAGTAGTTCCCAACAAGCCGACACCAGTGGCGCCGGACACGGAGTCGCATAAACCCCCAAGTACAGTACCTTTGGTGAAGAGTGAAAACAAGTTGATGCACGAAGTCGGGGATCGCGGCGTTGGTGCAAAACATTGAATCCGCGCACTTCGAGCGGCCTCGGTCACAACGTGGTGCGGCGACTTCCACGGAGTCGCAGACTTCAGCGGGGCTGCAACGGCATCGGGCCTGCGAAGGTCATCGCGTTCCAGCGAAGATCACGGAGTCGGTTGCAGGTGCCGTCACCGGATTCAGCAGCGGCGTCGGAACGAAGTCATCCGAAGTCGATTTCCTTGGATTTCCACCAGATTTCCTTTCAAGGGCCTGGGACTGAATAGGGCACCACTTGTCGGAGCAGGAGTCTCTCCAGAGACTCCAGGTACTGGCAGAAAGAAGTCTTTGCTGTCCATGAGACAACAACAACAGGAGGCAAGCTCTAAATCAAGCCTTTGGAGATTTCTTCACAAGATGGAAGGCACACAAAGTCCAGTCTTTGCCATTTTACTCTGGCAGAAGCAGCAACTGCAGGATATCTCCACAAAGCACAGTCACAGGCAGGGCAGCACTTCTCCTCAGCTCTTCAGCTCTTCTCCAGGCAGAGGTTCCTCTTGTTTCCAGAAGTGTTCTAAAGTCTGTGATTTTGGGTGCCCTCCTTTTACCAAATGACTCCTTTGAAGTAGGCCTACTTCAAAGTAAAGTCTCTTTTGAATGTGAAATCCTGCCTTTCCCAGGCAAGGCCCCAGACACTCACCAAGGGGTCGGAGACGGCATTGTGTAAGGACAGGCACAGCCCTTTCAGGTGTAAGTGACCACTTCTCCCCTCCCTCCTAGCACAGATGACTCATCAGGAAATGCAGACTAGACGCCAGCTCCCTTTGTGTCACTGTCTAGTGTGAGGTGCAACCAGCCCAACTGTCAAACTGACCCAGACAGGGAATCCACAAACAGGCAGAGTCACAGAAATGGTATAAGCAAGAAAATGCTCACTTTCTAAAAGTGGCATTTTCAAACGCACAATCTTAAAATCAACTTTACTAAAAGATGTATTTTTAAATTGTGAGCTCAGAGACCCCAAACTCCACATGTCCATCCGCTCCCAAAGGGAATCTACACTTTAATCATATTTCAAGGTAGCCCCCATGTTAACCTATGAGAGGAACAGGCCTTGCAACAGTGAAAAACGAATTTAGCAATATTTCACTGTCAGGACATATCAAACACATTACTATATGTCCCACCTTAACCATACACTGCACTCTGCCCTTGGGGCAATCTACGGCCTACCCTAGGGGTGCCTTACATGTAAGAAAAGAGAAGGCTTAGGCCTGGCAAGTGGGTACACTTGCCAAGTCGAATTTACAGTTAAAACTGCACACAGACACTGCAGTGGCAGGTCTGAGACATGATTACAGAGCTACTTATGTGGGTGGCACAACCAGTGCTGCAGACCCACTAGTAGCATTTGATTTACAGGCCCTGGCACCTCTAGTGCACTTTACTAGGGACTTACTAATAAATCAAATATGCCAATCATGGATAAACCAATCAACAATACAATTTTACACAGAGAGCATATGCACTTTAGCACTGGTTAGTAGTGCTAAAGTACTCAGAGTTCAAAAGCCAACAGCAACAGGTCAGAAAAAATAGGAGACAGGAGGCAAAAAGACTGGGGATGACCCTGCAAAAAAGGCCATTTCCAACACCACTTAATTGCATTTTTCTATCATGAGTTACGAATTTTATGTTTTTCACACTCGGATTTGTTCATGGAAGCTGTATTTCTTCTTACTCAGCTACAAACAGGTATTTGTAACTGTTCACTATAGGGACATACTTTCCTTAATGTTCAGCTTGCCCCTTGTTCATATATGAAGCTCCGAGGCCGATGGGCTTGCAAGGTATGTTTAGGAATTACATATAAAAGGTTTGCTGAAAGACAAGCAATTTTGCCCTTACCATGTGTCACTGTAGACGTTTTAAACTGCAACCCAGCCAGAGTGTAATGACGTTCTCTAGAGCCATACACTTGTCACATATAAGGTGGTGTAAATACACACTGCTGCCATTGTATGAGATTTAACCATAGCATCATTTGTGCAGTTACAATGCCAAATTATTATTGCCTTATTAGAAAGGTGCACGTGGTAGGGTAAAAGCGGGTATGCTGTAATACTGTTTACCAGTATCGTAGCACAGAGTCGGTTAAAATGAAGTCCATAAAAAAAGGAAAATTGCTACCCCTTCGTTCTGTCCCTATTCTGCACATTTAAACAAGGTATGTGGTTTTTCAGTACTGTACAATGCTAAAATATTTGTAAACGGAATTATCTTTCCTTAACCAGAAAGAAATGCCAATTCCATTTGTGTGCTGGGACCCGTTCAACCTGCTTTCCTCCACCTAATAACTCAGAAAAATGAATGGCTCAAAGGAGTGGAATTTATTTTAGCACCTGTTTCGAATCAATAAGTGTATGTTTACTACTTCTTAAACAAAAATGAAATCATGGGTTAAAAGCAAACTATTCTCATATATCTGGTATTTACGAAGCATTGCTCAGTGGAAACAATTCATACCATCACAATTGTAAGCTCAGAGATTCACAATGGCGAATCATGGATGTACCTCGTAAGAGGAAAATGAATAAAGCATTGGCTTCTCAGAACTCACTGCAAAAGCAAATCACAGACTTGCTCTCACTTGTTCTGACAGTTCAGCCACAGCTCTCAGGGGTACGAACCACAGCTGGCTCTTTTAAAAGCAATTGATCTGCTCCTATGGGGACATCTGGACCAGAATAACAAGTCTTCATTTTGAAGACCTTCAGCTGCCATTTTTGGCAAATTTGTCACGAATGTCTGCCAGGGCTAGGCCGCATACAGCTCAGTTCTTGCAGCTTTGTTCGCTTTGTAGCCAACATAATCAGACGGCTCTGATGTCAAATGCAAGCGGGAAAGCGAGTTAGCCAAAGAAGTTATTGCACTTTGAGAGCCCAACTGAGGGGAAGATGGATCTGATATTCTGTGCCCTTTAGTAGGAACATGCAGCCTACAGTGTGATTTATCTGCACACATTTATTTTGTAAACTCCCTTTAAGTTGAAGCATGGCATTCTGCTATTGTTTCTCCGTTTAATAAATGTCTTCCTAGCAATCTGAAATAAAAGTTACTGGGTATAATGTTATTTATCTGCGCATGAATTGTGTGTGTTTATTTGGCTGGTTGTTTATTTTCATCAGGATACAACGTGTCAAATAGCGAACAACAATACAAAGTGAAACATTTGGAGATTTAAAACAGTAACGAATCCCATTGAAAAGCAGAGATAATTTGCAACAAAGTACCTAACAGGAATGTAATCTTGACATATACACCGAAAGCGTGATTCAAATGCCGTGTGCTTCTAGGTAAAGTGCCTTGAGTAATGAGTCAAGGCATTTGTCCACCCTAGACTAGCATTCTGATTTGTCAGCACTCGGCGATGCAAATATAAATGTAATCTTTTGCTTTCCTATCTTAGTCCTTGTAGGAGGCTGGCATGGCCTGTAGTGGGTACCAAAGGTACTTACACCTTTTGCCAGGTCCAGTTATCCCTTATTAGTGTAGAAGAGGTGTTTCTAGCAGCTTAGACTGATAGAAGGTAGCTATGGTAAAGCAGCTTAGGCTGAACTAGGAGACATGCAAAGCTCCTACTATACCACTTATATCATATGCACAATATCATAAGAAAACACAATACACAGAGTTACTAAAAATAAAGGTACTTTATTTTTATGACAATTATGCCACAAGTATCTCAGTGAGTATCCTCAGTAAGAGGGTAAGTACTATACACAAGTTATATGTACACAAACCAAAATTAGGTAAGTAATAGCAAGAAAAGTAATGCAAACAGTGTAGAATTACAATAGGTTGCAATAGGCAAGCATAGGTATAGGGGCAACACAAACCATATACTCCAAAAGTGGAATGCGAACCACGAATGGACCCCAGACCTATGTGAGCTTGTAGAGGGACGCTGGGACTGTAAGAAAACAGTGAGGGTTAGAAAAATAGCCCACCCCAAGACCCTGAAAAGTAGGAGTAAAGTGCACCTACAACCCCCAGAGCACAGAAGTCATGATAGGGGGATTCTGCAGGAAGAACACACACCAGCAGTACACTGACAACGGATTTCTGGACCTGAGTACCTGTAAGACAAGGGGCCAAGTCCAATAGGCGCAACAGTGTCGGGGGGGGGGGGCAGGAGCCCAGTAAACCCCAGCTGAAGTTGCAAGGAAGCTGCCACCAGTTGGAAGAAGCATGGAGTTCTGCAAGAAAAAAGAGGACTAGGAACTTCTCCTTTGGAAGACAGATATCCCATGTCGCGATGAAGCTCGCAGAGGTGTTCCCATGCAGAAAGACCGCAAACAAGCCTTGCTAGCCACAAGGGTCGCACTAGAGGTTTTTGGGTGCTGCTGAAGACCAGGAAGGACCAGGATGTCGCCTTTTGGAGGAGGAGACAGAGGGGGCGCTCAGCAACTCAGAGAGCCCTCACAGAAGCAGGCAGCACCCGCAGAACTACCCCAACAGGCACTTAGAAGAAAAGTAAACCAGAGTTCATGCGAAGCCACAAAAGGGGGTCCCATGACGCCGGAGGACAACTCAGAAGGTTTTGCACTGCAGGACGGAGTGCTGGGGACCCAGGCTAGGCTGTGCACAAAGGAAATCCTGGAAGAGTGCACAGAAGCCAGAGCAGCTGCAAATCACACGGTACACAGCTTTGCAGTCTAGCGTGGGGAGGCAATGACTTACCTCCACCAAACTTGGACTGAAGAGTCACTGGACTATGGGAGTCACTTGGACAGAGTTGCTGTGTTCCTTGGACCACGCTCGTCAGGATGAGAGGGGACCCAGAGGACAGTGATGCAGTCTTTTGGTGCCTGCGTTAGCAGGGGGCAGATTCAGTCGACCCACAGGAGATTTCTTCAGAGCTTCTGGTGCAGGGTGAAGGCAGACTACCCCCAGAGCATTCACCACCTGGAAACAGTCAAGAAAGCCGGCACGATTAGGCGCTACAATGTTGCTGGTAGTCGTCTTGCTACTTTGTTGCGGTTTTGCAGGCATCCTGGAGCAGTCAACGGGCGATCCTTTGGTAGAAGGTGAAGAGGGAGATGCAGAAGAACTCTGGTGAGCTCTTGCATTCATTATCTGCAGAATTCCCCAAAGCAGAGACCCTAAATAGCCAGAAAAGGAGGTTTGGCTACCAAGGAAGGAGGATTGGCTACCAAGAGAGGTAAGAGACTATCAGAAGGAGCCTCTGACATCACCTGCTGGCACTGGCCACTCAGAGCAGTCCAGTGTGCCCCCAACACCTCTGTTTCCAAGACGGCAGAGGTCTGGGACACACTGGAGGAGCTCCGGGCACCTCCCCTGGGAGGTACTGGTCAGGGGAGTGGTCACTCCCCTTCCTTTGTCCAGTTTCGTGCCAGAGCAGGGCCGGGGGATCCCTGAACCAGTGTAGACTGGCTTATGCAGAGATGGGAACCATCTGTGCCCATCAAAGCATTTCCAGAAGCTGGGGGAGGCTACTCCTCCCCAGCCCTTCACACCTATTTCCAAAGGAAGAGGGTGTAACACCCTCTCTCAGACGAAGTCCTTTGTTCTGCCTTCCTGGGCCAGGGCTGCCTGGACTCCAGGAGGGCAGAAACCTGTCTGAGGGGTTGGCAGCAGCAGCAGCTGCAGTGGAGACCCCGGAAAGGCAGTTTGGCAGGACCCGGGTTCTGTGCTAAAGACCCGGGGGTTCATGGAATTGTCCCCCCAATACCAGAATGGTATTGGGGTGACAATTCCATGATCTTAGACATGTTACATGGCCATGTTCGGAGTTACCATTGTGACGCTATACATAGGTAGTGACTTATGCATAGTGCACGCGTGTAATGATGTCCCCGCACTCACAAAGTCCGGGGAATTTGCCCTGAACGATGTGGGGGCACCTTGGCTAGTGCCAGGGTGCCCACACACTAAGTAACTTGGCACCTAACCTTCACTAAGTAAAGGTTAGACATATAGGTGACTTATAAGTTACTTATTGCAGTGGTAAATGGCTGTGAAATAACGTGGACGTTATTTCACGCAGGCTGCAGTGGCAGGCCTGTGTAAGAATTCTCAGAGCTCCCTATGGGTGGCAAAAGAAATGCTGCAGCCCATAGTGATCTCCTGGAACCCCAATACCCTGGGTACCTCAGTACCATATACAAGGGAATTATATGAGTGTACCAGTATTCCAATGTGAATTGGTAAATTTAGTCACTAGCCTGTAGTGACAAATTTGGAAAGCAGAGCGAGCATAACCACTGAGGTTCTGGTAAGCAGAGCCTCAGTGAGACAGTTAGGCACCACACAGGGAACACATATAGGCCACAAACCTATGAGCACTGGGGTCCTGGCTAGCAGGATCCCAGTGACACATAACAAACACACTGACAACATAGGGTTTTCACTATGAACACTGGGCCCTGGCTAGCAGGATCCCAGTGAGACAGTGAAAACACCCTGACATATACTCACAAACAGGCCAAAAGTGGGGGTAACAAGGCTAGAAAGAGGCTACCTTCCTACAGTCCTACTCTTGCTTGAAGACATATTTTACATAATGACTGGTTTTATTTTCATGCCAGTCCATATCAGAACAAAAGGGGAAGACCATTTGATGTTAGAGAGCATGGACAACATGCACAAGATTTATTAGATTCAGTTGAGCCTTCATAGTACAACCTGGAGGATCTGATCTCTCGGCCATTTTGTCATTGAAAGAGGTATTTCGATTACGATGCACAACTGACAAATCGACAAAGTGATGCTGGATTTGTGCACAGATGTCCTGATTCAGAAAAGTACTTTGGAGAAGGGTTGAGCTGGCCACAAAAGATCTATGCAACCGTTTCAAGCTTTGTTCTGTCTGGATACTGAAGTAGTCTGCCTGTCTTCTTCGTTTTCATTGACCCCCATGAACCCCATAATCAAACGGACGAGATCCTGTTGACTTCAGAGGGGACCTCTGGCTCTAGGCCTAAGTTGCCGATAGAGTATCATTTATGAAAAGGACTCCTCTGGGGAAATGTGAAGAGATGTTATTTAAACTGCACATTTCGGGTTCGGATCCTGAGTATTGCATTGATTTATGGGGACACCGACTTGCTGTGTAACCAGAATTTTGATGTAAGCTTACATTGTACCTTCTCGTCTGAGTCATGCATCTGGTCATGACTTGCACACAAGGAAGACAGCTGGGCCAAAACACACACACTTCACCTTAGATTTGCTAACAAGCTCTTTCTTGATAAAACATGGCTTTGACTTCCAAAGCACCTTGCAAACGCCTAACACCTGCATGAAATATCCAGCAAGAGGACAACACAAAGAAGGACACTGGGCCAGAACTGTGCAGTTTCCTTGTGACTGGGCTCAGCTCATCAACCTGCTGCGTAATAAAACCCAGTAAGGTTTTAGTGTCATCCACAATAAAGATGGTGTTGTAAATGAAGACAATGTACATGTAATAGACTTCAGGGTAGGATATTTGCATGTTTTGTCATTCTCAAAATCTATCTGAGTGTTCCTGTGAGGGGCCTCATTACAACTACACTGTTAACTGAAAAGTGCTATTTCCACAACCCAAATGACAGAAACACCTGTATCGGGAATTCCGAGAAGTGGAATCACAAAGGGATTACAAGTAACTAATATAGACGCCCTAAAGAAAGAGGAATCAGTTTTAAACACAGAGGGGCATATTTATACTCTGTTTGCGCCGGAATTGCGTTGTTTTTTTTTACGCAATTCCGACGCAAAACTAACTCCATATTTATACTTTGGCGTTAGACACGTCTAGCGCCAAAGTCCATGGAGTTTGCGTCATTTTTTAGCGTGGACACCTACTTTGCGTTAATGATATGCAAGGTAGGCGTTCCCGTCTAAAAAATTGACTCCGAGGCATGTGCGCCGTATTTACACTCCCGGGCAAAATTCACGCCCGGGAGTGGGCGGGTCAAAAAAAATGACGTACGGCCGCTTTTGCGCCAATTTTTAGCGCCTGGTCAGGGCAGGCGTTAAGGGACCTGTGGGCTCGGAAGGAGCTCAGAGGTGCCCTCCCATGCCCCTAGGGACCCCCCCTGTCACCCTTGCCCACCCCAGGAGGACGCCTAAGGATGGAGGGACCCATCCCAGGGACATTAAGGTAAGTTCAGGTAAGTGTTTTTTTTTTATTTTTTTGTGGCATAGGGGGGCCTGATTTGTGCCCCACTACATGCCACTATGCCCAATGACCATGTCCAGGGGACAGAAGTCCCCTGGGCATGGCCATTGGGCAAGGGGGCATGACTCCTGTCTTTGCTAAGACAGGAGTCATTTCTATGGGGGTTGGGAGTCGGAAAAAATGGCGCAAATCGGGTTGAGGCGAAAAATTTGCCTCAGCCTGACTTGCCCCATTTTTTGGCGCCCAAGCTCCATATCCCCCTACGCCGGCGCTGCCTGGTGTACGTCGTTTTTTTTCACGCACACCAGGCAGCGCCGCCGGCTAACGCCGGCTAACGTCATTGAATAAATACGGCGCCCGCATGGTGCTTCAGAATGGCGTTAGCCGGCGCTAATTTTTTTGACGCAAAACTGCGTTAGCGCAGTTTTTCGTCAAAAAGTATAAATATGGCCCAGAGTTCTATATGTTATCCAGCAGGGTTAGGTTGGGGAAAAAGGTAAGCTCAGGCAGCAAAATAAAACTGACCCTGATTAGCAAACCATATAGATAACAAGCAACAGCAGTGGAAGGACACTTGCCACAGTATGTGGTACTTTGTCACTGCTCCAAGCAATGGCAGGGACACAGGCTGAAGCACAGGAGAAAGCCTGCAGCCAGGCAGAGACGCTGACCAATAGGAAGCAAGGAAACAAGAGTGACTGGAAGCCAATCAATGGTAAGCACAGTTAAGTAATGAATGGGCTCTCTGCCCCTTTTATTAATTTTGTATTCCTTAGAAATAATAGCTTTCACTGACAGTGCATGCGCTTTGTAGGCAAAACAGGCAAAAGTTTCCCACATTTGCAAATTAGGCTAGTTTTGAGACTGTAAAGACACCCTGTGTGAGTATTTTGCAAGGTGTGGGAGCCTGCATGCATTCGTGTTTGCTGCATGCAATGTTTATGGTTATATCAGGGAAATCAACAGTAAAAACGGGCCCAGCAAAAATAAAGATGCCCACAAACTAGCTCATTGGGCACTGTCTGATTGTCCTATAGGCCAGTCTGACTGAACCCTTTTAGCCAGTAAACTCAGGCTTTTTTGTGGACACAATTATCGCACGCCTTATAACACCGATTTGGTTGGAAGCTCCTGTTTCCTACGAAAAACCATTATTTAGAGAGATCTCTTGCAATGAGAGCTTTTGGTTGCAGCGAGCCCTTCCATTATACTTACTCATTCAAAACAGACCTCCATAAAATGTGCAAGAACAGGCTTCATTCGCCGATCACCGACTGCGCTTATAAAACAGAAACAGGACAGCACTTCTGCGGATGTATATTTTGCCATCCATCTCTCTCGTCCTTCTGTCTTTTTAATCACTGAGACGATAGCAAATGTTTCATTTCCAGGGGCAGATAAGAATCCGGGCAATGATGAAATCACTCTAGCAGCTTCCCCCACCCCACGAAATAGTGACTGACAATAGCAGGATCTAATCTCCATTTCAACTTTGATGAAGGTTTTGGGGTTGTGAAAGGATTATTCCTCATAGCGTGTACACGAGTTAACTCAGCAAGCAGCGGAAATTTGAATTTCATATTTTCTAACAGAAACCTTCATCTTCCCTTTAGGTACTTTCTTATCAACCGACATGCGAGTCTAATTTCATCGTTGCTACACGTGCATTTTTTTTCTCCAAAATGCGTATGGTTCGGCCTTTCTAAATCTTAATGAGATTGCGTCATCCACCATACCGCGCGAGCCGCCCCTGCTTTAACATTGTCATTGGGCGTGCAGCCACTAGATAAGAATGAAGCGCCATTTTCACAAGCGCTTTTAGAACAACAGAAGCCATAGCATATAAAGTCAGCACTGGGGACCATTTCACATAAAGCAGTGGTCTTCGAACTTTTTTATGCAGCCCAATAAAAAAATGTAATTAAGCCCCCCACCTGCCCCCCCTCTCCCCAATCAAAATAGATATTTTTCACAGTCGATCTGTACAACTGGCGGTTCTAAAGATATTTAACTATTCAAAAATTGCAATTACACTCTGTTATCCCTTTTGGAAATGCTAATAAATGTATGATTGCCAACATGCTATGGGCAGCCTGGAATCCCTAAACTATGAAAAAAATCCTTACTACGATTTTTGTATAGGAAACTTGGAGGTTTCTTGTAAGGATTATTTGGAGTTTATCCCCCTTTCACACCTACCCCTAGTCAGGATGTGAGTGGCAAAAGATGTTACTGATGGCCCATTGTAGAGAAGCTCACTCAGCCAGAAGCAGGGCATGCCTCGACATGCAATCATTTGCCTCTTTCAAAGGTCGTTGAATAGTGCTGATCTAGTGCTTCAACAACTTAAGACACCAGTCAGCCCTAAACCGCAGGCGCTGTCAGTGCTCTCTTTAGGTAAAACAGCCAACAGGCCTTGCCACCGCATTTGGCTGGATGGTGCCTAAAATGAAGATACATTTTCTGAGATTTCGGGGAGACTGGAGAATCCTAAAATTATAAAATACTGCACAACTCTTAGGGCCCAAAAGGAGGATCTTGGGACTGAGTATGGTTGCAAGCTACAATTCTTAATATATGTGCGTTACAAATTACTTTTCTTCAGGAGTCAATAATGAGAGTTGATTAAAGTTTTAAAATATTTATTGTATCATAGGTTTCGAGTCTTTCTTTATTAGTCAATTAAAATTTACAGAACATAGCCTAGGTAATATTATCAAAAAGAACACATTTCTTAGAGAAATGTCTAGTCTGCAAAGCTATCAATAGTCGTAAAGAAAACTGTAACAAAATATAATAGAGAATAGTGTAGGCAGCGAGAAATCTGTCTGTTTCAAGGGCTCTGAAAACCTGAGTCTGAGAGTGAGTCTCAAAGTCCTAGGAAGAAGCTGCTGTAACTATTGCCACTGCTATCACAATCTGTTCTTTCCATGAAACACTTTTATACACTTAACAATGAAAAATACTTTTTTAACAAAGTTGTTTCATTCAATATTTTAGACATCCAATCAAGATTCGTGGTTTCTTGGGAACAGAACACTTTCAATGTGACTTTTTGTACAAAGAGCAGTCTAAACATGCAGCACATTACATTTCTTTCAATATTAATCTGGAAACATAAGCATTCTTTCACTTGAGCTTAGCTCTCTGGAAAACAAGGCACTTGTGTAAGTTTTTATGCTTATTTGCTCTCTGTCATTTCCATTCACACATATCCTCACCCTATAAGTTTATTCATAACAAAGAAAGTTTCAGATTTGTTTAGCAAGTTTTGAAACTCCAATGCAGGTCAGCCAATAGAAATAATAAAATAATATAGCTTTCTTCGTTTCAGACGGAGGTTAGCATCATGCATAGGCCACACAATTGTTACAATAGAAACATTTCTATTGAGTTCAAGTAGGTTAGAATTTGTCAGTTAGCAAATCAAGTCATTCAGGTAAATGTGGGGCAGAAGTTTTCGAAAGGAAAGTGCATGTCTAAATGCAGCGTTTGGTTAAGCCTAGTTTTTACACATACATGTTATTAATTAAATTAATCCAATTTCCTAATGAAATCTCTAGCACATCCTTTGTGCCGTTTATGTTTCTTGTAATTTTTTATAATCTATGACTAGCACTTGCTAGATAACAAATCAATTCATCTTTAATTTCCTCTTTAAAGCCACAGAATAAGTCACATAATTTAATAAATCCATTCCTACTTGTTAGAGATCGCTAAGAGCTTCCTCAGTGGACATTGAAACAATGGAAGTAAGATGGCTTGTCAGTAACGCTGTGCTTGTTATTCATACTGCTTTTGCACGGGGTGTTGGGGAAAGAATCCTTTTTAAAATAAAAAATCTTCGAACAATTCTGTTTTCAAATTTTTTAATTCTGCTGGTTTTAAAAGGGGGTTCTTTGTTGTCACTATTTTTGGCTGCAAGGCCACTTTATGGCAGCCACTATCGCTGAGGAAGTGAGCGAAGTGAGAGGTCCAATTGCTCATTTGTAGTCAGAGGAGCGGCTATTTAAGGATCAACTTGGTGCAACTGCGCATTAAGTGCCATTAAAGCTGTTTTTGTCATTCACGCTGCTTTTGCACAGGGGGTCTGGGAAAGAATCTTTAAAAAAAAAAAATCTTCTTGAAATTTGATTTTTAATGCTTTTCTGCTGTTTTAAAAAGGGGTTCTTTGTTGCCACTATTCTTGTCTGCAAGTTCACGTGATGGACCCCACTGTCGCTGAGGAAGTGAGCGAAGTGAGCAGTCTACTTGCTTGTTTGTACTTGGAGAAAGGGCTATTTAAGAATCAAGATGATGCAGCTGCACAGCAGGGGTGCAGCAGAGGTGCGTCTATGGCACACCAAAGGCATGCCAAAAAAAGGTCCGTCTGCACTCATCCGCACACACCCTGCGCACAGCACCAGTCATGCTGTCAATTTGGCTACAGGACAACTCTTGGCAACAGGTAGGATCATTTACTCTGCCAGGTAACTGCTAAATCTAAGACCAGGGATGTCAGGAGAGAAAGAGAGAGACAAGAGGAGGCCACTTTGGGAAGAAATCTCACTTTTGTTGGTTAATCAAGAGACAGAAGTGCAGGGTTCAGATGCAGAATGCTAAATGTACATTCTTTAGATAAACATGCCCTAGAACTGAATATGCTTTTTGACTCAAATTAGAGGGATGCCATTTTTAACACTGAAACTAGGATTCCCACAGACTTCTAGGTGGATCATTGAGTAACCTGGTGCTCTGATTTCAAGGTAATCCATCAACTCAGGTAGGGGAAGAGAGGAGGAGGGGTAGCGGTTATTTTTAAAGAGAAATGGGAGCTAATGACTTTACAAACTAACGAAATACAGGGGGTGAAACTATTGGGGTTCATCCTTAAAATCAAAAGTGGTACAGCGTTTTTACGTATCTTATGCTAGAGGCCTCCGGGACCTTTAAATATCTTTCTTCAACCATTCTTGGAACTTGTTACTAACTTATCTCTCACCCATACCAATTTTATAGTGCTAGGGGATTTAAATATGTGTGCCGAGGATATTTTGTCTCCCCAGACTAATATGTTTTTAAGCTCTTGTAGGATCATCGGTTTGGAACACTGGTGAGGGGCCCTACACATATCAAGGGACATACGTTGCATCTGAAATTTGCCCCAATGGATTTGATTACATTAAAAGATAAGATTCCACTTAGCTGGTCAGATCATCTCTTAATAACATTTGAAATGGACAGGATTAAACCAATGAAGCAAGGAAAGACAGGCAAAATAGCAGCGATGGGTAATGCCAGGAATCCCCAAGGTGCCTCCTGCGTTATCTGTCAGCATCCCCAGGGATTAGGGTTAAATCATATCTCTCTTCTTGGTTAAACCTTCATGTTTCTAACTTAACACAATGGGCTGTGTTACACAATTGGTTTTATCAATGCTTGTTTTACCAATGCTTGTTTGCTTATGTGAGCAGGTGTAGACATGTGCTTCTAATTGGGTGTGCTGTAGACGTGCTTCTAATTGGGTGTGGTGACTCATCCACATGTGGAAACTCAACTGCTTTCCTGATTGGCTATAAATAGCAGAGTGAAGCATGCCTCCCTGCTTGGCTTTGTTTTGCTTCCTGATCTCAACATCTGACTTGGCAGTCCAGCCCTGCTGTTATCCTCATATTCAGGACTTTTGAGGCAATTCTTTTCTTCGTTCCTGTACCAGCTGACACCAGGCATTCCTCCAGCAGTCCGGAAAAGACTGCAGCTAAGTGACTAGTATTCTCCAGGGAGTTTGTGATTTGAGTGCCGCTTTACTAGAACAGCTGGTGTATTTCAGACCTCATATTTTGGCAGAGTGCTTATCTTGAAGAGACAAATGCATTTCTGAAGATTCTACATTATTATTGTAGTTACTTGCCTAAATGTGCTTCAGGAAATCTGCTTGAGCTCAAGCACTACAAAAAGTGACAGTGCAATTTTAAAAGAGCATTTACGTGACTTTTCTTTCTCTAATAGCATTACTCTTGGATTTCAATTGTGTCATTCATGCCTATGTTTCAGGTTTGAGGAATTTGCTTTTTGAAGGGTTTTTACACTCACAGTGAAACCAAACGAAACTGTGCCACCTTAACTGTTTGAACCCAGAGTGGACATTTGTATTTCTTGGATTGTTTTTGTTCCTTTTAGTTTAACCCTATGCATGCAGGAAAGTTATACGTGATAAAATGAATGCCCTTGTTCGTCTTTCTTCTGAATGATAAGTGCAACCACAGTTATAATTGTAGTGTGCAACAGTGAATCTCTGTGAAGCCAGCCCTAGTGTTGCAGTACTTATTGTTATGGTACTCAGTTTGGGCTTTTGGTAATGCAGTGTTAATAATTGTGCCAACTATTATTATTATCCAAGAAAAGTGCTGGAGCATCCCAGTGTTCTTCTACCGCTCCCGTGCCGATATCAGAAAGAGAAATTCAGTGTCAAGGAAGTTGAGTGCACTAACTCTACTATCACTCTGTCAACAACGACCTGCCCCCCGAAGATACAGGGTGCCTGGCTGGACCGGCAAGACGTGGCAGTGTTTTGTCTCTTTCTCTTCCACTCCACCTTTCCTTTTGGGACACCTGCCGGGGTTTCTGTGTCCACCAGGAAGTGCCGAGAGGTGTTCCAGGAGGTCGGGGGCATGCCATAGCCCCTGCAGACATCCTGCTTTTCAGGTGAGTGGCCTATCTCGACAGGTAAGGCCTGGTACAAGTTAAAGTAAGCGAAAATATTGGAGATCTCAAACTGCTATCATGAGGCTGCCACAGCCGATGAGAATTATGAGTTCCTCTGGAAGTCTATTAAAGATACTCTGGACTCAATTATTCTAATAAAATTACTGTTACAGTGAGGAAATGCATCCGCACCTTGGTTTAGTGATTGATTAAAAGGAAGGAAAATAACATGCAAAACATTAGAAAGGCATTGGAGAAAGTCATACCTACCACAGGATAAGTTGGATTTGACAAATGGACTCAAACTCTATGAGAATGAAATCAGGAAGGCTAAGGAAAAGTATTACCTGAAAACTATTACAGGAGCAACAAATAAATCTAAGAAAATATCCACTACAGTAAGGGACCTAGCCAACCATGATTTACAGAGCAAAATATAACCCCTACTCATGTGCTCTGTGATAACCTGTCAGAGGTCTATAATAAAAAAAAAAATAGTTTTTCCTACATAATATAAATAATGGTAACATAGGGCAAAATGCCCCCATGGGACGAAATCTACCTGCAGTTCAGGAGGCTCCAGAGGAGGAGGGTTGTAAAGAGAGGCAGATCAAGCTAGGAGGAGTGGAAGGGATAGAAGAAGAGGATTTCTGATCCCTGGCTTTGACAATTTCTTCAAGGGTCTCTGCTTGACAACTTACCACCACAAACTTAGAAATAAAGAACAGACAAACTATTTCCAAGCCTACTAAAAATCTGTAACCCATCCCTGAGAACAGGAATTGTACCCCTTGAATGGAAGAAATCTTTAGTCACTTCATTATTAAAGAAGCCATCAGCAGAGAAAAATGACAATAACTTTAGGCCGATCTCACAACTCTTCTATCCGATAAAAATACTGGAGAAATATATTAGTGGACAGCTTTCTTCCTTGTTAGCAAAGCATAATATTCTGAAGTCGGAATTTTTAACACCGGCCCATGGGACAGAAGTAGCACTCATTCTGGCCCTGGATTTGCTGAGGATCATTGTGGATGACTGTCAAACAGCAGTTCTGATTTTACTCGATCTGTCAACTGCATTTGACACGATCAACCACCACATTCTTACACTTATACTGAGGGAGATTCAAATAGAGGGGGCACTATTGGACTGGACTGAATCCTATCTGACAGACAGGTCCCAAGTTTGATCATTTCCACAAGTCCGCTCAGAGTTTAAGAGATTGAGCATGGTGTCCCACAGAGGTCGGTTTTGAGACCCATATTATGTAACATCTATTTACGACCACTGCTGCTGCTTATTATGTCATTTGGGCTCACATTTGTGAACTATGCAGATGATACGCAGCTATTTCTAGCCTTGGACACAGAGAATCATGCCCCAGTAGAAGGGTTTCATAGCTACCTTGTAGAGATGGTAAATTGGCTGAAACTGAACTCTTTGAAGTGTAATGAAGGCAAACCAGAATTTATGTGTTGCTTCCCTTCCAAAGTGCCCCAAAGCCTCCTGCAAGATTTTTGGCCCTGGAGAAGCACTGAGAATTTGAAAGTAGCCCGGGTTGTGCATAACCTGGGGGTTTACGTACATGGCAAGCTCACTATGGAAGCAGAAATTAACAGAACGGCAAGCACCTGTTTTGGCCTTCTCCAGAGTCTCAGGAAGATTGTTCTGCTATTACCCCAACCTACAAGGAAGCTAGTGGTTCAGTGCACAGTTCTAAGCAGAATCCATTAATGTAATGTGCTTCTCCTCTGAACAACAAAGTACCTGATCAGAAGGTTATATCGGGTTCAAATGATAGCTGCAAAATTGGCATTGAATAAATCCCAGCATGACTCATCCTCAGGAGCTCTAAAAGAACTTCATTGGCTCCCAGTTAAAGAGAGGATAATGTTCAAGTCTGTGGCTATGATTTATAAGGCCTTAAACAGGATAGGTCCACTTGCATTGCAAAAACTCTTTGAACACTGCAGACCACAGAGATACTTATGATCTGCCTCTGCTAACTTGGTCGGTATTCCAAATTCAAGAAAGTAAGATCGGGAGAGAGAACATTACGAGTAAAGGCAGCACAATTGTAAATCTCACTTCCAGTTACCCTTAGAGCAGTGGTTCCCAACCTTTTGACCTCTGTGAACCTCCATTTTATCATTACTGGCACCCAGGGACCCCCCACAGAATCATTTTCGGAATCAAGGCACCCCCCACTGAGTCATTACTGAAAGCTGGGGACCTAATCTGTGAATAATATTAATTTTTTAAAGAGGTCACAGACTCCCTGAGGAGGCTTGATGGACTGCCAGGGTTCCCCAGACCACAGGTTGGAAACCACTGCCTGAGAGCGAGTTTGATTCTTTTGGGTTTCCGGAAAAATCTAAAAACCTGTCTCTTTCAGAAAAAGGAGGTAGACCTTGAATTCTGATTCCCACCTTGTGCAGGAATGCTAAAGCAGCAGGTACTGCACTGTATGTCATGTTGTGGATCCATTTTAGTCCCCTGGATGTATAAGTTTACGGCTTGTAGGCCTGTGCCCTTTTACCTATATAAAAATGCTCTGTTTCATTATTTAGTATTATTCATTTTAATATTGTTTGCAATTCTTGCATTCAGTTGCCATTCCATGAAAGTGTCATTATCAGTAATGTACGTATTGGATTGTCTTCATGTCCCTTTGCTTCATGTTAGACAAGAAGAGAATGAGAGCATGTCAGGCCTTTTGTTCTGAAATTGCCAATCCAAGTTTGGGCACACAATCTAACACTTGGGTACATACCCACGTCCGAATGTCTGCACAGACAATAACATGGGCCTTATAAAAACACTCTGTGAAAACAAGGTCATTAGAAAGGGGTTCCACCCAGGATATTCCATTCATACTGCATGTCACTTAGACCTCAGCCTTTGGGCCAGATTTACAAGAAACTGGCGCATGACAGTGCTGTGCCATAATTAGCAGCGCTGGGCAGTTTTGAAACGCAGGGATGCTCCATATTTACAAGAATACGGTGCGCCCCTGCATTTCCCCCTGCTCTGGTTGTAAATTAAGCAGCCTGTGCCAACGCAGGAATCCTTGCACCATGGTGCAGCATTGTCTGTGTTGAGGGGTGTGATTGGTAATATGCAGGAAGGTGCCCCTTTGTGCACATAAACAATCCTCTGTGGCATTTTGCTTCTTCTATGTGTGCTGCAGGTTGCAGCACACATAGAAAAATAAAAAAAGAGGAGGAATAAAAGTATTCCTTCTTGTTGAACCATGCTAGCGCCACCCATGGGGTGACGTTAGATTTTGGAACTGCGTCAGATTTACATTTTCTTGTAAATCTGGGGCAGTGTCAAAAGCAATGGGTGTTGCGGTGGAACACCCATTGAAACATCCAATGCACTCCCCTTTGAAGCAGAAAACTGCGTCGGAGGGGGCCATATTTACAAGGAGGCATAGAGCCACAAAAACAGAGTCAGAACATTCTTGATGCTGTTGAAGATCTTGATTGGAAATGACGATTATTACTGAAGTGATTAGTATAGCACCAAACTCTCCTGCTCTCCGATGAAAGAAAAGAGAAAAGGAAACATTTCCAGAGCTCTTATGAAGTAGACGTTCCAACTGCAGAAACAACAACCAGGGCAAAAATAATAGGAAAGGGACCACGAAAGTCGGGCCTTGTTATATATGCTCAAAAATGAATGGACAACCAAGCACAAGCATCTACTTCATCTTCAACTGGGAACCTCATATAAGTTCCTGTGGACAGACCACCATCTTGGAAAGGGCTGTTTATCCATACCCCTTTCCTGAAAGTCAAAATGTTTGTCATTGAACAAGAAGTCCAAGTGTGACAGCCTTTGTGCCACACTTACTGTAGTCCTACTACCACTCTTTATGTTTCAAGTGGTTCATAGAACTTCCTTTTGGATGACCACAAAAGTGGAGGAACTAAAACACTGCTGGTGGTGAGCATGCCCAGCCATGGCATTCGCAAGCATGCCACTGGGCTACCCATAAAGCACTCCTTCATCTGAGTAAATTAAGTCTCTGTTAAGCTCTTAGTACTGTTCTTGGCACTGGGAAGTAAAGACAATATTTTGGGCTATCATTGTGGGTATGATTTTCTCTAGTACCTCCCACAAACTTCTATGTGTCCTATGTAAGAAGTCCCAGCTTTTCTCCAAACCTCAAGCACTTTAGAAGGAATATCTCCCCATAGGCAAAGAGCCCCTCCTTGCTCTAATAGATTTCATGCTAGTAATTGAAATGCATGAATCTGAATTGGAGGGAGTTTGCTATCTCCCTAGGTCCATTACAGTTGACCGCTGATCCCCATCCTGCAAGGTACCGAGATCTGTTCCCGCATGACACCCTCAGGGCCCCAAACATATGTATATTACTAGAGATCATAATTTGCTCAGACATGGTGAGATTCACTTCCAATGAGTGGAAATCTGGCAGGTCATCTAATGTGATCAAGTATAGTGGTAGCATTGCATAACCTAGATGCAGGTAATAAAGAAAATGCAATTTAAGAAAACTACATTCCTTCTGCCGCTCAGTGAAACTTTTTATGTATTTGTGTTGTTAAATTTTCCATAACAGTAATGCCAAGCTTTTCCATCCTGGGAATCCCTTCAGTGACACATCCTGTTACAGAAATGTCTCAGTCAGGAGTGAAGGGTGCTGTGTAATCTTGCCCATCCAATCCATTGTATGAAGGGAGTCACCCCACATCTTTACCACCATTTTGTTAGCCAGTGGAATGCAGGTTGGCAGTTTCCTCTACATAAGAGATGTAATGGTTTGTATCTATGTATTTCCCACTGTTTGCTGCTGTGTGCTCAGTCTATTTCGGAGCCAAAGAGCCAATCTTTAACTTCAAGATGCAACAACCAAGGATATGCCAAGACAAATCCCCAGACCAAGACCCTATAATATGTTGACTTACAACAGTTTGCTATGCTTTCCTCAGTTGCCTAGTTGTTCCACAGGAATGGTCAGATCATACAAACAATGTGTTTAAAATACTGGGCAGGTACTCTATGTAGAATATTTTATATTATATGTAAAACATTTGGGAGTGCCCCTTTCTTGATTAGTGCCATGAGTCCCATCAGGAAAAGTGGCAGGGGAACACAATGCATTACGTACCTTCTAGTCCATCTCCATCAGAGGCATTATTACTCTCATATATCCACAGTGCACCGATTGATATAAACATCTCAAGCTATATCACATGCCCTCCATTGCCACCCATAGCAATGAACTGGTAGCCCAGGATTTAAACTGTTCCATCCCTCATATAGGGTGTAGTCTGGACTTGGACCACTTTACTAGCAAAATAGCATATACACTAAATTAATTCAATATGTGCATCACTCACAGTC
Source organism: Pleurodeles waltl (assembly GCF_031143425.1). NCBI lineage: Eukaryota > Metazoa > Chordata > Amphibia > Caudata > Salamandridae > Pleurodeles > Pleurodeles waltl. The sequence goes on along the minus strand of NC_090448.1, from coordinate 1,062,491,894 downwards.
CCAAACTCTCCTGTTGGAGGAGGCAGATCAGAAAACCCTTTTCCTATGACAACTCTCTATCATTCACCTCTGTGGGTCATTGAAACCTCACAAAGCCACCCTCCCTTTAAAGTTTCTAAGCCAAGAGGTCTATTGAAATAAGAAACAGAAGCAATAACAGTGGATTTATCCATCACATGCCTTGCACTTTGGCCAACAATTCAGTGTCCCATATACACATACTGCTGCCCAGAAGACAAAGGTATATTAAGAATTCAGGGTCTCATTTCAGCACTCGAAGAACAACAAGGGATATTCTCATTTCAGGTTATCAAATGCATTTTCTAAGTAAATTTTTGATATTTATCACCTGCACCAGTGCGTTGTTCAGACAGCCGATATTATGATGTGTATACCTATTTGGCATAAAGCCATTTTGAACACTATGCACCAATTAGGCTATTATGCTTTTCAGGATACTCACCAGTATACTGCCAAATAGTTTTGCCTCCAGGATAATCAGTCTGTACAACTCACTGCAGTCAGTCAGCACAATTTTTATATGGTAATATTGATTGCCTTCTGTAAATCCCTCAGCAGTGCAGCTACTGATATAGATGTGGTATATGCAACTGGTGGATGTGGGGCTAGCATACCAGAAACCAACTTAAACAAACACTGGCAAAGCCAATAGGTCTTGCCTATTGTAATGATATTTGTGTTTTCACCACTGACTCCACATTGCACTTAGCCTAGCAGCACACCGTCATATTAGTGACCACCAGATTCTTTATTTTAGCATTAACCACTGCTACGTTAAAAGCTGCAAGTATTTTTCCATGATACAATGTGCTTCTTGCTCATGTTTCTATTCTACGTGTTCTTTCTCACCAAGGGCTTAGGCTGATAAGAAAGTACTAGTATGGCAGGGAACGGTTTTGATAGAAGGCACCTTGAGATTTTTTTCCAATTCCTGACATGTTCTTTTCAAAGCTGACTTAAAGTAACCAGCATTTTTTTAATAATAAACTTATGCAGTGGGAGGGAATTTCTAGAATTCTCTTCTCTTGTTTGTTAAAAGTATATAAGAGACCCATGTCGACGGTGGGGAGATTAAGAGACCTCAATAAGGATTGAAATATCGAATGCCTGAGGGTCGATCTCTCTTTCTCATTGCAGTCGAACCGGGGTCAACGACTTGCTGGCATGAGAAGGATGAAGCACCAGATAGGCCCCATGGTGATTAATTTTTACTAATTATTTGCTTTCCTTTGTATACAAATATATATGTCAATATAGGTATTTGTATCTTTGCACGAATATATTTGCTGTGTATATGGCAGTGGAGAATCATTTGTACATGTTATCATTTTATGCTGTGACCATTTTTAAACATGTGCTATCAGCATGCTAATCTCCTTTACGAACCTTGCGAAGTGCTTTAATAAATGTCTACTCTAGACTAAGAAGAGCATTCCAGAGATTTTTGTCAGTGCATGAGTGTTTCATCTCGGTCGTTAGTGAAGCAAGACACCTATACTAGAGTTATTGGCTTGGCAATGTGTTTTTGCCAAGTTGTTTACCAGTGTGGCTGTTGTTCATCATAGCTAAAGGTTAGTGGATTGTCAGAGTGGAGTGGGGGAGCAGTGTCGTAGAGTGGATTGTTGGAGTATAGAGTTTTAGGGTAGAGTAGGGGGAGTAGAATGTCATGGAGTTCAGTGGCAGAGAGTGTTGCAGAGTGCAGTGTCATAGAGTGGAGTGGTGTAGAGTGAAGGGGAGTGGGCTGCAATAGGGTTGAGTGGGTTAGAGCGGACTGAGGTAGTGGGCTGGACTGAAGTAGTAGAGTGGGGTGCGTTGGGGTGGACTGGGGTAGAGTGGGGTAGAGTGGGGTGTATGAGTGGACAGTGGTGGATTAGAGTGGGGTGGATTGAAATGGGTTGAGGTGGATTGGGGTTCATTGGAGTGGAGTGGCATGGGGTGGAGAAGCTTGAATTATATTGAGGTGGGTGTATGGAACTGGAGTGATAGGACTGGGGTTGGGTGGAGTGGATTGGACATGGACTGAGTGGTTTGGACTGAAGTGGGGTGGTTTAGAGTGGGGTGAATTGGAGTGGGGTGGAGTGGAGTGGGGTGGATTAGATTGAACTGGAGTGGGGTGGATTGGATTTATTGGATTGGAGGGGTGGATTGGATTTATTGAATTGGAATAGGGCAGATTAGACTAGAGTTGGATGGATTGAAGTAGAGTGCTGTGCATTGGGTTGGAGTGGTGAGGATTGGAGTGGGTGGATTGGATTAGATTGGAGTGGGATGAACTGAACTAGAGAGGGGTGGATTGAATTGGGGAGGAGTGGGGTGGATAGGAGTAGATTGGATTGGAGTCAGGTAGAATGGAGTTGAGTGGGGTGGAGTGGATTAGAATGGGGTGGAATGGAGTTGAGTGGGTGGGTTGGATTGAACTGAAGTGTGTTGGACTTGAAAAGAATGGGGGGATGGAGTAGAATGGGTTGAATCGACTAGAATGGATTGGACTGGAATGGGGTAGATTGGACTGGGGTAGGCTGAATTGGTGTAGTGTGGTGTGGAGTGGAGTGGATTGGATTGGACTGGGGTGGGGTGGATTGGATTGGACTGTGGTAGATTTGAGAGGGGTGAATTGGGATGTAGTGGGGTTGAATGGATTGGGGTGAGATGGATTGGATTTGGGGGTAGATTGGAGTGGGGCAGATTGTTTTGGACTGTAGGGGGCAGATGGGAGTGTGGCAGATTGCTTTGGATTGAAGTGGGGCAAATTAGAGTGGGGCAGATCGATTTGGATTGAAGTGGGGCAGATTGGATTGGGGCAGACTGGAGTGAGGCAGATTGTGTTGGTAGGTGGATTATTGGTAAGGGCAGGTAAGCACCTACACTTAGCAATAGGCCACAAACCCCCACTATGTCCAGTCAAGGTCTCAATAAATTAATCCTGTCTCAACCCTTCGCAGCTTGGCAGCAAGCAGTTAGGCTTAACTTTGGAGACAGGTGTGTAAAGCATTTAGGCCCGTATTTATACTTTTTGACGCTAAACTGCGCTAACGCCGTTTAGCGTCAAAAAGTTTAGCGCCGGCTAACGCCATTCTGAAGCGCCATGCGGGCGCCGTATTTATTGAATGGCGTTAGCCGGCGCTAGCAGACCGGCGCTGCCTGGTGTGCGTGGAAAAAAAACACGTACACCAGGCAGCGCCGGCGTTGGGGAAAATGGCGTTAGGGCGTCTTAAAATGGGGCAAGTCAGGTTGAGACAAAAAAATCGCCTCAACCCGATTTGCGCCATTTTTAACGACGCCCAGACACCATTTACATGACTCCTGTCTTAGTAAAGACAGGAGTCATGCCCCCATGCCCAATGGCCATGCCCAGGGGACTTATGTCCCCTGGGCATGGTCATTGGGCATTGTGGCATGTAGGGGGGCACAAATCAGGCCCCCCTATGCCAAAAAAATAAAATAAAAAATAAATAAATTATACTTACCTGAACTTACCTGAATGTCCCTGGGATGGGTCCCTCCATCCTTGGGTGTCCTCCTGGGGTGGGCAAGGGTGGCAGGGGGGGTCCCTGGGGGCATGGGAGGGCAGCTGTGGGCTCATTTTGAGCCCACAGGTCCCTTAACGCCTGCCCTGACCCAGGCGTTAAAAAGAGGCGCAAATGCAGGTTTTTTTGCCCCGCCCACTCCCGGGCGTGATTTTTGCCCGGGAGTATAAATACGACGCATTTGCGTCGCAGTCATTTTTTTAGACGGGAACGCCTACCTTGCATCTCATTAACGCAAGGAAGGCGTTCACGCAAAAAAATGACGCTCATTCCTCATACTTTGGCGCTAGACGCGTCTAACGCCAAAGTATAAATATGGCGTTAGTTTTGCGCCGAATTTGCGTCGAAAAAAACGACACAAATTCGGCGCAAACGGAGTATAAATATGCCCCTCAATATCAACAAAATAGTAAATAAGTAAAACACAAAACACAATAAAAATCCCACACCAATTTATAACAATAGATTATATTTTTATCTTTAAAATTACACCAAAACAACAAGACTCCAATAAAGGGAACCAGAGATATGAATTTCTAAAGATTAAGGCCTTCATTATGGCTTTGGCGGTCTTTTTTTAGACGACCGCTGAAGCCACGGTGGCAGAAGACAATTTGGGCAGACATCCTCCATTAGTCGTGCTGGCGGGCTGAGGAGCAGGGGCTATTCCACCACTGTCCCTGCCCTGCCAAAAGGACTCTGCCAGCCATATTATGACCTGTGATATGGCCTGGTGGTGTCCTGATGGCGGGCTGCTGCCGGCAGTGGAAGCGTTTGCTCCAGTTCCCTGCCGGATGACCTCCTTCTCAGACCAGGTAAGACAATCATCCAACAGGGGAGATGAGTAGGAGGGTGGGGGTTGTTGTATGTGTGTGAGTCTGTGCAAATGTGTGTATGGGTGCGTGTATAGCTGTTTGAATGTGTGTATGATTGTTGAAGTGAGTGCATGTTTGAATGTTTCTGAGAATGCAAGTATTGATGTGTGTGAGTGAATGTGAGTTTGGATGCATGTGAGTGAATACGAGTATGGATGCTTGTGAGTGAATGCGAGTATGAATATGTGTGAGTGTATGTGAGTACGGATGCGTGTGAGTGAATGCGAGTATGGATGGGTGTGAGTGAATGCGAGTATGGATGCGTGTGAGTGAATGTGTGTATGTAAGTGTAGGTGAATGAGTGTATGCGGGGTGCGTGTGGGTGTGTGTGTGTGTATGCGGGGAAGGCGGATGCTTTGAGTGGGGGAAGGGGGTATTGGGTTTGCAGGGGGTGTTGGGGGAGTCATCACCAGTGACAGGAAGGAAATTTCCTGTCACCAGTAGTCTTTCCACCAGGGTTTTCGTGGTGGTAGCAGCGCCACGGAAACCCTGGAGGAAAGCTGACTCGTTATACCGCTGGCGGTCTTCAGTGGACCTCTGGGTCAGAAATGCTAATCTCCAGCCCAGCTGTCCAACCACCCTGGCGGTACAAGCAGGGATGTGGAGGATTGGCTGAGGCCAACCTGCCACACTCATAATGTGGCGGTCTTTACCGTCAGCCAGTCATTAAAAAGAGGGCCCTAACGTTTTCCAGCGCTTAAAAATCAAAAGCGCCAAACTTTAAATTTGGTCGCATTCGACTGGGGAAAAGTCAAAAGTTGAGGCTGACCATGATGGAGCCCAGCTCAGCTACACTGAGTGGGAGGCCTCGGTTCAAATGTTACCTTCACACTTAGTTGTTTTCTTGAAGATTTTTCCTTAACCGGGTCTAAGTCACATGTTGAGGCCGACCTTGCGAGAGCCCACTTCGAATGCACACCGCAGGAAGCCCAGTTCAGGTTCCTGCGTTCAGACTTTGAAACTTTTTTGTGATGGAAACTTTGTCCGGGACCAAGTTGAAAGTTGAAGTCGATCTCGATGGAGCAGCTAAACTGTGCAGGAAGCCTCAGTCAAACTTTTACCTTAGGACTTTTCTGGAGCTTTTCTTCCCCGACGTCGGACAACCTTCCTCAGCAAGACTATTTGAATGCAAAGTGGGCAGATTATCTTTCCACGAGCCCCCAGTCAAATCCTGGAAGTCTGAGGTTCTGGAGTTTTTCAGCAGGACAAAGCTGCAAGTCAGGCTGAGTCACGGTTGACGTTGGCCAGCCTGACTCACGGCTTCAGGTCTGTCCACTTATCAAGCTTTTTTTTAAAAAGTTGCTCCAAACTTCTCCAAACCTCTGAATTTTCATTCAGGAGTACTTTTAAGGTCCTTCAGGTGTTCACAACTCACACCAAGTTCAGAAGCTTTGAGTTGCTCCTAGGGGGTTAGGACTCCAACTCCCAGAATGCACCCGGTTCAAATCCTTAAATGACCACTGGTCACTTGTCAGCTGGTCTATTTTTGCAGGGCTTGATGCAGGGGACTCTGGTCAGCTATTTTCTACCTTAGGCTTACAGGGAGTCTTTCTTTGAGTAGTAGAAACCAGTCCTTTTCTTGGTGGAACCCAACGTGTGCACCTGGTGCTGTCCTTCTGAGTGCAGTGTCCAGGTTCAGGCCAGGAGTCTAGCAGGGAGGTCCTTCTTCTTCTTGTCTTGTTCCAGTACGGATATGAAGTAGAGTGCGGCTCTGCCATATTTATCCTTGCTCCTAGGGTGGAAAGCAGGGTAGTGGTCCTGTCCAATCATGTGCAGGCCACCACCCTCTTGACTGACCACTTCCTGGGAAGTGTGGCAAAAATCAACCCCTGGGCGCAACATTCCTCCAAAATCCAAGATGGCAAAAAATCAACCCTAGAGTTTAGATCTGCCTGAGCCCACCCACTGGTGTGGCTAAATTTCCCTTAACACACACATTTCCAGCCCTTTCTTAATCTAATTAATGGGCACCTGGTTGTCTGAGGCTTCAGGAAATGGGGGAGGTACAGTTGCTGTCCCAAATGTCCTCCCCTCCTTTGAAGTCCAGTTTGGCTGCTCTCCCCCCATCCTGTTCTACCATCTCTTGAGGAAGATCTTCTTCCACCAGATGCTTCTTTCATTTCAGCCCAGGCCACGTCACACCTCATCAAGGCAGCCAGAAGCTGACCAATCAGAGAAGGGGACTACTAGGCTGAAGTTTGTAACTTTTAGCAAGAGTTCTAAAACTCTTTCCAGTCATAAGGTATATTAAAATAAACAGTAGCAAGTTGTTGGGTGTATTATAACTTTTAATGTGATACTAAACTTAATAAAGTCTCTCCATGTTAGCCTATGAAGCCCATTCTCTACAATGGGGAACAACAAATTTGGCTATTTTCCCCCACCAGTGCTTACAAAACATATTTTATCAAATACATGCTTATAGTTGTAATGCACCCAACCCTGGGGACACTTAGGGAATACCTTAGGGGTGACATATACGTAAAAATAAGGTAGCTCAGTACTTTAGAAGCACTTTTAATTCTAAAGTTGAATGTGGGGTTAAGTTTAACTTAAAAGCAGCCCACAAGGCAGGCTTTTCCTTAGAACGACACTGGGTACCACAGCAATGCACCTATGGGTATACTACCTATGTCGAGGTCCCTAAACCTACATGTCCTACCACATACTAGGGACTTAAAGGTAGGTTGTTGCAACCAATTATAAGCAGCCTAATTTGCATATCAATTTTAATCAGAGCACAGGCCCAGGGTATGTTTAGCAGTGCTCGGGCAACATTAGAGTCAGAAAAACACAAGCATGAGTGAAAAATGGGGGCAAAAAGTTAAGGGGCTTCTGCATTCCACCCGTGGTTTCTTACAGAATAACACGATCTGTGGAGATTTTATTACTATATCACCATTATTCTCAACTTAAGCAAAGAGACATACAATAATTCTGGAATTGAAGCCCTCTCATCCAAAGCGACACCAAATGTATACATGTGAAGACAGTATACACATTCCCTGTCCATCCAAACGAGAAAACCTAATGTCATTATTACTCTTTTTGTTCATATATCATAAACATTATTGCACCTAAAAAATACACAACTACCCATAATATGGTGAAGTGGATCAATGGGATACAGAGATCTTTTTGGAAACTGAAGTTCCACAAGTTAAACATTGACAATGCTGACCCAGCCTTTTATGCCCCTGAGCATGATTAAATGACAGACACTAAGCTAACTGTATCATCTGGGTTATATAGTGCATTAAAGCTATTCAGTGTTTTGTGATAAGAGGTTTTTCCCAAAAATATCTTTAAGGTGGGCTTTTTTTCTAATAAATTAATGGCAAATAGCACAATAGACTTGCACTTTTTGGGTGCAGAATGTGGCATTTCCTGTCTCCCAAAAACCCCATTTGGAGGATCCTATTAGTATTTCACAATGCTCCAAAACATCCCAAAAGTCCAATCGATTTCAGCTGAAAGTCCTACGTGAATCATGATTTCAGGTTTCTCATTTTAAATGGAGCAGAGCCATCATTGGTTCAAATATTCACAACCACTCAAAGAACAACTTTTTTTTTTTTCTAAAGAATTTTTTATTGATTTTTGCAAAAGAAAGAAAAACCATAATACAAACGTCAAAACACGTTGCCAACGGGTACCCAACATTGGTCGAACCTTTGATCCCAGACAGCACTTATATTGGAGATGACATGTTATTCAGGTGCCTATTGCGGCCTCCCATTTCCCCCATATCCTATTGTATTTATTCGGACATCTTCTAGCCTCATGTACAAGTTTTTCACTCTGTGCGCACCAATCCACTCCCCGTCTCTATTTAGCCAATGATGGGGCACTCTTGGCCTTCCAGTTTGCCACTATATCCCTCTTAGCCACTAAGCACGCCACCCCGAGGAAGATTCGATCTGGTCTCCTTAGCTCTGTGTCACCCATGATCCCAAGAAGGAGGGGCAGAGGCTCTCTCTCTATATTCTCCTGCAACACCTCAGAAACCTCCCCCAAGACAGCTCCCCAATAGGCTACCATGGCCGGGCAGGTCCATACCATGTGGAAGAAGTCTGCTGTAGGATTTCTGCAGCGGGGGCACTCCGCAGTGGGGCGGAGGCCCGCTCTATGTAGTTTGTCGGGTGTGAGGTATGCTGTGTGCAAAAAATACGTTTGTATCAGTCTAAGGCGGGTAGCGATCGCCAGGGCACGCGGGGCCATTAGCGCTTCACCCCATTCCATTTCTTCCATGGGGCCCACCCACCCCTCCCATATCTGGCGAAGCACCCCCAGGGAACCCGAGGTGCCGGAGACCAGGGTGCGATATATCTGGGAAACACCTCCCCTGCCCAGGCCCCCCCATCAATGCCTTGGCCTCCATGGGGCTGCATTCGAGTATGGTTTCTCCCACTCGGATATGTACTGATAAGGCATGTCGGAGCTGGAGGTATCTGTGGAACTGTGTCTTATTTAATGAAAAGTTTTTCTGGAGATCTTCGAAGGATTGTATGTGTGACCCGTTCCAGAAATCGCCTAGTGTGGAGATGCCAATGTTATCCCAATTCTGAAACCCCTCCAGGCCTGCCACCTCCACCAATTGCCTCCCCTGCCACAGTGGGGTCTGTTGGGTAAGTCGTCCCCACCACCCTGTCGATTTCTGAGCCGTCCGCAATCCCTGCAGAACCACCCTGGTCACGTCCGGGATGTCTCGAGAGATCGGACCTCCATAGAGGGTGTCCCAAATCCGTGGGTACCCCATCGTTTGGAGCTCCAGTCGGTATGCCGGATGTGTCCACCCACCCCCCATCCAGTCATTAATTACAAGTACTTGTGACGCGAGGTGGTAGTAATGGATATTGGACATGCCCAAACCTCCATCATATACATCCCTCTGGCAAGTTTTGAGTGCTAACCGTGAGCGGGCTCCGCTCCATATAAATTGGCGTGCCAATGAGTCCATTTCCCCAAACCATTTCCTAGGAATGGGATGGGGAAATTTTTTTAGGAGATAGAGGAGCTTAGGAAGGATCATCATCTTGTAGAGCGCTATTCTACCAAGCAGGTTAAGAGGGAGTGTCCTCCAGTGTAGTGATCACTCATTTTTCTGGTTAACGGTGTAACATTAAGTTCCCATGTCAACTCGGGGAGAAGTGAAATAAATATTCCCAGGTATTTAAAGCTGTTTCTTCCTACTGGAATATTCCGCTGCCAGTCCACACAATCTCCGGAGCGGTGTAGGGGGACCAACAGTGACTTGGCGGGATTCAGGATCAGCCCCGAGGCTTCTGCGAAAAGGCCCAGGATCTCTAGCACGCGGGGTCACTTTTAGCCAGGTTGGAGATATATAGGAGGACATCATCTGCGTATAGCGCCACACGGTCCTCTGCGCAAGCGGGCCAGGATCAGCCTTCGATCAGGGGATCTCCTCGTAGCAGTATCACAAGAGGCTCTATCATTAATGCGAAGAGCAATGGGGATAGCGGGCAACCCTGCCGGGTTCCGCGGCCAATAGGGAACGGGTCGGAGACCACTCCATTCACCCGGACTCGAGCTGTCGGTTTGGAATACAGGAGTCTCACTAGGCCTCGGAATTTGGGGCCGAGCCCATTTTTCTGCAGGACCAGTTCAAGGTAGGACCAATCCACTGTGTCAAAGGCTTTTTCAAAGTCCAGTAAGAGTAATGCCAAGGTGTGTGTGACAGAGTCTTGCGATGTGCCAGAGCCAGAGCCAGATGCAACTGCCTAATGCAGTGCCTGGTGCTACGATTGGGCATAAGGCCACATTGATCAGGGTGCACTAGTGTGGGCATTATCTCTTTCAATCTAGAGGCCAGGGTCGAGGAAAGCACTTTGATCTCAATATTCAGAAGTGAGATGGGTCGGTATGCCGAACAATGCCGCGATGGGGGTTGGGTTTTTGGTATCACAACTATCGTAGCTTGGTCAATCTCGGTGGGAAATCGGCCTAGTTTCTCGGCTTCTCCATACATATTGAGTAAGTGGGGACCCAATATATCACTGCATTTGCTATATAGCTCTGCCGGGAGTCCGTCAAGGCCTGGGGTCTTGCCCGATGCCAGGTTGGAAATTGCACTGGTGATCTCTGCAAGGCTAATAGTGTCATCCAGTCTATCTCTTGCCTCCAGGGAGATCCTGGGGAAAGTGACATCATTCAAGAGGGGAGTGTCTTTCTCAATGGCAGGGCGGGGGTGCATTGCATAGAGGCGGGCATAGTAGGAGGCAAAGCTTTGTGCAATTTCAGCAGGTGTCCTGGAGAGGGAGCCCGAGGGGTCTAAAATCTCAGGTATAACCCTGCCTGTCAGAGGGCGAGCGGCCAGCCAGTGCAGGAGCTTCCCATTTTTGTCCCCCCAGCCATATATACGGGCTACCGAAGCTCTCCAAATGCACCTAGCCGAGTCTAGCATTATGTGTTTAATTTCTTCTCTAACCATAGTCAGCTGCCTCAGGGCAGTGGCAGACGAAGAGGTCGTTTGTTGGCGTTCCAGTCTCAGGGCCCTAGCCTCCAGGTCAGAGATCTGGGAGTTCCTGTCTCGCTCACGGGAGCGGAGAAGGTGCTTGGCATGCCCTCTGATGGTAGCCTTACAGGCGGCCCATAATGTTCCCGGGGACCAGACGGACCCCAGATTCAGATCAAAATATTGGGTTAGTTGATTTCTGATCTCCTGGGTGTAGTCTTTGTCTTGTAAGTACCATGCGTTCAGGCGCCATACCGGGCGTCTGGAGGGATCTGCTCCACCCAGGCGGACCCGCACTGGTGCGTGGTCCGAGACTCCCCGGGGGAGTATCTCTGTCCCTGTGACGCTCGAGAGGTCCAGAGCGGACATGAATACCAGATCTATTCTGGATTGCGTCTGGTGGGCGGCCGACGTGTGGGTGTACCGACGATCCCTAGGGTGCCAGGTTCGCCATACCTCGCAAAGGCCAAGGCTCTCAGTCCAACCAGTCTGAGCCGAAGCCCTGGCTAATCTACTGGCCGTGATCTCGCCGGATACATCCAAATCGGGATTGAGAACCGCGTTGAAGTCCCCTCCCAGCAGGGTGGTCCCCTGGGGCAGTCCCACAACCACTTGGCGAAGTGAGTGCAAGAAGGCATCAAGTCTCGTCGGGGGGGCATACGCAGATATAAAGTTTATCGGTGTTCCATGAAGAGTCCCCGTGGCCACTACAAATCTGCCCTGTGGGTCGACCTGCGTGGTTGTGATCACCACAGGCAGAGAGCGGTGAAGTAAAATGGCTACCCCTCTAGAGCCCCTGGAGAAGCCTGCGTGGTATACTCTGTCATATCCTCCCCGTATGAGCATGGGGCACTTAGTCCCAAGGAGGTGGGTTTCCTGCAAGAGGACCACTGAGGGGGAGTACCTGCGGAGAGTGTTAAATACTGCTGACCTCTTAATCTTGTCCAACAGGCCATTTACATTCCAGGAAAGGACCTGAGTTAATGAGTGCCAGGCATGAGTTGCGTAGGTGTTACATAAGGCTGAGTGTCAGGCTGTGGACCCAGGGGCGACCATTCCAAACATAACAATGAAATAATAAGAAACCTAACCAACTTATTCCTATTCCTGTCTAAACTAACTGAAAAAACCCAACACCCCAACCACCCCCCTCCCCATACTCCCACCCCGGAAGCATCTGTCGCCCAAATACCCAACCAAAACCAGACAGCCAGCAGGACTGTCCTTGGGGTGGAGTGGTGGACCCCTCCATATAGTCGGATCAATTACAATTAGTGGTAACCTCCCAAGTCTCGGGTGTCATATAGTAAAGAGGCTTGACGCCTTCTGTAGTGACCCTTGTAAGGTCTGCATAGGTAAGTCTGACATCCCAAGTCTTTTGGACTCCCATCAGCGGGTGTCAAATGCGTCATATTAACCGAGGGCCGGGGATTGGCTCAAGTTGTTGTCATCTATTGTTTGGCTTGAGGTCTGAGGCCCGAGGGGTCTGCGGGTTTCCTCTCTGTTTGTGAGCCAGAGTCTCGGATTTCCTCATTATTTGCCAAGGTGTTTGTGTCTTTCGGTCTCCCTCTCCGGGATCTGGTGCGCCTCCGGCTCCTCCGGGGGCCTCCCAGGGTGAGGGGACCGTCAGCCAGTCCCAAGCCTCTTCAGGTGTTTCAAAAAAGTGCGCTCGCCCGGCCAGGAGGACCTTGAGCCGCGCGGGGAAGAGGAGCATGTATGAAAGTTGCATCGCTCTAAGTTTCTGCTTAACGTGTTCGTACGACCGGCGGCGGGTCTGGACCTCACAGGTGTAGTCTGGGAAAATTAGGATTTTATGGTTCTCCCATTGAAGTTCTTCCAACCTCCTAGCCTCTTTAAGGATATTGTCTCTATCTTTGAAGTTAAAGAAGCGCGCAATCATTGGGCGTTTTGGGCCGCCTGGTGGGGGGCGAGGAGCCAGTGCCCTATGGGCTCTTTCGATCGCAAACCAGGGCGAAAGGTACTGCTCCGGCATTGGGTCTGCAGCTGGGCCACTTTACTTCTGAGGTCAGCTAGGTCGTTTTCAGTCTTGGAGACTCTAGTTTCAACCTCGGTGATCCGGTTCACTACGTTTCTGAGGTCCTCTCGAACAAGACCCACGTCTTCTCGTACTTCTCCGATCTTAGTCTCTACCGCAGACTGTGATGATTGAATGGCTTGAAGGATGGCACTCACTCCGTCTGGTGAGGGGCCTCCGCTAGCTGTGTCTCCCTCTCCTCGCTGGCCCGCCGGCGTCGTGACCTGGTCAATCTTTTGCTGGGAGGGTGGGGGTTGTTTGTTCGCCTTGTCTCTCCCCATCACAATATCGGAAACAGGAGTCAGGTAGCTCACTTCTTGCAGTCTTTCAAGTCAAGCCTAGGTCCCCTGCACGTTTGTAGTTACCACAGTTATAAAGAGGGCGTGGGGAGAGGCGTTCAGGCCCAAGTTGTGGTCTTCTCCACCTTTGGGATCCGGTGACTCCACGATGGGTCCAGCTCCGTCCCGGCCCAGCTGCTAACTGCCATTAGGTATTAAGTGTTAAGGGAGGGGTAGGGCATCTTCTTTCCCAAACTCCTCTCCCCTCCCCCACCCTGTTGTCACTTCGTGCCGTTACCTTCAGTAGGGTCTCGACCGGCCTTAGTGTTGATTACGCTGCATCAGCGACGCCACGAGGTCACTCAAGGCCATCGCCCTCCGTTAGGCCGGATCGCGGTGTGTTTCCCGGTGCGGCAGCGGTCCGCGGTGGGCCTGTTCAGATCGGGGACTCGGAGAGGGTGGCCCCAAGTCTCTCCATTCAATTGCTGGTTATTCGGTTGTGTCGGTATCTTCAGAACGGCCTCGTCCCATCCCGGTGTCTCCGCCGCACTCCGTGGACCCCCAGCATACCTTTGTCGTCACTCTTGACACCAGGGAGTCCCTCTCCGCAACCGCCTCTCCGCCGCTCCAGCCCCGGCCAGCGGGGTCTCCCCCGGGTGCGGCGCAGCCTCTCAGCTCCCCCCGGCCGATGTCCTCGAGCCGGCCGCCGCGTCACCCACACAGCGCTCTCTCCCCCTGGATGCAGCAGCACTGCTCCTGCATGCCGCGCGGACCGCGTTTGGAGCGCAGCCTCAGCCCCCTCCAGGGTTCTTTCCTTACCCCGTCACACCTCTGTTCCAGTTCGGCTGCACCGGGAGGGATCGTCTGTCCGGCCCCAACTCAGCCGCGGGAGTCAGCCCCGGCCGCCATTTTGTATTCAGGGACGGATCGGGCACGGCTCGGGAACGGGGCCGCTTTCATGAAGGTGCTCGCCACCGGAGATTCCCAGGGGTCCAGGGGTCACAAGGACCGTTAAGACGACGTCTTCAGCTCGGTCAGGCCACTCTAACTACGGGCGGATGACGGAGGGGTCCAGAGCACTCTCAGAGTGCGACCGCCATCTTGACGCCCGAAGCCACGCCCCCCCCTCAAAGAACAACTTAATGCAGTGTTTACATAGTCATATAATGTTATGTTCACTTTTATTGCAGTCCCTGCCATACTCAGGGGTCAAAAGAGTAATCTGCGCTGCTGTGGGGGCAGATGGCAGGGGGAAGGGGTTAGTAACAACAGAAATCAGATGGCGGCTCAAAGGCAAAACCTGCTCTGTTGGCAGCAACAGTTAAACCTCTGCTGTTTTCAGTATTTCTTTTTAAGATTTATCGTACAAGAACTCACAAAAGTACACTGAATGTCAGCTTTGTGGCTTAATTTAAAGAGGAGCTGCAGAAGGCTAGAGTGTGAGATGGACAGACTTGGACATATGCATGCACACAAGAGGTCCTTTTACAGCAGGCACCCTTGGCAACAGTGCTATGCATGTATAAACTGCGAATGTCAGGAGACATGCGCAGTTTGTATTTGAGCTTGAAGTGAATATTCAGAGAGACTGCCACTGCGCTCTGCACAGTGCCAAGTCAAACCCTCTGAAAAACAGCCACAAAGGAATGGGCTGCACCAAAAGCCTAAGTGGGTCTCGGGCAACAGAGCAAAAGAAGTTGCTCCAAGCCAAAAAAACAAACAAGCCATCAGCAAAAAGGTAACAGGTAAATAAAGATATCAATATTGTTTAATAAAAAGATTTAAAACACCTAATCTGGACTTCAGAAATGGAAAATATGCCCCGCATTTCTTGTGCCTCGCAGTATGATTAATAAATTATTCTTTATGGAATCAAGCCGCTCACACGGCTCTACAAGAAAACACTGCCATCAAAAATAATGATGGCCAATGCTGCTGCATTTAATCTCCTTAAAACAGCTAAACCACCTATCAGAAGGAGTTGGCTGCCATTAACAACACTCAAATATCTGCAGTTTCTACACCCTAAGCCAGCTTGGGAGTCATTATAAAAGAAAAAACTAAATAAACAGGGACTGAGAGTATGAACCTGTCACACAATCCCACAAGCAACCTCTTAAAAAAGAAAGGAGATAAAGGAGATGTGAACAACATGAGCTCCTCATAGAAATGAAACCGAGCTGAGACACTCTTAAATAAAGCAAAGGAGAGTGGAACCCTTCACGCTTTCACTGAACAAAAGACTAGCCAGCTGTTCCATACAAGGACAAAATGAAACTCATAGCCCACACATCTATGTAAACAAAGTAGCAAACACACACAAAGGAAACAGAAGAAATAAAGTATATAAATGGGTTAATAGATATACAGAGCATGAGGGCATCAGCAGGCACACAGAACCCCCCACACCGAGCGGCACCATAAAGACATGCATCACCACCAGTTAGAATGGACGATCACAAAGTATTTTATCTTTACATTTCTTAGCACTACCATGGGGTAAATGGGTTTGGCTCAACAAAAAGACCATACAGGAAGAAAAGACGACATTCTGAAAGGATGGGCAGAACCAAAATAAACAAATAGTGCAGTTAACCAAACCTACATGCACAAAAGGGCAATTCTCCAAGTAATAGGAGTGTGCTCCGTAGGAGAGGGGTCGAGACACAAAAAGGAGGGACATATAACAAACACTGACCACAGAGAAGCAAGCCTTTGTGAAGGACATGCAAAGCAGCAAATAAAAAGTGATGGGCGTGTATGAGCACACAGAGTCGATAACAGCATGTCTCGAAGAGACTGCGCATGTGCTGCCTAGGCGAGACCTAAAAATTAGTCCAGAAATCAATTTGGCCTGGTGTCTTGCCCAACTGCATCTGGCTCACATTTCTGAGACCTCTCCAGGGAATACTTTATGATTAAGGCTCCCAGTTTTCCATTTTTACTCATCTTTACAAATATATACAGACAGCAACCCATGTATATTCCTGTCTGTGTTTTTTTTAATATGGATAAATAAGGAAAATATTTTTTTTTAGACAATTTGTACTCCTGCCAAATATGAGTGCTAGGTCAATAGCTGTGCAGAATGACAGATAGAGGAGGTATAAATTAAAAATATTTCCTAATGAAGCTTATTTAGCTTCAGTGGTACCGCTGTTTAAGCTGTTCTACAACACTGTGGTTTAAAATGACCATATTGTAATGTAAATGGGTAAATCTCAAACATGAGTGAACAGTTGATGGTCAAATAAAAATGGAACTATACCCATGGGAGTGTTGTTTTTAACACTAAGCACAAAAAATATGGAAAAATACAAATAAAACAAGCAAAAAATAAAGAATGATAAATACAGACAGAAATGTAAAAAAACAAATGCCTGAAAACCAAGAGTCCTTTTCATGATCCATGGAGTCCTTGCCTGCCACAGAGATGCCTCAAATTAGGAGGTCATCAAGAAAGATCTTCAGGGGCTCTCCTTTTATGACTGACCCCGGGCCACATGGCTGCTGAACCTGTGATCAAATGCCCTTCAACATTGTGCAGATCTGCTGGCTTTCCCTTTTACTAAGCCAACAAAGGAAATTGCTAGCTTCATTCACACAATCACAAAGCCTGCTCTGGAAGTGAAAGGTAAGCCAGGGTATTTGGGTTCCTGTCCAGTAAGAGCTTGCAGTAATCTCATACACGAGTTGCTGCAGTTCTGTATCGCCTCTCTTGGAAGGATTGCTGACTCTGCCTTAAGTGCCTTCCTCTGCATAACTTTTATTTAATTTTGTAATATATCCAACACCAACTCATTTCATTTAATCCCAGGTCAGGGCAGCATTCTAGACCAATGACAGTCTCTGTCATTGTTGTCATGCACTGTAGTCTTGCATTATCCCAGGGGCATGTGGCATCTTACACACTCAGGGCCTTGGTGCAGAGGTCTAATGAGTCTTGCTCCACCAATTCGTTGTTGAGGAAAAGGTATTCTTTATGCATTGTTCCATATTTCTATCCCTTTCATTTGGAATTTGTTCTGGGGATGTATCCTTGTGCCCCAGCAGCATGTCTGTATTCATCAACCCAGTCTGTCATCCGCTGCATATCAGCAGCTGAATTTTTGATGGGTCCGGTAATCTTCTCCAGGATATTTATTTTCTTCTGGGTCTAGACTGCTGTTCCTTGGGTACTGTGCATGTCAAATGTATATATTATCTATTATCCAGATATGTTTAATGACATCTGTGTATGTCTTTTTTACCAATTACCCAATTCCAAGCCAGTTCAGAGATTTTTCTTCAAAAATAAAATTGAATAAAATCAATATATTCTGTGAATTGAACAGGGCTGTCTTTGTATCTTTTCCAGCTCATAGGATTACATCAGGACCACATCCTATTCTTTGTAGTTTAAAATGCGAGCTATTAGTAATTGTGCAGGAGCCCCTGGTGGAGGTCCTGGGGCAATTGCCCTCTGTACCATTTCCAAGGCAAAGCACTTAGAAAGCCTACTATTCATACGTATCTTTCCAAGCCTCAGCTATAGAATCGCCTTTCTCTACTCCAGCTGGAAATCCCACAAACCTTTCATTGTTGCTTCTTGCTGTCCCAACTGCATCCTCAACCTGGTTGGCTAGCTCTTTTAAAGTCACAGTTAATTGCAATACATTTGTCTTCAGTTAGGGAAATGCACCACCTAATTGAGAGATGTGGACTTCTGCCTCTGTCAGCCTATTTACTGCATTACTCAGGTCTTGACATCAGAGGACCACACTCATTCGCACCTTGTCTCTTTTGATTTCAAGGGCTGTTCAGATGGACTGTATTGCTTGCATTATGAAATACGTAGAGGCGGTAGAATCATACTGTGGCTACTACAACAGCTCCTGCTGCTGAGGTCATTGTCACTTCTTTGACATCTATTTTGAGTTGGTTTAGGATAAACCAAGACTTTTCTTTAGCCACATTGCCCAAAGTAGTTATAGGCAATCAATAGATGACTGCGAAGTTCGATGTGGATATCATTGTGGTCACTAGTTTTCTACCACTGGCAGACCCCAGCAAATCTTCAAAATACTGCCATGGGCCTTTACCAAAGTTGTGAAATTACCTGGTGTTTCCCTTCAGGCCCCCACAGCCCCTTCAACAAGTATTCCATACATAGTATACGTTTGTCCCAAACCCAGTCACGGCTGTTCTGCAGCTGAAAGAAATTCTAGGATCCTTAGTCTGCACACAAAATCCCCTTACTTTGTCCAGCGTCACTCATGCTCGATCAGCTTGACAGCTCCAACTACAGTTTTCAGTCTTCAAATTATTATGTTATTCACACAGATTTAGGTGGTTACAGCCTCAAATGCAAAACAGACACAGCCTAAATTAAGTAATGTGCAAAAGTGCAACTGCAAGTGGATAGCCGGTCATGTGCAGCAAAGCCAAGAGATCCAGTGTGCCAGGTGCAACATACCTCCATGCAAAAATGTTTCTTGTGGGACCAGAAAACAATTCTTTATTACCTGTGCTTTATCAAACAACACACCAACTGGAGACAGTGTTCATGCCCTTGTCATAGTGTATGTTAGACTTGACAGCCTTAGGGTGGTTATCCCCCAACTTTTTGCCTGCCTCCCTCCATTTCTCTGACCCTGATTTTCCTGGTTTTAGGACTCTGCGCACTTGACCACTGTTGTCCACTGCTAAAGTGCATATGCTCTGTCCCCTAAACATGGTAATGATGGTTTCTACCCATTTGGCATATTTAATTGACCTGTAAGTTCCTAGCAGAGTGCACTACATGTGCCCAGGGCCTGTAAATTAAATGCTACTAGGGGGCCTGCAACACTGATTGTGCTACCCATATAAATAGCCCCTTAACCATGTCTCAGGCCTGCCATTGCCAGGCTTGTGTGTGCAGCTTCACTGCCACTTGGACTTGGCATTTTAAATTACTTGCCAATCATTAAACTCCCCTTTTTCTACATATAAGTCACCCCTAAGGTGGGCCCTAGGTAACCCATAGAGCAGGGTGCTATGTTGGTAAAAGGAATGATGTGTGTTAGAAATGAAGTTCTTGGTTGGCAGTCAGGTTACCCTCTGTCCAAGCAAGAACCCTCACTCTAGTCAGGGTAATTCACACACAATCCAAAATTATCCTGTGCCCACCCTCTGGTAGCTTGGCACAAGCAGTCAGGCTTAACTTAGAAGGCAATGTGTAAAGTATTTGTGCAATAAAGTATACAATACCACAATATAGCACCACAAAAATACACCACACAGTGTTTAGAAAAATATATAATATTTATCAGGATAATTGTAGGTCAAAACGAATAAAGATGCAATGTGAAATTGTAGAGATATCACTGAAAAGTGATATAAAGTGTCTTAAGTCTTTAAAAAGCAAACAAAGTCTCTTTCAAGCAAAAAGTACCTGGTTTAAAGTGGAAAATCTCCGCAAAGGGCCGCAGAAGAAGAGTTACGTGGAAAAATGGTGTGTGCGTCGATTTCTCCCCTGCACACACGGACTTGCGTTGTTATTTTTCACGCGGGGAATCGTGCGTCGTTTTCCGGCGCTCGGACAGTCTCTTTCTGTGGGTCGCGGGATTACCAGATGTCCCGGGGTCTGTGCGTGGATTCTTCGGCTTGTTTTCAGGCTGCGTGTCATTCCAGGAGGCTGTGCGTGGAATTCTCAGTCTCACGGCAGGCATCGCGTCGATTTCCCCTCTGGAAGTCGGGCGGCGTTGTCCTTGCGAGCCCGTGCGTCGAAGTTCCGGTCGCCCCGAAGGTGTCGCGTCGATCAGCGTCAGTGTGCATCGATTTTCTCGCCGCAGAGCAAGCTGTGCGTCAAAAGAGTCCAACTGAAAAAGAGAAGTCTTTTTGGTCCTGAGACTTCAGGGAACAGGAGTCAAGCTCTATCCAAGCCCTTGGAGAGCACTTTTACAGCCAGACAAGAGTTCAGAAAGATTTAAGTGCAAAGAAATGCTCACTTTCTAAAAGTGGCTTTTCTAGAATAGTAATATTAAATCCAACTTCACCAGTCAGCAGGATTTGGTATTACCATTCTGGCCATACTAAATATGACCTTCCTACTCCTTTCAGATCAGCAGCTACCACTTCAATACTGTATGAGGGCAGCCCCAATGTTAGCCTATGAAGGGAGCAGGCCTCACAGTAGTGCAAAAACGAATTTAGGAGTTTTACACTACCAGGACATGTAAACTACACAGGTACATGTCCTGCCTTTCACCCACACAGCACCCTGCTCTAGGGGTTACCTAGGGCACACATTAGAGGTGGCTTATATGTGGAGAAAGGGGAGGTTTAGGCTTGGCAAGTACTTTTAAATGCCAAGTCGAGGTGACAGTGAAACTGCACACACAGGCCTTGAAATGGCAGGCCTGAGACAAGGTAAAGGGGCTACTTGAGTGGGTGGCACAACCAGTGCTGCAGGCCCAGTAGTAGCATTTAATCTACAGGCCCTATGCACATATAGTGCACATTACTAGGGACTTATAAGTAAATTAAATAGTCCAATCAGGTATGATCCAAGGTTACCATGTTTAAAGGGGGAGAGCATATGCACTTTAGCACCGGTTAGCAGTGATAAAGTGCGCAGAGTCTAAAAGCCAGCAAAAACAGTGTCCAAAAAGTGGAGGGAGGCAGGCAAAAAGTTAGGGGTGACCACCCTAAGGCTGTCAGGCCTAACAATGTGTACTTATGTGTTTTACATGTCCCGGTAGTGAAAAACCCATAAATTCATTTTCCACTACTGTGAGAACTGCTCCTTTTATAGACTAGCATTAGAACTTCCCTCAAATACTTTTGAGAGGTAGATTCTGACCTGGAAGGAGTAGCCCTGGCATATTTAGTATTGCCAGAATGGTAATAGAAAATCCTGCTACTGGTGAAGTTGGATTTAAAATTACTATTTTAGAAATGCCACTTTTAGAAAGTGGGAATTTCTCTGCACTTACTGCCATCTGTGCCTTACAGCCCTGTCTCCAATCCACGTCTGGTCTGTGCTGGTTGACAGCTCCCCATGTGCATTCCACCCAGACAGCCATAGACACAGGACACTCAGGGGGTTATTACAACTTTGGAGGAGGTGTTAATCCGTCCCAAAAGTGACGGAAATACCAACAGCCGTATTACGAGTTCCATAGGATATAATGGACTCGTAATACGGATGGTGGTATATCCGTCACTTTACTGTCACTTGTGGGACGGATTAACACCTCCTCCAAAGTTGTAATAACCCCCTCAGTGTCATATGCATACTGAATGGGTCTCCCTGGGCAGGAAGGGTGGAGTGGCTCTCTCTTACATTTCAAAGGCCAGTGGCCTGCCCTCACACTGATAACCCCCCACAGGGATCCTGGCAGACAGGATTGGGGTGAAAGGGGGACCTGTGCACTTCAGAACTACTCTTTGAAGTTTCCCCCACATCAAAGGCATCTTGGGGATATAAACTGGGTCTTTGACCCACTAACTCAGACACTTCTGCATCTACACCTGAACTATGTCAGTGTAACTGCCTGCCTGCCCAAAGGACTCATCTGGACTGCTTTGCTGAGAAAGACTGCTGCTCTGCTGTTGCCCTGCTGCCTATTGGCCTCTGCCTTTGCTGGAAGGACTCTGCCTTCCCCAAAAGTGCTCTCCAAGGGCTTGGATTGAGCTTGCGTCCTGTTCTGAAGTCTCAGGGACAGCAAAGACTTCAGCTACTAGCTTTTAGCTAGTTTTCTGACTTTATCGACACCAGGAACGGCTTCAGTTACTCTAGCACCGACCCTGCAGCCTGCTGCTGCTCCATGGACATCGCCTCATGCAATTACCCCGGCCTCCAACACAAGTCAGACGTTGCTGTGACTCCTCTGATGTAACGCAGTGTGATCACAACAGTGCAAAGTCAACTCATCACGTCTTGACCGACTGGATTCATGGACCCCGTCGGGTCACAAGGAACCGACGGCTCGCCACTGATGCCGCACAAGCTCCCTCTACAACTGGATGGAACCGATGCCTCGCCTACTCTACCTCGCAGCATGGAAGCGATGCCTCACCTCCCCAGACACCGACCCTCCTGCTACAGTGACACTTCATCTCCATGATTCTGTGCAACATCTTTGTTTCTTCAATTCCAAAGGTACTGTGCCCTGGGGTCCACGTGACTCCGTGACCGGTGCCTGGGGCTTCCGGATTCTTGGGAACGACTCCGTCAATGACGCTGTGATATCTCCAGTTGAATTGAATATTGAATTTCCAAGCGCTTTAGTGGGATTTTTTTTTTTTAAATTCATAACTCTGCTTCTGTACATTGGATTTTCATCATTCCAGCCTTATTTTATTCAGACAAATATTATCTATTTTTCTAAACCTGTGTGGTGTATTTTTGTGGTGTTTTCACTCTGTTACTCTATGAGTTATTATATTAATACTTTAGACATTGCCTTCTAAATTAAGCCTGCCAAGCTACTAGAGGGTGAGCACAGGATAATTTGGGTTGTGTTGTGACTTACCTTGACTAGGATTGTGGTCCCTACTTGGACAAGGGTGTATACCTCTGCCTACTAGCGACCTAATTTCTAACAGTGTAACTGACATCTATCTACATCTGCAGCATTACAATCCATAACTGCTGTGCTCTGGTGCCGCTCCCTACAGGCATGCCACCCCAGACTGCCACTGCTGTGGGCAGTGCCATTCTTGGATTACACTATGTATGTCTTAAATTTATGAACTCTCTTGTAGGAGGCTGGCTCAGTTTATGGTGTTCACCTATGGTGTGGCACCCTATTCTGAGTCCAGGCAATCCTTAGTGACAGTGAATAGGGCTCTCTAGGGATAGCTAGGGTGAGCAGCTAAAGCTTATCTAGGAGTAATGTAAAGCACTTGGAATACAACAGTGGTCAGGCAATAACAAGAAAGAACCACACAACTGTTGCAAAAATAAAGGGTACTTTATTACAGCAATACTACCAAACCACCATTGGTGTATCTTCCTTTGGAGGTACTACTTACAAGTATACACATAAAATAACCAGCAGAAATAGCATATCAATATACAGGGCCCTAGGAGAGTGCCAAACCATATACTAAAAAAAGTGGAATATGAAAGTGGAACTCCAAGCAAGGTAAGTGTGGTGGTTAGCTAGAGGCTGGGGCCAGATAGGAACACCAGAGACAAGTATAGTAGGTGCTGCAAACTGAAGCACACATAGTAAGAGGAAAATGCCTTGATAGGAGAGATTGTTTTTGTGCAGGAGGGTATCCCTTCCCGCCCAAAAACAATTTTCCATGCAACACAGGCCCCCTTGAACAATGGTGAAAGGTTGTCTACGTTGGTGCAAGGCTGCCTACAGTGCACCAGAGCAAGGAGAGAGAAGAAATGCTCCATATCTTTGAAAATATGGAGCATTTCTGCCCTATCCCTTTCACACAACGCAGCACAGCAACTTTGCTTGCTGCCCTGCCTTGCATTAAAGTCTAATAAATATGCCCCTGAGTTTTGGTAGCCAATGATATTCAGAACACTAATAAATGGAGGTAAATGTTGCACCAGATGGTTTTACCACACTTTTATTAACAATCTGTATGCCACATGTGCAGGTTGACGTATTGAAACATACATAACGACCCAAAACTGGACCACGTGAAGGGAAGAACAGATGGTAGGAAAAAGTCAACTTTTAGGATAGTGGACTGTTGCAATATTTGGATGACAACAAAGATAAACTACTAACCATAGAAAGCTTTAAAGTTACACATCCTGGGTAATCCAGAGGGTTGTGGCATTCTCTGAAAACAAAGGGTCTGATTGACAAAAGTAAATATTTGTGTAAGTTTACAGTTTTTCAATATCCACAAAACTTTTTTTCAATAGTAAGTTTATGAGTGTGGAGTCTCCAAAGTGTGGGAGGAGAACTCGCACATAAAAAGATAGGACCGGCCCTATCTTTTTATATGCAGAGTTCTCCACTCCAACTGTGGAGTCTCCACTCTCATTAACTTACTATAAAAATAGAGTTTTGTGAATACTGAAAAGCATAAGCTTACACAACTGTATGTGTTTACCTTTATGAATCAGGCCCACAATGTCTCCTTAACCACCTTTAAAAAATTCAAATATTGGATTAAAATACAATTTTCTAACATATAGGTATACAACAGAAAACTCAGGAATCTTAGGGGAATGGCAAAAATCATACACCACTCATTCACAACTTCTTACCTTAAATACAACACCCCAAATATATGTGATCCTATAACACAATGAATGAAAGTACAAAAAGGATACTAGGACAAGACATGCTTTTGGAATAGTTTTTAAATGTAGTGCTTTGGCCCAAGGTCGGCTGGTACCCAGTGAAACCTACTAATTCCGGACAGTTTTTAAAACTACAGATGTAGGGAAATGCAGAGTACTGTGTGCTGCATGGATCTCATTTCATTTTATTAGGCAGAATACCTTGTAAACACCAAGCCTTTGGTAAATACCACAAACTAACATTCACTTGTGCAATAGAAAATGCTTTAATTTCAGAGGAATGGCAAACATTTCCCATCCAGCTTTCCCAAAATTCTCTCGATAAAAATCAATATCTGACATATGTTGTTAGTCCTATTAGATGTGACAGGAAAGGCATAAAAAGGTGAACATGTGAAGGAAGGAAATGATTCTTGGTAAAGATAGACTTTTGGCATGGTGGATGGCTGACATATTTGGGGTTGTAGTTAACAGGCACAAAAGGAAACCTTCTGACCCAGACATTTGATCCAGACATTTATAAAAACTAGGAACTCATCATGGTGTGAATTGTGTAGATACCTTCACACTTTCCTGCCCAGAGTTATCAGCTCCGAAACCTATGGATCACATGTATTAATCTTTTGCATTTCCCTTGTGCCACACAAAGCGACAAAGTGTGATACAAAACCTAGATTCAGATTTACACAGCAACACAAGGCCGCCTTACATTGCCCTATGTGGCTTGTTAAATCTGGTGTAATGCAAGGCAGGTCAAGTCGCTGCCTTGAGTTTCACTGCATGGTGGGGGGTTACATGGGTGGTGTGTTGGTGTTCCCACACACATCTACCCCTGTATTCTGAGGCGTTCCCAGAGTTATCAAAACTACTAGACCTGGGAGTGCATCAGAATTGTACGCTTTCCCACCAAAGGTGCAGCGAGGAGAAATATCTTTATTTCTCCTCATTGTTTCCTCTTTCTAAGTGTGCTGCAGAATGCAGAGGAACAAACCTTTAAGAATTGTTTTTGTGTAGGAAGGTGTCCCTTCAGGCACAAAAACAATCCTGCCTACAATGCAGGCACCCGTGCGCCACAGCGCAAGGGTACCTGCATTGCCGCAAGGCAGTACATTGTGTGCCAGCACAAGGAGAGGACAGACATACAGTATGTCATATAGTGTTAAATATGGTGCAATCCTGTCCTCTCTCTTTCATGTATCACAGAGGAACAATGTGTCTTATTGTGTTGTGCTGCATGAAACCTTGATAAACTGACCTCTATGTGTCCAATCATTATAGGCCCTGAGACACCAGACTTGTAAAACGGCTGCAGGTGAGGGTCTTTCCAATGCAGTAGTTTAGGGGGAGGAGAAAATGTCCCCCCCCCCCCGGCAAGCTCATGAATGACCTTCACCTGTGGCTCCCTGTCCCAACACTACACTACCCACCAGCAGTCCTGCAGACACATTCCACCTGCATAGTGCAGGTGAACAATATCTGCATTTCATCGCTGGAATGGTGAAAAATTGGCTGGTAAAGCCACTAGGAAATCCAGGTCTGAACAGTTATTCTCAATTATAGGGGGAAAACCTATAATAGCACAACTTTGCTGCAAAGATGCTGACCAGTAATTACAATTATGGGCTTCTGGTATCTCTGCAGAAAGTCCAGCCAACCTGTAATTAGGCCATATGAGTAAGATATACTAGCTCCCCTTGTGTCTCCATGGAATTTCAGTCTCCTATTACCTCACATTATCACATTATTGTAACTTGTGGTTCTACCTCCTCATATTTTGCCATAGTATTACTAACAAACATTGCCTCAGATTCTTCATAGCATATTTACTCAACTCTACTGTTTGTGTGCAGTTCTAATGTAATGATTTCTCTAGCATAGGTAGGTGTTCTCCATTGCCTATTTAAGACATTATTAAGATGTAATGTACTCTTGCTCCTTTCAGGTCTAAGTTTGACTAATATAATCCCAGCAAAATTAGAACAAAAAATTTGATCAAATTCTGAGGCAATCCAAACAATTCCATTAGGTTCCAAAGATATTAATTGGGCATTTTTAAGTGACAATGGCAGTTTTATTTTACCTCAGCCCCCTGCATTTCTCCCTTGAAGCCCAACGTGATTTGGTGCTCACCACCTCGCTACCTCACCCCTACCTATGTACACAATGATGCAATCTTATCCATTGCTTTTATGTAGTGTTCCACTGCTAACTAAATGGAATAGTGATATTGTAATTATAATTAAGGATGCTTTATTTAGCCCTATGCTTGCTTTGGTCATCAGCAATCAGTAAAGTGTTTTGTTCCCTTCTTCATATCTGAAAACCCTAAAAGGGATTCTTTCAGTCCACCCTTACTTGGGGAGCTACAGGACATGCGGAGGCTACTCGGCCTTAGCTGTGGGGTCGATTTTCTCTGATGTCTCTGGCCCATCCTACTATGGATCTACAAACTGTGCCAACTATAGTTACTTAAGCACTTGATTCTCAGTTGCAGCGATGGTGAGAAGTCACAGGCTTCTAAGGGAGGTGGTGTGGTGGGGCCATCATGCATCAGACAATAATATTCCAATACAACACTTTACTTTGATAAATAAAATAACTTTTATATACACAGAAAACTCAGTTCACATAGTAAGTGGTTCCCTGACACTGAGGCAATTGTGCCTGAGGTCCAGGGCCTCACGTTCAATTTATCTTCTCCTCCATGTTGTCTCCTTCATTGACATGGTCAGTTACAGCCTTTCTGGGTTTGAGTTCTTTCCGAGAAGGTATCAAGGAGCCGGTGCAGATTACCCCTCTTTACTTGTTCGTGTACTCAGTTCGTTCTGCAGTACCCAAGTGTTATTTCATGCCACAGTAAGTTGCTTAGTCTTTCTGGAGTGGCTTCTGATGACCTACAGTACGTATGGGCTTGCTCCCTCTTCTGGTCGTAGGCAGCAGTGGATGTTGACTCTTGGAGTCTGTACAAGCATGTAGGTCTCTGCAGCAGATGCAGACCCTCACTTATGATGTTTTCCCAAACGGACCCTTTAAATGTGCCATGGAGTCACTTCTCATGCAGCATCACTTCCGTCCTGGAGAAGAACTGCATTTCACCTACCCGCTACCATGGTCTATGGAGGCCAAAGGGCTATATGAGCTCAAAACCTCCAATTTGAAATCTCTTCATTTACTATTATAATACATGTCACTACATTATTGGTTCACAGATCATTTTAAACATTTCATTGGTTACCTCTGATGTAAAAAATGTGGTAGTTAGGCAACCCATAGACAATTATAGCTCAATCGCTTTACCAACCTACCACACACCCTCCTGAATCTAATGGTGGGCATTACTCTATTGTCTGGATGTCACCAAACATAGGGATTAGAATATTACTGTCAAGAATCCCCAAGAGGGACACGCTGAGTACTGCAGTGCTCATCCAGTGCCCAAGCAGTGAGAAGCATGACTCAATGATGAAGCTTGCTGCTTCTGTGTGTAAAGGTCAGTTCATCCTATAAAGGATGCCATCATTGTTTTTTTAGAACTCCATTATCATCGGAGTAGTGTTGGTGAAACATCGAAACAGCACATTTTAGTTGTTTTTTACCAATCATTATGGGGAAGGACAAGTGCTGGACTGTTCAACTTCATCTCCACCCCGTTCTCTGTTACTGCACACGTTTTTGATGCAGTGGCAATGTTCATTGGTGCCATGGTGCCCAAATGGAACCACTCATGCAGGTCTCTCTTCAGCCTTCATGTTCAGATGGACACTCACACAACGGGAGTCAAGCTGTTTCTGGTTCTTCCTGGACAGTAATGACTCTTGCAGTGTTGGCAGGCTTCCTCCATCTCTCAGCAGTCAGATTGGCTTCCGGTGCTTCAGGTCAGAGGAACAGCATCATACTTTCCGACAAAATCTCCAGCTGATGTCCCCTCACATCTGGGAAGCTAGCTGTCAGACAGACAGCAGCCTGGCTACAGGGCAGTCCTCTAACTACTGTGCGAAGCACTTAGGGACATATTTATACTCTGTTTGCGCCAAATGTGCGTCAAAAAGTTTAACGCACATGCGGCGCAAACCATGCACCATATTTAAACTTTGAAGCCCGAGCTTGCGAACGTCAAAATTCCTCCGTGTGTGTCATTTTTTGGATGCGGGAAACTGCCTTGTGTTAATGACATGCAAGGTAAGCATTCCCGCCCAAAAAATGACTTTAAGGCCTGTGCGCCTTATTTATACTCCTGCGTCATTTTGACGCACAGGAGGGGGTGGGCCTTAAAAAACAACACACAGCCTGATGTACGCCATTTTTTAATGGACCTGTGGGCTCACTTCCATGGTCTCTGTCCATGGAAGTAGTCCAGAGGTTCCCTTCCCTGCCCCCAGGGACACCCCCTGCCACCCTCGCCTACCCCTGGAGGACACTCATGGATGGGGGGACCCATCCCAGGTAAGTACAGGTAAGTTCAGGTAAGTATTTTTTTTTTTTTTTTTAAGTGGCATGGGGGCCTAATTTGAGCCCCCCTACATGCCACTGTGCCCAATGACCATGTCCAGGGGACAGATGCCCCCTGGGCATGGCCATTGGGCAAGGGGGCATGACTCCTGTCTTTGCTAAGACAGGAGTCATTTCAATGGGGGTTGTGCGTCAAAAAATTGTGCAATTCCGGTTTGAGGCATGATGTTTTCCTCAAACCTGACTTGCACCATTTTTTACGTGCAACCCCCATTTTCCCCTACGCCAGCGCTGCCTGGTTAGAGTCTTTTTTTTTTACTCTGACCAGTCCGCAGTGCGGGCTAACGTCATTCCTTAAATAAGTCGCCCGCGTGGCACGTAGGAATAGCGTTAGCCTGCGATAAGAATTTTGATATGGGCCTTAGTTCCTTAGTTAAAAAAAATAAAACGTGGAACTTGAAACAAAAGTGGGCAGTGGTTCCCACCTTTACAAAGTCAAAGCAGCCAATAGATTTGAATTGCCTGTTTCCACTTTCATGCTGCAAACTTTGGATTAATGTGTAGGTTTTGGATTGGTGAGGAGGTATAACAGCTGCACTTTGCAATGAGATCAACACTCCTTGCAAGATGTATCATAGAGCAACTATGGTTCTTATCTTGCTCGGTGACCAATATAGGGTCAGATGTACAAAGAATCAATTTGCTCAAAAGTGGCCGCAAAATTGTGCACTGCCTTTTCACAAATCGACTCTGATTATGTGAACCGACCTATATACTAACAGGTCACTTCACACAAAAAAAAAATCTGTCTGAATTTAATCGCCCTCATTACTATTCTTAAGTAAGTCACAAACTGTGACTAACTCCGATTGGATGCCAAGACAGGAATATTGGTCTGCTGGGGTCATCAGACCACCTGACTGCGACCCCATTGACGTTAAGTATTGTTTTTTAAAGCAGATATTTTTCCTTCAATAAAAAAGGTACTCATTTAAGAAAAAAAGATGTACTTGTTTTGTTCTAAATGTTTGTTTTTGTAGCGGTCGCCTAGAGCACTGCCCACTCCCAAAACAAACTTTTTTTCATTTGCAAAGGGCTGCAAATGCAGTTATAAATCATTGATACATAGCATTTAAAACGCTGCATCCAAATTGCCATTCGGGATGAGTTTCTAACCCATTTTCCAATTCGATAAACAATTACTGAATTGCAAAGTGAGTTTCGTAATTTAAAAGTTCTATTTAGCGGTCGCAAACAAGTTAGTTTAGTGAATCACAGGCTTTGTGGCCGCTAAATGACTTCGGACATCTAGGTCTCAGTCCATTTGCCAGTGGACATGGGTGCCTTTTGGCTCACATCGTGTTTGTTCAGCAGGCACTTCAAGCTATGTCAACTACTGAAGGTTATATTTAAAGAGCAAACAGAATGTTGAGCGGGCGAAATTGTGGACTATCCTCTTCACCATGGAGAGCCAAATGATGATGTGTATTGTGTGCATTTGCTGTACTATAATTAAATGCATCTAATGTGGTATGATTGGATCATAATTCTTCAAGGAGCACTCTTGAGTAATTCTATCACAAGAAGTCACCTTTCCCCAAAGCTTAAATAATTTCAACTTCCTAAAAGCGGTCCTGATGGCATATAGTCGTATGCGTGCAGAACAGTTAAAATTGACTCCTAATAAAAAAAAGCACACATACATAAGCACACACACAAACAGGCAATTGCACACACACATGCGTACTGTCACACGTTCATTTACGTAAATGCAAGAACAGATTCACAAACACACAGGTATGGATATACACACACACACACACACACACACACAGGCACACAGAGGAAATGGATATGCTGACAGACAAATACATGCACATACATTCTCCCATCCAATGTTTTAAGCAAAATAACATCTTATTGTAAAGAAAAAACGGATTATTATTTATAATGAAAGTTCAATGATATTCCATATGTGTAAAAAACATTCCGAATGCAACTCGAACCAAAATAAATTCAGTGTTGTCCCAGTATTCAAATTGTGAATAGAAAAACTACTAATCAACATTATCATGGAAAATAAATGAAATTGCTTTTGGATGAAAGATTTGAATTTTGTTTTCAAAATGGTTATAGATTTAAATATTTTATGCAGTGATTTCCTTGAACCAAGCTGCTGGTGCACTGTAAATATAATAAACATTTTGTGGAAGAAAAAACTCAGAGTAACCTATATGTAAATGTTCTTTCTGAGCAGATAGCATGAGATATGCTAATTAGGTTGCCATTCAAAGTATTCTTTCTGTATTAAGGTTTTGATGAGCTTACTCTGATTCGCAGCAGAGCTTGTTGAGCGTGCAGCTAACATACTGTTCTAATCAACAAAGTCATTTACAATAGGTGAAGCCCACAACAAATCTTACTGAAACATTGCATTTTTTTCCCATGAGGAACAGGGTCAAAACTGATTTGCATATGGCTGGGTCCAAACTGGGGTGGCATGGTGAGCAAAAGAACAATGGATTAAATCCAGATACGTGACTGGGGGTGAGCGTTTGCATTGTTCAGCACTCCCTCTATCATTCTTTTACCATGTGCCAACTGTTCAAACCACCAGGGCATCTTACACAATGTGGCTTGGTGGCTTAAGGGAAAAGACCTATTGGCTAGCCTCCCTCCTTCCCTAGTGTGCACCAAGACTAGGCCTGAGTGAAATTTAAATTATACTGGTGTAGTGTGTGTAATTTTGGGGAATTTCAGTCACAGGTGTTAATCGAAATCCCTCAAATTATATAATTAGACCATTCAGAATAATTCACCACCGTTCACAAGAAAAGTGTACTGCGTAAAATGCCATGGGAGGTAGAAGTTCCCATGAACAACAGAACCAGGGTGGCTATTTTATGTGCTGATTTCTTTAAACGCATCCTTGTGCCATGAATTGTCACAGAGCAGCAATTTGGCTAAAATGTAAATCAAAAAGTAGAGATTTGCTTTAATTTAGCTGAAATTTCATGCAATTGCGTAAAAGCAAAGGACGAATTTTGTACACCTTCAACCAATACTGTAGGAAAATGCCTGTATTTGCCATAATCACCCCCATTTCCTTTTCAGAATGATGCTGCTTTTCGGCTCGGTGCACTGGGGCTCTGCTAACCAGGCCTAAGTGCATGTGTTCTGACCCGTAAAACATGGCAAAATTGGCTATACTTCTAGGTGGCCTCTTATATGGCACCAAGTGTACCCATGGCCTGTAAGTTAAATCTGACTATTAGACTGCAGCACATATTGTACCACTGCTTAAGTGACTATGCAAAACATGACTGGAGGCCAGCCACCTGTAACTCCGCTTTTCAGGTTTAAAATGCACATTTCCAAAATTGACCTGTGAAAATAACCTATTCGACTGGTCTAAACACTCCTTTTAAATATTAATATGTCAAACCTAAGTTATCCTTTAGAATCCATAGGCAGTGTGCAAAGTATTTAAGAGTAGGCATGTAGGGCCTTATTTATGAGAAGTGATGTAACGCTGCGTTGCGGCAGCGTTGCATCAAAGAAACTTGCGCTGTGGAATACCATATCCTTTCAGCATGGATGCACTAGGGCCCATATTTATACTTTTTTAGCGCCGCATTTGCGTCATTTTGTGACACAAAAGCAGCGTTAACTTACAAAATACAATTATATTTTGTACGTTTGCACCTCTTTTG
Source organism: Pleurodeles waltl (assembly GCF_031143425.1). Classification (NCBI taxonomy): domain Eukaryota; kingdom Metazoa; phylum Chordata; class Amphibia; order Caudata; family Salamandridae; genus Pleurodeles; species Pleurodeles waltl. Next base: position 1,062,459,273 of record NC_090448.1, on the reverse strand, counting down.
TGTCAAAAAATGACGGAAATGCAGCGCTAAAAAAGTATAAATATGGGCCTAGATTTCTGGAACAGCGCACAGCTGTTCTAAGGTCTGAAAAATGTGAAGCATTTTTTAAAACAATGACACAACGTGTCATAAGCCAACTGGCCCCTATGTGATGCAAAGCTGCCTTGTGCTTCGGAAACACTGGTAAATGCTGGTAATCAGCACTGTGTCACTTAGGAGTGTGTTGCGTCTGGAAAAGCACAAAAAAACACTATCTACAAGCCAGGAGGACAACATTCCAAGCCCCAGCCACAATGACCAGACAGCAGGTCATGGGAGGAGGAAGAGGAAGACCAATTTAATTGAGGAGGAGAACCAAATAATAATAGCTGGGGTGACAAGAACTGAACACCTTCTCTTTGTCACCTTCAATTGCCAGTAGGGAAGAAGGAAGTCATTTGGAAATCCTTACTGGACAAAATCAACAGTTTAAGGCATACAAAGAGGACAGTGCTGGGGGTGAAAAAAGGTTGCATGACTAAACGCTCATGATCGAAGAGAAACTGGCCAAGAACCTCAGGGCAGCCATGAGGACCGGAGGAGGACCTGATATCCAGGAGGACTTGGACTCATTGGACGAGCAAGTGAAATCACTCAATCCAACAGAGATGGTGGCAGGAGTTGAAGGACAGGGCAGTGCTACAGTTGAGGACCAGGAACAACTACATGGTAAGAGAAAACAAGGGACCATGGGGCATATTAAAGTGATTTTTTACGCAAAGCAGCCCAGCAAGTCACTCTGTTGTGCTGCGCTGCACTGTGTGCATGTGAAGGGGCAAAATGTTTCACATATTAATTCATGCATCACATATATCTGAAATAATTGCCCTGTCACACATGTTTATCACCAGTCCTGCCAACCTTCACTCATTTATGTGTGTTGTGTTTGTACAGTACAGGTTGGCCAATTAATCAAGGAACTTGTGGTTTGATGTACAACCTAATAGACTTGGACTACAAACCCCACAATACAAATTAAAAAACTGTGACTGAAGCAGCTCATCATGCATGGTTATTAGTAACTGTGCATATTTGTCAGTGGTGGCTCCATTGCACCATGTAGCAAGTGCGATTGTCTTGGTCCTAGGCAGCCAAAACATATTGGAATAGAATGTCAAGTACTATGCTTTGCTAGAGTGCTAACATCTCAGGTGCTTAGTTTGTTCTGGCTCAACAAGTAGGATTACCTGAAGAGCAAGGTTTAAAGTCATTTGCACTAAACCATTTTGCACCCAGCTGGATGAGGTTGTTACAGGTCCTGGCTGCCATGTGAGAGGCCACCCTACATCCTGTCTTGCTCATATGGAGTTTGCAGCGGGATTTAATGTAAGTGATGCACAGCAGAAGTCCATGATTTTTTGTTGGGAACATAGCTGATGTGTGCGCTAGGTGGGGCCCGGGTAATGCAGTGCCTTGTAGGTGTGGCAGAGTAGATTGAACTGGCATTGTCTCTGAATGGGGATACATTATTTTATCTTAAAGAGACACGTGGTGATGTGTGTTCTGCAAAGGTGAGCTAAGTAATAGTCTGGCACTGCTGTGCATGATAGTTTAACACTTGTGTTGTAGCTTTGCAGTGATGCTGTGATAGAGGGGATTGGTGTACTATACACTACATGTGATCAGGGCCAAGAGGAGGTGTCACAGGGACAGGAGGAAAAAAGAAGGCAAGCATGGCTATGTAACATATGTGAAAGCAGGTCAGGTGAAACAGGGATTTGTGAAGTGTCTGGATGATCTAGGTGCCCTGGATGATGGTCAAGTGTCAAGGATGGTTGGAGGGTGAAGGGTTTGGGCCTAGTCGTGTGGGTAACCAGGGTAGGTACATGTTGCAGATTATCCTCACTAACATCTAGTGAGGGTCAGTATGAGCCATTACTCTCACATACATGTAGGCATGCTGGAATGTTGCATAAAGAATGTTGGTGGTGTTTGTGTATTCTGAGAGTCCTTGTATGATATGAGTGTCAACAGTGTGTGAGACTAAGTACAGTGTCTGGGTCTGAATGATGATTGCCGGAGAAGTCATGTACAGGTACAATTGAGTGTGGCTAAGCAAAAGAGATTACTGGGATTCTGCAGATGAGTATATTGGGTCCAGAATCAATGAACTTAGGTTAAGATGTTGCATATTTTCAGTTTGGATGTTCGTAATACCATTCAGAGTTGAGGGTCAATCTCTACTGTGCTGTACTCTAAAGGTGAATGTGTGTGCTAGAAAACTACTGGATATCAAAAAAGTATTATAAACACCTGCCTATACCCATTCCTGCAGTATAGGCAGTTTGCTTGCTGTGGAGGCTTACATGGATGTGTGACACATATTAGCCCTATGCTACATAATGTTTAACATTTGCATGCAAGACAGTACAGAAACAGTGCAGGATAATTAAACATAACAAAATAACATGATTTTGACACTGCTGTGATAATAACGCATGGGTAGAGAGAATGCTTGTAACCTGAAGACATGTTGCCATATTCTCAGAAGTGGGGTTAAGAATCTAATGTAACATCACTGTAGGCACTAACCACATAAATCATGTTCTATGTAAAGAGTGGCCATGCCCTGCACTCACTCTTTTATGCAGGGCAGGCAAGGAAGCTGCAAAGCTGTGTTGTATTGTGTGTCATTAAATTAATGGTATTCCTTGTTCATGCAGAGCTAGACTGAACAGTGTTAATGTTCTGCCATGTGTAAGAAAACAATAGTCTAACATAACCAAAACTACTTTTTGTAACATATGTGTAGCAGAACCATGTGTATTTGACAACTGAAAATAATCAGTATGAATATCATAAAAAATAGTTATTTCTACATATATTACGGAGCAATATTGACAAGTTCCTTTCTCTTTCCAGATTAGCAAAGACTCCTGTAGAGCACCCTGTCCTTGATGGCCAACTTGTTGAGGCCATCACCCTGCCCCCCATGGATAATGACCCCTTCCAACAACTCCTGGACTCTATTGAATCTCCTCCCACTGTCTTGCCAAGTGAGGACGACATTGCAGGGTCTCCAGAGGATCCACCATCCACGGAACAGGCCCCATCTAGCTGTGCAATCCCAGCAAAGAACTGCGAAGACCCCCAAGTTGAATTTCAATTGTGAGAGGTAGGAGTCCAGCAGCAGATGGTTGATGGGGTGTGGGAGGTTATGGAGACCAGAGTGGAAACCCTTGAAGGAGTCCGTAGATGTCTGAGTCCCAATAAGGGTACGGCTAAAGCTATCATAGTCATCAGCACTTTGCTCCATTCAATTGATGAGTCCCTAGCTGACATTGCTGGAGCCATGGTGCAGAGTGAACAAAATCCGCCATCTACTTCAGACATCAGTAAGGTTGACACCCATCTGGGGGTTATCTTTAATATCATGGAAACCATGGAGCACAAGTTGGACTCCTACCAATCAGCAATGGCTGATCTCAATAACAATGTTGTTGCCTTGTTGGCAACTCACGAGACCCATCTGAGGGATTTCCAGGCTGCCTTACTGGCACTGATGAATGCCAGTGTGGACATGGGATCCATATCTTTAGCCCATGATGTCCGTGTGCCTCAGATGCCTCCCATAAAACACCATCACATGCAGGGGAGGCACAATACCCATCAGAGAATGAAGTTGTGGATCTGCCCAATCAATCAATCAATCAGGGATTTCTAAAGTGCACTACTCACCTGTGATTGTCTCAAGGCGTTGAGGAGGGGAGGCGGGGAGAAAGTGGAGAGGTGCTGCTACTGCCCAAACAGCCAGGTCTTGAGAAGTTTCCTGAAGGTAAGGAGGTCTTTGGTCTGGTGCAGGTGGGTGGGAAGAGTGTTCCACGTTTCGGCAGCGAGGTACAAGAATGATCTTCCTCCGGTTGTAGTTCTGCGGACGTGTGGGACAGATACGAGGGCGAGGCCGGGTGTAGAAGGAGAGTGGTCTGTTGAGGTATTCTGGTCCGGTGTTGTGCAGTGCTTTGTGAGCGTGGGTGAGGAGTTTGAAGGTGATGACATTTGTCAGTGCCTCCAGGCCAGTTTTATTGTGGTTCTGTGTTTGACATACTTCCACCTCTTTTGTCACCCAGCTCTGTAATCTTTGTTAGGGCACTTGTTGATTTAACCACTTTGGGACTTTGAAACACTCATACCTTCCCTAATGGCAATTTGTATCTCCTCACTGAAAGTCTACTGACTGCTACATGTTGCATGACAAGTCTCCAAAATGGATTCTATCTGGACATCATTTGCTCTGTCAATGTTGGTTCTGTTGCCCTAATCACTGCACAAAGGCTCATGTTTATCTACCCACATTTGCAAATAAATTAATTCCTATAAACTAACGTGTTGTATGTCTGTTGCAGAAAGGACTACTTATACCATGGTGGATATGTATTACCAAAACCCACTTATTAGCATCTCAAGGAGAATGAACGGAAGTCACTATCAGCTGTTCCCTTTGTATATGCAACAACATCAATTACATACACTGTGATGGCATTATGAAGAATGTATTTCTCCCAATGGTACATCACAATGTGACAATAAACTTCAGTTACTTGACTGGCACACTGTAAAAAGCCCTTTGTAAACACACACATATGCCTATCCTGCTATAAATGGGGCCTGTGAGGCATGTGAGCTATAACACTATTTCACTCATTCACGTATATCTAGCTCAGTGAATATAACAACGTGATCAAACACATATAATACCCTCAGTTCTCACACTAAAGAGATCATAAAGTACATAAATTATCATGTTTGCACTGATAGCATGCAGATACTCATGCCCCAGCTTCTTTTGAATTTACATAATACCTGTTCCCCACTAGGATGTACTAGGTCACTCCTATACCTTGGATGTTAGTATGCAAGAAATGCAAGGGAATATGGATAGGGTTCTTTGTCAGCTGATAAATAGTGTAAAAAGCTACACTGGGATATGTAGGGTAAATGTGATCCTTTGCCACTGAGAGGCCACACATGTTTTAAGGGTGAGTGTAACCACACATAACTATTGTACAAAGTACACACATATTACTGCTTAGGGGCCAGACCACAGAACCAGAAACAAAGCAACACTTCCCCAGGGGAAGAGAATATGGGAGACTCATGTGCTTCAAACTTAGCAAGTACTCAAACGAAGTGACATGCATGAAGTGCCACACTTAACAAGTAGTCAGTGTCATTGATGATGGAGGTACTTCATACAGGTGTGACTACATTCATTATTTGTAACCAGCCAACAACAATTACCCACTTGCATAATGGTGCATGGTGTGTGTGGTACTAGCAGGCCTCAGTGTGTGCCCGCACAGCCTGGAATCTATAATTGGTTGTCCCAAAACTATACGAGCTATACTTGCAATATAACCTTCACACAGAGTGCAACAGTAGTATGCTGCCTATGTTGTGAAGTGAGTAAACTCTCTAACAGAGGCCCACTTACATTGGCTAAAATTTTAAAAGGCCCCACACTTAACTCAATTGTCAAGTAGACTATCAATTTGCATAATCCTCTAACAAAACAACATTAACCTACAAAGCCAGCAGGTCAACATCCACATCATGTAGTCAACTCAACTTACTCCATGGTAGCTACTCAGAAATATCAAATGATGATGAAGTAGTGAAAGTATGAAAACTATCTAACCTATCAATACCAATCTAGCCTAAACTAACTAGCCTTAACATTCCCTTAAACTATCCTAACTTATCCTAAACTACCTATACCTGCCTAGGCTATCCTCCCTAACCTTAACTCTAGCCTACACTATCTTAACTTATCTTAAGCTATTTTACCTACTATACACAAATGACAAGTTACACATGTTTACCCTTCCCCCTTAATACACATACATCAGCTCAATACAGAAAACAACCACATCCTAAACATACACTACCTATACACGTGAAGCTATACAAATATATTCTGGGGGATTTTATTTGTTGTTTGTTTTTTTATAACATACACTACACATCAATCTCCCACCCACTCAAAACTCCACCAGTCTCAAATACTCTTACTACCTACTTAAATATTAAAAAATCTAACACTCATGTACAGTATTCCTATAATAAATCCTAAGCTACACTATGCCTCAATTACCTTAACTATAACTATTAATATAACTATTAGTCAACATGTACAATAATGGGGAAAGGGAAATGTACAATGGGGAAAGGGAAATGTACAAGGGAGAGTGAAATGTGTGCATTGATACAGTCCATGGCCTCCTGAAGTGTGAGCATGCTGGTATGGAGGCTTGCCAGCTCACCCTCAATGCCTGTCACCCAAGTCTAAGGTTCCTGTAGGTCTTTTGGGGCCTGGGCCTCAAATAAAGCTCCTGTGGCAGGGGTTGGGTATATGGCCAGTGGGGCGGACACCTGATGGGCAGAAGATGGGCCTAGAATGGCCTGAAGAACATCCGGCTGCTGTTTGGTACCCTCATGTCATTTCTTGGCCTTTGACTGTCCTTGGTGTTACTGTCTGCCTGCATTCCAGGTTCCTGCAGCCTTGCCTTCTTCATACAAAACCCCCATTTTCCTGTAGGCCTTAGCAACATGATGTATATGGCAGTAGCACTCCAAACGGATATAAAATTGCTTGGCCTCTTAACTTGTCATGTTGTCTAGGGAGGTAAAGGAATAACGCATCAGCTAAAGTTGTAAATGTACTTGATGTTTGCAATAATAGGCTTCCATCATCATACTATTACATGTGGCAGGCCAGCCCAGGACCAAATATTCAGAAAAAGATATGAACAAGACACCTTCTGTACAAATACAGATCCTAGTCAAACAATGCAAACTGACTCAAGTGCTGGCAGTGTAGGTATACGATGTGGAAATGTAGTCACAAATGTACTTATAACCATATCATTCCTGATACTGAGTTGCAAGCATGATGATGTTTCCACATGGAACAGGACAAATGGTTCAAATGTGGATACTTTGTTGGCGCATCATGCATCTGGGTTTGTCATTTGCTCATTTACATATATCTGAAATGAGTAATGTTAAGCAACTCACGCTAACGTAACTCTGCACTGCATTACTCATGGAAATACACAAGGCAGCACACATTGGTGTCCGAACTGGCTCAGTTTCAGGTAGTCAAAACATAGATGGAGAGTGAGTTGCTAAATCCTGAAAGACATAACTGTTTCCTCTGCATCAATATAGACTTAGGCCAATACAGTGAAAAACTAACATATAGCTTCAGGTATACAGGTTTAGCAATACCATGGTGAATTTAACATATACAAAAGTTTGTACACACATTTCCCAAAGGCTGCTTTCCTCCCCGCAATATATGATTCAGGCAACGCATGTCAGGAGTATGTGCATGTATGCTAGAATTCTCATCTGTACAAGAGATTTGTGGTGTATGATGCAGGGAACCCGACACTATGAGTCAGGGGTAATAGCGTTGATACTGGCCAGTATAAATTACCCCACCAGTAAGTGAGAAGTGTAATGGGCTGTATGCTGCTGACACCATGCATCCTAAAGCAAATTTAATACAGTTGGTGCTCCTAATAAGTGATGGTGCAGTGCAAGTGAATAAGGTGAGCATAAAGTGCACCAGTGCTATTTACATTGGCAATGTATGCATGTGACTAATAGAGATGTCGTCATGTCATTATCGACATTTGTGATACATGTTGAAAAGCCACAACTGTCTAAAAAACCACAGTCAAATTTTAAAAACCATTGAGGAGCTGGGAGGAGTTGGTGTCCTTTAATAGGAGCACCAAAAGTATTACATTTTCTTTAGGAGGTTCTTTGAAATCTAAGTCATTCCTTTTATAACTGTAGGCTGAATGTTAATAAAATGCATGAAACGCATAGTAAACCTTTCCTGTGAGGAAGGTCTTTGTTTACTACTGCTGTGGAAGTCAAAGGCTACACTTCCTCCTCAGGGACTATTTTTCTGAAATTTGATTACCTTACCCAGATCCCCGGGGTACTGGGTTGCCACTTTGTTTTGGAAAACAGTCATATCTCACATCACATGCCTGGGCTTGCCTCAGGCATGTGAATGGTTTGTGTACTGCTGGGCATCATCTCAAGGTGCATTCCACCATGACACAAAGAGGCAAAACCATTTGCCTGAGGCAGGTCAAAATAGCGCTGGGAATGAAAAGGACAGGTATACCCCGTAAGTGACATTCTGAGGACCATATCAGACTATTCATGTCACTGGTGCACAGAGTGCTGACTAGCGGCCAAGCACGCTACCTTGCAACATGGTGCAAGGCTGCACTCCTTGGAAGAAGGGATACACCTCTGTCCTGTAAGGGCCACCTTCATGAACTATTATAATTACCAGGGCCATGTTAAACTGTCTACATGTGCTGAAGAATGCAGCATGCAGGAGAAAGTGATTGAACATTACATTCCTTCTTACACATCACCTGTGCCGGGTTTTGAGGCCCATACAGCTGTCCGTACTGGGGTAGGACCCCATCCACCAGTCGCTCCAACTCCTCCGAAGTGAAGGTTGGGGCCCTTTCCCCGGACACACAGGCCATGGTCGGTTCCAGACACAGGTCACAGCAGCACATGCAGTGTAAGTCCTCTCCTGTGGAAGGTCAGGAAACAAGTGACGAATGTGAAATAAAATGGCGGTCACATCCGCTGCGGTGTATATCGTCACCGCCGGCGTAGAATCCCATTGGCCACTGTACCCCATAGGGCCCAATATTATCCAATGAGGAATTGCACAGCGGTTCATGACCTCCTACTGCCACGGCGCACAACGTCAGCGGAATTACATCACTTCCTCCTGTCCCTCCACACAGGACAGGCGGCTGCCATTTCAGGGGGGTGGGTGAACAGGCCTATCAATAATTACTGCGTCACAAGATTAAAGTCACATACTTTAAAATTCCACTGTCCCAAAACATGATTGCATGATGTGGACTGCTGATAATTGTCCATTTGTGACAGCCTACTCACTCTTGTGTCCCTTAGATACCTTACCGTTGCGGATGAATAGGAATGGAGACATACCCCCGTGTACAGACCCCTGGTGGACTTGGCTACAGTGGAGGACAGGCACATAATACTCACCAATAGACTGGACAGGGCCACAATCACAGAGCTGTGTGCCCAGTTGGAGCCTGACCTGATCTCAGCTATCCATCATCATCCAACTGGGATCCCCCCTCTTGTGCAAGATCTATCAATGCTCCATTTCCTGGCAAGTGGTTCTTTCCAAGTGACAGTAGGCTTGGCAGCAGGAATCTCACAGCCAATGTTCTCAATAGTGCAGGCAAGAGTCTTGTCTGCCCTGATAAAACACATGTGCAGCTACATTGTTTTCCCCCACATGGAAGATTTGGCCACTGTGAAGGCCGGGTTTTATGCAATGGGACATATCCCCAATATAATTGAGGTGACTGATGGAACACATATTGTGTTTGTCCTCCCCCGCGCAAAATGAACAGGTGTACAGGAATCATAACAGTTTCCACTCCATGAATGTGCTATGGTGTGCCTGGCAGAACAGTACATCCCCCTCGTCAATGCTAAGTATCCTGGCTTGGTGCATGATGCCTTTGTCCTAAGGAATAGCAGCATCCCAAATATGATGTCCCAACTACAGAGGAAAAGGGTGTGGCTAATAGGTGAGCCTTGATCCCCACCCAGTGTATGCTGGTGTATGCCTACGCTGTTGGATAAATAGGATAGCGTGTGGCTAAATGCTGTCCCTCAATATTTGCAGGTGACTCTGGTTACCCAAACCCATTGTGGCTGCTGACCCCTGTGAGGAATGCCAGGGCAAGGGTAGAAGAATGTTATAATGAGGCACATGGGCAAACCAGAAGGATAATTGAGAGAACCTTCCGCCTCCTGAAGGCCAGGTTCAGGTGCCTCCATCTGACAGGTGGATCCCTGTGCTACTCACCCAAGAAAGTCTGCCAGATAGTAGTGGCATGCTGCACAACCTAGCACTCAAACGGCATGTACCTTTTCTGCAGGAGGAGGAGACTGGCGATGCCCCTGTGGCAGCAGTGGACCCTGAGGACAGTGAGGATGAGGAGGCAGAGGATGAGGATGTGGACAACAGACCATTAGTGATCCATCAGTACTTCCAATGACACACAAGTGAGACAGTGCAACTTCACATTTCTATGACTATTGTTATATTCTGTATGGCTTTGGCATGCTGATATTACCCACTTGTTTCCCCTACTTACTGTTACCTTTGGATTTTCATTTTACAGATGTTGGTGATATGACAACAATGACTTGATGTGATAACAACAGCCAGCAAGAGGTCATTCATTCTATACTCCCACTACGTTCAGTTCATTTGGAATAGCTTTAGCTGTTTCAATAAAAAAGAATACATGAAATACTAGTAGTCAAGTTTTATCCAAGGGTGTTTATTGTAGTGCTAATAAATTGAGGGGAAAGTTCAATGGAATGGGGTGATGATGGAGGAAAGTCCAGGGTATTGTTTCAGTTTGTTTGTAGCACAGGTGCAGTGTCCAGGGGGGACATAGGAAGTGGAGCAATGGCAGTTCAAGGTGGACAAGGTGACTGAGTGGGACACAAGGGGGACAATCAGGAGAGTCTAATTTCCTGGCGGTGGTCTTAGCAAGAGTCTCTGGCTTCTGTCTGGTTCGCAGGGAACGTTCGTGGGGGGGTTCACCTTCTGCAGGGGGAGGGATGCTGGTGACCTGTGGGTCCTGTGGCAGGGCTTCCTGGGCCCTAGCGGCAGCAGAAGTGGAGGGGTGTTCAGTTGACCGGCTAGTGGTAGGGGCCCACATGTGTGCTGTTGCCTCCCTCATGATGTTAGCCATGTCTGCCAGCACCCCTGCTATGGAGATCAGGGTGGTGTTGATGGGCTGCAAGTCCTCCCTGATCCTCTGATCCTGTCCCTCCTGCAGCCGCCTGTTCTCCTGCACGTTGTCTAGGATCTGGCCCATAGTGTCCTGGTGATGTTGGTAGGCTCTCAGGATCTCGGAGAGTGCCTCTTGGAGAGTCGGTTCCCTGGGTCTGTCCTCACCCTGGCACACAGCAGTCCTTCCAGTGTCCCTGTTGGCCTGTGCCTGTGATCCCTGAACTGTATACCCACTGCTACTGACCCCAGGTCCCTGATTGTCTTGTGGGCGAGGTGTGGCCTGGGGTCCCTTGACAGGTGGGCACACTGCTGATTGACGTGTCCTGAGGACAGAGGTGTGGGAACGCTGGGTGGGTGCTGTGGTGTTGGTTCCTAATGGGGGAGGCTCTGTTGTGGTCTGTGAGTGGCCTTTGGTGACCGACTCTCTAGTGGTCCCTGATGGGCCAGGTAGGTTGTTCAGGTCCAGAAGTCCAGAGTTACTGTCATCACTGGGGGGCCTCTTCTGTTGGGGGACTGGATAGAGGTGGCCCCTCCTCTCCACTGACATTGGCTGGGGTACCTGTGGGGATGTAAATGATGTATTATGCTTCAAGTGTATGAGATTTGTACTTCTGTAGCTTTCCCTCTATGGTTGGTGTTACCCTGTCAGCTTTTGGTTGTGTATGGTGATGTATTGTGGGATTGTTAGTTTCCCTATGCTGTGCATGCTTTAGTGATGGGTGTCCATGCAGGGCTGGGAGGGGTGTCCATGCATTGGTATAGCATGCAGGGCTTGGCATTGGGATTAGTGAGATGTGTTGGTGGAGTGTGTGGGATGTAGTGGAGTGATAGGAGTGAGGGTGAGGGTGTGAGATGGCATGCAGGAATGGGGGTGATGATTAGTAAATGTTGACTTGCCTGTGTCCAGTCCTCTGGCTACTCCAGCAAGTCCCTCTGGATGCAGTATTGCCAGTAGTTGCTCCTCCCATGCTGTGAGCTGTGGGGGAGGAGGTGGGGGTCCACCGCCTGTCCTCTGTATGGTGAGCTGGAGTCTTGCTGCTATGGAACACACCTTCCCCCGTAGGTTGTTCCACCCCTTCCTGATGTTGTCCCTTGTTCTTGGGTGCTGTCCCACAGCCTTGACCCTGTCCACGATTCTCCACCATAGCTCCATCATCCTTGCTATAGATATCTGCTATACCTGTGCTCCAAAGAGCTGTGACTCTACCCTGACAATTTCCTCCACCATGACTCCTCCTCAGTGAAACGGGTGTGCCTTTGTGGTGCCATGGGTGTTGTGTGATGTGTGTTGGTGAGGGAGTGTTGGGTAATGTGGTGGGGCATGTGATGTGGAGTGTATGAGGGATGTATGGGTGTAAGTGGTGTGCGTGTCTAGTTGTCTCTGTGCTCTTCTTCTCAGTCTCCTGGTGGCAACTGGTATTCGTAAGGGGTTGTGGGTAATGTGGGTGGGTGTTTTATAGTGGTGTGGGTGTGTGGGTTTGGTGTGGTAATGATTGTCTGGTGTGTGTATTTGGTATTGGTCAATGTAGTGTTGCTTTGTATGTGGGTGTCCATTCTGTGCACAGCGGTATGTACCACCAATGGTTTACCGCTGTTGAATGTCCGCCATGGTGATTCATGGGTCATAATGTGGTGGGCGTTGTTTTGTTGGCATAACGGTATAGCTTTTGGTACCGCCACTTTATCATTGGCCTTTGGTCTGGCAGATTTGTGTATGTGGCTGTATTCTGTCAGATTGGTGTCTTTGTGTCATAATATGGTGGACGGATATTCGCCAGTGCGGTGGTAAGTTGGTGGACATCAGCATGGCAGTAAGTGGGATTTACCACCAATGTCATAATTAGGGCCTATGTTGGGTCTCAAGGGTCTCAGCCAGCTCCCAGTCTGCATAATGGATGCTGGCAGGACCCTACACCTTCCCTTTGCTTTCACCCGAGCAGGACCAGCATTTCTTTACTGGGCTTACTGGGTGGGAGCAAAGTGAAGTTTCCTGCCAGGGAGAATGCAGGTAGGGATGTGCCTACACTCTCACAGGCAAGGAAATACAGTGTCCTGGGATGGGCGCCCTGGAACACTCTAAAGTATTGCACTTCTGGGGATCGGGTCCCTTGGAAGAATACCAATACTTGGAGGAGGACACACTGCCCCCCTCTTCTGTGAACAATTTGGCCCTAGGCGATAGGGTCCCTGGGGCCCAATAGTGACTTAGGGAGGCAGACAGTTCTCACTCCACCCCTTTTTTAATACATTGGAACCAGGGATGGGGTCCCCAGAGCCCAGTGGTGGCTAGGTGTGGGTAGGTGCATGCCCTCCTCCCATTATTAAGTATTTGGCCCTGGGAGATAGGTTCCCTGGGGCCTAATAGAGGCACAGCCCTCCTCTTTAATGTCAATGTTCAATTCAACCCCAGGGGAGTGGGTGCCCATGGACAGGAGTGGCTCCTGCTCCCCAAATATTATACAATAAAGTGTCACGACTTGCGTGCTGCTTTACCCTGGAGGCTGCAGAGCGAGTGGCGTGGATCCTGTTCTGGAATGTTCGGCCTTGGCCCAAGTAGGGGCTACTCTTTCTGGTAGCCACGGTGCTGCAGGCAATGGGTACGTCAAGAGCAGGCCCTGTCCCTCAGAAGTAGCGCCAGAGGGAAAAAAACCCTGAAAGGGGGGAAAAACCTCCAAAAAGATAGAATCCTGCAACAGGAACAAAAAGAATAGGTAACAGCAGGAACAAAATACAGGAAAATACACTGGAATCGACGAGAACCAGCACAGGAATACAAGGAAGCAGGAGCGAAGACACCATCCAAACAGAAAGTGTTGCAGCGCAAGGAGAGAAAGAAACACAGCCCTTAAATACCAACAAACAGGAAACGACCAACAGGAAGTAAAAGGACACCATCTTAGATAGGTAAAAGCACATAGAACAGAATGGACTAGGAACCATAGAGAGTAGGGAACAAGGAATGCTGGGAAGAGAAGGGTACTATGGGAAAGGGGGAAAAACATAAAAGAAGGCACAACCAGATGTCCAGAAAAAAGAATAAAAGAAAAGAACAGGTGAGTGGGGGGTCAGACCTGCCTAGACACGCGGTGCGCTAAAAAACAACGAGGCCCCATGCCCAATTTGGGGCCTTGTAAGGTACAGAACAGGCTGGGGGCACGGCGCGTCTTATGACTGCGTGCTGCGGCCCGAGCCGAATGTTCGGCTCGTGCCACGCGCAGCGGCGCGACATAAAGACCAATATGCCCTGGATGGCATTATCCTGTTTTGTTTAATGCTATGGTCCCACTGGCCCACTGTTTTAATTTGTTTTATTTTGGCCTTGGGATGGTCCCTCTGGGATCCCGCCTAGGGGAGCAGGGTATCCCTTACCTGCCTCCTTATGTCTATTTTATTGATTAAACTCAGGACAAGGGACTAAGGGCCTACTTATGAGTTTGACGGACGGGATAACCTGTCTATTAAACTCCTGACATGGTGGCTGCCGCCATAGTGGATGGTAACTGCGAGTTGGTTTGCGACTGCTTTCGCGTCACAAAGCAACTCTACATCGTGATGCGGTCGCAAATAGGAAGGGAACACCCCTTCCTATTTGCGAGTCGGAATCACATTTTGCGAGTTGGTACCGACTCGCAAAATGTGATCCTGCATTGTGTTCAGCCTTTTGCGCCTCGCAAACTGTGTTTTTAGCAGTTTGCGAGGCGCAAAAGGCTTCCTACATCTTGCCCTTAGTCCTTAACCATGTAATCACTACCTGAAACACTTTTTCTCATTTTGCAAGAAACCAATCAAAGTGCTTGCTCCCACAGGAGCCTTACCCCTGTTGGAACATGTTGGCCCAGTGGAAAAAAAAACCCTGCAGGCCAATAAGAGAGCTCTATTTTTTGACTCTCTCGAGAGCCTCTCCAGCCCAACAATCCAGATATACAAAAACGGTTGATCGCTGGGCCCAGAGTTATCAAACTTTCACCCAACACAATGGAGCAAGACAACTTACTGAGTTTTACTGTGTGAAAGTGAGAGTGCAGGAATGCACATATTTAACATTATATGACACATTCCTGTCCTCATCTTGTGTTGCCGCACAATGTGCTGCCTTGAGCCAATGCAGGCACCTTTGCACAATGATGAAAAAGTGCCTGTGTTGTAGGCAGGATTGTTTTGTGCAGGAAGGTACACCTTCCTACACTAAAACAGTCCTCTGAGGCTTTTTCCTCTTTCTAAGTGTGCTGCAGAATGCACACACGTAGGAAAAGGGAAAAACTAAGAAATAAACATGTTTCCCCTCTTTAGCCCTCCCCTGGGAGGACGTAGCACTTTGATTCATTTCCAAATCTAACACTTATGGTAAATTTGGAAACACACCAAAATCAATGGGTGGGTGTGTGGGAACACCAACTGTCTACCCATGGAATGCCTCACTAGCGCACAGAAATGCAAGGCAATGGCTTACGCTGCCTTGTGTTATTCCAGATTTAACAAGCATTGCAGGGTCATGAAAGTTAAGCTTGCATTGCCTGGTAAATATGACTTTAGTGTTGCATTGCCCTTGCGAGACCTGTGTGATGCAAGGGCAACGCAACACTATGATAAATCTGCCCCTTAATTCATTAAAAAGTACTGAATGGATTTACACCATATCACAAGTATGCCTTCTGGACCAAGATTGAGCTTCCTGACAATTCTGGTGCAATTTTGTGCAGCAGTTTGTGCAGTAGCATTATTTTAAAAAGTTTATAAAAAATGCTTGGGGATTTTGCGTTTTGGGAAGCCTCATTAGGGGCGAGCACAAAGCGATCCATCCTCTGCAGTAATCTCTCTTTGGGCTTCCAGCCACGCCCATGTCACGTCAGTAATTTCCATTGGTTCGTGGGCTTCCCTTTTAAAATACCCTTGCTTTCATTCGTGAAAGGCATGCATATGTCATGCCTTTTCCGGTGTTTAGCCCACCTAAACAGCTCCGGTAAACTACTGAAAACATAACAGGCTCCATGTTTTCAGCATGGTTTCCGGACTACTTTATCCTTTTATTTTCCACGCATCGCAATTGCGCTGGGGTTTACATAGCGCGATCGCGCTCTGTTTTTCCGTTTTCAATTTCAGCGCGATTGAGCTGCATTTTACATAGCGCGATCGCACTTCATTTTTTTCTTTTAATCTGTGTGGCAAGAAACATCCGGTTAGGAGTTTACCAATAGATCTAATTCGAGCAAATGCGAGACCCGTTGCATTGCAAATGCTTGTTTTTATCTGCCACCTCTTGACTTTCCAGGAAGTGGCTAAGGTGGATGAACTTTTTTTTGGAAAGTTTCATAACGATTTGTCAAAAGGTGCCAAAGTTATTAGAAAACCATAAAACGCTCTTTCCACCGAAAGGCAGACCTAACACACACTTAGGGGGAAACAAACAAAACTCTATTGCTTGAACTTATACTTCCAATGCGTTCAGTGACGAAAAAATGACCTGGTCATACGGCAAGGACTGAAGTGTATGAAACTGTATTAGAACACATAAAAACTCATGCCACACGTCAATCAGTACAATGATATTAGTCCATGTGCTGCCATACACAAAATATGATCTTTTAGGCTTTATTCATTTTTAATTTATTCGGAAAAGGAAAAAATGTGTATTTTGTACTTAAAAATAAATTGTTAAATTCGAAAATAGATAGATGATCGTATCAGTGTTCTATCTGTTTATATTAAAATATCAAGATGGATTAAGAAAAAATGGACCTGCAGAGGAAGTAGGGACCACTTTTGGTAACAAGCAGTGAAGTGGGAAAACTAATTCTGGGGGTCATAAGGTCGTTATCTTCAGTCAAATCTTGCTTATGGTAGTCTCTGGATGTTCATGTATTACATTTTAACCAATCAATTAAGATTTAGTTCAAAAGGTCATCCCTAAAATCAATTTAGCCTATAAAATTGCTTAAATGCAATTGCCATACAATTTTTAAAAGCAGCATGAAACCTTTACAAATCAAGCGCGCACTAATCAACCAAAATATGCATAGAAATCATAGTGCCCAAAGAAAGACAAACATAATTTTGATGGATCAATACAACATCAGTATAGATTTAAGCCCCTATTTATACTTTTTTAGTGCCGCAGTTGTGCTGCTTTTTGACGCAAAAGTGGCACAAACTTACAAAATACAGTTGTATTTTGTAAGTTTGCACCTCATTTGTGTCAAAAAATGACGTAAATGCGGCGCTAAAACAGTATAAATATGGACCTTTGGCCCTGATTTATACTTTCTGGTGCAAAACTGCACTAACTCAGTTTTGCACCAAAAAGTTTAGCACCAGCTTGCACCATTTCTGTGCACCAGCTGGGCACCATATTTATGGAATGGTGCAAGCCGGTGCAAAGGGTAGGCTAGTGTAAAAAAAATTACATTACTCTGGTGAGGCTGGCGGTATGTAAGAAGGGGGTTTTGCACCAAAAAATGACGTTAGGCAGGTTAGAGTAAAAAAAGGACTTCAACCTGCCTAGAGTCATTTTCTGATGCACAACCATCCATACCACATGACACCTGTCTTAGAAAAGGCAGGACTCATGCCCACCACCTCAATGGCCAGCACTGGGGACCAGGGTCCCCTGGGCATGGCCATTGCATCCTGTGCCATGTAGGGGGGTCCATTTCAGGCCCCCCCTATGGCACTTTAAAAAATAAAATAAAGTACTTACCTTTACTTACCTGGGATGGGGTCCCCCATCCTGCGCTGTCCCTCTGGTGTGCGTCGGGGTGTCCCTGGGGCTTGGGGAGGGCACCTGTGAGCTTATTCCATGGTGTTCCACCATGGAAATAGGCCCACAGGTCCCCTAACGCCTGCCCTGACCCAGGCGTTAAAAAATGGGGCAAAGCAACCTTTGCACCATTTTTTTACCCCTTCTCCCTCCCGTGCACCATTTCTACACAGGAGTATGAATAGGGCATTAAGGCCATATAGTAATTTTTTTCACAGGTAAACCTACCTTGCATCTCATTAAGGCAAGGTAGGATTCTACGTCCAAAAAATGACTTTAACTCCATAAATTTGGCACTAAATGGGTCTAGCGCCAAAGTATAAATATGGAGTTAGTTTTGCACCCAATAAGAGGAAAATCAAATGACGCTGATTCAGTGCAGAGTATAAATATGCTCCTTAGTGTCAGACGAAACCCTGACCGTCCTAGAAGGTTCATTTGAGAATATTTTGGGCCACAACGCCTGGCCACATGATCGGCAGGATGAGGATATGTCCTCCATGGCTAACAATTACCTACTCCAAAAGTGCTGGTATGGCACTTAATATTATTATACTTTCATATATTTGTTTCTGTTTCATACACTGCGAGAGCGAACTGTCATCTTATTTGCAATGCACTAGCTAAATATTTGGTTGACACAGAAACCACTGCAGGGGCATGGCTAATTTTCTTATGTAATGAAATTCGGGACTGTACACATTTTTAAATATTGGTTTAAATGTAATAGTGCATATATCGCTTTCTCGCACACAAGCAAAACATCCAACTCGAGCTGCCTCTCGTTCGAGCTAGGAAACTCTTTTGTGTCCCAGCCAGCTGTAAAATTAAATTAATACACACGGCGTCACCATTAAAAACAGTAGGGCTCAGGCAAAGACCTATGGTATTCCACACAGTAAACACCAAAAAGAAGAGGTAATCAGGGAAAATACTACATCATGTTGCCTATTTCACAGAATGTGTTGTTCATTTTAGGGCACAGTCACAGATTCCCAACTCTTAAAATCTCAAAGTCAGCATCAAATAGGAAGTCATTTCAAATGCTGTGGCTAGACCCAGGAGGACGTGTGCAGCCTGTACTTACATATGCAAGCTAAGAAGGAAAGATGTATGTATGTAGTAGTATAGGTATGGCACAAACCTAGCTATAAAGCAATGGAATGCTGCACATTTTGTGGGGGTTGGGAGGCAATCTATAAGATCATGTGGTTCAAGACGGGATTACACAATTACATTTCACATGTTACATTTATAAACACAGGGATATTAAGCGCCCGATCTAGACTGTGGTGGAGAGGGTCCTCTGTCGCTATAGAATACCCCCTCTGCTAAAGCCAAAGTACTGCATATCTGATTTGGGGCCAGATGTAGAAAAATCCGTTTTTGCGACTTGCAAATTGCGAGTCCGAGCGACTCGCAATTTGCAAGTCGCAAAAATGGATGCAGAATGGTGTCCCTCTGCGACTCGCTATGGGGTCGCAAAGACCCACCTCATCAATATTCATGAGGTGGGTCGCATTTTGCGAACCCATAGCGAGTCCCTGCACTCACAGTGATGGTGGCCTGCTGTAGTCAGCAGACCTCCATGTCTGTGACTGCTTTATAAATAAAGCAGTTTTTTTTTCATTTTGCAGCCCGTTTTCCTTAAAGGAAAACGAGTTGCAAAATGAAAAATAAACCGAAACCATTTGGTTTCGTTTTTTTCAGAGTAGGCAGTGGTCCATAGGACCACTGCCTGCTCTGAAAAAATATTTTTATCGACATTCACAAAGGGGTCCCATGGGGACCCCTTCCCTTTTGCGAATGTGTTACCACCAGTGTGACACTGGTGGTAACTGCGAGTTGGTTTGCGACCGCATTCGAGGTCACAAAGCAACTTTGAATTGCGATGTGAGTCGCAAATAGGAAGGGAACACCCCTTCCTATTTGCGAGTCGCATTCCCAAATTGCAAGTCGGTACCGACTCGCAATTTGGGAATGTGCATCGCGTCAGGCTGTTTGCATGGCGCAAACTGCGTTTTTCGCAGTTTGCGCCATGCAAACGGCGTGCTACATCTGGCCCTTGGAGTCGAGTGAAGCTTGAGTAAGTAGACAGTGTTGCCTACATATACCTCCGTCAAGTTGTCAGTGATTTGGCCATGTTTATATTGGACTAACTAATGGCCACTTTTCACTGTCTGTAATGAGCAGTGAAAATTGCAAAATGACCCGCACGGCATTAGAAATATCTTCCAGGGTGAAAGTTTATTGTTCAGTTTTTCAAATGGAAATCCCGCTTTGGGATTTTCTTTGTGAAAACAAAAAAAAGTTGAATCTTTGACATATTCTCCATCATGTTGACTGACCCATCCGTCACACATACAATGCCTTTAGAGGAACCGCTGTGACGGCAGTTCCTGCATATGCAATAGATGTCCGCTGGTCCGGCGCACATCTCTAACTCAACTGATTCAGGTGTGGAGAGACCATAGGTTTAATCACGGCAGAGACTATTCAGTCACCGCTGCGATTAAACCCCTTGGATGTGGAGTAAGCGCTGTCACAGAGTGACCTCTAATTCTGCACACCTGATTTATTTGGGCGGAATTAGAGGTCAGGTTTCACTGTCTGTCACTGCCAGGAAAACCCTGCTAGTAAGGGGCAGTGAAAACTGCTAAATGCTCCCAAGGTGGAGGAAACGTTGTCTTTTTTTATTTTAAAAAAGAAAATCCTGTTTCAAGATTTTCTCTTTGAAAATAAATAAAGCTAAACTTTTTGTTGCAGATTCTGCCACCTTGATGGAGCCCTGCACCAAACAGCAAAATGCATCGAGAGGAACTGCTGTGACAGTTCCTGTCAATTTATTGCTACCTTTAATTGACACCCATGCATACCAGCTTTATAAATCTGGTGGGTGGTCCCTCCATCAGGGCTACAGAGAACATTACTCCATCACCCGGGTAGAGCAACAGGCCCCCTGTCAGAAAACAATTCGGTCTCTCAGTCCATATCATGTACAGAATGGAAGCCTGCTTTAACAGTTTCTAAAATAGGAGTCATGTTTAATAAATGTGAAAGCTTCAGATTTACTGGAGATTCATTGATTTTAGAGATAAAGGGAAGGAAGTATGTAGATTTGAAATTAGAAATCACATCCAGGTCAGCAGCAGTCTTTCTCAGCAGAGAGGGAAATTGTTTATGTCCATTAAGGAACAGCAGTTTCCAATGATTTGTGCTATGCTTCAAGGAAAACATGAGATGTAGCATCCACAATCAGGTTTGCAAATGTCTTTGAAAAATGATTGTGTAGATAGCAGGATTTAATGGAAGTACAGCACAGTTCATATTGTGATGTTTTACAGGTGAGATCAGTTAACCTGCTGATACCTATGTCTAAGTCCCAGGGACTGTGATGCTTGGGATACTTTCATGCGAATCAGGATTGAATTCAAATTTTCTGAGATGGATCAACTAGAAGGAAATGACGATCTGATTATTGGCACCAGATGATTGATCTCTAGTCCTAACATTACCACATTAGCTGCTTCCTATTTGTTGTTGAAGCTTTGGGGAAAGGGCTAGGGTGGAAACATATACCTTTCCTTTAAAACCCCTAAGACCAACAGACACAAAGGCAGGTGTAGAATCCCCAAAGACCAAGCCAAGGGTAGCAATAACTACTCATTTCTACCCCTAATCAACAACAATGTATACCACAATTTTTCACCTCAACCATCACGCCACATTGACAATACCAATCACCCTCAATATAAAGACAATGTAAGATCTCATCAAAAATCAAACTAAACACACTTCACCTTCTGCTCTTTGTACTCTCTGATCCTCATCAGAAACAGAAAAACAAGAATCCACAGATTCATTTCCATAATGACTGAAAAGTATTCAAAGCCACTGTTAGACTTGATACCCTTTTTGCCTTCACCTCTCACATTTAGGACTCTGTGAATGTTACCACTGGAAAACTGCTTGTGCACGCTTCCCAAAACATGGTATAGTTGGAGTACACATGATTGGCACATTTAATTTTCTTGTAAGTCCCTAGTAAAGTGGTATTACTAGTATCATGGCCTGTAAGTTAAATTCCACTAGTGGACCTGCAGCACTGATTTTGTCATCTACTACAGTAGTCTTTTAAAGTAGGTCTCAGTCCTGCAATGCCATCTTAAACTGCCTTTTCATCCTAGCAAAATAAAACTTTTCCCAGGCCTAAACCTTCTTTTTTAATTCACAAGTAACCCCTATGGTAGGCCATAAACAACCCTTGGGGCAGAATGCATTGTATTTAAAAAGGTGGGCATGTACTTTTACGTTTTAAGTGTCCTGGCAGTAAACAACTTAAATGTGTTTTTTACTACTACACGGCCTACCTCTCCCATATATAACATTTGGTTACCTCCTTACATTTACTAAGTGATAACCTTTGTTTGGGAAGAGGTAGAAATGTCACGTTTGGTTTCTCATGAATAGTAAATAAAAACCTTCTTTAATGACAAAGTCAGATATTAAGTCACAATTCTGAAAATGCCACTTTTAGAAAGTTACATACAGAACAAGGAACCCTCCCTTTGCTATTAATTAACTTGTTTATCACTACATAAAACAGCCAGTCAATCCTGTAAGTAGTTATGTCACTTTTTATTTCATCATATTGTTCAAATTTGGCTTCTGTTATTCACAAAGAAAACCTTAAACTTCAGTAAAAAATATATAACTGTATAAAGACAAAGTCACAATGGGAAAAGCAATATGCTTTGGGACAATATATTTACAATTATTTTTGCCTATAGGCAAAAAAATTACAAACATTACAGATTAAATAAACATATATTACAGATTTTTTGGGTAGAATTGTCCATGGAACTACATCATGGCCAACACATTTTTTAATGTCAAGCACGTCCGCATGCCCAACAATAGTATTCATTCAGAACACTCTTCTTTTTGAGAAAATCCAGCATGAAAAATGACTTCATGACTATGATAGTCATTATGACATTGGCGGTCAGCTGACTGCCACGCCAACGATGTTGGTAGGACTGTCGCCAGGCCAGCCGTTAAGACTGCCAAAAAATGACCATGGCGGTGATCCCTCCCATATATAGCCAAAGTACTACCTGAACCGCCAGTGCGGTCCGTCCCCCGACCACAGTGGTTACCATCTTCAGGCTGGCAGAACACCACACCCTGCCCATCATATTATGACATAGCAGACTGCCACGAAAAGCCTGGCAGAAACGGATCATATAAAGGAGACACTCACCTCCAGGGACACAGAGTAGTCCGCGGTCGCCATGGAACTCGAACTGGAAGTCTTCCCGATAGTGTGCCACTGTGAGAAAGTAGCCTCTTTCTAGCCCTGTTACCCCCACTTTTGGCCTGTTTGTGAGTGTATGTCAGGGTGTTTTCGCTGTCTCACTGGGATCCTGCTAGCCAGGGTCCAGTGCTCATAGTGAAAACCCTATGTTTGCAGTATGTTTGTTATGTGTCACTGGAACCCTGCTAGCCAGGACCCCAGTGCTCATAAGTTTGTGACCTATATGTATGTGTTCCCTGTGTGATGCCTAACTGTCTCACTGAGGCTCTGCTAACCAGAACCTCAGTGGTTATGCTCTCTCTGTACAAATTGTCACTAACAGGCTAGTGACCAATTTCACCAATTCACATTGGCATACTGGAACACCCTTATAATTCCCTAGTATATGGTACTGAGGTACCCAGGGTATTGGGGTTCCAGGATATCCCTATGGGCTGCAGCATTTCTTTTGCCACCCATAGGGAGCTCTGACAATTCTTACACAGGCCTGCCATTGCAGCCTGAGTGAAATAACGTCCACGGTATTTCACAGCCATTTACCACTGCACTTAAGTAACTTATAAGTCACCTATATGTCTAACCTTTACCTGGTAAAGGTTGGGTGCTAAGTTACTTAGTGTGTGGGCACCCTGGCACTAGCCAAGGTGCTCCCACATTGTTCAGGGCAAATTCCCCGGACTTTGTGAGTGCGGGGACACCATTACACGCGTGCACTATACATATGTGACGACATATGTATAGCATCACAATGGTAACTCCGAAAATGGCCATGTAACATGTCTAAGATCATGGAATTGTCACCCCAATGCCATTCTGGCATTGGGGAGACAATTCCATGATCCCCTGAGTCTCTAGCTCAGACCCGGGTACTGCCAAACTACCTTTCCCGGGGTTTCACTGCAGCTGCTGCCAACCCCTTAGACAGGTTTCTGCCCTCCTGGGGTCCAGCCAGGCTTGGCCCAGGAAGGCAGAACAAAGGACTTCCTCAGAGAAAGGGTGTTACACCCTCTCCCTTTGGAAAAAGGTGTCAGGGCTGGGGAGGAGTAGCATCCCCCAGCCTCTGGAAATTCTTTGATGGGCACAGATGGTGCCCATCTCTGCATAAGCCAGTCTACACCGGTTCAGGGATCCCTCAGCCCTGCTCTGGCGCGAAACTGGACAAAGGAAAGGGGAGGGACCACTCCCCTGACCTGCACCTCCCCTGGGAGGTGCCCAGAGCTCCTCCAGTGTGCTCCAGACCTCTGCCATCTTGGAAACAGAGGTGCTGCTGGCACACTGGACTGCTCTGAGTGGCCAGTGCCAGCAGGTGATGTCAGAGACTCCTTCTGATAGGCTCCTTCAGGTGTTGCTAGCCTATCCTCTCTCCTAGGTAGCCAAACCTCCCTTTCTGGCTATTTAGGGTCTCTGCTTTGGGAAATTCCTTAGATAACGAATGTAAGAGCTCATCAGAGTTCCTCTGCATCTCTCTCTTCACCTTCTGCCAAGGAATCGACTGCTGACTGCGCTGGAAGCCTGCAAAACTGCAACAAAGTAGCAAAGACGACTACTGCGACCTTGTAACGCTGATCCTGCCGCCTTCTCGACTGTTTTCCTAGTGGTGCATGCTGTGGGGGTAGTCTGCCTCCTCTCTGCACTAGAAGCTCCGAAGAAATCTCCCGTGGGTCGACGGAATCTTCCCCCTGCAACCGCAGGCACCAAAGAACTGCATCACCGGTCCTCTGGGTCTCCTCTCAGCACGACGAGCGAGGTCCCTTGAACTCAGCAACTCTGTCCAAGTGACTCCCACATTCCAGTGACTCTTCAGTCCAAGTTTGGTGGAGGTAAGTTCTTGCCTCCACACGCTAGACTGCATTGCTGGGAACCGTGTGTTTTGCAGCTACTCCGGCTCCTGTGCACTCTTCCAGGATTTCCTTTGTGCACAACCAAGCCTGGGTCCCCGGCTCTCTAACCTGCAGTGCACAACCTCCTGAGTTGTCCTCCGGCGTCGTGGGACTCTCATTTGTGACTTCGGGTGAGCTCCGGTTCACTCCACTTTGTATTGCCTCTTCCTGCACTTCTGCGGGTGCTGCTTGCTTCTGAGTGGGCTCTTTGTCTTGCTGGACGCCCCCTCTGTCTTCTCACGCAATTGGCGACATCCTGGTCCCTCCTTGGCCACAGCAGCATCCAAAAACCCTAATCGCGACCTTTGCAGCTAGCAAGGCTTGTTGGTGGTCTTTCTGCACGAAAACACCTCTGCACAACTCTTCACGATCTGGGACATCCATCCTCCAAAGGGGAAGTTTCTAGCCCTTGTCGTTTTGCAGAATCTACAGCTTCTACCATCCAGTGGCAGCTTCTTTGCACCCACAGCTGGCATTTCCTGGGCATCTGCCCACTCCCGACTTGATCAGGACTTTTGGACTTGGTCCCCTTGTTCCACAGGTACTCTCGTCTGGAAATCCATTGTTGTTGCATTGCTGGTGTTGGTCTTTCCTGCAGAATTCCCCTATCACGACTTCTGTGCTCTTTGCGGAACTTAGGTGCACTTTGCACCCACTTTTCAGGGTCTTGGGGTGGGCTATTTTTCTAACCCTCACTGTTTTCTTACAGTCCCAGCGACCCTCTACAAGGTCACATAGGTTTGGGGTCCACTCGTGGTTCGCATTCCACTTCTAGAGTATATGCTTTGTGTTGCCCCTATCCCTATGTGGCCCCATTGCATTCTATTGTGACTATACATTGTTTGCACTGTTTTCTATTGCTATTACTGCATATTTTGGTATTGTGTACATATATCTTGTGTATATTTGCTATCCTCATACTGAGGGTACTCACTGAGATACTTTGGCATATTGTCATAAAAATAAAGTACCTTTATTTTGAGTATATCTGTGTATTGTGTTTTCTTATGATATTGTGCAAGTGACACTAGTGGTACTGTAGGAGCTTCACTCGTCTCCTAGTTCAGCCTAAGCTGCTCTGCTAAGCTACCTTTTCTATCAGCCTAAGCTGCTAGACACCCCTCTACACTAATAAGGGATACCTGGGCCTGGTGCAAGGTGTAAGTACCCCTTGGTACTCACTACAAGCCAGTCCAGCCTCCTACATTGGTTGTGCAGCGGTGGGATAAGTACTTTGCAACTACTTACCACTTTGTCATATTGTACTTTTCATAAGAGAAAAATATACAAAACAAGTTCAGTGTATGTACACCTAACCAAAAAGTTTAGCTTTTCTCCTCTCACCTCTTTGCTAAGTGCTGAAAAGTACCTCTAAAACTTTCAAAAAGTTCTTAAAAAGTTGTAAAAGTTTTTTTTCTGTCCTTTCAAAAGTTCTGAAAACTTTTTTCTTTTTCTATCCCTTAAACTCTTGTCTATCATGTCTGGTACAGGCCAAACTCTTGATCTGTCCAGCATAGCTTATGACAACCTTAGCTGGAAGGAAGCAAGGAGTCTCTGCATAGATAGAGGTTTAGGGGTAGGGAAGAATCCCTCAAGACAACTGTTAGTTAATATGCTCATTGAACAAGATAAGACCTTAGTTGGCACTTCTGGTGAGAAATTAGCTGATGGTTCCCACTCTGATTCTGGGGCACCCCCAGTGAAAGATTTGGAAGGGAACCTTCCCAACCTGACCCTTAGCAGGCCACCTAGCATAGCTGGTACTGATTTGAATTCACATCACAGTAAGAGTGTTACTTCTCATCATAGTAGGAGTGTTACTTCTGTAGGCCAAAATGTTAGAGTGTCATCTGTTAGGGAAAGGTCTTCCTCTGTTCATTCTCACCATTCTTCTGTGTCAAGGCATGCCCAACCCACCCACCCTGATGACAGAGTGTTAGAAAGGGAGCTCAATAGATTGAGAGTGGAAGAATCCAGGCTGAAGCTCAAGAAGCAACAGCTGGATTTAGATAGGCAAGCCTTTGATTTAGAAAAAGAAAGACAGAGGTTGGGGTTAGGACCCCATGGTGGCAGCAGCAGTATTCCAAATAGTCATCCTGCAAAAGAGCATGATTCTAGGAATCTGCACAAGATAGTTCCCCCTTACAAGGAGGGGGATGACATTAACAAGTGGTTTGCTGCACTTGAGAGGGCCTGTGTTGTACAGGAGGTCCCTCAAAGGCAGTGGGCTGCTATCCTATGGCTATCTTTCAGTGGAAAGGGTAGGGATAGGCTCCTTACTGTTAAAGAAAGTGATGCCAATATTTTTACAGTTCTTAAGAATGCACTCCTTGATGGTTATGGCTTAACCACTGAACAGTACAGGATCAAGTTCAGAGAAACCAAAAAGGAGTCTTCACAAGATTGGGTAGACTTTGTTGACCATTCAGTGAAGGCCTTGGAGGGGTGGTTACATGGCAGTAAGGTTTCTGACTATGAAAGCCTGTATAACTTAATCCTGTGAGAGCAGATTCTTAATAATTGTGTGTCTGATTTGTTGCACCAGTACCTAGTGGACTCAGATCTGACCTCTCCCCAAGAACTGGGAAAGAAGGCAGACAAATGGGTCAGAACAAGAGTGAACAGAAAAGTTCATACAGGGGGTGACAAGGATGGCAAGAAGAAAGATGGTGAGAAATCTCAGGATAAGCATGGGGATAAGGGTATAACCAAAGATCCTTCTTCAAATCCTAAACACTCTTCAGTGGGTGGGGATAAAACAAATTCTTCCTCTTCTTCACAACCTGCACACATTAAAATGCCTTGGTTCTTTGTGTGTAAAAACAGAGTCCATAGGCCAGGGGATAAGTCCTGTACAGGTAAACCCCCTGAGCCTACCACCACTAATACATCAAGCTCTAGTGCCCCTAGCAGTAGTGGTACTAGTGGTGGGACTGCTGGCAACAGTCAAGCTAAGGGTGTAGTTGGGTTCACTTATGGGTCCATCATAGAAACTGGGGTAGTCAGTCCCAAGACAGTTTCTGTCACACCTCGTGGCATTGGCCTTGCCACACTGGCTGCTTGTCCCCTTACAATAGATAAGTACAGGCAGACAGTTTCAATAAATGGTGTTGAGGCCCAGGCCTACAGGGACACAGGTGCCAGTATCACTTTGGTGACTGAAAACCTTGTGGCTCTTGAACAACACATCATTGGACAACAGTATAAGATTATTGATGTCCATAACTCCACTAAGTTTCTTCCCTTAGCTATAGTTCAGCTTAGTTGGGGTGGAGTTACTGGCCCTAAGCAGGTGGTAGTATCACCTAGCTTACCTGTAGATTGTCTCTTAGGTAATGACCTAGAGGCCTCAGGTTGGGCTGATGTAGAGTTTTATACCCATGCAGCCATGCTGGGTATCCCTGAGGAATTGTTCCCTCTCATTTCTACTGAAATGAAAAAGCAAAGGAGAGAAGGCCTGAAAACTCAGGATCCCTCTCCAACAACAGGTAAAAAGGGTATCACAGTATCCCCTAACCACCCTACCATTCAGGATACCATTCCTGTGGTGGGAGAACCCTCTCCTGGGGTGGCACCTGTTCCAAGGGAATCATCAGCTGGCATAGCTGTACTCCCTGAGGTGGAAGTACCTCTCTGTGGGATAACTAACATTGGTGAGAAAAAGAGCACCATTTTAGTTAACATGGAGCATCCCTTCAACCCTCCCAGAGAAACTTTAGTGCAGAAACCCTGCACTGCCTCACAACACTTAGGACAGCATCCCTGCCCTAGTGTGGAGCTAATAGGACAGCATCCCTGCCCTGCTCCAACTAAACAGAAACAGCATCCCTGTTCTCTCTTCCAGCCATATGGACAAAGGTTTTGCCCAGCTATGGCTTTACTGAGACAGCATCCCTGTCTGGCATTCTCATCACTAGAAATAGGTTCAGTGGACAATTTCCACTGCTCTAAACTAAAACTTACTAATAGAAACTCTGAAAATATATCTTCACAATGTTGCTTAGCTAAAAAACTTCAAACAGGGTGGTTCACATCCCCACAGGGAAGTAACCATATAGTGGATGATAAAGGGAGTAACCAGTCTATTGCAGAGCTACTCTCTAATTATCACCACTTAGACAATAAAGTCTCCACTGGCCAAGGTTAGCCTTATTGTCCTTCGTTTGGGGGGGGGGGGGGGGGTTGTGTGAGAAAGTAGCCTCTTTCTAGCCCTGTTACTCCCACTTTTGGCCTGTTTGTGAGTGTATGTCAGGGTGTTTTCGCTGTCTCACTGGGATCCTGCTAGCCAGGGTCCAGTGCTCATAGTGAAAACCCTATGTTTGCTGTATGTTTGTTATGTGTCACTGGGACCCTGCTAGCCAGGACCCCAGTGCTCATAAGTTTGTGACCTATATGTATGTATTCCCTGTGTGATGCCTAACTGTCTCACTGAGGCTCTGCTAACCAGAACCTCAGTGGTTATGCTCTCTCTGTACAAATTGTCACTAACAGGCTAGTGACCAATTTCACCAATTCACATTGGCATACTGGAACACCCTTATAATTCCCTAGTATATGGTACTGAGGTACCCAGGGTATTGGGGTTCCAGGAGATCCCTATGGGCTGCAGCATTTCTTTTGCCACCCATAGGGAGCTCTGACAATTCTTACACAGGCCTGCCATTGCAGCCTGAGTGAAATAACGTCCACGTTATTTCACAGCCATTTACCACTGCACTTAAGTAACTTATAAGTCACCTATATGTCTAACCTTTACCTGGTAAAGGTTGGGTGCTAAGTTACTTAGTGTGTGGGCACCCTGGCACTAGCCAAGGTGCTCCCACATTGTTCAGGGCAAATTCCCCAGACTTTGTGAGTGCGGGACACCATTACACTCGTGCACTATACATATGTCATGACATATGTATAGCGTCACAATGGTAGCTCCGAACATGGCCATGTAACATGTCTAAGATCATGGAATTGTCACCCCAATGCCATTCTGGCATTGGGGAGACAATTCCATGATCCCCTGAGTCTCTAGCTCAGACCCGGGTACTGCCAAACTACCTTTCCCGGGGTTTCACTGCAGCTGCTGCTGCTGCCAACCCCTCAGACAGGTTTCTTCCCTCCTGGGGTCCAGCCAGGCTTGGCCCAGGAAGGCAGAACAAAGGGCTTCCTCATAGAGAGGGTGTTACACCCTCTCCCTTTGGAAAAAGGTGTCAGGGCTGGGGAGGAGTAGCCTCCCCCAGCCTCTGGAAATGCTTTGATGGGCACAGATGGTGCCCATCTCTGCATAAGCCAGTCTACACCGGTTCAGGGATCCCTCAGCCCTGCTCTGGCACGAAACTGGACAAAGGAAAGGGGAGTGACCACTCCCCTGACCTGCACCTCCCCTGGGAGGTGCCCAGAGCTCCTCCAGTGTGCTCCAGACCTCTGCCATCTTGGAATCAGAGGTGCTGCTGGCACACTGGACTGCTCTGAGTGGCCAGTGCCAGCAGGTGACGTCAGAGACTCCTTCTGATAGGATCCTTCAGGTGTTGCTAGCCTATCCTCTCTCCTAGGTAGCCAAACCTCCTTTTCTGGCTATTTAGGGTCTCTGCTTTGGGGAATTCCTTAGATAACGAATGCAAGAGCTCATCAAAGTTCCTCTGCATCTCTCTCTTCACCTTCTGCCAAGGAATCGACTGCTGACCGCGCTGGAAGCCTGCAAAACTGCAACAAAGTAGCAAAGACGACTACTGCGACCTTGTAATGCTGATCCTGCCGCCTTCTCAACTGTTTTCCTGGTGGTGCATGCTGTGGGGGTAGTCTGCCTCCTCTCTGCACTAGAAGCTCTGAAGAAATCTCCCGTGGGTCAACTGAATCTCCCCCCTGCAACCGCAGGCACCAAAGAACTGCATCACCGGTCCTCTGGGTCTCCTCTCAGCACGATGAGTGAGGTCCCTTGATCTCAGCAACTCTGTCCAAGTGACTCCCACAGTCCAGTGACTCTTCAGTCCAAGTTTGGTGGAGGTAAGTCCTTGCCTCCCCACGCTAGACTGCATTGCTGGGAACCGTGTGTTTTGCAGCTACTCCGGCTCCTGTGCACTCTTCCAGGATTTCCTGTGTGCACAGCCAAGCCTGGGTCCCCGGCACTCTAACCTGCAGTGCACAACCTCCTGAGTTGTCCTCCGGCGTCGTGGGACTCTCATTTGTGACTTCGGGTGAGCTCCGGTTCACTCCACTTCGTAGTGCTGTTCCGGCACTTCTGCGGGTGCTGCTTGCTTCTGAGTGGGCTCTTTGTCTTGCTGGACGCCCCCTCTGTCTCCCCACGCAATTGGCGACATCCTGGTCCCTCCTGGGCCACAGCAGCATCCAAAAACCCTAACCGCGACCTTTGCAGCTAGCAAGGCTTGTTGGCGGTCTTTCTGCACGACTCTTCGCGATGTGGAACATCCATCCTCCAAAGGGGAAGTTTCTAGCCCTTGTCGTTTTGCAGAATCCACAGCTTCTACCATCAGGTGGCAGCTTCTTTGCACCCACAGCTGGCATTTCCTGGGCATCTGCCCACTCCCGACTTGATCGTGACTTTTGGACTTGGTCCCCTTGTTCCACAGGTACTCTCGTCTGGAAATCCATCATTGTTGCATTGCTGGTGTTGGTGTTGGTCTTTCCTGCAGAATTCCCCTATCACGACTTCTGTGCTCTTTGGGGAACTTAGGTGCACTTTGCACCCACTTTTCAGGGTCTTGGGGTGGGCTATTTTTCTAACCCTCACTGTTTTCTTACAGTCCCAGTGACCCTCTACAAGGTCACATAGGTTTGGGGTCTACTCGTGGTTCACATTCCGCTTCTAGAGTATATGGTTTGTGTTGCCCCTATCCCTATGTGCCCCCATTGCATTCTATTGTGACTATACATTGTTTGCATTGTTTTCTATTGCTATTACTGCATATTTTGGTATTGTGTACATATATCTTGTGTATATTTGCTATCCTCATACTGAGGGTACTCACTGAGTTACTTTGGCATATTGTCATAAAAATAAAGTACCTTTATTTTTAGTATATCTGTGTATTGTTTTCTTATGATATTGTGCAAGTGACACTAGTGGTACTGTAGGAGCTTCACTCGTCTACTAGTTCAGCCTAAGCTGCTCTGCTAAGCTACCTTTGCTATCAGCCTAAGCTGCTAGACACCCCTCTACACTAATAAGGAATACCTGGGCCTGGTGCAAGGTGTAAGTACCCCTTGGTACTCACTACAAGCCAGTCCAGCCTCCTACAGCCACGTGATGACAGTCCAGGAGCAGCAAAGCCACCGCCGACCGTGAGTACAGCCGCATAGCACACAAGGGAGGGAGTGGAGAGTGAAACACTCACACGCACAACACACACCATACACACATACCACACACCCAGAACTATCTGCAGAGAAATGCAACAACAACATAAGCCAGGAGTAAAGAAAGCCAGGACAAATACCTTTGATCCAACCACTGTAATTCAGTGGGAACAGCGACCACAACAAAATTAAATATATACAGGCAGGGCCATTGGCCAGTTCAACGTCTGGGAAAACACACAGGGAAATGTCCAAGGCCGAACCTAACTCCTGACAGCCCAAGTCACTCCACTGGGCAGGGGCATCATGCTGATGGTAGGCAGGCACCTCAGGGAGCAGGGGTGGGTGGGGGCGGGTCATTGCTTAGTTGTTTAGGGGGCAGAGGTGTTGGCTTGGAGCAGGGGACCGGAGTACCACTTTTTTGCCCCCTTATGACAGGTTTAGCTACAGAGGGAGGAACACGAGTGGACTGGAAGCTGGAGGTACTGGGCTGGGGGAGAGGGATCTTCGTTTTTCGGGCAGGACGGGGGAGGAGGGAAGAGGTCAAGGCGGGAAAGGAAATGTTTCTTAGGTCCAATGGGGTGGGTTGTGGGAGGAAGTTTGGGATTGGAGGTAGAAGGAGGTAGAAGGAGTGGTTATAGGAGGAGTAGGTGGAGGAGTAGGTGTGCTGGACTGAGTTGCTGGTGCATGTACAGTGTGTGAGGTGGATGGCTGCTGAGTGGGAGCATTTATGTGTCTTTGGAGGGGGGTAGGCAGACAGGGTGGGAGAGGAGAAACAGGATGTGTGTATGTATGTTGTTATGGTGTCTGTAAGTGAGGTGGGTGTGCTGCATGTGGTTTTGATGGTGGTGGTGGTAGTGGTGACTGCGCATGTGGTGAATGAGGTGTTAGTCTGGATGTTTTCTGTTGTGGTGACTGTGAGCAAGGCTGTACAGATGGCAGGTTCTGGGACTGAAGATGCAATGCTTGCAGGTGTGAAGAGTGTTGATGTGACTGTGAGGGAGGAGGAGGGGGAGACAGTGGAGGCAGTGGTTGTTGTTGTATGTGCTTCTGTGTGTGAGCCTGTGGTGTGAAGTGTGATGCCTGTGCTTGTCTGTGCGAGTCCTGTCTGTTGTCAGGCAGCATGCTGGCCTGATTGTGTGCGTGGGATGTGTGGTGGGAGAGGACTATGGGACTCAGAACAGGTAGTTGGCGGGGGGAGACGGAAGAACCAGGGACACTGGCTGCCGTCAAAGAGGAGGACAGAGCCTGAAATGATCTCTGTAGGGCAGCCGTGCCACCATGAATGCCCTCCAGGTAGGCATTGCATTGCTGCATCTGGGATGCCAGCCCCTGGCTATGGCTGACTGCCCTACAGAGATGGATCTCAGGAGGTCAATAGCCTCCTCAGTGAGGGCAGCAGGCCTGACTGGGGCAGGGCCTGAGGTGCCTGGGGTGAAGAAGATGCCCACCCTCCTGGGTGAGTGGACACGGGCAACTAGGTGGGGGGCTACTGGGAGGGCGGTGCTGATACGGAGGTGGTGGAAGATGTTGTAGCTGGGATGGTCCCAGAGGGGTCCGCCACCATCAGGGAGCTTCCATCGGAGGAGGAATCAGAGTCAGATGTCATAGTTCATGTCTCCACTGTGGTGCTCCCCTCGCCCTCCAACCCACTGGTCTCCTCCGCATCAGTGGACTCTGCCTCCTGGGTCCCATGAGCTGCAGCTCCCCCACTCGCCAGTGCCCCTGCTCCTTTGCCAGATGATGCTAATGCACACAAGGACAGGATGAGAAAAGGAGAGAGGGTGGGGGACGAATACTGTGCAGTATGAACCACAATGACAAACCAGTGCCTGGGAACAACAGCAGAAATGAACCCAAACACTACCCTCTGCACACCTACTGGGACTCAGTAAACCATGTCTGCAATGGTCTGCCAGCTACTTGCCAATACCAAATATACATACCACCCTACAGTGCTAAGCAGGACTCCAAAAGATTTGCTAAACCGGCATATTGGGGCATCCAGTGACTAGAACCTTGCACCCAAACATCAGGGCAGGCAACAAAAAAGAATACCACGCAGTGTATACTCACCCCCTTGTGGCTGCTGTGCTGCCCTCAAGCACCCATCCAACTCTGGATTGACCACTGTCAGTATGCAGGCCAGGAGGGGGGTCAGGGTCCAATGGGCACCTCTCTCTCATTCGGAGGCCGTCCCCAGATGGGCCTCCGTGGTCTTCCAGGCCCTGCGTCTCAGGTCCTCCCACCATTTCTTGCAGTGGGTGCTCCATCTGCTATAGACCCCCAGGGTCGGCACGTCCTTGATGATGGCATGCCACAACCCTTTCTTCTGATGGGCGCTGACCTGCATAGGGAACACAGACGAATGGACACCATGAACTCAACACTCCCTTCTGTTACAGAAATGGCTTACATACTGCATAGATCCCACATTAAGCCCACACATGAGCCGTACCTCTACATACACATTGCATGCAGCAAAAATACACTCACCAAATGACACACTGCCAGAACACACACAAATCTTCATACAGCCATGTTGCATCCAACATACCCATAAGGTACTCAGCGGTTGTTCAGGATGCCCATAAAAGGGTAGGACCCCATCCACAAGCTTCTCGAACTCCTCCGGTGTGAAGACTGGAGCCCTTTCCCCTGTAGCATGGGCCATTGCAGGGTCCAGACACAGGACACAGCAGCACACGCTGCAGAGGTGTTGATCTGTAGAGAGTCAGGAATCAAGCGAAGTGGGACAGAGAAAATGGCAGTCACGTCTGCGGCAGTGAACACCGTCACTGCCAGCGGTGATCATCATTGGTTCCTGTGCTCCATAGACCTCCATGTTAACCAAAGAGGAATTGCCCTGTGGTGCAGACTGCCTTCCGCCATGACACCAAATGCAGGGAGAGTGAGGTAACTTCCACCTGCCCCTGCATACAGGACAGGCGGTTACCAACTCCTAATGCTGGTACTCATGGCGGAGAATTTAATGTGCCTCATAGGTACCGATGGTACACACCAAGACAATCCCAGTCTGCTATACTTTGGCTTGCTTTTAAACTCTGGCACTCAAATTAAATCTCAAACCAGCCCACTGCTGGCAGAAGAGTAGTTGACAGGACATTTATAATGGGATGATACTTATCACAACACACAACTATGACTACATCTGTGAGACACAATGGCCAATGAAAAGTATTGGTATATTTGAGGAAGTCCGTTTGCATGTAGAGGACACCAGTACACTTTACAATAATGTTGGTGTAATCGGACGTTACTGCTCTGTGTATTGTGATAGTGTGTGTCCATACTTCATGTAGTCACACACATCTCATGTTTAGTTTACTTAGATACCTACCACTGCGGAGGAGGAGGCAAGCACCCATTCACAGACCCCTAGTGGACTTGGCTATATTGGAGGAACGGTACATCATTATCACCTATCATCTAAGCTGTGTCAACATTTGGAGCCAGATCTGATTCCTGCTATCCGAAGCACTACAGCAATACCTCCTGCAGTACAGGTACTGTCAGTGATCCACTTCCTGGCAAGTTATTCCTTCCAGGTGACTGTGGGCTTGGCTGCAGGAATGTCACATCCAATGTTTTAGAATGTGCTTGGAAGAGTTTTTGGCTGCCTTGTTAAAACACATGAGCAGCTATATCACACTCCCCCAAGGTGAAGATTTACCCACTGTGACGGCTGGAGTCTACGCCGTGGGACACATATCACATGTGACTGGGGCCATTGATGGGACCCATATTGCCTTTGTCCCTCCCAGGACAAATGAGCAAGTCTACAGGAATAGGAAGAGTTACCCCTATATAAATGTCCAGATGGTGTGCCTTGCTGAATAATACATCTCCCACATCACTGACAAGTTTCCTGGATCTGTGCATAATACCTATGTGTTGAGGAATAGCAGCGTCCCACATGTGATGGCACGACTACAGAGGCAGAGAGTGTGGCTCATAGGTGAGCTTGAGTCTTCACCCAATGTTTGTCACTGTATGCCACCTGAAGTTGTACTGTTTGCCATTGCACATGAGTAATGTGTGTCCCTAACTACTTCCAGGTAACTACGGCTACCCAAACCTGTCCTGGATGTTGACACCAGTGAGGAATCCAATGACAGGGACAGAAATTCAGTACAATTAAGCACATGGGCGTTCCAGGAGAGTTATTGAACATACATTTGGGCTACTGAAAGCCCGATTTCGGACCCTTCATGTAACTGGTGGATCCCTATTCTACACCCCTAAAAAGGTCTGCCAGATAGTTGTGGCTTGCTGCATGCTGCACAATTTGGCGCTCAGACGCCACATGCCCTATCTGCATGAGGAGGAAGAGACAATGCACCTGTGGCAGCAGAGGACACTGAAGACAGTGATGAGGAGGAGGATGTGGACAACAGGACTCATATGATGCAGCAGTACTTCCACTGACACTCAGGTAAGACTATACTTCTGTTCATACCTCCATTACTGTTAAGTGCTCTGTGGCTGTTGTGTTGTGGCCAGCACTACCTTTATTTCTCAATTGACTCTCACTTATGCTTTCCCTTTTTGCAGATGTTGGTGTGGTCACAACTGTCTACTGATGTGAGGACTACAGACTGCATACACATTTGTTGGATGGATTCACACACTACAGGACATTTGCACAGTCGTATGCAGGTCAAGACATTGCATATTGTTGTATGATAAAGCACAAATACTTCAGTTGTGTTCGAGGGTGTTAATTGAAGTGTCAAAAAGGATGGGATAGTGCAATAGATTGGGGTGATGGTGGACAAAAACATCAGTGTAGTGGCCCAGTTGGTTTGGAACACAGGTCCAGTATCCATGGGGCCATAGGAATAACAGCAAAGGCAGTCCAAAGTGAACAAGGCGTCTCAGTGGCACACAAAGGAGACATTCAGGAGGGGCTCATTTCCTGGAGGTGGTTTTGATCTTGGCAACAGCCTCTGGTGTCTGTCTGGGTCACAGGGAACGTTTGTGGGGTGATTCCCCTTCTGCAGGGGGAGGGGTGCTAGTGGCCTGTGAGTGATGTGGCAGGGCCTCCTGACCACTAGCTGCAGCAGATGTTGTTGGCTGGTGAGTACACTGGCTAGTGGAAGGGGCCCACTGGTGTGCTGTGTACTCACGCATCATGTTGGCCATGTCACCCAGCGCCCCTGCAATGGAGGCCATGTTGGCATTTAAGCCCTGCAACTGCTGCATGACCTCCTGGTGGTGTACCCCCTGAAGCCGC
The DNA here is from genome assembly GCF_031143425.1 of Pleurodeles waltl. Lineage (NCBI taxonomy): Eukaryota > Metazoa > Chordata > Amphibia > Caudata > Salamandridae > Pleurodeles > Pleurodeles waltl. The sequence continues at coordinate 1,062,421,881 of NC_090448.1, read as the reverse complement.
TGGTTCTCCTATAAGATGGTAATCACCTGGCCCATCCTGTTCTGGGATTGTTGGAAGGGCCCCCAGAACATGTGTGAGTGCCTCCTGAGCAGTCGGTTCCCTGGGTTGGACCTCCCCCTGGCACACAGCTAATCTCCCACTGGCCCTGGCCCCCTATGCCTGTGCCCCTGAACGGTGTGCCTACTCGCACTTACAAAGGATCTTCATTGTCTTGTCTGTGTGGTGTTGAGTCGGCCCCCTGTATAGGTGAGCACAGAACTGATTGACGTATCCTGGGGACAGAGGTTTGGTATGTTGGGTGTCTGCTGTAGTGTTGAAGTTGGATGGGGGCACTGTGGTGGACTGGGTGAGGGATGTGGAAGGCAACCAACCAGTGGTCCTAGGTGGGCCAGGGAGATCATCCAGATTGGGACATCAAGAGTTGCTGTCATCACTGAGGGCATCTTCTGGTGGAGGACTGGGTTGGCATGGCACATGCTCGCCGCTGGCATTGGCTCGGGTACCTGTGGACATGTAATAGATTTGTTACAGTCATTGTCTGTCACATATTCAGCATTTCTGGCTTTCCCTATGGGTTGGGTGTAGTCCTCCCACCTTTGGTTAGAGTATGCTGGTGGACTGTGGGATTGATAGTAGTACATGCTGCCAATGCATTACTGTTGTGTGTGCATGCTGAGCTGGAATGGATGTGCTTGCACTGGGTAGGCCATGCAGGGGCACACAATTGAGGGTGGTTATGGGGGTGGTTCACTGTATGGAATAGAGTGGGGTGAAGGGAGTCAGAGTGAGGGCGTGATATGCCATGCAGGTATCTGTGGTGGTAGGGTAGTAATGGTGACTTACCAGCATCCAGCCCTCCAGTGACTCCAGTAAGGCCCTCAGGAAGCAGGATTTCCAAGACTTTCTCCTCCCATGCTGTCAACTGTGAGGGAGGAGGTGGGGGTCCACTACTAGTCTTCATGATGGCAACTTGGTGCCTGGAGGCCACTGAACGCACCTTCCCCCATAGGTCATTCCACCTCTTGCGAATGTCGGTCCTTGTGCTTGGCTATGTTCCCACGGAGTTCACCCTGTCCACGATCCTCCACCCTAGCTCCATCTTCCTGGCAATGGATATCTGCAGGACCTGTCCACCGAACAGCTGTGTCTCTACCCTGACGATTTCCTCCACCAACACCTGCAACTCCTCATCTGTGGGGACATGCCTATTGTGTGGTGGGTGTAGTGTGTGTGTTGTGCAGAGTGTGATAGGTGTTGGGGTATGGTGTGTGGTGAGTAATGCATGAAAGGTGAACAGGTGGCTGTGGTTTGTGTGTGCATTTCTTGTGTTATCTTTTCCTGGCAAGGTGTAGTTAGTTTTTCATGTTTGCAAAGTATTGTGGGTTGTGTGGGGGTGTTTTATAGTGCTGTTGGTGGGTGTGTACAATGTGTCCATATGTATCAGGTGTGGGTTTGACAATCTGGCCAATGTTGCCTTCTGTTCGCGTTGGGTGCCCAATTCTACAGCGGCGGTCTGCACCACCAATGGATGACCGCGGTTGAGTGTCCGCTGTGCTGATTCGTGGTCCATAATTTGGAAGGCGGTGTATTGCTGGTGTGGCAGGAACGGTGGTGGGTCCGACAGTTTTTCGCCTACGTTGGGTCTGGCGGAATTGTTGTTGTGGCTGGTTTCTGTCAGTTTTGTGTATCATAATCTGGTGGGTGGATTTCTGCCTCAGTGGTGGTCTGTTGGTAGCTGTCACCAAGGCGGTCTTCAGTAGAGACCGACAATGCCATGACCCCTAATATATCAGGCTACAAAGGGCTTTCCTCCTGTTTAAGGTCTGTATCAAACACCCTTGTACTGAGCAAACAACTGTTTAGTTTAAGGGTACTCATCTTTCTGTCCTGACTATATAACTGACACACAATTTTCCTTCACAAAAATGGCACAGAGATGTTGTGTAGCTTTCCAACTTCCTGAAAGTGAGTGACCTCTCACCATTTTAAGTGTCTTTTCGCATTACACTCTTTTGATTTTCCATGTAAATATACCTCCTTATTTAGTTAGTCCAGATGACAACACTGAACTTAGCCCGGAGGATGACCCCTTAAGAAGACGTCCCAAGTATTGTAGCAGTGGAAACACACTGGTGTTTTAAAGCTTGAGAGAGACCTTTGACTTTAACCCAAAGGAAGGTGACAGAAGCTCTGGGAAGCCACGAATATGGGCTCTATCTTGATGTGATCCCCTCATCTGAGCTAATTTGTTGGGACATTAATGAGCTTTTACTAATCCTGAAGTTGTTATATATGGGTAGTTATGTGATGTATTTCCCTGGACAATTCTACCAAAAAAATGTATAATAATATATTTATATTATCTGTTGATGTTTGCAAATTGTTTTGCCTGTGGGCAAAACTAATTGTGAAGGTATTGTCTCAACCCATGTTGTCTTTCCCATTGTGACTTTGTCTTTATAACTGTTGTATAAATATTTATTTAAGTTTGAGGTTTTATTTGTGTACTATAGAAGCCAAATTTGAAGACTATAATGTGATAAAAATTGCATAACTACACACAGGATTGACTGGCTGTTTTGGGTAATGATAAAAAGGTATTCTGGATACCAGAGAGCGGTGTGCCTTGTCCAATGTATTATAGGTTGCAGCGAATTTCGCTAAATCCTTAATGAAAAGACCTCAGATGAGGAGACCCTGCTCCACCGGCCCAGACTCGGAGGATGCTAATTCATTCACTTTAGGGTCAATGCACATCAAGATTGACCTCTGTCTCTCTGTCAACATTGCCACATTGGCCTTAACCAACTGGCAGATGGCATTCTGCGCCAAACCAATGAGGATGTCCTGGTCAACAGCTACACTGGATTCCTTGGACTGAAAACCGAGTTCTAATATCTTCGTAAGTGGTCCTGGTATGTCCAATAACTTGTCCTGACAGGATCGCCAGGCTCTATCCAGACCCTTGTTGGGTTCTCTGGCCCACTCTTTCATGAAATTTACCATTGTAGGATGAACCTCAGGAGTATCAGAACCTTTGCCAGCCAGATCTGGTCTGGGACATTCAGAGCGAAGCCTCGCCCTGACCTCCTTATCGAATACTTGCTGAAGGTGATATTGAACGTAGCTAGCAACCTCCGGCAGGGGAGTCCAATTAGTGGACCGGGGATGCACAATCTCCATTGGATCAAAGGTGAGAATCTTAGGGGGACTTGGACCGCTATCCGATCTGCACTCAGGACACTTTTTTTTTGCTGGGGCCAGGAGAGTCCTCTTGATAGATGCCCGATGAATCATTGAAGGAGTCAGAACCTACTGGGTTGGGAAATTTGAAAGAATCATCAGACTTTGAAGCTTGGGCAGGGAATAACTATACCCATGCTCCTCCAGGACAGAAGCTGGACACTGTTTGAAGGCTTCAGCATCCCCATTAGCCTTGCCCTCAGTTGGATTGGCAGGTTGAGATATGGGCTCCATTGAGGCAGGTAGAGGGAGAAGCCAGCCCTGCTGGAGAGCAACTCCCTTAAAGTCAGGGCGGCTAGGGCCCTAGCCAAGTCCTTGTTGGCTGATAGCTGCACATTATTATCTAGGGCTTCCACAAGGTTGTCTTTAAATGAAGGAACAACATCCTGAAATTGTCCTCTATCCTCCTCATAGGGATCATATTGGGCCATGATGCCAGGCCAAACAGTATTTACAGCACCAAAATGCACCAAAAATAGCTGGAAAGCTATAAGCAAAGGGCAGTGTGGCCCCAGCAAGTGAAAAGGTTGCTTAAAAAGTGGAGGGAGACGCCTGCTCAACACTCTAGGCAGATTCTACCCCAATATTTTACAACCCTGGAACTCTCTGATGTCCCAGTGCATTAGGAGCCAAATGTAAGCACAGAGGAGGGAACAGGTACACTTTGGGGGATAAACAGAGTTTTGAGCGATGAAGCGCACCGCTCGACACTACCCCAAGCCTCCTCGCTGCTGAAACACTTGTGCGGCTTTAGTGCATTCTGGTAAAGTCCTGGAGGACTAGCACAAAGGATCGCGGCTAACCACATATGGCGGCCACAACCGGCTCCATCTCCCGCTCCACACAATTAAAGATTCGTGAGGAGCCTTGTGATCACGGAGGCCGAAGCGCTCCACATGGCCTCAAATACAGTAAAAGGCAAGCACTGCGTGATAATTAACGTGACCTGTAGGGTCCGAAAACAATATACATGCAGCATGAATATATATAGCAATAAAGAACGTGAACTTAACTGACTGCAGAGCAGCAAAGAAAGAGGATGAGTTTTGATGTCACCAGGTTTAATAGGGAGGATCCCCTATGGTTGGTCATTTGATCAGTATCTTTTACTGGGAGATGTATTTTTAATAAAGTATCTTTTTATTGGCTGCTGAGAAAAATAAAGCATAGAAAGAGAAATAGAAAGAGAAGAATAATCGGAGCCTCCGGTCCTGACTTAGAATTTCATACTGTTTTATTCTCCTTTGTTAATGTTTGGTTTCACGATTCTGTATTTCTATTAGGTCTTGACTGGACTATACCACTTTGACCTGTGAGTAAGGCTTGGACTAAAAAGCATTGAGTGGGAAGCCTTTGTATGTAATGAATCACTGTTAGCTACTGTAAGAAAAGAGTCTTTGGATGTTCTTCGGAGATGGAGAACTTTAGTTGGATTTTGGGGCCGCCTGAGTACCTCACAGAACGCCATCACTAGTGGCAGAAGGATTTAGGGATTTACTTGTTTTCTGGTGGGAATTACTTTTTCCTCCTGGGCCTGCAAGACCACTACATTGCAACAACAACAAAAACACAGCTTAGTTTATTAACGTCAGGGGCAGTAACGCTTACGTTTTTTGCTGGACAACCTTGCCAGAACTTTGGATTCCACTATCGGGTGACTTTGTATTATTGGGATTATTGCACCCACTCTGATCAGAGTGCCCTCTTAATACATTGATTGTCAGCAATGTGAGATGCAGTTCTGTCCTCATTCACCTGCTGGGATGAGATCATGTCTGAGTTTGAGAATGCGGGCGGCGATTTACCCTTATAGTGGTAAGTGTGTGTTTGTGGCACTTAAAATGTGATCTCTTGGTTACTGATTAGTGGATTTGCTGGCAGACAGAGCCATCACAGGATGAATGGAAATTACCAAATTACCTCTGCATCTGCCCTTCCTCGTCCCATTCCGAAAACTTGGAGTGAGTGTGCCCACTCACTCCACTGTCACCTTCTGTCAAGCTATTTCTTCTCTTTCTTTAAAAGAGAAAAAGGACATTGAACATATAGCCCCTCCTCTCCTACTAAAATTCCTGTTTCTTTTTGTGTGTGCCCACACACCTTCTGTTGGGTTGTGAAGGGCTGGCTGGGCATGCTTGGAGTTCCTTTCTAAGGTATGTGTTCTTTGTTATTTACATATGTTGTATTCACAGTTGTGGAGGAGCCTCTTTATATTCTTTTGCTTTCTGTGGTGGACGCCTGGGGTTTATGCTGGCTGTAAGGGGTGGCGCATTCTCTCTTATGGAGTCTATGCAAGAGTGTTTGTGCCTCACCTGGAGCACGTTGCATGCAGTGTCACGTGGCGCCGGGTGGTTTGTGAAGGCTCATGATGGAAGGTCACATGAACCTCTTATCACCCTGTTTTTTCTTGTGGCTTCAGGGCACCACATTCTACTTTCTTTTTGAGGCTGCAGTGTTCCTTGCACTTGGTGAACTAAATCAGGCCCATAGCCAGATGAGCCACCATCTTTCGCCTGACAGGCCCCCTCAGGAGGTCCAAGAGGGTGGTGGTAGACATCCTTCCCTCCTGTTTCTGAGGCAGATCTCCAGGATATAGTTTGCATGTTATCTAAAGCCTATAATAAGCATCAGGTGAGGGTGGCACCTTTGTTTCCTGCCTCTTTCTCAGGTTCTGCCTGGTTGGATTTGTTCTCCTTCTATCTTGTCCTGGCCCTCTCCGGATTATGAAAGGGATGATCAGGGTTTTCTAGCTGGTGCTTCAGCTGGGGGAGGATTTTCTAAAAGAGGACTTGGAACCTGTGGTGTCTTATTTGTCTTTCAATTTCCAACTCACTGTGGATTTGGAGCAGCCCAGCACTAGTGGGGAGTGGTTCCATCCGTTTCAGCACCCTGCCATTCTAAAACTTCAAATCATTACTGCTATTTATTCCTTGTTGCAGCATGAATGGGGGACCCTGATGGAGTCTCAGTACCATGCTTCATGAGACGGCTCTATTCTTTGTCTCCAGGGGGACTGCAGTTATTCCTTGTAGTCTGAGACTTATTGGGTTTATGCTTCTCAATCCTTAGTCAAGGGTTTCCAATCTCTCTGTTGCTAGTCAGGAAGGAAAGGATTTTTCTGCCTTATTGGACCGTATGGAGGTGCAGGCTATGTGTCTTTCCGCCATCACCTTTAATTCTCTTTGGGCTTCGTGATGCCATGGCTAGTTCAGTTTCTGCTAGACATCATCTTCGTCTCAGGGGTTGAAAGGTGGACTCATCTCAGAAGGATTGTTTATTGCATATGCTGTTTGGGGGAAGTAAATACTTTGGAGATTAACTGGAGGAGGTTCTCAGGAAGTCTTTCAAAAGTTAAAACATGTCTAGCCTTTGCATCACAAGCTGGAATCCTGGGAAGGCAGTAGGAGGTATCCGGATCTGTTCAGAAAGCTACAGACTGATGTCCAGTTGACTCGCTCCAGGCTCCAGAGTAAGGGTTCCCAGTCAGATGGTGCCTCCCATCAATCAAATGTTAAGGGTGGTCCTAAACAGCCTTCCTCATTAGTCCTTCCCCCCCTTTCTGTCCTTTACGGGATGCCTGGGTCAGTTCTTTTGAGTTTGGAAAACTTGAATCACTGACTGTTGGGTTCTTTCGGTTGTGTCTCAAGGTGTTTCTCTGGATTTCCCCTCAATTTTCCAGAACCTCACTTCTTTAAACCGCCTGGCCTCCAATGCTGTAAAGAAGTTAGCTCTGGAAGAATGTATTTCCTCCCTTATCCTGAAAGAAGCCCTCAGTGTAGTTCCACCTCAGGACTGGGGAGCTGTTATTCCCATGGGTTCTTGGCCAGGAAGATCACAGGAGATTTTTTAATGATCATAGACCTGGGTTTCCTGAACCACTATCTTTCGACACTGCACTTCAGGATGAACACTTTGTAGCAGGTGATTCCTCTTATTTCTCTGGGGGATTACCTGTCCAAGATGTTTCTTCAGGACGCATAGCTCCATGTTCCGGTGGCACCTGCCTCCCAGATGTTTCTGAAGTTTATTGTGGGTTTCCAGCACTGGCAGTTCCAGGTGCTTCTATTCGGCCTGAAGTCCTCTCCCCGGATTTTTACCAAGATCTTGGCCCCAGCAATGGGCCTTCTTCATTTTCGGGGTGTGTTGGTCCATCTGTATCTCGATGATCTTCTGATTTATGCCCCCTTTTTGGAAAAGCCCCTGGTGGACACGGCCAACACTGTCTCCATGTTTGAAGACTTTGGTTTCCTTGTCAACACCTCCAAATCTTGCATGGTCCCTTCTTTGAGGTTAGAATATATTGAGGCCTATTTCAACATGGTTCAGGGGATGGTGTCCCTTCCCAACTCCAGTGGTGCCTTCCCGGTCCATTCATGATCTGTTGAGGTGCAGGAGGCCTCTGCAAGGGTTTGGCCGCAACTTTGGGGAGAGATGGTAAACAGGGGTTTTCTCTTTAAGTTTTTACCTCTTCTTGTCTGACCTTTTTCTTGTCTCTCTTGCTGTTTTTCTGTTGTTATTCTTGTTGCTCCTTCTTTTTTGTCTTTCAGGTGGTGACCCTGGACGTCATACCTTGGGCCTACCTACACCTGAGTTTGATTGTGCTTCATATCCTGCTTCACTGGACCCTGGGGGCAACTACAGTGCTCTGATTCCAGTCTCCGCCTACATCCAACTGGCACCCAGACAGTGGTTGCATCCTCCTTCTCTGGAGCGTGGCTTCCTGCTTCACTATCCAGATCCTCTGATTTTGACTACCAGTGCCAGCAGCTTGGGTTGGGGGGCTGTGCTGGGAGACCTTACTGCTCAGGGCCTCTGAGCTGAAGGGGAGCGCTTAAGGTCATCCAATTGAAAGGAGCTGAGGGGGCTTTGAAATACTCTATGGTTCTTCACGGTCAACCTCCAGGGTCACTTGATGATAGGCTGGTTGGACAACATCATGGTGATACCTTATATCAATCGCAAGTTCGGCACTGGGTGTTTTTTCGTCAATGTTATTACTCGCCTCATTGTGTCCTGGGCGGAGACCAGTCTTCTTGGGCTGAGCGTCATCCACATCTGGGGGGTGCTGAATTGTCAGGCAGATCTGCTGAGTCAGGTATTCCCCTTCATCCCTGGAGTTTGTTCTTACCCCTTTGGTGTTCGCCTAGATTTGCAGTCATTGGGGAGTTCCAGTGGTGGACCATTTTGGTACTCCTCTGAACGACAAGCTTCCACTCTGTTTCCCCAGATTTCTGTTTTTGGGTGGCCTATGCCCTAACCAGTCCTTGGCCTTCAGGCCTTCTCTACGCTTGTCTTCTGATCTCCCTGATCCAGCGTTTTCTGACTTGTCTCCGACAGGAATCGACAGAGGTGGTGGTGGTCCTTCTCTGTTGAGTTTGGAGGCCTTGGTTCCCTCTTCCCAATCTTGTGGCTTTGGAGCCAGAATGACTTCTATCTCTGGAGCTATCCCTCCTGTCCGTCTCTTTTCTTCCTCTACAGACTCTGGTCAAGTTGCCTCTCTCGGACTGGAGGTTGAATTGGATGGTCTCCTGAACAAGAGTCTCTCTCTGCAGGTGTTCTTTTCTCTTCACTCTTCTAGGCATCTCTCCATAAACAGGGCTTATGCATATCATTGGAGTTCCTTTGAAACATGGTGCAGTGAAAGGTCTTTGTCTTCATTGTCTGCTCCCACACCTGAGTTTTTTCACTTTCTTCAGGAAGGATTTGATCCTCTCCCTTGTCACCCTGAAGCTTCAGTGGTGCTCTATTAGGACTTTGTGGGCCCCCTTGCATAATCTGTGTTCTATTAAGTGCATGGCCTCTAGGTTGTTCTGGGGTTTTCACCTTCTGAGACCCGTTTCCACCTTGGGCATTCCCTCTGGTCCTTTCTCATTTAAAATCCTCTCCATATGAGCCTTTGGAGACAGTGTCCCTTAGGTTCCTGACCTTGAAGTGATTTATTGTTGGTAGCCATTACTAAAGCCAGGCATTTAAGGGAACTTAATAGCCTGTTTTTTGCCATTCTTACCTGTGTGTCTTTCATGACAGGGTTGTTCTTTCTCTGGATCCTAAATTCCTGCCGAAGGTGGATTCCTCCTTTCATTGTGAACAATATATTGTTCTCTAGCTGTTGCTGTAGGATGTTTTATCTCTGTTGGATGTGGTCCCTGCTTTAACGATTTATCTTGAACGGTCTTTGGAGTTTCGCCACTCTGAGAGTCTTTTTGTCAGCTTTGGTCCTGTGCAGAAGGGTGAGAAACCTTCATCCTCTACGTTGTCTCGATAGATGAAGATGGTCATTTTTTCTGCCTACTTGTCAACACCAGAGCAGTACGCGCTCTATTGGTGACAAAAATGCAAAAACCCAGCACTCTCAAAACAACATAATTTAAGCATTTTGCTGATATGTTGTGGTTTAACCTTTTGCATTGCAGAGTTCAATCCTGAAAACTTATTTTTAATATGCTTACAAATACTGTTCCTTTGCAATGTATTGCTGCAGGTTTTCAGAGTGTGTTGCGGTGTGGCCCCTTTCCAGGGCCTTCCAGAGACTTTCCCTGCAACATGCCTGGGCGTGGTTCTGGGCAGGGCCAAGACTCTATAAAAGAGA